>NC_141473.1:0-600000 GCF_009769465.1 Tauraco erythrolophus
CCCACGCTTCTGCGATTGGCCCGCTGCTCCGGACATCTGCATAGCCACGCCCCCCCGCGAACGCCTCTGCGATTGGCCCGCTGCTCCTGACATTTGCATAGCCCGCCCCCTCCCCGCAAACGCCTCTGCGATTGGCCCGCTGCTCCTGACATCTGCATAGCCACGCCCCCCCCGCGAACGCCTCTGCGATTGGCCCGCTGCTCCTGACATCTGCATAGCCACGCCCCCTCCCGCAAACGCCTCTGCGATTGGCCCGCTGCTCCTGACATCTGCATAGCCACGCCCCCCCGCGAACGCCTCTGCGATTGGCCCGCTGCTCCTGACATTTGCATAGCCGCGCCCCCTCCTTGCAAACGCCTCTGCGATTGGCCCGCTGCTCCTGACATCTGCATAGCCACGCCCCCTCCCCGCAAACGCCTCTGCGATTGGCCCGCTGCTCCTGACATCTGCATAGCCACGCCCCCTCCCCGCGAACGCCTCTGCGATTGGCCCGCTGCTCCTGACATCTGCATAGCCACGCCCCCTCCCCGCAAACGCCTCTGCGATTGGCCCGCTGCTCCTGATATCTGCATAGCCACGCCCCCCCCCGCGAAAGCCTCTGCGATTGGTCCGCTGCTCCGGACATTTGCATAGCCGCGCCCCCTCCCCGCAAACGCCTCTGCGACTTTGGCGCAAATAAGTCACTTTGGCAAAAAAATCACTTTGACAAATAAGCCACTTTGTCAAATAAGTCACTTTGGCAAATAAGTCACTTTGGGGAAAATAAATCACTTTGGCAAATAAGTCACTTTGGCAAATAAGTCACTTTGGCAAATAAGTCACTTTGGGGAAAATAAGTCACTTTGGCAAATAAGTCACTTTGGGGCAAATAAGTCACTTTGGCAAACAATTCACTTTGGCAAACAATTCACTTTGGGGAAAATAAGTCACTTTTCCACAAATAAGTCACTTTTGGGCAAATAAGTCACTTTGGCGCAAATAAGACACTTGGGCAAATAAGTCATTTTTGGGCAAATAAGTCACTTTGGGGCAAATAAGCCACTTCGGCATAAATAAGTGACTTGGGCAAATAAGTCACTTTGGGGAAAATAAGTCACTTTGGCAAATAAGTCACTTTGCCGCAAATAAGTCACTTTGGTGCAAATAAGTCACTTTGGCAAATAAGTCACTTTGGCAAATAAGTCACTTTGGTGCAAATAAGTCACTTTTTGGCAAATAAGTCAATTTGGCGCAAATAAGTCACTTTTGTGCAAATAAGTCACTTTGGGCAAATAAGTCACTTTGGTGCAAATAAGTCACTTTGGTGCATATAAGTCACTTTTGGGCAAATAAGTCACTTTGGTAAATAAGTCACTTTGGCAAATAAGTCACTTCGGGGAAAATAAGTCACTTTGGCAAATAAGTCACTTTGGCAAATAAGTCACCTTTGTGCAAATAAGTCACTTTGGGCAAATAAGTCACTTTGGTGCAAATAAGTCACTTTGGTGCATGTAAGTCACTTTTGGGCAAATAAGTCACTTTGGTAAATAAGTCACTTTGGCAAATAAGTCACTTCGGGGAAAATAAGTCACTTCGGGGAAAATAAGTCACTTTGGCGCAAATAAGTCACTTTGGCGCAAATAAGTCACTTTGGTGCAAATAAGTTACCTTGGCAAATAAGTCACTTTGGCGCAAATAAGGCACTTCGGGGAAAATAAGTCACTTTGGGGAAAATAAGGCACTTCGGGGAAAATAAGTCACTTTGGGGAAAATAAGTCACTTTGGGGAAAATAAGTCACTTTTGGGCAAATAAGTCACTTTGGCGCAAATAAGTCACTTTGGTGCAAATAAGTCACTTTGGCAAATAAGTCACTTTGACAAATAAGTCACTTTGGGGAAAATAAGTCACTTTGGCAAATAAGTCACTTTGGTGCAAATAAGTCACTTTGGCAAATAAGTCACTTTGGCAAATAAGTCACTTTGGCGCAAATAAGTCACTTTGGGGAAAATAAGTCACTTTGGCGTAAATAAGTCACTTTGGCGCAAATAAGTCACTTTGGCAAATAAGCCACTTTGGGGCAAATAAGTCACGTTGGCAAATAAGTCACTTTGGCGCAAATAAGTCACTTTGGTGCAAATAAGTCACTTTTGGGCAAATAAGTCACTTTGGCAAATAAGTCACTTTGGGGAAAATAAGTCACTTTGGCAAATAAGTCACTTTGTCAAATAAGTCACTTTGGGGAAAATAAGTCACTTTGGCAAATAAGTCACTTTGGCGCAAATAAGTCACTTTGGGGCAAATAAGTCACTTTTGAGCAAATAAGTCACTTTTGGGCAAATAAGTCACTTCGGCGCAAATAAGTCACTTTGGGGAAAATAAGTCACTTTGGCGAAAATAAGTCACTTTGGCAAATAAGTCACTTTGGAAAATAAGTCACTTTGGGGCAAATAAGTCACTTTGGCGAAAATAAGTCACTTTGGCAAATAAGTCACTTTGGTAAATAAGTCACTTTGGCAAATAAGTCACTTTGGCAAATAAGTCACTTTGGCAAATAAGTCACTTTGGCGCAAATAAGCCACTTTGGTGCAAATAAGTCACCTTGGCAAATAAGTCACTTTGGCAAATAAGTCACTTGGGGGAAATAAGTCTCTTAGGCAAATAAGTCACTTTGTCAAATAAGTCACTTTGGGGAAAATAAGTCACTTTTGGGCAAATAAGTCACTTTGGCGCAAATAAGTCACTTTGGTGCAAATAAGTCACTTTGGCAAATAAGTCACTTTCGGGAAAATAAGTCACTTTTGGGCAAATAAGTCACTTTGGCAAATAAGTCACTTTGGCAAATAAGTCACTTTCGGGCAAATAAGTCACTTTGGGGAAAATAAGTCACTTTTGGGCAAATAAGTCACTTTGGGAAATAAGTCACTTTGGGGAAAATAAGTCACTTTGGCAAATAAGTCACTTTGGGGAAAATAAGTCACTTTGGGGAAAATAAGTCACTTTGGCAAATAAGTCACTTTGGCAAATAAGCCACTTTGGGGCAAATAAGTGACTTTTGAGCAAATAAGTCACTTTTAAGCAAATAAGTCACTTTGGCGCAAATAAGTCACTTTGGGGAAAATAAGTCCCTTTGGTAAATAAGTCACTTTGGCAAATAAGTCACTTTGGCAAATAAGTCACTTTGGCGCAAATAAGTCACTTTGGTGCAAATAAGTCACTTTGGGGAAAATAAGTCCCTTTGGTAAATAAGTCACTTTGGCAAATAAGTCACTTTGGGGAAAATAAGTCACTTTGGCAAATAAGTCACTTTGGTGCAAATAAGTCACTTTGGTGCAAATAAGTCCCTTTGGTAAATAAGTCACTTTGGCAAATAAGTCACTTTGGGGCAAATAAGTCACTTTTGAGCAAATAAGTCACTTTTGGGCAAATAAGTCACTTCGGCGCAAATAAGTCACTTTGGGGAAAATAAGTCACTTTGGGGAAAATAAGTCACTTTGGCAAATAAGTCACTCTGGAAAATAAGTCACTTTGGCAAATAAGTCACTTTGGCAAATAAGTCACTTTGGGGAAAATAAGTCACTTTTGGGCAAATAAGTCACTTTGGCGCAAATAAGTCACTTTGGTGCAAATAAGTCACTTTGGCAAATAAGTCACTTTTGGGCAAATAAGTCACTTCGGCGCAAATAAGTCACTTTGGCAAATAAGTCACTTTGGCGAAAATAAGTCACTTTGGCGCAAATAAGTCACTTGGGGGAAATAAGTCACTTTGGCAAATAAGTCACTTTGGCAAATAAGTCACTTTGGGGCAAATAAGTGACTTTGGGGAAAATAAGTCACTTTGGGCAAATAAGTCACTTTGGCAAATAAGTCATTTTGGTGCAAATAAGTCACTTTGGGGAAAATAAATCACTTTGGCGCAAATAAGTCACTTTGGCAAATAAGTCACTTTGGGGAAAATAAGTCACTTTTGGGCAAATAAGTCACTTTGGCGAAAATAAGTCACTTTGGCAAATAAGTCACTTTGGGGAAAATAAGTCACTTTTGGGCAAATAAGTCACTTTGGCGAAAATAAGTCACTTTGGCAAATAAGTCACTTTGGCAAATAAGTCACTTTGGGGAAAATAAGTCACTTTGGAAAAATAAGTCACTTTTGGGCAAATAAGTCACTTTGGCGCAAATAAGTCACTTGGGGGAAATAAGTCACTTTGGCAAATAAGTCACTTTGGCAAATAAGTCACTTTGGGGCAAATAAGTCACTTTGGGGAAAATAAGTCACTTTGGGCAAATAAGTCACTTTGGCGCAAATAAGTTACTTTGGTGCAAATAAGTCACTTTGGGGAAAATAAGTCACTTTTGGGCAAATAAGTCACTTTGGGAAATAAGTCACTTTGGGGAAAATAAGTCACTTTGGCAAATAAGTCACTTTGGGGAAAATAAGTCACTTTGGGGAAAATAAGTCACTTTGGCAAATAAGTCACTTTGGCAAATAAGCCACTTTGGGGCAAATAAGCCACTTTGGGGCAAATAAGTCACTTTTAAGCAAATAAGTCACTTTGGCGCAAATAAGTCACTTTGGCAAATAAGTCACTTTGGCGAAAATAAGTCACTTTGGCGCAAATAAGTCACTTTGGCAAATAAGTCACTTTGGCGAAAATAAGTCACTTTGGTAAATAAGTCACTTTGGGGCAAATAAGTCACGTTGGCAAAATAAGACACTTTGGCGCAAATAAGTCACTTTGGTGCAAATAAGTCACTTTGGGGAAAATAAGTCACTTTGGTAAATAAGTCACTTTGGCAAATAAGTCACTTTGGGGAAAATAAGTCACTTTGGCAAATAAGTCACTTTGGCGCAAATAAGTCACTTCGGCGCAAATAAGTCACTTTGGGAAATAAGTCACTTTGGCGAAAATAAGTCACTTTGGCAAATAAGTCACTTTGGCAAATAAGTCACTTTGGGGAAAATAAGTCACTTTGGGCAAATAAGTCACTTTGGCGCAAATAAGTCACTTTGGTGCAAATAAGTCACTTTGGCAAATAAGTCACTTTTGGGCAAATAAGTCACTTCGGTGCAAATAAGTCACTTTGGGGAAAATAAGTCACTTTGGCGAAAATAAGTCACTTTGGCAAATAAGTCACTTTGGCAAATAAGTCACTTTTGGGCAAATAAGTCACTTCGGCGCAAATAAGTCACTTTAGGGAAAATAAGTCACTTTGGCGAAAATAAGTCACTTTGGCGCAAATAAGTCACTTGGGGCAAATAAGTCACTTTGGCAAATAAGTCACTTTGGCAAATAAGTCACTTTGGGGCAAATAAGTCACTTTGGGGCAAATAAGTCACTTTGGGCAAATAAGTCACTTTGGCGCAAATATGTCACTTTGGTGCAAATAAGTCACTTTGGGGAAAATAAGTCACTTTGGCGCAAATAAGTCACTTTGGCAAATAAGTCACTTTGGGGAAAATAAGTCACTTTTGGGCAAATAAGTCACTTTGGCGAAAATAAGTCACTTTGGCAAATAAGTCACTTCGGCAAAAATAAGCCACTTTGCAAATAAGTCACTTCGGCAAAAATAAGCCACTTTGCAAATAAGTCACTTTGGGGAAAATAAGTCACTTTGGCAAATAAGTCACTTTGGGGCAAATAAGTCACTTTGGCAAATAAGTCACTTTGGGGAAAATAAGTCACTTTGGGGAAAATAAGTCACTTTGGCAAATAAGTCACTTTGGCAAATAAGCCACTTTGGGGCAAATAAGTGACTTTTGAGCAAATAAGTCACTTTTAAGCAAATAAGTCACTTTGGCGCAAATAAGTCACTTTGGCAAATAAGTCACTTTGGCGCAAATAAGTCACTTTGGCAAATAAGTCACTTTGGGGCAAATAAGTCACTTTGGCAAATAAGTCACTTTGGGGAAAATAAGTCACTTGGGGGAAATAAGTCACTTTGGCGAAAATAAGTCACTTTGGCAAATTAGTCACTTTGGCAAATAAGTCACTTTGGCGCAAATAAGTCACTTTGGCAAATAAGTCACTTTGGGGCAAATAAGTCACTTTGGCAAATAAGTCACTTTGGGGAAAATAAGTCACTTTGAGGAAAATAAGTCACTTTGGCAAATAAGTCACTTGGGCAAATAAGTCACTGGCGCAAATAAGTCACTTTGGAAAAAAAATCACTTTGGCAAATAAGCCACTTTGTCAAATAAGTCACTTTGGCGCAAATAATTCACTTTGGCAAATAAGTCACTTTGGCAAATAAGTCACTTTGGGGCAAATAAGCCACTTCGGCATAAATAAGTGACTTGGGCAAATAAGTCACTTTGGGGAAAATAAGTCACTTTTGCAAATAAGTCACTTCGCCGCAAATATGTCACTGTGGCGCAAATAAGTCACTTTGGGGAAAATAAGTCACTTTGGCAAATAAGTCACTTTGGCAAATAAGTCACTTTGGTGCAAATAAGTCACTTTTGGGCAAATAAGTCACTTTGAGGAAAATAAGTCACTTTGGCGAAAATAAGTCACTTTGGCAAATAAGTCACTTTGGCGCAAATAAGTCACTTTGGGGCAAATAAGTCACTTTGGTGCAAATAAGTCACTTTTGGGCCAATAAGTCACTTTGGTAAATAAGTCACTTTGGCAAATAAGTCACTTTGGCAAATAAGTCACTTTGGCGCAAATAAGTCACTTTGGTGCAAATAAGTCACTTTGGGGAAAATAAGTCACTTTGGCGCAAATAAGGCACTTTGGGTAAAATAAGTCACTTTGGCAAATAAGTCACTTTGGGGAAAATAAGTCACTTTGGCGCAAATAAGTCACTTTGGGGCAAATAAGTCACTTTTGGGCAAATAAGTCACTTTGGCGCAAATAAGTCACTTTGGTGCAAATAAGTCACATTGGCAAATAAGTCACTTTGACAAATAAGTCACTTTGGGGAAAATAAGTCACTTTGGCAAATAAGTCACTTTGGGGAAAACAAGTCACTTTGGTGCAAATAAGTCACTTTGACAAATAAGTCACTTTGGGGAAAATAAGTCACTTTGGCAAATAAGTCACTTTGGCAAATAAGCCACTTTGGGGCAAATAAGTCACGTTGGCAAATAAGTCACTTTGGGGAAAATAAGTCACTTTCGCAAATAAGTCACTTTGCCGCAAATAAGTCACTTTTGAGCAAATAAGTCACTTTGGGGAAAATAAGTCACTTTGGCAAATAAGTCACTTCGGTAAATAAGTCACTTTGGGGAAAATAAGTCACTTTGGGGAAAATAAGTCACTTTGGCAAATAAGTCACTTTGGCGCAAATAAGTCACTTTGGGGCAAATAAGTCACTTTGGCAAATAAGTCACTTTGGGGAAAATAAGTCACTTTGGGGCAAGTAAGTCACTTTGGCAAATACGTCACTTTAGGGCAAATCAGTCACTTTGGTGCAAATAAGTCACTTTGGGGCAAATAAGTCACTTTGGGGAAAATAAGTCACTTTGGCAAATAAGTCACTTTGGGGAAAATAAGTCACTTTGGCAAATAAGTCACTTTGGCAAATAAGTCACCTTTGGGAAAATAAGTCACTTTGGCAAATAAGTCACTTTGGGGAAAATAGGTCACTTTGGCAAATAAGTCAATTTGGGGCAAATAAGTCACTTTGGGGCAAATAAGTCACTTTGGCAAATAAGTCACTTTTGGGCAAAAAAGTCACTTTGGGGCAAATAAGTCACTTTGGTGCAAATAAGTCACTTTGGCAAATAAGTCACTTTGGCGAAAATAAGTCACTTTGGGGCAAATAAGTCAATTTGGCAAATAAGTCACTTTGGAGGAGGCTCCCAGCTCCCCGTGCCGTGTGCTGGCGTCCGCTGTGTCAGGGATGGCTCGGGGGGATCCTTCCTCCCTGCAGGTACTGGCTGTTCCTGGCTGAAACACCTGCCTGTGGGACCCCCTGGATTCACTCCTCAGCCAGTTGTCCTCCATCAGCCCCACAGACAGGTGTGCTCAGGCAGACCCTTTTCTACCCACAGCCCCACCCTCAGCCTCACTGGCCACACCTGGGGCGCTCCCAACCCCAGCTGGGGCCAGTTGGGAAGAGGGGCCATGGCCAAAGCCCCACAGCATATGGCCCCCTCCCTGGACCTGGCCACAGCCACCAGGTCCACATCTGGGAGCTGCAAACACATCCAGGGGCACAGAGGAGGCAGGACCAGTTTCTTCCTTAACGGGCAGAAGAAATCGCGGCAGCAAGTCGGCTGTGAGGCTCAGAGTCCACATGCAGCAGGACAGGGGAAGAAAAAGGGAAGAGAAAAGCAGGAGGACGCTGTGATCCAGAGAGGGACGGAGACAGGGTCCGGGACAACAGTGTGGAGAGCCTGAGCTAAAAATCAGGGACAGAGACATGGAGGAACGAAGAAAAGAGGGAGCGGGAGAGAGAGGCAAGAGGGACCTGGCAGGAAAAGGACATGGAGCTGAGACAGGGAAAAGCCTGAAGTTACCATGGGAAAAGAAAGAGGAAATAAAAAATAGAAACGAGGAGCCCTGAAAAAGTTAAGAGAGAATGAGAGTTTAGAAAAGCAACGGGGTAGGAGAAACACGGGCAGGAATGGAAATGAGATCAGGGAGGGGGAGGGAAAGGCAGCGGGAGAATGTGAAAGGGTTCAAGAAACATACACAGGAATTTCAAAACCCTATAGAGCCCTATAAAACCCTATAGATTCATAGAATGGTTTGGGTTGGAAGGGACCTCAAAGATCATCTAGTTCCAACCCCCCTGCCATGGGCACGGACACCCTCCACTACACCAGGTTGCCCAAAGCCCCATCCAACCTGGCCTTGAAGACTTCCAGGGATGAGGCATCTACAGCTTCTCTGGGCAACCTGTGCCAGTGCATCACCACCCTCACAGTGAAAAATTTCTTCCTTATATCTAATCTAAATCTCCTCTCTTTCAGTTTAAATCCATTGCCCCTTGCCCTATCACTACATGCCCTTGTAAAAAGTCCCTCTCCAGCTTTCTTGTAGGCCCCCTTTAAGTACTGGATGGCTGCTACAGGGTCACCCCGGAGCCTTCTCTTCTCCAGGCTGAACAGCCCCAACTCTCTCAGCCTGTCTTCATAGCAGAGGTGCTCCAGCCCTTGCATCACCGGCTCCCCCTGCGGTAGTCAACGCCTCCGTGCAGACGGAACAGCCAAGGGGAGAGGCGGCGGTGCAGACCCTGGGCTGCAGGCAGTGCCTGGATCCTACCTCTGGGGCAGGCACCAGCCCTGACTGCAGAAGGTGCATCCAGGTGGAGGAGCTCCTGCGGCACGTGGCTGAACTGCAAGAGGCTGTCAGGAGGCTGAGGGACATCAGGGAGGCTGAGAGGGAGCTGGATGCTTGGTTCCAGGTGCAGTCTGCACCCGAACCGCAGCAACCAGTGCTCCAACCAAAAACCCCTCCACTGACACATAAGGTAAGTAAGAAGGCAGAAGATGCCAACAAATGGGAAGTTGTATGGCGCAGCAGGTGCAGCAAGAAAGAAGCAGCAGCTTCCCCAGAACCCCACGATACCCCTGCAGAATCACTTTGCTACTCTGCAGACCATAGAATTAAAACCTAACACCTCGGGGGAGGCACTGGAGAAAGACGAGGCAGCTCAACCAACAAGGGTGGTAACTAGCACCACCAAGAAAAAAAGGCGCGTGGTGGTAGTGGGTGACTCCTTCCTAAGAGGTACGGAGGCACCCATCTGCCGACCCGATGCGCTGTCTCGGGAGATATGCTGTCTCCCGGGGGCTCGTATCAGAGATGTTACTGAGAGAATACCTGGCCTCATACGGCCCACAGACTATTACCCACTACTGGTGTTTCATGTGGGTACCAATGATACAGCTATCAGTAACCTGAAAAACATCAAAAGGGACTTCAGGGCCCTGGGTGCAGCAGTCAAGGACTCTGGGGCACAGATAGTGTTCTCATCAGTGCTTCCAGTCGAGGGGCAGGGACCTGCAAGGGCCAAACGTATCTGGCAGGTTAACTCATGGCTCAGGGACTGGTGCTACAGCCAGGGCTTTGGGTATTTTGACCATGGGGTAACTTTTGAGAAGCCTGGGTTGCTAGGGGCAGATAGTGTGCACCTAACCGAGAAAGGGAAGAAGGTGCTTGGACAAAGGCTTGCCAGACTTGTGCAAAGAGCTTTAAACTAGTATTGCTGGGGGAGGGGGAGCACAGTTCAGCCCACCGCTGTCAGCATGGCGCCAGTGCCAGCACCGAGGGTCCAGAGGCTGAGGAAGGATCACAGGTATGTTCAAATGAACTTACGCTGCCACCCAAGAGAACCCCTGTCGCTCCAGCCAGCGAGTCGGCTTTGTCGGGAGCCCAGCTAAAGTGTGTGTACACCAACGCATGCAGCATGGGAAATAAACAGGATGAGCTGGAGATGCGTGCACATGAGCAGGGCTACGACCTTATTGGCATCACGGAGACGTGGTGGGACGACTCCTGTGACTGGAGTGTCAACATGGAGGGGTATAAGCTTTTTAGAAAGGATAGGAAGGGGAGACGAGGAGGGGGTGTCGCTCTCTACGTCAGCAACTGGCTGGAGTGCGTGGAGCTTCACCTGGGGTCGGAGGATGAGCTGACAGAGAGCTTATGGGTCAAGATTAGAGGATGGGGACGGATAGGGGATGTTACAGTAGGGGTCTGTTACAGGCCACCTGGCCAGGAGGACAGAGCAGATGAGGCGCTTTATAGCCAGACAGGAGCAGCCTCGCGGTCACAAGCCCTGGTCCTCATGGGAGACTTCAACCACCCTGACATCTGTTGGAGAGACAATACGGCAGGGCACAGGCAGTCCAGGAGGTTCCTGGAATGTGTGGACGACAACTTCCTCCTGCAGGTGATAGAGGAGCCGACAAGGAGGGGTGCCATGCTCGACCTTGTGCTCACCAACAGGGAGGGACTGGTGGGCGATGTGAAACTTAAGGATAGCCTTGGCTGCAGTGACCACAACACGGTGGAGTTCAAGATCCATGGGGCAGCAAGGAAACCATTCAGCAAGCTCTGTACCCTAGATTTCAAGAAGGCGGACTTCGGCCTCTTCAAGGACCTGATGGGCAAAGTGCCGTGGGAGGCGGCCCTGGAGGGACGAGGGGCCCAGGAAAGTTGGTCCACATTCAAGGAGCACCTCCTCCAAGCTCAGCAGAGGTGCATCCCGATGAAGAACAAGTCGGGCAAAAAGACCAGGAAGCCTGCGTGGATGAGCAAGTAGCTCCTGGACCAACTGAAAACGAAGAGGTTAGCCTATAGAGGGTGGAAGCGGAGACAGATAGCCTGGGAGGAATACAGAGAAGCTGTAAGAGTGACCAGGGATCAAGTGAGGAAGGCTAAAGCCCTGAAGGAATTGAATTTGGCAAGGGATATAAAAAGCAATAAGAAAAGCTTCTATAGGTATGTAGGGGACAAAAGGAAGTCCAAAGAGAACGTAGGCCCCCTCCGGAAGGGTACTGGTGCTCTGGTTACCAGGGACATAGAGAAGGCTGAGGTACTCAATGAATTTTTTGCCTCAGTCTTCACTGATAAAGCCTCTTGTCTTACCACCCAAGCTGTGGAAAGAACTAGCAGGGACTGTGAGGATGAACCACCGCCCACTGTACTTGAAGAGCAGGTTCGGGAACATCTGAGGAACTTGAAGGTGCACAAGTCCATGGGACCTGATGAGATCCATCCGCGGGTCCTGAAGGAACTGGCGGATGAAGTTGCCAAGCCGCTGGCCATTGTATTTGAGAAGTCGTGGCGGTCTGGCGAGGTCCCCGATGACTGGAAGAGAGGGAACATAACCCCCATTTTTAAAAAGGGGAACAAGGAGGACCCAGGCAACTACAGGCCGGTCAGCCTCACCTCTGTGCCTGGCAAGGTCATGGAGCAGATTCTCCTGGGAACCATGCTAAGGCACATGGAGAGCAAGGAGGTGGTGGGTGACAGCCAACATGGCTTCACCAAAGGCAGATCGTGCCTGACCAACTTGGTGGCCTTTTACGATGGGGTGACAGGATCGGTGGACAAGGGTCGACCAACGGATGTCATCTACCTGGACTTGTGCAAAGCTTTTGACACTGTCCCGCACGACATTCTTCTCTCTAAACTAGAGAGGCATGGGTTTGATGGATGGACCACTCGGTGGATAAGGAATTGGCTCAATGGCCGCACTCAGAGAGTAGTGGTCAACGGCTCGATGTCCACGTGGAGACCGGTCACGAGTGGCGTCCCTCAGGGGTCCGTGTTGGGCCCAGCCCTCTTCAACATCTTTGTCGGTGACGTGGACAGTGGCATGGAGTGCACCCTCAGCAAGTTCGCCGATGACACCAAGCTGTGTGGTGCTGTCGGCACGCTGGAAGGGAGGGATGCCATCCAGAGGGACCTCGACAGGCTGGAGAGGTGGGCCCGTACCAACCTCATGAAGTTTAACCAGGCCAAGTGCAAGGTCCTACATCTGGGTCGTGGCAATCCCAGGTACAAATACAGACTGGGCGGAGAATGGATCGAGAGCAGCCCTGAGGAGAAGGACTTGGGAGTACTGGTGGACGAGAAGCTCAATATGAGCCGGCAATGTGCTCTTGCGGCCCAGAAGGCCAACCGCGTCCTGGGCTGCATCAAGAGGAGCATGGCCAGCAGGTCGAGGGAGGTGATTCTCCCCCTCTACTCTGCCCTCGTGAGACCTCACTTGGAGTATTGCATCCAGTTCTGGAGTCCCCAACATAAGAAGGACATGGACCAGTTGGAGAGGGTCCAGAGGAGGGCCACGAAGATGATAAGAGGGCTGGAGCACCTTTCCTATGAGGACAGGCTGAAAGACTTGGGGCTGTTCAGCCTGGAGAAGAGGAGGCTCCGGGGTGACCTTATAGCGGTCTTCCAGTACCTCAAGGGGGCCTACAAGAAAGATGGGGAGAGGCTGTTCAGGAGGACCAGTTGTGATAGGACAAGGGGTAATGGTTTTAAAATAGAGGGAGGCAGATTCAGGTTGGATATTAGGAAAAAATTTTTTACCATAAGAGTTGTAGAACACTGGAACAGGTTGCCCAGAGAGGTGGTGGATGCTCCATCCCTGGAGACGTTCAAGGCCAGGTTGGACGACGCCCTGAGCAACCTGATCTAGTTGGAGATATCCCTGTTCCTTGCAGGGGGGTTGGACTAGATGACCTTTGAAGGTCCCTTCCAGCCCTAACCATTCTATGATTCTATGATTCTATCATCTTCATGGCCCTCCTCTGGACCCGCTCCAGCAGCTCCATGTCCTTCTTGCGCTGGGGACTCCAGAGCTGAACGCAGCACTGCATGGGGGTCTCAAGAGAGCAGAGTACTGAGGGGCAGAATCCCCTCCCTCGCCCTGCTGCCCACGCTGCTTTGGATGCAGCCCAGGACACGGGTGGCTTTCTGGGCTGCCAGCGCACGGTGCCGGCTCATGGTGAGCTTCTCATCCACCAACACTCCCAAGTCCTTTTCTTCAGGGCTGCTCTCAATCCATTCTCCGCCCAGCCTGTACTTGTGCTTGGGATTGCCCCGACCCACGTGCAGGACCTTGCACTTGGCCTTGTTGAACTTCATGAGGTTCTCACAGGCCCATCTCTCCAGCCTGTCAAGGTCCCTCTGGACGGCATCCCTTCCCTCCAGCGTGTCCACAACACCACACAACTATAGACGCTCATATAGCCATATAGAGTACTACAAAAAATTTATAGAAGCCCTATGGAGCCCTATAGAGCCCTATATATCACGAAGATTCTGCCCACTCAGTCCCTTTTACTGTCCCTCCCGCACCCCAATACTGGTTCCGTGTGACAAACGTTCTGCTCTGTCACTTTTTCTGTCCCCTCTCCTCCATCTGCTGATGCGTCTCGTTCGCCTCACGGCTGTCCGTGGGCCCTCAGCATCTGCAGACAGTGAAACGCGCCCTCTGCCTCGCCATGCTGCCCCTCTGCATCGCGCATGTGCCGACCGGGAGAAGGGTGCAGCTGGAATGTGCTCCTGAACACCGCACAGGCACTGGCCTCTGATGGTGTGGGGCGCGGGAGCGTGGAAGTAGTGCCCGTGTGAAGCAAACGGTGCCTTTGCAGCACAGTACGACACTGGTCCCAGCTCGGCACCTGTGGTGCAGCCGACTCGCGGGTCTGCAAGCTGGAGCTGGCCGTACGCACGGCTGTGCGAGAACGCGGAGCAGCACCGAGCGTGCCCAAGCCACCGGCAGAAGCCAGTATAGAAGTAGTATTGCTTTCGGAGGAGGAGTTGTGGAAGGTTAAATTTTATATAAAAAGAAAGAAAAATAAACCTTTGGTACAAATAAGTAACAAAATTCACGTAGTAGACAGTTGCATTATTTATCTACAATAGGCAACAATACAAAGAAATTAGATATAAAAGGTTTCTTGCTCAAAAGCTTACTATGCATGTGGAACATCTATGCCCTTATCACAAACGCGATGAAATACAAAGAAAGTAAGTGTAAAGCTTTCTCACCTTTAAGAGCTACCATTATCATAAGACTGAATATCAAGTTTGTTCTACGGAACAGATACTTGAATAAAACAAAGACTTAAGAAAAAAAAAATTACGCTCTACCACCAAGCTTATTTGCTAAGGGAGCATCAGGATAAAAAAAAAGAATGCGACAGTTACTTAAATCTTTCCTTATGTTACGTGTATGTTTAAGAAATCTGTCTCTGGGAAAAGTGAGGTCAGTTTACAGATACTATTTAAGGAAACAGAAAGAGAAAGGAAAAAAAAAAATCTCACACATTGGATCATTTTGTATTCATTATACAGCACAGTGATGGAGAAGAATGTTCCTGGAGATGAAAAACAAACTTCTTCCCCAGAGAGTGCCCTGAAGTCTGAATATCTTCAGAAAATATTTATACCTCTGGTTTTCACTCCCTGCCTCAATGTTCTTAGTTGGTATTTCTCTGAGGGAGAGGGAGGCTCTCATGAAGATACTTCATGCTCCCATGCTCTGAGAAGTCAGAAACAACATGATTGTCCCCCCTCAGCAACCACTTTGTAGTTAAGAGTCCTTCAATTCCCACTGGTCCACGTGCATGGATACGAGAAGTACTAATTCCCACTTCAGCACCTGCAGGAAACACGTAAGATCAAGGTAGTCAATCCTCAGAAGACGTTCACTTCATACTAAGCAGTTTTACACCTTTATGTAAGAACAGCTGCCTGCCTTTCCCTGCTCCTCTCCAAATGCCTGAAGTTATGTCTACCTGTTCTGATTTAAAAGTTAGAGGATCTTAACTATTACATTATAAATTTTAATGTTTATACTTCCGGCTGCTACAGAGTTACTTTTAGAGAGAAAGATGCAAGAGAGAGAGAGATATCTCTTACATGGACTTGTTTCCTGAGGGTTTAATGCTTTTAAAAAAAGAAAAAAAAAGCTAAATTAGTCAAGATTGTGATCTTATGTCCTGGTTTTATCATATTGAGGAGATATTGCAAGACCCTAACTAGATTTTTTTAATCACATGGAACACTGAATGTTCCAGCTGACACTGTAATAGCCTGCTACAGAGATAGCAGAGTTTCTACCTCAGGAAAGAATGTTTCCCTTGTCTTCTGCAATTTACAGTAGGTGCACCTCTTTATTTAAGCAACTGATACTCAGTTTGGTTCCTGCTTTTCATTCCTCAACACTGCAGGGCTGGCACACTGGACAGCAGCTCAGTCTGCCCAACGGGAACAAAGCACGGCATTCTTTGTAGCATCAGTATAAAGATAAAACAAAATAAAAACTGTTCACCTATTTCAGATGCTGTGTTGCATTGTTCTATCATTACACGCATCAACATACTTTACACTGATTGAACAGAGCTTCAAATGATCCAAAACATCTTTGCTCCCTGCTGCTAAATTAATCTACATAGTCTGTACAGCAGTATTAGCTGTACCAGTTCTGTCAGGAAAGAGACATTAAACTATTTGCGGTTCCACATGGATGAAACGTCTAGGCTTCAACTCCTCCTATGGTACCTTTCCTTTCACCTTTCACACAACAGCAAATCCTGCAGTCACAGCCCTGCAGTATTTTCTCTCTTACCAAGTCCAAATCTATAGCCGTCAGAGAATCGGGTACTGGCGTTCCAGAAAACACAAGCGCTGTCCACATGCTGGAGGAAGAACTCTGCTGTTTTCTCTGGGAAGAGACAGAGAGAAAAATAAAACTCAGTACATACAGAATGATCATGCCCTACAATAAACAGAACATAGTACAGTGAACAGATATAACAATACAACTTTCACATGTGACCTTATCGGACAGTATTTAAACAGCCTGGGCTAAGACATGTTCATTTATACCTTCTTCCCAGTCTGCTTCCCAAGTAAACACAGCTGCAAGTATTACAGGAAGCTTGTAAAGATTAGAAGAAAGCAAAAAGATGTCTAATTCTAAATACATCCAGTCTAGAATCTGCTAACACGATAATTCTATGCCCCAAACAACATTTTGCAGTCAAAACTGACACAGTTAGAGAGTCAGCTCTCCATTAATCTCAAACATGAAATTGTTCCAGATAATGAAAAATCCTAAAATAAATTGATATTGCAGGTAGTATTTGGGAAATATAATGCAGAAATACCACATGAAGTCAACTAATTAACCCAGTTTAACACAGAACATGCAAGACCTGAGCAAGCTCAAGCAGAGTTACGCAAGTCTTAGTCTTCTGGAGGACTCCGTTCTCTGTACGGCTGCGCGCTGCAGGTCAGTTGCCCTTAGTGACAACATGAGCATTAAAGATCAGCTCTGTTTCCAGTACACTCCATAGGAAATCACTAGTGCACCAGGTTCCGTGGCAGTGGCTTACAGTACCAAACGCATGTCACTCATTCAAGCTCGGCAGGACATACAGAAACAGAAGCCTGCTTGACTGACACACTGACCAGCTGCAGATCAACATGACCTTACTGCAGCTGATCCTCAGGAGTTCCAGGCTTGGTTTGAGAGTCAACTTTTGGCTGGGTGCAGCTCTAGCTATGTTTTGAACTGGCAAAGTGTTCAAACTGCATGCAGGACAGGTGCTAGGGATGACAGCAGCACAGAGCCGTCACAAGTTCACAACAAAGGAGGCAAGGAACTACGAATGGAGATAAATGCAGCTTTTATACTAGGGATGCAGAAGTGGACTGGGAGAGGTAGGGGGAAAAACATTTGTGGTCCTTGTTTGCAAGATACTAAAATGACATGGGAAGAAAAAGTGGATGAACTCTGATCTTCCCTACAATCCCTATTCTCTTCAGTGAGGTACTACAGAAGCTCACGTCATCAGCCTTCAGAGGCCTAAGGACATCTCCAGGATTCAGGAGATGTTCCTGCAAAACACTCTGATGCAGTAAGTCTGCACAATACAGGAACACGAAGCAATTTGCCTGGCAAGGGCATGTGCTGATTTGCCATTAGTCAATTGCTCAAGCACATTCCTTAACATCCTGGCATAAGGGCCACACAACATGTTTTCTCTAAACTAAACAGGACTGCAGGCACATTCAGCTCATAGGCCTCCAGTTGGTTATGCCTACTACAGACCCAAGAGAAGAACAACTACTACTAGTTAGGCTAACACCAAGAATTGTGTTAGTCAAACCAGAAGAGTAGCTTAAGGAAGCAAACCGATCACTAACCATTCTCTGTGATGATAACGTCTGTGTGAGAGCTTCCGTACTTGTGGATATGTTCAACAGCCTCTTCGACACTGTCCACCACCTCAATGCAGCACTCCAGGTCCCCATATTCTGTGCGGAGAGATTTCACTTCTGAAGGGCTGAATGTCAAGTAAGATGCAAACTTTGGGCCAGCGTGAATCTTCACCTGCAATACCAGAAACATTTTGTGTTGATGACCATACCAATGCCATCCAGGCGAAAGCGTGACTTCTTGTACTCTGTGTGTGATGGAGGTAATTTTCTTCATAGCAGTCCCTAGGGTGCTATGTTTTGGATTTGTGACTAAAACAGTGTTGAAAACACACCAATGTTTTGGCTGGTGCTGAACAGAGCCTGCAGAGCGTCAAGGCCTTCTCTTTTTCCCTAGACTCTGTCCTCCTAGCAAAACGGTTGGGAATGTGCAGGAAGCTGGGAGCGGACACGATCACGATAGCTGACCTGAACTGACCCAAGGTATATTCCAGGCCATATAATGTCATGCACAGCAACAAAAACTCCCTCTCCTCAGTTTGTAATGAAGATTTCCCTTGCTCAGACTGGCTGGGCATTGGTCTACTTAAGGCAGATGGTGAGTAATCAGATCTGCCTCACTTGTGTGGGTTTTTGGGGGTTGGGTTTTTCATAGTTTTTTTGTTTTGTTTTGTTTGTTTATTTGTTTCTCCCTCTTCTGCCCCTTTCTTCTTCCTCTTTCCTTCGCTTATCAAGCTATCCTTCTTTCAACCCACAAGGCTCCTTGCATTTGCTCCTCTTATTCTCTCTCCTCACCCCACTTGAGGCAGCAGAGTGAGCAAGCAGCTGGATGGTGCTTAGCTGCTGACTGCGGTTAACCCACAACATTTGTCAATCAAATGTTCACTGCATGCAGTGTAAGAAAAGTCTACAGTTTGGGAAACTTAGCAGAGTGGTGAACTAGCAACAAGGAACAATAGCCGACATGATAGGTTGGCTACCTACCATGACATGCTCCTAGTTCAGGACTCATTTCAAATTATTTAAAGCAACCACATCACTTAGAAAGTCATCAAGAGGACAGTACAACACTAGTACTGGGAAAACAGCTAAAATATTGCAGCCAGCTCCTATTTTAAGAAAGCAGCTGTGGTGCAGAGAATTAACTACAGGAATGGTTCCAAGTTTGCACCTACAAAAGACTTAAGATTTTGAATGGCTTTTACCCTTTTATTTGTAAACCAACACCAGCCCTCTCTGAAGTATGTGTTTCAGACACAAAGGAGTTATGGGGTCCAAAACAAGAAAACTCACACAGATATTTTTAATTTGTTATAAAGAAGATCTAACACATTATCAACCCCTGAGTTTAATCATAGCAGCTGAGACACCTAAGCAATGAGAGATAATTTAGAGCTGATACAGCAGAGAAATTCCCGTGCAAATGAAACAGAACATTTTGACAAGATAAACATAAATGTGAAATAAGGCAAAACTCCACAAAATTTGAAGTCTATTAAGAAGGTATCTGTAAAACGGCATTTTCTTGTGCAACTATAAATTACTTTAATTGCATGATTCTGCCCAGTATTTCCATGTTTCTTGTTGTCAGGTCAGATTAGACAGAGGTGGCATCCTCCCCCCTGGAGCTCAGAGCTGGGTGGGTGGTGGTGGAAACGCACTAGCCCTCACATTCCTCCCATCCAAAATCCAGATATCTACCCTGCACTATACCCTTCACAAGAAGCAACCAAACAAGACATGAAAAAAATCTATATAAAGTGAGAACTTGCTCCTGACTA
The DNA here is from genome assembly GCF_009769465.1 of Tauraco erythrolophus. Lineage (NCBI taxonomy): Eukaryota > Metazoa > Chordata > Aves > Musophagiformes > Musophagidae > Tauraco > Tauraco erythrolophus. The sequence continues at coordinate 19,398 of NC_141473.1, forward strand.
CTTATCAGCTTCTTTCACTATGACTCTTACAACATCATCAAAACATATGGCCTCTCTCATTTTTAGTCACGGCATGTACACTCTATTTGCCAAATACATGCCGCTGTGTGAAAATCCTTGATTTATGTGCATTCACACTACTTCATGGATATTTCACTCCTGATACATCTCTGCTATCTTTACTGAAAAACATTACCCATGTCAAGACAATTAATTAGTATACTGGTCTTTTGCTGTTCCTTTGACATACTAGGAGGGAAAATGGGTGGAGCTAAAGGGCAGGCAAGATGAAAGGTTTAATAAAATGTGGATGAAGTAGATTCAGAAAGGAGAAAAACAGAAAGGGAATTTGCTTGCATAAGAAGCTAAATGAATAGATTCAAGAAGATGATGCTTTGCGTCTGGGAGGTTAACGGCAATTAAGGCAGAATTAAGAAGGGTTGAGAAAGAGTTGTATATATGCACTTCTAAGGCAGAAGATGATTTTTGCTATATAAAAGGAAGTGTTTGTATCCCAATAATGGCATGTAGCTGTCCTGAAGAAGCTGCTTTCAGATCATTTGTACGGAAAAACTTGGGGTTGTGTGGAGAAGAAGAGAAAAGTTCTCCGTAAGTTAATTTATTTGTACAAAGATACATACGGACAACGTAAGTGTTATGCCATCAGAAAACTAAACAGGGCTACACCAGCCAGACCAAATGCTTCTAAAGTGTTAGAAAAAACCCAAAACAAAACACAAGTATGAGTGACTAACCTGTTCTACTCTCAACATGTCTATGATCTGATCAAACAACGGGGTTCTCAGCAAGTCTCGATGAATTAAGAGAGTTTCCAGAGCATTACAGGCAGCAGGATATTCACACTTTGAGTCTCTGACTGAGGTTGAAGAGTAAATAATTGGTTACATAACATTTATGACAAAGATTTTGAACAGCATTTGAATTATCAATTACCATAACCATATCGCGTACTCCAAATACAAAGTTCAGTTACACCCATGAGATTCAAGTCACCCTCTCTCAGCTTACTTATTCGTGTGACCTTCTCAACGCTGGCATCCGTGTCCACATACACGTGACAGATCCCTTCGCTGTGTCCCATCACTGGGATTCCCTTAGCAGCTTTCTGGATATTCCTGACTAGCTGTGATGAACCACGTGGAATGATTAGATCTATCAGCTTATCCAAACGGCAGAGATCTTCTACTTCCTCTCTCGTGTTCACCTGTGATAGTTGCAATACAAACAGTTCTGCCCATACTTTTTATACATACCATAGCAAAGAAATTCTTGATTTAATTCTAGGCACTTACTAGTTGCACTGCATCTTTGACTCCATGAATGGAGAGCGCTTCTTGTGTCAGATGATGAAGGATTTGATTGCTATGAGCTGCCTCTTTCCCTCCTTTAAGTAGTAAGCCATTTCCACTGGCTATGGCCAAAGCAGACACCTGTCAGAAAAGAATTTATTAAAAAAAAAAGTTATCTGTCTCTTCTGTCAGAATAACACCCACAAAATAACAGTAAGAACAGGATTTTTCGTCCTGTTGATGCACTCAACGTTAATCTACAGTTTTCATTTTATGGCACCAAAAAATCATTACAAGTAACAGCAGATTTAACTCCAGAAATGAAATGTGTTAGTGTTTCAGGAACAAACCTGAGTTTTCAAGGTACTATTGCCAGGGAGAGACTGCAGTGGACAAGTCAGAGGAAACCCTGGACATGGGGGTGGCCTTCTATGATGAGGTCACAGCATTGATGGATAGGGGAAGAGCAACTGACATCGTCTACCTGGACTTATCCAAAGCATTTGATACTGTCCCACACGACATCCTTATCTCTAAACTGGAAAGACATTGTTTTAATGGATGGACCACTCGGTGGATAAGGAATCGGCTGGATGGTCGCAATCAAAGAGTTGTGGTCAACAGTTCAATGTCCACGTGGAGGCTTGTGACGAGTGGTGTTCCTCAGGGGTCAGTACTGGGACCAGTGCTATTTAACATCTTTGTTGGAGACATGGACAGTGGGATCGAGTGCACCCTCAGCAAGTTTGCAGATGACACCAAGTTGTGTGGTGTTGTGGACACGCTGGAGGGAAGGGATGCCATCCAGAGGGACCTTGACAGGCTGGAGAGATGGGCCTGTGAGAACCTCATGAAGTTCAACAAGGCCAAGTGCAAGGTCCTGCACGTGGGTCGGGGCAATCCCAAGCACAAGTACAGGCTGGGCGGAGAATGGATTGAGAGCAGCCCTGAGGAGAAGGACTTGGGAGTGCTGGTGGATGAGACGTTCAACATGAGCCGGCAATGAGCGCTGGCAGCCCAGAAAGCCACCCGTGTCCTGGGCTGCATCAAAAGAAGTGTGGCCAGCAGGTTGAGGGAGGGGATTCTGCCCCTCAGTACTCTGCTCTCCTGAGACCCCCCCTGCAGTGCTGCGTTCAGCTCTGGGGGCCTCAACACAAGAAGGACATGGAGCTGCTGGAGCGGGTCCAGAGGAGGGTCACGAAGATGATGCAAGGGCTGGAGCACCTCTGCTATGGAGACAGGCTGAGAGAGTTGGGGCTGTTCAGCCTGGAGAAGAGAAGGCTCCGGGGTGATCTTATTGCAGCCTTCCAGTACCTAAAGGGGGCCTACAGGAAAGCTGGAGAGGGGCTTTTTACAAGGGCGTGTAGTGACAGGACAAGGGGCAATGGCTTTAAACTGAAAGAGGGGAGATTTAGATTGGATATAAGGAAGAGATTCTTCCCTCTGAGGCTAATGAGACACTGGCACAGGTTGCCCAGAGAAGCTGTGGCTGCCCCATCCCTGGAAGTGTTCCAGGCCAGGTTGGATGGGGCTTTGGGCAACCTGGTGTAGTGGAGGGTTGGAGGTTGGAACCAGATGATCTTTGAGGTCCCTTCCAAGTCTAACCATTCTATGATTCTATAATTCTATGAACTGGGTAGCTGTGTGGGCAATTATCCCAAGGAGAATAATGTTAGGTGCTCTTGTCCCTAACCATTCTGTCAGAAAGTGGCTAATAACCTCTTCCTATGAGCAAGAAGAACATTTTCATTGTGCTGTCTAAAACAGAAGTCATAAATAGACAACACTTGCCGTAAGTGTGGGAAAAAAACCTTCCAGACAATAGGCCCAGCATCACCTGTATCACTTTGATTTCATGTGTATATTCAGAAAGAACTAACTGATGCTGTTGCATTTCTGTTTAAGGTGCCAGATTTCACTCATTTGAGCACAACACAACTCAGTAACACAACTAGACCATGTTTCAAAGAAATGCTCCAAAGAAGCCACTGCCTTTTTGGAAGTCAGATAAAAAAAAATTACTTTTGCTGCTGAGAACATATACCCAATTCTCTCAGTCTCCAGACATTAGTTCTTATTGGTGTTTTCCCTAGTAAACTGAAAACCTGTTTAAACAGAGGGGTGATGGTAGGTTTTTTTTATTGTTTGTTTCAGTTTTTTGCTCTGCTTTACCTAGGAGTATGTTAGACATAATAAAGCTCTCTTCCCATACTTATTCTGCTTTTGAATCCCGTTTTGTCTTCCTCATCCCAATCCCATTCACAATGGCCTCACAATCTGTCCACTTATTTAAAAAAAAAAAAAAAAAAAGCATACACTCCTTTAGAAAACAAAATCACCTCCTCTCCAGAATGAACAAATTAAGCTTTTGAAGTTATTTTACTGCATTACTATCTTCTGGGAAGGATAATATGTATTGTTACCATCATCTGTACATATCACCAAGCCTGCACTCTTTAGTATATCAATTGTACGCTGTTGAGATGTGGATGCAAGAATTAGCCACACCTAACAAGCAGTTGGCTTAGTGGCACACTTTACATACTGATTCATGCAGAAAAAATGTTAAGCCCATCAGATACACCTCCTCAGATGACCTCTTTTCCCCTTCTAATATCACATAGATAACAACAATCACAATGTTTGATATTCTACCTCATCCTGCTGTCAGTAATTTATAAAACTAGACATTAAAAAGCAGTCTGATTGTATTTTGAAAGTATCTTGTAAGAATCTGCCTCTCCAAAGGTCAGTATCACAAGGGAAAGCTAAACAAATAAGCTTACTTTAACAAAGAATTCTGCTCTGCAGGCATAAGATTAAAAGAAAAAATATTAAATCATTTGAAAAAATGAAAAAAAAATCAATAATTAAGACACAAAAATAAAAAACTTTGTGATTAAAAGGAGAACAGAAGATAACGTGTTTCAAAATAGTTCAGTCCCTTCAAAGAATAATAGAGCATGACTATACTTCACAGCAACAACTGGATTTGGTGGAATCTATAGGAAGCAATCTAAGATGCTTGCAGTTTGGCCTTTTAAGCATTAGAGGCAAACATGCTACTTGTATATGCTCATTAGAAGCTTATGATATCTTAACTGGTAATCTGCAATTGTTTCACCTTTATCACAACTCAAGCCTGAACTCTGAGTGCTGACCTAACTGCGTAAGCTATCTCCAAGGAGCAAATCGAGCACGCTCTCTTCCAGGACAAAGTCAAACTTCCCAAACAAGCATGAGATGCAGTAGTAAAGTAAGAGGAGGGAATTGCTCCTCTGCACTCAGAGATCATCCTACTATCAGCTACAGCATGGGACAAAACCATGCCATTCAAATGTAGAGCTATCAAAGATGATCTTCTGAAGTTGCATCATAGAACCTGATGTGAGTACAAGGACAGGAGGTTGGCAGGAAGAAAAGCAAGTACCAAGACAAGCTATTCCAAGCCAGTAAAACAAAGGGCAGGAAAAAAAAGCCAGCAAGAGTCAGTCTAATATAAGTTTTAAGGCAAGATAAAGGGGAGGAGAAAGAGGGAGACATCAGCTATGCAAGGCAAGAGACCAGGGATGAAGTCTAAGAAGACAGAATGGAATTCAACAAGGAAACATACTGGTTATCTATGAAGAACAGAGCTAGCAGCAAGGAGCTAGTAACGGTAGACAAAGGAGACTAGTGCTTTTTTGTCTCATGGGAACTTTGCCTACTCCCTTTCAATATGAAATGAGGACCACTCACAAAAGTACCAAGCTGTCCACTGGTTGAGTCTTACTTCCTTTTAAAGGGCTTGCACCCATCACTTTCTCATCAAGCACCCACTCATATGTTAGAGAACTCCTCAATCTCTTCCTAGACACCTAATATTAAATTGTGGGAAACAGTATTGATAATGAAGTTTTTTATTTTCTTTTTAAAATTCACTACAGTTGCTCAGTAAAATAGTCGGGAGTTAGAAAATAAGATCAAAGTTGCCTCTGCAACATTAGTTCAGCCCCCACATTTTCATGCATTATAACAGCATTTACTCACAGTAATACTCCCACACAGCGCTACAGATGAAGGTATTGGCCTTTAAGATGCCTGCCTTATTCCTGGCACAAGATAAACGACATTCACTTACAATACACTATTCAAGATTTTCACTAGCTTTTCTAGCAACTACAGTACTTAAGAATTTAGAATATCTTTCTCACACCTATCTCACTACAACTGAGTAAAAGCTATCACTCTGCCTCACTGCACAAAAGCAGTATCAGTACAGCATAGACCACTCAAAGCCTGGAACTTCTGTGCTTTCTGTGCTCAGCCTTTTTTTTTTTTTTATCATCATCTATTCCTAACAGTTACAGTTATTTACTAGCATCTGTATTAAACAATTCCTGTTTAATCCCAGCCTGCAGTTCATCTGTATGCAGCATGGACAGATAAAACAAGTCCTCATCGGTAGGAGCCTCTCAAGCTGTGAGTAAGGCACTGAACATACATTTGTAAAACACACGCAGGAACTGCACCATCTGAATGTAAGATAACTCCTTCTATATGTTGGATTTAAAAAAAAACAAACAAGCCAAACCAGGCCTCAACTCTGAACACTGCAGAAGCAAGTCCTGAGAACAACTCTGCAGGAAAAATAGGGATGCCAACAAAATCAGTTTTAGAAGAATCCAAGCAAGAGCCCTTTGAGACAAGACTTCTTGCAGCCTTCCAACTGCTCACCAACAGAAATACCCTTTCTTTTGTCATCGAAAAATTTCCAACAGCGTAACCTGCTCTCCTTACATACCTGTGGAAGACAGTCAGGACGGGACTCAAAGATCACAAGAAGGACGCCAATAGGCACTGTCACCTGCTCCAAATCCAGGTCTTTTGCTACTCGTGTTCGCCGAATTACACGGCCAACACTGTCCTGTGAGGATGCTGCAATCTGACGCAGACCAATGGCCAAGCTGTTCAGCTTTGATGTAGACAGACTTAGACGTTTCAACAAAGGAAGTGCCAATCTCCCTAGAAGAAAGAAAAAAATTGTGCTGGAGATAGATTGGCCTGCCTAGGGTGAAGCAAAAGTTATTTAAACCAGTGGTGAACCTAAGGAAAATTCAGATGTTTCCCACACCCTAGCAAGAAATCTACCCAAGATGAAAAATGCACAGCATTAAGTCTGGTAGCCACAATAAAACCACTCAACTGTGACAAAGATTTCACTCACCACCACATTTTCACCTAATGCAGTTTAAGAGATTTGTACATGAAGCAACATCAACATCGACAAAGATAAGGTTTGTCCTATTTCAAGTACTGCTACGTCTGAATTTCTTACCAATTTCTACCCTTGCAGTATTTCTAGAAGGTTTGGGCAGTAATTTAATCTTTCTATTTTACAGATAAAAATCCCAAAGCACTGAGGCATCCATAGCATTTCTGTCCAGACTGGGCAAGAACTGCCTGAATTTTCTGGTCTGAACATGTTCAGGCAGTAAGTTAACTCAGTAATGTCCCCTCAAGTACTCTGGTCAGTAAAAAACGGTTACCTGGCATCTTCCACAAAGTATTACAATTCACGATGTGTCACTTTCATACATTTGCTATCCCTATATGTACATATCCCAATCCCAACTTCTCAATGAATAGGGCAATCTAACATAGTAGAACGGGTTTAATCCAAGCCACCTAAAGAGAACCTTCCTCAATCAGAAGGGAACATGGTTCTTTTTGGAGAGCATCAATTTAAGTATAGAGATAACAGCCTTCAACTCAGGAGCCAAAAATTATCTTAACCAGCTCAGAAAATACTCACTTTATGCATGACAGTAACAGAGATTACATTTGTTATACTCCATTTCTAAAGTGAGCCTCCTTTGGCAAAACGGAGCACTAATGTGTTTTGTTTTGGTGGCGTTTTTCTTCTGTTTGGTTTGGGGTTTTTTTTTGTTCACAATACACTGATTGGTGTTTTGCAAGAGATCCGTATCTTCTCTGTTGAAGGCATCTGTTTTATGTAATTAAGGAAGCTGCAGCTGTTTACACTGATAAACTCTCAAGGTCCTGGGTTCACTAATCTGTGACAGCCATACTACCCAGTCCCAGGTGACAGAAGATTCCTATTCTGTTCATTTACTTCAAGGCCCAGAGAGGTTCAAGACAACAGGATTACCATGGAAGGCTTTGAACTATTACCTTTATTTTCAGCATCTTCTAAGTCCTTTTTGTTTGCCAAGAGGATTTCTTCTCTCTGGTCAGTCAGTAAGTCAGCAAGACGATAAATAATTTCCGCTCTCTGAAAGAGAAAACAGTTTCTGAACTGACTTCTTACAAAAAGTCCACACTATTTGACATCTGGCCCCCTTCAGTCCATTTATGTTGACCACATCCTCTCACTGTCTTGACTCCCTGAATACTTGGGGCCAGCTGATTTTTCCAGCCTGAATGACATTGAAAAATGAGTCGGAAACTGCTTCAACCTTTACTTTGCTTTTTATTATCTTACTTTCCGTGTCTAGTCTTCTTGACCAAATCCACAATGTTCTTCCTTTAAGAGCACCTTGTCTTCTACACAACAGATGCCACATTTTACCTACCCAGATGCAGAGCACTAATTGATTGTCTATAGCTCCTCTTTTGCATACCCTACACACAGGAGTGAACAGAGGAAGTTATTCTGGTCAATTCTTCAGCAGCTGTATCACAATTCATTTCTGTGTGATACTCAGTGCTATTGTTCTCACCAACAAAGAGGGGCTGGTGGGGAATGCGATGCTCAAGAACAGCCTTGGCTGCAGTGGAGTTCAAGATTCTCAGGGAGGCAAGGAGGGTGCTCAGCAAGCTCACTAGCCTGGATTTCAGGAAAGTAGACTTTGGCCTCTTCAGGGATCTCCTCGCTAGAGTACAATGGGATGAAGCCCTGGCAGGAAGAAGGGCCCAAGAAAGCTGGTTAATATTCAAGGATCACCTCCTCCAAGCTCAGGAGCGGTGCATCCCAACAAAGAGGAAGTCAGGTAGGAACACCAGGAGGCCTGCATGGATGAACAAGATGCTCCTGGACCAACTCGGACACAAAAAGAAGGCCTACAGAGGGTGGAAGCAAGGACAGGTAGCCTGGGAAGAATAAAATAAATTGTCCAAGCAACCAGAGATCAGGTTAGGAAAGCTAAAGCCCTAATAGAGTTAAATCTGGCCAGGGACATCAAGGGCAACAAGAAAAACTTCTATAGATGTGTCAGTGATAAAAAAGAGATCTAGGGAAGATGTAGGTCCTCTCCAGAAGGAAATGGGGGACCTGGCTACCCGGGATATGGAAAAGGCTGAGGTTCTCAACGACTTCTTTGCCTCAGTCTTCACTGGCAAGAGCTCCAGCTGCACAGCCCAAGTCACAGAAGGCAAAGGCAGGGACTGGGAGAATGAAGAACCACCCACTGTAAGAGAAGATCAGGTTCGAGACCATCTAAAGAACCTGAAGGTGGACAAGTCCATGGGACCTGATGAGGTGCATCCGCAGGTCCTGAGGGAACTGGCACATGAAGTTGCTAAGCTGCTATCCATCATATTTCAGAAGTCGTGGCAATCTGGTGAAGTTCCCAATGACCGAAAAAGGAAACATAGCCCCCATCTTTAAAAAAGGAAAAAAGAAGACCCAGGGAACTACAGGCCAGTCAGTCTCACCTCCGTGCCCAGCAAGATCATGGAGCAGATCCTCCTGGCGACTATGCTAAGGCACATAGAAAACAAGAAGGTGATTGGTGACAGCCAACATGGCTTCACTAAGGGCAAATTCTGCCTGACTAATTTGGTGGCCTTCTATGATGAGGTTACAGCATTGATGCATAAGCGAAGAGCAATTGACATCATCTACCTGGACTTATCCAAAGCATTTGATATTGTCTCACACAACATCCTTTTGTCTCTAAACTGCATGTCTCTAAAATGGATTTGGCCGATGGACCACTTGGTGGATAAGGAATTGGCTGAATGGTCGCACTCAAAGAGTTGTGGTCAACAGTTCAATGTTCAAGGGGAGACCAGTGACGAGTGGTGTTCCTCAGGGGTCAGTACTGGGGACAGTGCTATTTAACATCTTTGTCAGCGACATGGACAGTGGGATCAAGTGCACCCTCAGCAAGTTTGCAGATGACACCAAGTTGTGTGGTGTTGTGGACACGCTGGAGGGAAGGGATGCCATCCAGAGGGACCTTGACAGGCTGGAGAGGTGGGCGTGTTCAACGAGGCCAAGTGCAAGGTCCTGCACGTGGGTCGGGGCAATCCCAAGCACAAGTACAGGCTGGGCGGAGAATGGATTGAGAGCAGCCCTGAGGAGAAGGACTTGGGAGTGCTGGTGGATGAGAAGCTCACCATGAGCCGGCACTGTGCGCTGGCAGCCCAGAAAGCCACCCGTGTCCTGGGCTGTATCAAAAGCAGCGTGGGCAGCAGGGCGAGGGAGGGGATTCTGCCCCTCTGCTCTGCAACCGTGAGGCCCCACCTGCAATACTGCGTTCAGCTCTGGGGTCCCCAGCGCAAGAAGGACATGGAGCTGCTGGAGCGGGTCCAGAGGAGGCCACAAAGATGATCCAAGGGCTGGAGCACCTCTGCTATGAAGACAGGCTGAGAGAGTTGGGGCTGTTCAGCCTGGAGAAGAGAAGGCTCCAGGGTGATCTTATAGCAGCCTTCCAGTACTTAAAGGGGGCTTACAAGAAAGCTGGAGAGGGGCTTTGGACAAGGGCAAGTAGTGACAGGACAAGGCACAATGGGTTTAAACTGACAGAGGGGAGATTTAGATCAGATATAAGGAAGAAATTTTTCACTCTGAGGATGGTGAGGCACTGGCACAGGTTGCCCAGAGAAGCTGTGGCTGCCCCATCCCTGGAAGTGTTCAAGGCCAGGTTGGATGGGGCTTTGGGCAACCTGGTGTAGTGGAGGGTGTCCGTGCCCATAGCAGGGGGGTTGGAACTAGATGAACTTTGATGTCCCTTCCAACCCTAACTATTCTGTGATTCTATGATTCTATTAAAATCTTTATAAACCCCACATGAAATTATATTACTTCATAGCCCCAAGGTACATTATCTTTCTCCTTTTCTCATCTCCTTAAGCATGCTACAATCCAAATGATGGATCTGGCATACAAAGAATAGATTCTTGTCCTGAAGGGCCCGTTTGTGTTACAAATCCATGTTGTACAACTTGCCATGCATTCACAAGCTTAGTAAGTGAGGCCATATTGTTCTGTCACCTGCTCAGGCTGTAGAGCCGCCAAGGTCCTGCCACCAGCTCGAGCCATTTCACCCTGCTGCTCTACTGTAGGACCTGCAAAAAAACCAAAAATATGCCATGCAGACAAAGTAACAAACAACACTTGGGAGTGAACACTAGCCTTTCCATCTTCCGATTCTTTGCTCAAAGCAGGAAAGCAAGTACAGAGTCTGAAACAGATATATTCAAGAAATTGGTTGGTTGTGTGCTAAAACAGGAGATCTGTACCTGACACAAAAACAGCGCTATAGTCTTCAAACATAAAGAGTCTTCATAGAGATTTTGTAAGGTCACCACATCAGAGGAAAGTGTGCATCGTGTACCCAAAAGACTTGACAAAGGGCAAAAGAATATCAGGATAGCTAAGTCTCAGGGCATGGCAGGCTGCTGAAAGAAACGAGGCAAACTTTAAAAAGTTTTAGTATCCAACTGAGGAAAATAAGGAGGAGTACAAAATAGCACGGGAACGTACAAACAATAATGAAAGTCAAAACCCAATCTGAGTTAACAGTTTGTAGAAAAATTGCTTTCCCTCTCTCCTTGTGTGCATTTTAGAAGGGTTCCTGTAGAAGAAAGGTGTTTTGTTTTGTTTTCTGGCAGGACCTCAAAGAATCTGTTTCAAACTGAAATGATATGAAACAGGTTACTTCTGTTGCTATTTCAAACAAGTCACCAGGTTCAGATAGCATTTCCCCAAAAACTTCACAAGTAGCTCATGGATAAACAAAGTTGTGATTTTTAACTCTCCTGAAATTGCCTGCAAAACAGATGCCTTGAAGGTTATAAATATGACCCAACTTCTATTTAAGTGTTCCATGGAAATTGTCAGAGCAGGAATGTCATAGAAAATATCGACAGGTATAGTGGGAAGTGTAAGAAAAACAACTTGCAGATACATGATTAACTAGACTTATTTAAGAAATGTTAAAACAGCTTTTTAAAGTCAAGTCATACTTTATAAAGTATGACAGGTTTTGGTGTTCTCTGAGATAAGTGACATGTATGTAAGCAGATACAGTTGGTTTTAAAAAGTTACTTGAATTTCCAAAGCGTGTTCTTTGGAAGAGAGGAGATGAAGAGAGGATTGGGGTAAACACTTCCCACAGTAGTGGAAGAGTACCAGTAAAATTCCACAGGGACTTTTGCTCTTTGCCATATTTATGAGTGACTCAGAATGGGGTCACAAGACGAAAAGCTTTGCTGCTGATACAAATTTATTATAGTGGGACTAACCGAAAAGTGTCACTATTGCACTTTTTCCTAGAAAGCAGCTTTTCAGAAAAGGACCTGGGGGTCCTGATGGACATCAAATTGAACGTAAACCAGCAGCATGCCCTTGCTGCAAAGGCAGCCAACAGTGTCCTGGGCTGCATTAGGAGAAGTGCTGCCAGCAGGTCGAGGGAGGTGATCCTTCCTCTCTACTCAACACCGGTTAGGCCACACCTGGAGTGCTGTGCCCAGTTCTGGGCTCCCCAGGACAAGAGAAACACAGACACTGTGGAGAGAGTCCAATGAAGGGCTGCAAAGATGATGAAGGGACTGGAGCACCTTTCCTCACATGAGGAGAAGGCTCAGGGCAGATCTCATCAGTTTGTATAAGCACCTGAAGGGAGGGTGTAAAGAAGATGGAGACGGGCTCTTTGCAGTGGTGCCCAGTGACAGGACAAGAGGCAATGGGCACCAACTGAAAGACAGGACGTTGCATCAGGAAGCACTTTTGCACTGTGAGGATTACTGAGCACTGGCACAGGTTGCCCAGACAGGTTGTGGAGTCTCCATTCTTGGAGATACTCAAAAGCTGTCTGGACAGAGTCCTGGGCAACCTGCTTCAGCAGGATGTGGAACTAGATGACCCTGTCACTGTCATACTGTCCCTCCCAACCTCAGCCAGAGCCAACTCTGTGATGTCCTCTGCAGCCAAGTCACTAGGCCACGAAACAGCAAGTGTAATTCAAATCAGATAAACATGAAGCAATGTAGAGGGGAAAAGGAAAATCACATCTTAGTATTGTAACAAACAATACTATGAAAACATCGTCTCAGCAAATATCAACACGAAAAAGCAAATTAAATATTTCGAATTATTAGAAAAGGTCTAGAAAACATAACAGAAAACACTGCCAGTCTTATCAAAGCTCAGTTAGTCCTGCCATCTCATAAATTAAAGCTTCGTTCACATCTTGAACACTGTGAAATTTTGATTCTTGCCCATCTCGAAAAGGCCTCAATAGAATGAGAACATTTTTGAACAAGAGAAAGAGGGATGATCAAGTTTTTGGCACAGCTTCAGTACAAAATGTGTAAGACCAAACCTCTTTCATGTAGAGGAGAGATGATGAGGAGAAAGATGATGTCTCACATCTTCGAAGTTGAATAGGGGTTGATCACCCATACAGGGAGTAGGGGCATCAAATGAAGCTATCAGGAAGAAAATTCAAAACCTCCCCCATCCCCCAAATCCAATTTAAAGCTAGCAGTTCTTCATGTAGTTCTAGCTCCAGAATTTACACACAGTATCTAGACAAGGCTCCGGACTACGATGATGCAGAGTCCTGTGGATGCTAGGTCTTTTCATGGGTTCAAAGGATGATTCTACAAATTCCTACAAGAAATTCACGAGGATTATTATACACCAAGAAATTCCCTTGGCTTAAAGTGCAAGTCAAAATTATCACTCTGTACTTGTCCTATTCTGCTAAGGTCACAGATCTTTAGCCTGAGTCGTAAATGGAATTTATGATAAGAAATAAAACTAAACACTATCTTAGTTCAGCTGCACATGCTATGTCCACATTTTCACACTGAAATCTTCAACACTAGATGATAATCCCCAAGACTAAAAATGGTAAAAATTCTACTCATTGCATTCTTCGAATGCAAGTCTGATGCAGCACTTTATCCGCTGGAGGGAACCAGCGCAAAGGATTCAACATTTTCTATTCCTACTTTAGAAAATACCTTTCAAAATCAAGTTTTCAAGCAGAGTGTGGTTTCCTAGTTATCGCACAGCTCTAGCTAAGTTTTAACTCTCACCTTTCAGGAAATCTCTACAACTCTCAATGTACACATTAACTCTGTACTCACCCGCAGGTTTTACCTCTGAAAAAAATGTTCCAACTTTTTTTCCTTCCACAATATCTGTGATGACGTGGCCTGAGATCTTCGGGTGAGTTCCATTTGCAATCACTACAGAGGTGCCTCCTTGGAGGGCCCACAGAGCTGCTTTCACCTACAGCGAAGGATAGAGACAGTTCCAGGGAATTCAATTGCTATTTGAATCATCACTCATAAAAAGACTTCTTGCTTCACTTCCATCTCCAGATTGATCACTTTTGCTTTCACAGAGCATTCAACACACTTCAGGAATTTCCATAATGTAGCATTGAATGAGATCATGTATTTACGCTTTACCTTCCCTTCCTTAACTGCCTGCCACTGTATAAACATTCAGATTGTGTGAACAGCCTGCTTTTGTCAAGACTTCTGCAAGGACACTGTGGTCCTATGTTCTTTTTCACCATTACCTTATGTTGCAAGTTCTTTTTAATGTTTGAAGAAACCCAATTTTCTTTTTTGAAAAGATTCTGTTGCTAATTTACCTGACATTGATTAGCCATCAATAATCAATCGACTTTATAAACGATTAAGTGATGTTACTTGTAATGCAGAGCACTGTTCTTGCTCAGGGCCTAGCCATTACCATGTAACATTAAAATATTACGCAATACCTTTAGCTGTCTGAATTATTCCCTTAAAGTTTGATCAGCCTAAGCACTCCTCATGGGTCTGTTTAAGATGTAGAGGTATTCCCACTATTGAAAACCCTTTGGTGAAGCTATGAAATTTGCTGAAGCGTTACTTAGGTTTCCACACAAAGTTTTTACCTACATTGTTCACGTTTTCTGATAATGTTCTCATCATTTTTTTTATTTATTTGCTTCTACTTTTTGCTTGGGAGTACACCTATCATCCTAATTTTGTTTCTTTCAATAGGCTCTATTTGAAAACTTTGCACTTCTTCGGATTTGAATTACATGCTTTTTATTTGGCATTCTTCCCCCTTTTTGTTGTTATTTTGGAGAAGGATTCTGTAAGTATAGCATTTAGGAGTCATCTTCAGAGGTCAGGACCACAGCATACTAAGCAGTGTATAGACACATAAGATTTAAGGCAAGAAGCAAGTCTGAAAAAAGAACAATCTGATGTCCACAGACAGGTGGGAACTGAAATCAATGATACTACCAGATCAACTGTGTGCTAAAGGCTGTCATGGAGTGGCTGGGTAGGCAGGCATCATGATCAACAAGAGCTCTATGAAATTTAGGGGCAGTATCTTTGTAGGCATTGCCCTAACATGAAGGGCAACGCGAGCCCCCTTTCTGAACTTCAGCGTTGGCATACTGAAGTTTGCTTAGTCCTTCTACAGAATGTGAAGCTTACAGCAGGATTATGTTATTAGTAAGGGTCCTTTGAAATCCTCATGTACTTAACAGTCCTAAGATCAGCCTCTTTCCACTCTTTCAGAACACTGGAACAGGTTGCCCAGAGAGGTGGTGGATGCTCCATCCCTGGAGACGTTCAAGGCCCGGTTGGATGAGGCCCTGAGCAACCTGATCTAGTTGGAGATATCCCTGTTCCTTGCAGGGGGGTTGGACTAGATGACCTTTGAAGGTCCCTTCCAGCCCTAACGATTCTATGATTCTATGATTCTATGATTCTATGATATTCGAGCCACTGTTTAAGGCATCACAACACGATTTCTCTGAAATTTCCCCCCCTCCAACATTTCACTGATTCATGCCAAAATAAAAAAACACAACCCCAAATCTCAGATGTTACCTGCTGAAGAGGTACTGCTTACAGTCTCCTTCGTTTGTCTTCCCAATCAAGGTATGGGCAGCATTATCACACCACTATATTTAATCATGTGTCACTTCTTTTACTGCAAAAGCTTCTCTGCTTCCTCACTTCTACATTTGCCTAATATGGTTCTACAATTAGGTATTACAGTCCATATTCACTGGGAGACACTACCTGTCAGATATGCCTATCACATCAAATCCTCGACTACTAGAAGACCATCAACTGCTCCCTTTTTGATCAAGTTTTATGCTGATAAACAAGATTTGTACTTTGAGCTACCATCTGTATATTCTATTATTTATGTTACAGTTTTCCAAAATTACCATCCAATTCTCAGCTGTGAAAAATTTTTTGTTACAAGAGCAGCATTCAGATTTGCCTCTATGTGACTCAGACTTAAAGATACCAAACATCTCTAACGTTTTTTTTATTTTTACAATGAAAGTAGTAGCTTTCCCCTCAATACCTGGAATTGTTTAAACTATGCCAGAAGTCAGATCAAGGGAAAGTTGTTTCTAAATAAGCTCTGTATAGCCCATAGTTACAAACAGAACACTCAAATGCCTCCTCCTTTTGCCACCTTCCATTTCGTGCTCTGGTACTAAAGTACGCCTTACTTGATTCTTCAGAAAAGGAAATAAAACATAAGATAACTGGTAAAGAATTTCACTTTGGTCTTTCCTTGCTTAGTCAAAATCTACTTCAGTTTTTACAGACAACCTTCCAAAAGTGTCTTTAGGAAACCCACACCAATTAAGACTACTGTAGTGCATATCCCAGCATTATAAGAGACATATGCTGAAGTTTCACACCACATCCACGTTTACACACTCACAGCAATGAAAACTGAGGGCATCCGACTGTACACACCACTAAAAACCATCGGCCCTCCTACCTCCACTAATCTTGTACTCAAGAACTAAAGTACCTTGGTCTCCACCAATATGTCCTTCAGAAGGAAACAGCAGATGTACAAACTCAGAAAAGAGACAGAGGTATCATATCGGATTCAAGTGACAGGGATTCATTTCCAAAGTCTCTGGACTATCACATAAGAAGGAAGTGAGGACTGACTCTTAATTTAATTTAAAGCACCAACTTAATACAGTTCTAAATGTCACAATTTACAAACTACCAGCATGTAATTCATTAGTTGCTCTTTTCAATTCACATGGACCTAAGAGAGAAGTACAAGGAACCCATACACTGTTCCAGAGTACTCACAGAATAGCTGAGGCTGAAGAGGATCTCTAGAGATCATATAGTCCAAGCACCTGCTCAAAGCAGGGTCAACTAGAGCAAGTTATTAAAGACACTGTCCACTCAGGTTTTGAACATCTCTGAACACTGAGATTCTACAAGCTCTCTCAGCAACCTGATCCAGTGCTTCAGCAATGTCACTGTAAAATTCCTACATCTCAATTTATTGTATTTCAGTCCGTGCCTACTGCCTCCTGCCTGTTCCCTGGATACCACTGAGAAGAGCCTGGCTCTATCTTCTCTACACCCTCCTTTCAGGTATTTATGCACAAACCTTCTCTTCTCCAGGGTAAACAGTCCTAGCTCTCAGCCTCTCCTAGTGTGACAGATGCTCTGATTCTTTAATCATACTCATGGCTCTCTGTTGGATTCACTGTAGTATGCCATGTCCTTGTACTGCAGCGTCCAGAACCAGTCACAACTCTACAGACGTGGTCTCACTAGTGCTGAGTAGAAGGAAATAATAATTTTCCTCGATCTGCTGGCTGTTCTTTCTAACGCAATGCAGGATGCTGTTGGTCTGCTTTGCCCAAAGGGCATCTTGCTGGCTCATGTTCCACTTGGTGTCTACCAGGACCCCTGTGTCCTTTTCAGTGCACCTGCTTTCCAGTCAGTCAACCTCCCTGCCCATACCAGTGAATGGAGTTGTTCCTCCTCAGGGGTAGGACTCGGTATTTCCCACTATTGAATTTCGTAAGGTTCCTGTCTGCCCATTTCTGCAACCTGTCAAGATCCATCTGAACAGCAGCACAACCATCTTGTCTATCTCCCTTTCCCACATCTTCCTTTCCTTCCCAATAACAAAAAAACGTTCCGTATCTCTACCTTGGCCTCCATGCCTCCCATTCCCACTCGGGATTTGGTTCCAAATGTTACAGACTGCTGGTCTCCTGGGTAGAATATGTCAATGAGCTTTGCATCATCAGATCCTGGAGGGCTGTCAAAGAGTCCTGAAACAAATAATAAAAATCTGTTACTGTTATATATCCTAATCTCCAAAGTTCACCCACGAAAAAAGAAAAAGAAAAAAAATCCATGAGGCTGAAAAGCTGTATTTCACTTTATAGGACTGAAAACTTTCACTGAACCCTGCTTTTTGTGGCACTGAAAGCATGAAACACCTAACAGGCAGACTCAAGAAGTATAGCTTTACCAAAAGCATAATGAGTAAGAAACCAAAAACGCACATGCTGAAAAGCAGCAGGCAAGCTGGGAGGGTAGTGACATTTGGTTGAAGTTACAGAGACGGTTTACAGGACTTTTATTTTATGTTTAAAATCAGGGCTTACATACACGAGACAACACTTCCAGGGATGGGGCAGCCACAACTTCTCTGGGCAACCTGTGCCAGTGCCTCACCATCCTCAGAGTGAAAAATTTCTTCCTTACATCTGATCTAAATCTCCCCTCTTTCAGTTTAAAGCCATTGTGCCTTGTCCTGTCACTACTTGCCCTTGTCCAAAGCCCCTCTCCAGCTTTCTTGTAAGCCCCCTTTAAGTACTGGAAGGCTGCTATAAGATCACCCTGGAGCCTTCTCTTCTCCAGGCTGAACAGCCCCAACTCTCCCAGCCTGTCTCCAGAGCAGAGGTGCTCCAGCCCTCGCATCATCTCCGTGGCCTCCTCTGGACCCGCTCCAGCAGCTCCATGTCCTTCTGATGTTGGGGCCCTCAGAGCTGAACGCAGTATTCCAGGTGGGGCCTCACGGTTGCAGAGTAGAGGGGCAGAATCCCCTCCCTCGACCTGCTGCCCACGCTGCTTTTGATACAGCCCAGGACACGGGTGGCTTTCTGGGCTGTCAGCGCACAGTGCCAGCTCATGGTGAGCTTCTCATCCACCAACACTCCCAAGTCCTTCTCCTCAGGGCTGCTCTCAATCCATTCTCCGCCCAGCCTGTACTTGTGCTTGGGATTGCCCCGACCCACGTGCAGGACCTTGCACTTGGCCTTGTTGAACTTCATGAGGTTCTCACAGGCCCATCTCTCCAGCCTGTCAAGGTTCCTCTGGATGGCATCCCTTCCCTCCAGCGTGTCCACAACACCACACAACTTGGTGTCATCTGCAAACTTGCTGAGGGTGCACTCGATCCCACTGTCCATGTCTCCAACAAAGATGTTAAATAGCACTGGCCCCAGTACTGACCCGTGAGGAACACCACTCGTCACAGGCCTCCACGTGGACATTGAACTGTTGACCACAACTCTTTGAGTGTGACCATCCAGCCAATTCCTTATCCACCGAGTGGTCCATCCATCAAAACCATGTCTTTCTAGTTTAGACAAAAGGATGTCGTGTGGGACAGTATCAAATGGTTTGGATAAGTCCAGGTAGACGATGTCATTCCTCCCAAGTGGCCTGCCCCTCCTTCCATGATCTGTACACTCTCTTTTTCCACTTGAGTTTGCCCAACAGTTCCTCATTTAACCATGCAGGTCTCTTGGTGCCCTTTCTTGACTTCCTACCTGTTGGGATATCATACAATTCTGAGAAGCCAGCAGAAGTACCATAGTACATATGGTATTCTAGGTTCTGGAACAAGTCTGAAGTTCGCATCTATTCTCACCCACCCAGATTAAACAGTGTGGCAGGCAGTCTTTGGCTTTTGTGACAGTATTGGCATTGAGTATATGCCTTAAGGAGTTATGTGGGACATTGTAACTATCCCTGTAAAAGATAAGAACTGAAGAGATTAGTAAAACCCGAATATAGGTTGGTTTGATTATCTGATGTGCTTCAATAAGACAAGAAAGTAAAGAAATGACTCACAAACCTTCTACGTCTGAGAGAACAATCAGGAGATCAGTCTTCATTTCCACCGCCAGTCGTGCTGCCAGACTGTCGTTATCCTTCACACTAATCACCTGCAATGCACATGCACATCAGCAGCACTGAACAGTGGGAGGAACTAGGAAATACTTGGCTGCAACATAAAAAAGCAAGCTCCCTCAGCACTACCAAGACTTTCTGAGCTACTTTGTTCGCACCCACTGGAAACTTAGAGCGTCCTCTTTGTATGAAAGTACATATGCTTTTGGAATGCAGAAAAACAGTCTCAAAACCATAAGCAGTGTGACCAGCATCTGTATTCTCCACCTTGCTGCCCAGCGACAAGACAAGAGGTATTAACTGACCCTGCTTTAAGCAGAAGTGCTGGACTAGACGACCTGCAGAAGTCCCTTCCAACTTCAACTATTCAGCAAACACCAAACTGGGCATGCTTGCTTTTGGCAGAGCAGACATTATCTGCCCTGCTTCCACCCCACAGCACTGTATGATGTCACAACCAGACAGGTGAGCACAGTCTTCCAGTACCCTCTGTCCGCATTACTAATTTTCTATGTTTGTTTCCCTGCTGCAGGCTTCAGAGGTCTCCGATTATGGCATTAGTGAAGTACACATTAGTGCTGTGCCATTAGTGAAGTACACATTAGTGCTGTGCCATCTACAAGCAGGATTCACCCCCTTGCAATACTTTACCCACATTTACCCCCTGTAGATCACTGTTTGGCTCTGGAGGTGGAACAACAGCATCATTAGTATTAATTATAGGGACAATATTCATTCTTAAAAGCTCATGCAGCGTTCCATTTAAGTTCCGACGCTTCTGTTCGTCGTGAAAATCCAGGTTGGTGACTAAAATCTAAAGAGTTGGGAAAAAAAAAAATATATACTTAGCCTACCACTAACATCATAAACATATGTAATAACATGATATAACAGATCAGTCATGCTCTTTGCGTCACTAAAGAAACATAAGCCACATTTAAAGGACAAAGAATACAAGTGAGAAATGCTTTTTCCACAACATTTGCACGTTTAGATGCCTTAACTTCCACTGGAGCCTATAATGGCCTTTCTCAAGCCAACGGATCACAGGCTCCAGGAATCAACTTGGAAAAAGCCCATAAGCAGAACACAAATGCTGATGATAACTACTAAGACCCTAAAGCATTCGATAGTCTCACGACTTCTCTTCAGCTCTAGAACTCACTTGCTTTTCTGAAAGAATCTTGGTCTTAAAGCCTCCTGCATGCAGACACCATCCCTTTCTTTTTCATATTTTAAGACAAAAAAACCTCAACGTCTGCTCTGAAGAGACATATTTTTCATTTTTACTCTGCCATTGGACATTTGAGAACTAAGCAAAAAACTCCACCACATAAATGTTACAATAGCATATGGAATCGTGTACACTGACTTTTTCAGCATGGGCAATTAATTCTTTTAAATCAAAGGAATGATAGTTGCCCGCAGACTTGAACAAGACTATAATCCAGCGCAACTACAGTGATTGTTAGCTATATTGTAAACATTTTAGTGATATCAGCTACACTCTATTACAGGAAGTTCCTCCAATGAGACTTCATATTAGGCTCCTAAATTAATGAAAAGTGTTTGAACAAATAAGGCCTTACAGTTAATGCAATTCTGTATTCTCAGAGTATTTGAGACAAGCAAAGTCCGTCTTTTGATTGCAGTAGCAATTAATTGAGCTACTCAATCAAATTGAGTAGCTCAACTAATACAGTTGCAGCATTCAGTATAAGACTCGGGCTAGGGATACCATCACCCACAAGTCCGAAAGGTTCGAGAAGCAGATGGACAGTAAGATCTGAGGTGTGGATATGCACTTCTGTCAGCTTGACAGAATGTGTGGCAGTTCGGCCACTTGTGATCACTCTGGATCACCAACTTTTATCTTTTGTGAAGAGACCTTAACAGATCTCTCCCCATAGATAAGAGCAGGACACACACAAACTCCAAAAAGAAGCATATTTGCTTCATCTGGGCGATAGATAATTCCATTTCAGAAATACTTAGCAAGGCAGTCCTGTATAAGCTACCATTTACGCTACAATAATAAGCCCTAAAAGTAGGATGGCAACGGAAACGCAAGACTACAGTAAAGATAGCAGTATATAAACATGGAAAAAATCCAAGAACAATTCCATCAGTGACTGAAGTAGCAAGTCAGTCCAGGAAAGATGGAACCCCTTACCTGAGCTGCACAGATGCTGTACTGTGTAAACATGGCCTCATACAGAGCCATTAGTCCACTCTGTCCAGCTGCGGCACAGGCGCGGGCCTCCAAGACTGGAATAGCCTACAAAGATAAAGAACAGCTGTCAGGCAAGTGACGTGAGCAGGTACTACCCAACATTCAAGGAAAAGCAGGAGTGCTGCCAGCCACTTACCATATCTTTTAGCTGACTCTGGCCTGAATGAAGCGCTTGCCTCACACTCTGAGAAAGCAAGATCTCGTGACGCAACCGCTGCTTTCCAAAAGCTACAGCACCACTGGTGACAATCATCATCTCTCGGCCCTGATTTTGCAGCACTGACACCTGTAAATACAGAACATAAGAAACAAGGCCTGCAGCACGATCACTGCTAGCATGACAGTTCTGGCCATCATAACCTTATGCTCACCAGTTCTCACCGAGAAGTGTTTCACTTTATCCATGGATGCACAAAGCGAGGCAACCACCCTCTAAGATACTCCTGCACATCTTCCTAGCCACTTAGGAGCTATGCAAAGGACTGCATGCAATCTACAGCTTCTACTAAACTTTCTTTTCACAATACCAGTTTTTCTGAGAGAGTCATGCTTGACTTTTCACAATACATATTACATGGTAACACTTCTATACCCATTGCCCCTCCACCTCCACTGCTACAGATAAGGAAAGATATAAAAAAAGCTGTAAATAGCAGCTGTATCTTCCGTCAACCTTCTTAGTCACCATCTGTTCCCAAAGTTGCCATTATACACTAACTTTGTATTCTAGAAGTGAAGAAGCTAACTGATAGTACAGCATTTAATTACTTCTTCATTACATGCATCTGGCCAGATTCCTTTCAAAGCTCTAAAGCTAAATGTCTTACATGAATTTAACTTATTATGTTAACTTCACTTCCCAGAGAAGACATGTCCAATCCTCCCCAAAGTCATGATTTTATTTTAGAGAACCAATCCATTAATTGATCCCATCTTTTTTTTTCTACAAGTAATGAGGTTTCAAGCTTTCTCCTGGAGGAAATCTGCAAATGCTCAGGTAATCAAGAAGGGTCTACTCTTTCTGCAGACTTCACAAACTTTGGTGCCACCTTCCCACTAGATACAACTAATGCCCCAGTCATGTCTCACCTGCTACATAAAAACTTGACTGTAGGAATCTCTCTCCCTATAGTAGGTCTGGCCAAGATGGAGTTAACTTTCTTCACGGGGGCCCATATAGTGCTATGTTTTGGATTGCAGGACTAAAACAGTGTTGATAACATTTCAATGTTTGCCTATTGCTAAACAGTGCTTGCATAGCATCAAAGCCTTCTTTTTCCCATGCTGAGCAGCACTTGCACAGCATCAAGCCTTTCTTTTTCCCACTAAGGCCCATCACAGTAGATAGGCTGGGAGCTAGGTACGCAGTTCAGAGATGACATATTTGGGACAGCTGACATGAATCGGCCAAAGGGACACTCCGTACCATATAACATCATGCTCAGTATCAAAAATTGGGGTAGCAGAACAGCAAAGGGCAGGAGGTTGTCTTCCAAGGTGGCCGTCACTCAGGGATTAGCTGGGCATTGGTCTGCTTCCGTGACATGGTGAGTGATTGCTTTAGCATCTCTCGTTTCTTTTCCCCTTTCCTTCACTTATTGAACTGTCTTTATTTCAACCTATGAGTTTTCTTAATTTTGCTCTTCCTATTCTCTTCCCAGTCCAACTGGTGGTGGGGCAAGTGTGAGGAGCGAATGAGCATCTGTGTGACTGCTTAGCTGCTGGTCGGGGTCAACCCACCACACCTTCAAATCGATGTACTGAGTTACATGACTTATACTACCACAACACACGGGAATGAAAAAGAGAAAGGCCAACCACCGCTTTAAAGGGCCATCACTGCTGTATGAGTTCTTCCTACAACATTCTGTGCCAGCCGACAATCACTGAGTATCTGAAACATTCCACTTGTCACAGAATTACCTGCTCTACGATAGATGCCAGCCTCCCAAGGGCCAAACCACACTCATCCCCTCGAGTCACAACCGCACTGCCCAGCTTCACTACAATCCGCTTTGCATGTTTCAGCTCACTGCGGTGTGCAAATGATTTTCCGTGTGCACGGCTGAGCGGCACAGTGATAAATGGGATGTTGCTCCAACAACGGATGGATTCATTCCTCAATCTTTGCTTATGGCGAGGGAGATCTGTGGTTAAAGAGAAAGAAAAAAAAGAATTCAGTTTTAAATGTTTTCAAACTTTAAGCCCTTGAAGTCATGTAACGTCTTCTCCCTTTCCAAGGCTAAAGCTCACAATACACGCTTCTCAGTGACTGGGAATGAGAAGCTAGCTTTCCAGTCACCAAAATAAAGTGAGAACAAACAATATCTGAGCAGCACTGACCATCCCTAAGGTATAAAAGGCAATATCCCATGTGTCACGCAGCTTTTACTCTGGGAATCTAGAAGACCAAACTGAAGGACACTGTAAGACAGACCGCACAGCTCATATCAGAAGTAAAAGTACAAGTTTTAAAACCAATCTCCTTTGCCTTGCCTCATCACATACAGCTAGAGAGTTCTCCTGTCTGTAGTAGCACGGAAAGCTTGACTGTAACGAAAGGAAAGAAACAGCTTTTACAACATCTCCAAGTCAGGTGTTTTTGCATTTTGCTAACTAGCAGAATTTGGGGATGATGAACAAACATCCAAACATTCCGGGCAGCGGAAGGGGGATGATGGACAAACAAACTGGAAGTTACCTTCCTACAGGATAAACAGGCATCAGAGGGAGAAGAGACAGTCACTGTATTACTCAGGCAAGATACACAAGGCTGGCACTTCACTCAAGTCAATGAGCTAGGGAACATTTCTCAGTAAAATCTTGTTTTCAAAATACTTGCAAAGGACAGCAAGACCACTGTCAGCACGGCAGACTGAAGAGAATAGTGACTATTAAGGTACAATCACAAGGAACAGCCTGGATCCTTCCTAATTGACAGAGAGGTGGACCCAAACACATAATGTCCCAAAGTTATGCTGAAGGAATGAAGACAGATGGAAAGCACTTCCAACACACTTCATACAAAGTTTTGCAAAGCCACAGCGAACTGTGCCTGAAGGAGTTGTGCAGATGAGAATACCTGCAGTCCAAGTGTGTCAACTGGACAATTAATATTATATGGATAAGCCATATTACTTGAAAAGAATTTGAAACTGTATTTCCTTATCCTCCATCTAGTTCTTCTTGTATTACTATTCAGAAACGGCATTAAACCAGGTCAACTTTTAGACAGTCTCAAAAATATCAGTATAGACAAAAGAGAGGGAGAACATAATTCTGACATAATTACAGAAAAAATGGCTACCGATACTACACTCTGGGACCAAAAGTTCAACTCAGTCAAAAGATGGCACACATTCATGGAAAAACATGGAGAAGATCACACTGAATGCAACTGAAAGGCATTTGAAGAACAATGCAATCATCAGGCACAGTCAACATGGGTCCATACAGGGAAAGTCCTCTTTAACTAATATGATATCCTTCTATGATAAGGTCACTGCCCAGTGGATTAAGGGAAGGTGGTGGATGTAGTTTTTCTGGATTTTAGTGAGGCTTTTGATACTGTTCCTCACAACATCCTTCTGGACAAGTTGTCCAGCTGCGAGATGGGCAGGTTCACAGGGCGCTGGGTGAAGAACTGGCTGGACAGCAGGGCTCAAAGGGTTGTAGTGAATGGGGCTACATCTGGCTAGCGACCAGTCACCAGTGGTGTTCCTCAGGGCTCAGTCCCAGGGCCAGTGCTGTTTAATATTTTTATCAATGATCTGGATGCAGGAGTTGACTGCACCGCTATCAAGTTTGCTGATGATACTGAACTGAGAGGTGCTGTTGACTCTCGAGGGACGAGAGGCCTTGCAGAGGGATCTAGATAGACTGGAGCACTGGGCAATCATCAACGGCATGAAACAAGAACAAATGCCGCATTCCGCACCGGTGACAGAGTAGCACCAGGCACAAGTATGATCCGGGAGAGCAGTGGCTGGAGAGCAGCCCTGCAGAAAGGCATCTGAAGGCGCTGGTGACAGCAGGCTGGGCAGGAGTCAGCGCTGTGCCCTGGCAGCCGAGAGGGCAAACCACATCCTGGGCGCGTCAAACCCAGCGCTGACAGCCAGGCAGGAGAGGTGGTTATCCCAATGGATGTCATTGGTGCGGCCCCACCTCGAGTGCTGGGTGCAGTTCTGGGCCCCACGATTTTAGAAGGACGTTAAGGTCCTTGAATGTGTCCAGGGGTCAACAAAGCTGGTGACAGGGCTGGCAGGCATGTCCTCTGGGGAGCAGCTGAGGGCTCTGGGTTTGTCTCATTTGGAGAGCAGGAGGCTGAGGGGCCACGTCATTGCTCCCTACAGCTTCCTGAAAAAGGGAAGTGGAGAAGGAGGTGCTGAGTTCTTCTCCCTGGGACCCAGGGACAGGATGCATAGGAATGGTTCAAAGCTGTGTCAGCAGAGGTTCAGACTGGACATTAGGAAACATTTCTTTACTGGGAGGCTGTTCAAACACTGGAACAGGCTTCCTAGAGAGGTGGTGGATGCTCCACGTCTGTCAGTGTTTAAGAAGCATTTGGGCAATGCCCTTAACAACATGCTTTAGCTTTTGGTCAGCCCTGAAGCGGTCAGGCCGTTAGACTAGATGATCGTTGTAGGTCCCTTCCAACTGAACTATTCCATTCTAGTTAATCTTAACCAATATCTCATCTGAAGATGTAGAGGCTTCTTCACAAATTGGTAAACTGAATCCTATGCCATGGTCAGAGTTATCTGATTTTATTTAATCTGTTCAGGCTCTCTAATTTTGATGCTTTATAATACAAACCAGATTTGTTTATAACCTAAAGTGACTACTCAAATGAACACAGTGCTACAGAAAAGAGAAACTTGCCATTTAACAATGTTTTAAATAAATAAATCTTCTGTTCATTATACATGCAGAAGGAGCTTAAATGATTAATCGTAACTGAGGGCTGTACCAACGTGCCATGCATATGAATGTAGAAATAAGTTTCATTTGCCTCTCATTTCATGAGGGAACACTTGCAAATGTAAATAAGGCCTAAAATACATACGGAAGAATAGGTGAAGGAGCTTAATTTAACTGTTCTTTCCAGCATTATACATTACTATATAGCATTTGCCTATCCCATACGGTATGAGCAGAAAGGAGTAAAACCAATTTATTTCCAGGTCTCTTGGTTAGAGCTTCAGGGTTTAGAAGGTTCCAAGGAGGCAGCTGTTGAGGGATAACCAGTGTCTGAAAAGAAATTACGTTTTTTTTTCAGAAAAACAAGTAAAAAGACAACCGCTCTCGAACAAGCCGACAATTTAATTAATCCACTAACGTCCTAATTGCTAACCTTGCTCTATGACTGTGTAAATCTCTCTCTTTTAGTTATTTTAGACTGGACTGAGATGTGAAATCAGCTCCCATGTTACATACACAAGACATTTCTGGTGATGCAAGCTCATTAACTTGCTTCATATGCAATTAGGGAGAAACAGATATAGCCATCCAGCCAACTTTTTGGACAAATTGATTTCTCGGCATTCCAGTTTCTACATCCAGTATCTTGTCAACAGTTTCAGTTCCTTAATAAAGAAGGGGAAACATACGAAAAAGACTTAGTATTTGGCTCTGCTGATTCTTTTATGTAACCTGCTTGCTCCCCGGGAGTAAAGCAGCAGAATTTCAAAATACACATGAGCTGAACAGAATCACAACAGAAACAGTGGAGAAAAAAAGAAAATGGTGAAAAATGCTCAATCCACCTTTGGAATGCAATTGATGAAGTAACCAGAGTTGCTCCAATACTGGATACCAACTACTGTCAATACTATGGTATAATTTGCACAGTGTTAACTATAAGTAGTCTACTGACTTTGGAAAACGTGGAATATTTAGAAATATTACAAATGCAGAATTCAACAGAGCTATAGCTCAGAAAAGACAAGTTTAACATTTTCAAGATTTCAACATCTATTAATTCATATAAATATCAACAAAAGAGAACTGTTAACACACAGACCAATGGGAAATTAATCTTGCATACAACACTAAACAGTTATTCTCTTGATCTAACAGAGTCTATCTATTCTTGTCTTCTCTATTTCAAATCACTAATCAAATAGACAGTGGATGGTTCCCTCAAGTTAGGTTTTCAGGGAACAACTCTTTACAGGACATCTATGTATTTACACTGTTTCCTGCAAGCACTGTTATCTAATCCAAATAAATCTGAGCTTCACACCTTGCTTTACTCAGACATCCACGGGCTGAAAATGCAGATGATGGAGCAGGCATAACCAGAGCCTGTTTTCTGGGAATGTATGACGTTGAAATAAAGAACTTCAACAGAAGCAGTACTTTCAGACCTTTTTTTTTTTTTTTGCTTGAAATGCATGTCAGAATGACAAATACATCCTCTCAGACATCCAGCTGAACATTATTGAGTTCAGCATATTGAGTAACTTTAGGAAAGTAGAGCTTCAACTGCAGGCCCCTGCAGAGGTTGTTAAGTTCTGAATGATGCTAATGAGGTGACGTTCCTTTCAACACAGGAAAAAGCATATGCGTGCCCAGACACATACTGACCAACATTATTAGAAACACGTGCTTTCTCTCATACATACATAAACGGGAAATAGCTGCGATGGCATGTGGCGATAACACAAAGCACCATCCAGGGGAACGGACATGAAGGCTCAGAGCAGCTCGACACAACATTTTGAGATGCCTTCTGCAAATCAAGGATATCTGTAAGTTAAAAGGAAGGGAGGAGGGGGGAAAACTGGTTAAATATCAGTGAATTTCCATCTGTATTTCTCTCCTCACTTGCCCCCACACCCCAGCTCTTCTTTGTCCTATACAGTCTTAACACAATTTCCTTGTGCAAGAGACCGACAGCCCGATCTCTCCATTTTCCAGAATTCTCAGACTGAGACTTAGAACAACTGAAGGTCCCTGTTCCCTACCTGCTGGCAGAAGATAAGTATTGAAGATCAAGAACGAAACACAATTCCCCCAGAAGGGAAAAGACTATTAGTGAGTGGATCTACAATGGAGAAAAGTAGTAACTGTGTCCACAGAGAAGCCTGGAAGGAAAAAAAAATTTAAAAAGGCAGAGAGGTTGTATCATCCAGGCTTCTCTATACACCCCACAACAGAGTATCCACTATACTTCTCATGAATCTCAGCCCTATTCAATACAAAAGATATGCTGATTCATTTTTCCCTGAGCACTACCAAATGACAAGATGTTAAGCATGATTACAAGTAAGGACACCAATTTCGAAGCTCTTTGATGCTAGTTTCCCTTTCGTGAACTTGTAAACACTCAGGATTCTTGGAACTCAAAATACACTAGAGCAAGTACCCAGCTAACCAGGGATACACACTTAGCAATTTCCTATGACAGGTCTAGTTGAAGTAAAGCATCTAGTATCACAAAGGAAACAAAGGAGATTAACAGGAATCCAGTTCTCCTAGACAGTGCTTAAGCCATGAAACATCTCCTTCCTCTTTTTACAAAATTTTGCTTCCTTTACTTGCTTTCAACCCACCTCTCTGCAGCACTGGAATAGAGCAAACAACGTTGTACAAGCTGCAGCAGGGAGAACATATCGAAGAGAGGACAAGGAGACTTCATAGTAACTGCACTGGAAGGTTGCTATTCCAAATAGCACAACAATTACAGCACCTGGCATGTGTGTACACCAACACTTGGAGGTGCTTCATTATCCTGCATCAGTGTATTGCTGACACACCTCATTATAATCCCTACCAAAATATACACCTCTACATCAGACAAGGCAGCCATCAGCAGCTATTGGTTCTCCTGTTTTGTCTAGTAAAGATTACATAGCATGTCATTTTAACAATATTAATCTGCAATGTCTTTCCAGTTCTGTTTTCCATCCGCAATGCCACTGCTAGGATGAGGCAGACAAAGGACTCAGAGCAGACGATACAACTGAGCAAGTAGTCCAAGTTTTCTTCTCATAACAGGGCAAGCTTAAAGGAGCCGGTGAACAGCACCACCAGCATAGAGAGAGCACGTTCCCTCTTTGAACCCTTACCAGGCACCTCATGCACCTGCCTCTGGGGGCACAATAACTCCCACTGTTCCTACACCTGGCTGTTTGACCCTTCCACCCTGAAGTTTACTCTGGCATCTACTGTCAGTCATCATCTTCCTAGTAGGGTCTTAGTTGTGTCTCAGGGAAATGCCCAAAGTCCAGCAGCTCCTGACAACTTGAACTGGCAAACAGCATGTCCTTTATCCAGAACCCCTTCCACCACAATTATTCTGAGTGGAACTGCCCGTTCCTCTTCAAATCCCTTCACAGACAATCTCCCTTAGGGAACAGAACCAGGTACTCTACCTGAAGTTTCACCTCCAGACATTTCCTGTTACAACCTTTGCTGTCAGGCCCGCGACTCCCACTACAACTTCACCAGGTGTTGCACTGTCACTAGAATACAGACCCATACTAGCTAGGATCAAGCTGTGTTGTCCCCTTGGTTGCTCTTACTTGGTTGTTCTCTGATCTGCCAGAGAATCACTTTATATCCTCACTACAGGGCTGCTTGCAACTAAGAGCAACCTTGTCCTTCTGGAAAACTGCCTCCTGTGGAAAACTTTGCTAAGAGCAAGCAGACAACGAGGAGTGAGAAGTGGCAGACAGTGTGGATCTTCTGAAGGAAAAAGATTAGAAAGAAATAGCACATTTTTGAAACTAGCTTGTGAGAAAAGGCAAGGAGACTAAGCCAACAAGAAGACAGAAACGGAAATTTTAAAGCTGCAGCAGACATGAAGAAAAGAGATTCGTGAAATGGGAATGATGCTGCCAGAAAGCACAGATAGTGCACAGGGCATGCTGTAAATTACAAGCTTGTTTCCAGGCTAGTCTGAGGCTGCAGAACAACTCCTTTATCTCTTCAATCAGGGATCTGAAGTTAATGTCAATCCACATTTTCCATTCCACTCCCATTTCTACTACTTCCATACCTGGTATGGTTCTGGTCTTCAGTAACAAACCAAAAAAAGGTACATAATTAATAAAAAGAAAATAATAACTTCTGCCTTACTTGGAGGGGAAGGAGCAATAAAAAGAAATGCAAAATGCATTATTCAGGTATTTCTCCAAGACTCTAGAACCAGGTTTTTTGTTTTTTTTTTTAATTATCAGGAAAACCAACTCCTTCCAAACTAGTCTCCAAACCTGACTTTTAAAAATATCATTCTCTCATCAGCTCTTTGAATAATAAATATCTTTACATTATTGCTCATATAAAGCAATACTATCAGCTAGTTTTCATGAATTTATTATCTTCATAACAGCTGTTAAGTAGCACAGTACAGATCAGTGTAAAGAGACTCAGTCACCTTCCCAAGCATTCGGAGGTCTCAAATCCTACAACCAGTGCCTTTAACAACAACCACCTATAACACTGATTGTTCAGTCTGTTGGCTGCAGGTCTGTGGGATAGCCACAACTACATGCAGTGAGCTGATAAAATAAAACTAAATAAACTTTTTTCATAGTTTATATATAAAGGTCAGTATCCCAACTAAGTGTTAGGACATTTCACGAGTGAAAAAAAACTGGAAACTAAACTCCTATAGAAACAGCTATACTGCACTACACTTAAGCAATCAAGCAGGGACAAATCAAGTTTAGAGCAACAAACTAGGGAAGGGTTTAGAGAACTTGTCCTATGAGGAGCGGCTGAGGGAGTCTGGAGAAGAGGAGGCTCAGGGGGGACCTTATCGCTCTCTACAATTACCTGAAAGGAAGTTGTAGGGAGATGGGGGTCGGTCTCTTCTCCCACGTTATGAATGACAGGACGAGAGGGAATGGCCTCAAGTTACGCCAGGGGAAATTTAGGTTGGATATCAGGAAGAATTTCTTTCCAGAGAGGGTTGTGAAGTATTGGAACAGGCTGCCCAGGGAGGTGGTGGAATCTCCATCCCTGGAGGGGTTTAAAAACCATGTGGATTTGGTGTTGAGCAACATGGTTTAGGGACCCTGACAGTGCAGGGTGAATGGTTGGACTCGATGATCTTGAAGGTCTCTTCCAACCAGACGATTCTATGATTCTATGAAGTTCCAAGGAAACGCACACAATTTTAATGGGGTCTTTACCACAACATAAAAAAGTTCCCTGCAACATTCAGGGGGTTTTGTTATTTAAGCAGCTTTGTTACCTTACCAACTAAAACTTTTGTAATAAAAAAAATAAAATAAATCTGCAGGTCTTAGTACAAACTCAAAACCAAGAAACCTTCCCAGAGGTAAGCCATTTCAGAAGAACTAACTAAAATAAAGAAAAGCTTCAACTAAACTGCCTTTAGAACAGCTCACAAATAGCTTTGCCCAGGTTCTGTAGAAGTTACGCTCGCAGCAGGCAATTCAGAGCAACACGTACCACGCAACTCCGTCCCACCGGGAACGCGCTCCACGGGACGGCTGGTCACGGCAGCGCGCATCTACCGGCGCTGCCGTGCGCAGCGAACCGCCCCACCGCGGGCCGGCCCGCAGCGCTCCGGGTACGGCTTGGCCCCCTCCGCCCGAGCACCCCGGACGGGCAGCACCTGCGCGCCTTCGGCGCCGCTCCGCCATGCCCCACCTGGGCTGCAAACAAGCCGAGCGGCGCACGAAGGGCCGTGCAGCAGCAGCTCCCGCGACAGGAGCAGCACCCCCGGCTGCGGGCCCTGCACAGGGCAGCGCAGGAACCGAGCGGCTCACGGCAGCGCCGCGGCGGCAGCACCCCTCGGGCACAGACGGGAAGTCGCGCTGAACGAAACGCAGCGGCGGACAAACTGCGTGTTGCTGGTTTATCAGGGACGCCCGCGCGCTTCCGTCCACCCGAATCTCCGTACCTGAGCGCTCCCGCCGCGACCAGCCCCAGCCCCGGCCCCCGCGCAGCAGCACCCCCACGGACACCCCGCGGCACCAGCCGGAGCCCCGCCCCGCTCACCCGCCGCAGCCAATCCCCGACCCCGCTCGCCCGCCGCAGCCAATCCCCGACCCCGCTCGCCCGCCGCAGCCAATCCCCGCCCCCCGATTCCGGGAGCCACATCAGCGCCGGCTGATGTAACCGCCGCGGCGCCGGCTTCCTCCGTGCGGCCGGCACGCGCGCGTCCCGCCAGGTGATGTAACCCCGCTCCACGTTGCAGCACAAAATCCAGCGCTTCACCGGCCGCAGCGTTAACAACTGTTTTCCGTCTCGGCCCAGACAGCCCCGCCCGCAGCGCGGCCGCCCGACCTCGCCTCTCCCCGCGCCCAGCAGCCCGATGCGGACGGCAGGGGAGGAGGACGCGCAGCCGAACTTCTCGGAGCGGCTTTGCCTCCTACGGGCCTTGACCTCCGTTTGCTCCCCTGTAGCCCAAACCCCCCCACAAGGGCAGAGTGCTGGCCTTGCCTTTCGCTTCCCTCCCATAGCCCGTTTGCACTGATCTCTAAGGGAATCAGGATCATTCGGGTTGGAAAAGACCTCGAAGATGATCGAGTCCAGCCCTGAGCCTAAGGCTGCCAAGTCCACCGCTAAACCATGTCCCGAAGCACCACATCTACACGGCTTTGAAACACCTGCAGGGACGGTGACTCAGCCACCTCCCTGGGCAGCCTGTTCCAATGCTGATAACCCTTTCAGTGAATAGTTTTTTTCCAATATCCAATTTAAACCTCCCCTGGTGCCACTTGAGGCCGTTTCCTCCTGTCCTATCACTTATTACTTGGGAGAAGAGACCAACCCCCACTTTGCTATAACCTCCTTTCAGGTAGCTGTGGAGAGCGAGAAGGTCTCTTCTCAGCCTCCTTTTCTCCAGGCTGAACAGCCCCAGTTCCTTCAGATGCTCCCCATAACACTCGTGCTCCAGACCCTGCACCAGCTTTGTAGCCCTTCTCTGGACACACTCCAGCACCTCAATGTCTGTCTTGTAGTGAGGGGCCCAAAACTGAACACAGGGTTCGGGGTGTGACCTCACCAGTACTGAGTACGGGGCATGAACACTTCCCCAGTCCTGCTGGCCACACAGCTTTATTGCTGATAAAAGCCAGGATGCTGTTGGCCTTCTTGGCCACCTGGGGACACTGCTGGCTCATGTTCAGCCAGCTGTCGACCAGTGATACTCCCAGGTGCTTTTCTGCTGGGCAGCTTTCCAGCCACTCTTCCCCAAGCCTGTAGTGTTACACGGGGTTGTGGTGACCCAAGTGCAGCACGGCGCGCTCAGCCTTGCTGAATCTCACACAGTTGGCCTTGGCCCATCAATCCGGCCTGTCCAGACCCCTTTAGATCCATGCTCCCGCCCAAATTGGTGCAATCTGCAAGCACTCTTATCACTGCAATTAGCAGAAACCATATATCTACAGTTTCTTGTCTTCAAAGGCACTACAAAATTCATAGTGGGTCCTCAGTTCAACTCAAATAGTAGTTATACTATCTTCTGTCTATACCTATTTTACTACTGTTATAGTCCTATTGGGATTCAAACAAATTCCAACAGCACTAATTCTCATGTTGTTACAAGACAGTATTTGGGGTTTTTTGTTTTGTTTTGTGAGAGATATTTTTATTAGTTGTTTGGGAGTTGTGTATTTTGTGGGTTTGATTTCTTTTGATTTTTTAAAAAATCTTTAACACGTCACCTTCTGGGATCAGAAAACAATCTTCTCTGAAAGTCTCATGACTGTGGAGAAACCCTCACGAAGAGTGAACAATATTCAAGTGGTGGGGATAGGGTTCAAGACACTTACAAAAACTTCAGTGTCTCAAGAATTAATAGAAGACCCAACTCACAATTATCTGACATTAAGATTTTACTGTCTCCACATGAGGGAAAACAAACCAACCCTCCAAAAAAACCCAAAATAAATATAAGGCCATCACTTTGTTGGAAGACTATCTGGAGATCTCCACTTGGCCAGAAGTGGAATTTGTTTTAATCATCATAGTGCACATAAAGCCTGCTCTCCCCAACCTCCCCACTCCAAGTATCAGCAAAGAGAAACCTGATGTGTATAACTGCAGAATAAAGACACCAAAACGTTGGTCACTCACTCACAAAAAGACAGAACAGTGATTAAAGAGATATCACAGCAGCTGGTTTTTTATGTTAATGCAAGCCTTCATTTTGATTTTTAAACAGCTAACAGGAAACAGGAATGCTCTCATTTCAGGCTCACCTGGCTAATCTTTAGCACATGCAACTTCTTTGAACTGTTCTTCCAAATAAAAAGAAACAGGTTCCCCTCAGGCTCTGCAGATACTGAGGAGCTGCTTTTCTTTTTCAGACTCTGAAATAGAGGAAGAATTGGTAAGAGAAAATGAACAGAAGCTGTATCAGTACTTTCACTTGCCATATGAAACCAGTAGTTTTTATGGAAGGATGCTTGATAGTGGCAAGGAATCCTAGATTTCCTACCTGGTCAGTAGTTATTTACCTCAGTGTATGGCAAGCATAGTGAGCAACGGAAAACTGTGTTTTCAGATAGTCAAGGGTAGTGAACACCTTGAGTAATCTTAAAGAGAGCTCCATCTTTGAGAAAAAGCATTAAAAACATACCAATGGTATTAACAATCTGTGTAGGCAGACACACTACAATCCACCTTCAGTCCTAGACACAACTGCAACAAACATAGGTGTATTCCTGTGCAAAGACATTTTTCTCCTCACCTAATTGAAAACAAACAAAAAAATCATGCAGAGTAGCTGCTTTGATCAAGAGTACTAAGTGCTGAACATAAGGACACAGATTAATTTAATCAAGCACTAGTCCTCACTAAGAAACCTCAAGACAGGCTTAGTTAGTCAGTACTCTCGTTTAATATTTCAGGAGAAATACTGACTGACTTCTACATTTAGCATCCTGGGTGTCAGCCTCTTTTCTAGAACCTCTCACAGAAACTTTAGTTGCACTTTTTTGCCCTACTGATTCTTTTTATTCATACTCTCCATATCCAAAGCCTCACTGTGGAACCTCTTCAACAATTGTCGTCTGGCAACGACTAAGCCAGCCAGCCACAACTTTGTAAGAAAAACTAGGGAATATTCACTAACTGCAGAATTTATGTCTAAGCCCCTGTTCTATCCTTTCTCTAAGAAGAGCATCACTCAAAACAGCATTCATCAGCATCTCAACCTCAGGGAACTGTGTGTGTTCCGCTCAGCGTTTCCTCCAGTTCCTTATTTTTAAGCCATTTGTCTTTACTTACCTTTCCTTTTTTAATCTCTGGCCTCCAATGTGTTTCCCTCTTCTTTTGGGCTTGGAAGAAACATGACAGCATTCAGTTTCTATAAAGGAGAAGGTGACACCCAAATCCTAATTAGGAAAATAAGAAATAAAATAAAACACATCAGTAGAACAGCAGTCTGCCAGATGCCCAAATAAAGTACATGGGCAGGACAAGAAAGCAATTAAAACTACCTGGATACTCTCCTGGTCTCCAGCTTTGTGTGGCTCTAGGGCTATTCACCTCCTCCACACCACTCATGATTTTACAGACTTGTAGCACACCCACCCTCTCATTCCTTCCTCTGCTGTGATGCTGAAGTTGTCCCTAAACAATTCTAGCACTAAAAATGCACCAGTTTTGCCACCCCCCCCGCTCAAAGCTGCAGTTCCCACCCTTCTCCGAAAAACAGCCTGATCAGGGTAATATCCCAGAGACCAACTGACCCATCTGTCCATACAATCACACGAGTACTAGCACCAGCAGGAGAAAAGCACAGCAACTCCTTAGACTACACTGCCACTAATAAATCAGCATAGGATGCTCTTGCTCTCCTTATATCAAGGCTATTTCACATATACTCTCATCTCTGTTGCTCTTCTTCCACCTCACTGATAAACCTAAACAGTACAGTGTATTACCCAAGAGACAGTCCAGAACTGCAGAGCGTACTTGAGCTTGGATGAAGCAAGGACTCATAGTGGCATGATACGGTCTTTTATTCTGCACTTCATTCCTTACCTGATAATTTCTACCATTCTATTTGCTTTTTGACTTTTGCAACACCCTGAACTGACTTTTCAGATTATCATCCATCCACAGTGACTCTCAGATGTTTTCTTCCCTGGATGCTGCAGAAAAACATAAAAATATAATTGCTTTCATATTCCTACTAATATGACATGCAACAAGAGCAGCTGAAAAATTACTGATGCTAAGCCTGAAAGATGCTCACTCTGCTACCGAATACACTTCTTGTAACAACCCTAGCGAAGAGTATCTTAGAAGAGGAAGGCAGTACAGCAAACAAACAAATAAATCAGTAAAGCAGTTAACACTACAAAAACTTTTCACTTACACAAATACTTCCTTAAGTGACCAAATATAAATACTTTACAATAGAACAGGGAAGAAGAAAATTATTTTAGTCCTGCTTCTCAGTGTCATCAAGCACAACTTTGAGAAGAGAAGGAAGGTAAATGCTTCCAAGTATCCATGATTTTTTTTTTAGGGTACAGAGTCAGCACAAGTATAAGCCTTTATGGAACTATTCCAGTTATTTTTCATTTAAGAAAATAAAGCTGTTCCTGACTCCATAGTACAGAGACACTTGCCAAAGGCTTTTGGAAAACTGCGTAAGCTTTGCTCACTAAGTCTCCTTTATCTACAGTTCTATTATTACATTTTTCAGAGAGCTATCAGGTTTCTCGAAAAAAACTCAAACCTGATCCTGTCATATCTCCTGTGAAGAAACACTAAGTGAACAACACATGCTTATCACCAAGACTTAGGTCAAAGCCTAGATAATAACTTTTATGTGTCACTGTCCTGGTTTCAGCTGGGACAGAGTCAGCTCTTCTTTTTAACAGCCAGAAGAGCTCCGTGTTTTGGTTTTAGTCTGAGACTCGCTCTGAGAAGAACGCTGGCAGCGCACTGGTGTTTGTAGTTGGCACTGAGGTCTCAAGGAGTTTTCAGCTGCCAGGTTCTTGCCAGTGTGCAGGAGCACAACAGGATGGGGGGGAGCATGGCCGGGACAAGGGGTCCACGACTTTCCTTAAGATTTGTACTTGAACTTAAGATTGAGGGCCAAACTGGCCAATTAGTATTCCATATCATGCAGCGTCATGTCCAGTATAAAACTGAGGGTCAGCCGGAAAGAAGGGCTTTTGCCCTTCCGGGACTCTCACTTTCGGGCTCTCAGAGAGCTTTCTCTCTCTCTCTCTCTGTCTCGGGGCCTCCCGTTCATCCGGGATCGCGGTATTGAGTTTTATCCGTTTCAGAATTGCAGCTTTGGAACGAGACGGGCCTCGGTCAAGGGGTGGTGAGCAATTACACTGTACATCACTCGTTTGCATATGTTTATCCTTGTACATATCTGTATATGTATATTGGTAGCGGAAGGAGTAAATTGTTCTTATCTCAACCCACGGGTCTCTCTCCCTTTTCTCCTTTAATTCCTTTCCTCATCCCTGGGGGTGGGGGAGGGTGAGACAGGGACCATGTAGGGTTTAGTTGCCAGAGCGGCCTAACCCGCGACAGTTACACAAGTGTCCGGAGGGTTTAAACATTTCTTCTGGGCATGGAGAAATCTTGTAAGTAGAAATAAGAGACGAGCAAGGAAAAAGAACTCCCAAGAGGGCCAACAGCTCTTGCTCTCACAGAGCTCCAGAAGAACAAGGCCAACGCAGCTCTTATCAATTAGCCTAGTGCTTGCAGGGTCCCAAACCGCAACTTAACTCTGCCAATAACTCCACGCAGTAGCAACGCTCTGCAGCCGTCAAGAAAACCTGAACCAAAGCCTGCAAGGCTCTGGGAAGCCTGCGAGGACCAAAACAACAGGGAGCACCCGGATGCAGGCAGCACCGCAGCGACTGTACGAGCGGTACCTCCGCGGTTTGAAGCTTCAGCTCGGAGCCCTCGTTCCTCTGCTGCGAGCAGCACCGCAGCCGCTCCTGATCCTCCGGGGGACCCGGCACAGCCGCCTTGGCTCCGGCGGAGCGCCGGCGGCCGGCACGGCGCAGTGCGGGCCTCGCCGCTGCGCGAAGGGACCGTCGCGCTCAGCTCCGGACGGGCCTGACAGCACCCCCCGCCTCTGCGACCGCCCCGGGCGGCAGCACCGGCAGCCGCCACGGCTTCTCGGCCGGGCTTCGCGGCCGCCCCGCGGCGCAGCCCAGGCCGCTCCCCCAGCCCGAGACCCCCGGGACTGGGACCGGGACCGAGCTCGCGGCCGCGGCCCGAGGCTGCTCGCCAGCAGCGCGGCCACCGCGGTGAGGAGCGGGCGCCAGGCAGTCCCGGTGCACCGGCGCGGCACGACTCACCCTCCCGCCGCACGGCTCCACCCGCGGCCACAACTGCCCGCACGTCACGTCACGTCACGTCACGTCACGTCACGTCACGTCACGTCACGTCGCTTCCGGCCCGGCCCCGCCCCGGTAGCGCGGCGCAGGCGGGGCGCGGTGTGTGCCCGCCCGGAGAGCCGCCTGCGGCGCTTCGGCGCCGGAGGGTTGTTCGGGTGAGCGAGTGCCCTACGGGCCGGCTCCGCAGGTGGGCGGCGGGAGGAGCGTTCCGGTGCAACCGGCCGCGACAGCGGGACGCCGAGTTCGCCCACAGCAGCTTTTGTCGCGTCCCGGCTCCGAGCAGGGCCGAGAGGCGGTTTGGTTTGTGGCCCCGCTCCTGCTGCGGGCGGGCGGCGAGGGAGAGCGCCCGCCCGCCCGGGTGTGCCCGTCGCCCCCGGCCGGGGCTGCCGCCCGCTCCCCCTCGCCGCGGCGGCGGCTCCGTTCAGCTGAGGGCGCGTGTTTTTGTTCCGCCTGCGAACAGTTTGACTTTGGCTGCTGGGGAGTTCCTGCGCGTTCACTTGTCCCGTTAGAGCGGGTGCGCCTCGAGGGCGAGCGCTGCGGGAACGGGCCCGGCTCGGCGTGGCGGGAGCCGCGATGTCCTCGGGGGCTCTGGGGGTGCAAGAGCCGCGCTCAGGCACTGAGCAGCACTAACTGGGACTGCCAGTATTGACGCCAGCGGGACTCGGGCCCTAGCAGGATGTAAAGCAGTGCTAGAGGGAAGCAGGCTTTCTAACTCTAGGTTTTTCTTTGCATTTTATATATATTCTTACATTATAGATGGGGAGAACGATCTCAGAATATTTCGTTTCAGAAATTAATATTCTCACTGTTTCTTTTTGCTGAGGGAGGCGGAAGGAATCTATGATGAAAGCCAGAAGTGGTACTCTGAAGCGGTCCTCTTTTCAGACAGCAAGAAAGAAAACACTCACTGCTGTTGGCTTACAGTATGACAACAACTGGACAGCCCCACAGTGAGAGCTTATGTAAGAGCTGGGTGGGCAGCCAAATTCACATCGCTACTAACAATGCACTTTATTTTTGTAACTCTGCCCTTACTTTGTAATCCAAAATTGCATCTTTCACTCAGACAGCGTAAAAATAGACTTACTGCCTCAAAACAGGAGACATTGGAAAGACAGTTCCAGATAGAATGCTGACGGCAGAGAAATTATGCAGCATTGTATCAGTCCTTTGACATGGAGTATAAATACCCCATTCTGTATATGGCACATAAGTCTGTCTTCTGTGTGGCATTGTCATACTGCTGCCTGATACTCAATTGCAACAGAGGCCATTTAAGTTCAGACAGTGGAGAAAACATGACAAAGTAGACAGTGAAATAAACCATCCTAGAAAACTGCAGACTCTAAACCCACATCCACATGGTATGGCATGGCTAGAATTGAATATACCTGAAGTCGGGCCAGACCGGGCTATGGACAAGGCTTTTTCTAGTTCCATTTCCTGCAGTGAGGAAATGTCAGAGGAGCCAAACGTGTGCTAGAAAACATGACGCGTTGGAGGTTAGGGATGTGACAGAATAACAATCGTAAGGTGATGCATTCTTACAGCACTTCCATGCATTTGCAGCTCATTTAATAAAAAGAATTTCTGTAGTCACCTAATCGAATTATCTCAATAATGTGGAAAACAGAGATGCCAAATCCTTTTCATTCAAGCCATATCCTGACACACTCGGCCATGTGACATCTGGCAAGTTTCTCCAACTCGCCCTTGTTAAATTCAGTTAGTCACCTCTAAGTTAATTTCCTAGATTCCACAAATTAAGAGCATGAGAGGACATGTGACATATGCTTCAACTGTGTTTTGCTAAAAGCTTTGCAAAGATATTACAGGCACAGCTGAGAAGCCACACCTATCTAAAAATCAAAGCTTGTTGCTGTACTGGTACCACCAGCCATATGCAACACTAGAACGCACATGTTTTCAGACTGGCTTTCATGGGCTGCCCCAGAATCAGAAGAAATTGAAGCAGCAGACACTTTCATGGGATTATTTCCAAGCTAATAAACCATGCAAACAATCAGAAAGTTAAACACATGAAGTCACCCCTTAATCTGCATGCTTTAGATGGGTCAGGGTTTTGTTTTATTCAGGTTACCTCCTTTGATATCCTAACTAATCACAAGTCTTTCAGTTTATTTTTGCACTCTTCTGTTTAAGTTTATAATGAGGAAGAGCAACAAAGTTGTTACACACAATATACATACAAAAGCAACAAATACATTTTGTTAAAGATAGGCCAGATTTCTCTGATTTTCTTGCCCATTATTGATTCCACTGGAGTACTTGACATTAGAGGGGGTGCATTTTTCCATCATGTGAAGAATTTAACATAAATAATAAATCCTTTGCTATAAATAAATAAATAAATAAATCAATCTACTGTTGTCCGACAACTTCATGGAATGATTGAGCAGATTTCCTTAGCCTGTGTGATGCAGTGGAGCAGATTAGATAATCAGAAGATCAACTTCAAAAACAAAAACTTAAATTCTGGTCCCAGAGACTGAGCCAGAGGTAAGATAGTGCAGTAAGCCTCAGTCTCATAATACCTCTACAAATTCTTCCTAAAATAATTTATTTTTTTTCTTTAGGACTGTTCACAACTCTCTGATGTGCCACCTAGAATTTCAGTGGCTATTACTATCAGTCCAGTTCTTATCTGGAACCACAAGATAATGTTTTTTATCTAGGAAAAAATACAATCAGGCCTATTTCTTGAAGAAAAAAAAAACCAAACAGAACATCAGGAAGGAAGCTGTCTTGACAAACAACAAAAATTTGATTACATTTCAGAGGATGGGACATGTACTATTACTTTGCTTTGTGTAATGCCATTGGTAATGTAAACAGTGATTAACACATGAAAAATTCAACTGAATATCTGTATTTGAAAAGACAAAGAAAAACAAGAGTCAAAAACTGTCACAGAGGTATGGTTGTCATGTAACAAGGACAGGTTAAGGGTGACTACTCTTAAAATAATAATTCAGGCCACCTGGGAGGGCTCCTGTACTTTAAATGTGCAGTTAGGTCCACACAGAAAAATCAGGTGATCCTCCAACAGGAAAATGACTGAATGCAGCTTCGAAATGCTTGGATTGAACTTTGCTCCTCTCTCTATACTTCTTGGTTTAGAAAGCACTCTTGGTTTCTGAGAACATGGAATGTTCATTTCAACATCCTCCTTCTTGTTCCTCATTAATGCAACACCTCTTGATCCCTCCATCTTTCAAGTGTTTCACTGAAGTGAGTTTCACAGATGGTGCATACAGAGAGCAGAGGCATGAGAGGACACAGGGCAGAAGCTAGTCATGTGGCTTAATTCAAGAACAGAAGGCACATAGATATCATAGGCACGGTATAAGAACCTGAGGAAAAAAGTCTATGATCTGAATCATATTCTGAATGTATCAATTCACTACTGAACTTTAAGTACAGGCCCTGTCTATTTGACTTTTCAAAAGCAGAGAATACTAGACATTATTAGAATCAACAAAAAACAGCCAGCCAGATCACCTCTATAAGTTCTTTCCAAATTCAGTGCCACCTTGAATGGGAAAAAGATGTCAAACGGGAGCTTCCAGTGCGTTTGAGGCTGGCCTCGTGGAGGTTCTGGCCAGTGTGTCATGTCAGTGAAGATAACGACAGTTGTCAAAGGTACGGTGCTTGTGCTTAGGAACTGTAACAAGAAGAAAGCACAAGGAGTTCAGCAAGCTTAATACAAAAGACACATCTCTCCTTGATTTGCTAAAGGAGACCCACTGTAGATGACTGGCAAGCAAGATGTCTTTAGGATGGCAGGAGTTAAGTGTTCCAAATAGATTTTTTTAGTGGAGTAACTTCTCTTTCCCAAAATTGATACTTAGCAGATAAAATTGAGGGCACAGGTCTCAGGAAAGATCAGTAGCTACTGTGCATCGTATGTTACAGATCTCCAGAATGAAAGCAGACTCAAGCTCTGCTAGCGTAAGCCTTTGTTAGGATAAAAGCCAATCTGTGAAATCATCACCTCGTTCACTTCCCTGGAAACAATCTGGAGGATTGCCTTTACAACAAAGTTGTGCAGGAAGCATTCAATAAACCTCCGAGACAGAATTCGTGGCTCTTCAGAGAAAAATACTGAGACTCCTGCTGGGGAATTTTTGTGGTACCTCTCGAGGCAAATTAAAACCACTTTTGTGCTTAAATGTAGAAGAAAAACATAACGAACAATTCATTGGGCAGAGCCCTACGGCAATACTTGGTTCTACACAGAGTCTGCAAAGATTCATCATGAGCAGACTCCTTACAGACACTTGCACAAGCACCAGTCCTGACAGGGTCAGCATGGGGCACCTCAGCCTGGCTGTGCCTCCATGTCCCCAGAGGTGGCCCCAGAGCTTGGGCCCTGAGCAATCCCATTCCAGGATGGCTACAAAACAATACTGAGGCTGTTTCTTATCTCATCACCAAGGCAAACTGGCATTCCTGCTTCCAGCCAGTTTTAGCCCCTTCCTGCAGTTAGGCCTTCTTGCCCTCTGTGCCTGATCATTCCTCGGTCACAAATTACCCTTCACTTCTGATGGATCTAAGTTCTAACAATGAGTAAACATCCAGTAGGCACAATCACCCTAGTCAAAAAGAAGCCTTAAAATGATTCTGGCTTTGTGTCTGAACCTTCAAAAATCTGCCTTAAAATCAGAGATAAGTGGGGAAAAAACTCCATACACAACCCTTCTTCAACAGCTGGGAGAAGGCAGCCACAAGCAACTTCCAGCATGCTCCTGTATAGCTTTACATGGTTTAAGATTGTCTTGTATTTTCAGGAAGTCCAAATAAAACTGTGACCAGATATTATGGATGGGTGTTGAAAATGGGATGTCTCGGGTTTTGTGTTTTCTGGTCTTTCATAAGTCAACTCTCCAGTGACACAGCGTGGTTTAAAGGAAAAGGTTTTCTCTAAAGGATGGATAGTTCTTGGATAGAGAATCTGTAGGCTAAAACTGGCAAGTGACATAATTTATAAGTAAAGCAACACGCAGAACGCATTGATGATCTTACTGGCATGCTTACAAATGGCTGCAATTCTTAACTGCTGGGTATGGCACCGACTGGTACCTTTGCTAAAAGGTCTTTACTAACAACCCTAATTTGCGGATTGCCACCGATGAATTTGGTACTGATTTTAATGGTGTGGCTGTTTCTTGCTGCCAGAAACCTGCTTTCTTATCATTTGCTTTGCAATATACCTTACAGCTCTAAAGTAATTAGCATCAGTTGCTCAAGCAGATGAAATCTGAACCTTATAGTTCTTGATTGTCTAATCCTTACGGAGGGATATGCACCCCGCACTTTTACCAGGAACACAAGTCCCCCTCCTCAGACAGAAGCCCTGTTAATAGAGCCACGTAACAGCTCACATTTAGAAAATATCTTCGTGGAGCAGGGGTGTCAGTTTGCCTCAGGGCAATGTGTTTTACAAGGTGAACATTTTCCTGTCATGGAGGATGAAGAGGTACCATGACACACATCCAAACAAGTGACGTAAAATCTCATTTAGGCTGAAGTTTAAAAGAGTAGTAACAGATCAGAGAGACATTTGCCATGTCATACCTCACTGCCATGAGAACACCATGGGCAGGTGTCAGCTGCTCTCCCTAAAGCCCTTGCAGAGAAGTATAAGCCTTGAAATATATGTGCTGCCCAAAAGACTTTGTGATGTCAGTAATCCAGCCTTACACCAAAATGGAAGCCACTGACACATGCTTGAAAAAGTCTATTCGTTCTCCTTTGCGGACCTGTTAGCCCTACCCTCCTGCTGACAGCACAGAATCATAGAATAGT
Organism: Tauraco erythrolophus; assembly: GCF_009769465.1. Lineage (NCBI taxonomy): Eukaryota > Metazoa > Chordata > Aves > Musophagiformes > Musophagidae > Tauraco > Tauraco erythrolophus. The sequence continues at coordinate 64,265 of NC_141473.1, forward strand.
TTGGGTTGGAAGGGACCTTCAAAAGTCATCTAGTCCAACCCCTTTGCAATGAGCAGGGATATCTTCAACTAGATGAGGTTGCTCAGAGCTCCATCCAACGTGACCTTGAATGTTTCCATCATGTAACCTTCTCTTAGAAGCCTGCTTTCTGGCTTACAGCCTTTCCTTATCAAGGCTTTATGAGACAACTAGATAAACGTGTAGTTATAGAATGTTTGTAACTACAACTTCATACTGAGCATAATTAAAAGTTTAAAGTTTGAGTCCTCAAGTGGCAAAATGTGGTTTGGGGTTGGAAAGAAGTTACCTTTTCCAGTTGTACAACTGATTTAGGACAGTACTGATAAGTCCATAAAACCACCTTCCTCTATGCAGCTGTTAAAATACAAAATCTTGCCATTGCAGCCAGACCACTGCTAAAGTTCAGTAAATTTCAGTTCAGTAATATCAAGAGCATTTGATTCCTTGGATCTTAAATAACCTGTGAATCCCATTTAATTACCTCTGAGTGTGAGGGAGGGGTTTTAAATTCCATACCTTCAGGGGGTGACACTGATAGAAGTACCGTGCACCTAGTATCTGAGCTTGTGGGTTGGACAGGAGGCCCACCTTAGTCCACAGTATCTGTATCTCCAGGGTCACAGGAACCATGCAGCAGGAAGTGCAATTCACAGCCTGAAAACAAAACATACCCCAAACATCTTAATATAGTATCTTAAAGGCGAAAAGGATCATTATGGTCAAAGTCTAGTACTTTGGATAGCACAGGTCACAGAACCTGAATCGGTCACTTCAGCACTAATCTCATAACTTCTGGTCAGGTCTACCACCCATTTTAGAGCTATAACCATCTTGTTGTCATCTCATTTCCAAAAAGGATTTGGCTTAGCTCTACCACTTGGATTTTGCATTCTATTAGGCCATCTCCTGACAGATTAATAACTATTAAAATAGAATTTCCCTCCTGTGTAAGTACTTGGATCACAAACTTTTACCCTTATTAGGTAATATATAAATATCCTTAGAAACTGGGAAATCAGAAAGGATGATAGTAATAAAAGCATCACATTAACAGGAAGTAGCCAGGTAGTATTAATTTTAGAAGGCTGTTAGAAAACTAGTTAATACAACACTACATTCAGTATTGAACTCTTTTTGCCCATTTAAATAGCAGGAACAGGAATCAAGAGATATTAAATCTTTAAATCTGTCAGGGTTCGTGGTTGTGGGGGTTTTTTTTGTTTAGTAAACATCCTAATAATACGAACCGTAATAAGAATGACTGCTTACAGGCATTAAGACCTCTGAAAGTCAGTGGATCATCACACAAAGAAAGTAAGCCCAGATGAACTAGGTGGTTCTTTATTTCCCATGCTCACACTTCCCCAAGGCAACACAAAGATAGGAAAGGAAAAATATTCACAGGTCTTTTTGCATTCATATTACCTGCACACTGCAGTTCTGAATCAGAATGGTTGTCCATTCTTCTGCCTGGGTTGAACGAGCACTGCCAGTTATAGCAACTTCCTCTGCTCCGTTCATCCCCTGAAGAGCCTTGTATAACTTCTGCTGGATGTAAATACAGTTACTTTCTTCCAGTATTGGGGATAAGCTGGAAATGAGAAAATAACAGCTTTGACAAAGTGATTTCCAGGACAGAAAAAAAAACGCTATCAACATCCTTCCTTCATTATCAGTATTTCTTCTGCTCTTGTAATGAGTCAACAGAATCATTACAGAAATATTGGTATTAAACAGATGCAGATTTCAATCCTCTCTGCAATCCAGAAGGGAGAAGAAGAACATGGCAGGGTAACACATAATAAGGGAAACTGACAGCTTTTTAGCCATCTTATCACATCAGTGGTCATATACCTGTCCTGTCACCAACACAAGAATGATCCAAATCATCAAAACAATAACTTTTTAAGGTTCCATGATAATTCATTCCTCAAATACAAACTCTACACTTGCCCAAGGCATGTTGCCAGACTACAGCCTTAAAACATCTCCCAGATGATCTTCACAATGTTTGGATTGTTCTAGAGGTCCCCCATCTCTCTGAGTATATGAAAGACCTGTAGAGATCTATTGTTGACCTCAAGGAAGGACCTAGGCTCCACAGCAGTGTGTGACAGACTATGGAAAAATGTGCTAAGTGAGTCCACACCTTCCAAATGTGTCAGGAAGGGTGACTGCAGAGTGTGCTGTTACCTGAGCTTGCAGCCAATCCTCATATTTCTTCCAAATTGTACTGTGTGTCTGAGCAACTGTGAGCAACTTCCATCACCTTCACTCCGTAAAATGCTCATCTGACAGACTGCATGTCAAGAAGCCAAACAAAAGCATAAACAGACAATACAGGACACCCAACTTGTATTTAACAATCCTCTCACCCCACATTCCCCCTTACCCCTATCACAGTTGTGACCAAAAGGCCTGCTGATGGCTGCAATGTAATACTAAGGTATGCCCTCACAGGTAAGGACAGAATCTCAAAAGTCCAGACAGTAGAGTATCAGAAGTCAACAAACCTAGTGATAAATAAAACTCGATAGCAGAAAAAGGATACATGCTGCATGGCACCACTGTTTGCAATCAGCAGTGGTGCTCCAGTGATATAGCCAGGGTTTCCACTTCTAGGCAGCATACGAGAAAGAGTCCTGGTCTACAAAGAGGCAAAGGGAAGAAAGAAAGGAAGAGGAAAACATTAGCGCCAATGAGACCCATTCATCTCAGAAGATCAAAGTCACGTTCTCAAAAATGTGAATGTAACCCATTTTTTGAATGACTGAATAATGTGTACTATTAAAATTTCTATTATTTGTTTCCAAATCCTTTTTCTTACCTGGCAAGTTCATGTGCAGTCCAGGAGGTAAAAAACTAAATGTCAGTACCCTGAAACATGGATACTACCAGGACAGCTCTTGAGACAAGAAATTGTTATTGCTCAGCATTTGTCTCTAAAGAAGTAAGCATATCAGTCTGGGCAATTCTACAGATGATCTGCAGAACAAACCCTGCCTTGACCCTAATTCTGAGTGGCGGATTCCACTTCTAAATTGTTTTATGGTGAGAGTCTCTGGGGATAACTTCAGAAAGGTTGCCCTGCACACTTATCAGCCCCTGAGGTCACCACTTATCCCACTTTTATTGCCTCTATGGGGCAAGGTTTATATGAACTTCAAAACACATCAGTATTTCTCAGATTTGCACACCCTCCAAAGCAACCCTTCTTCCTGCTGCACCGGCAAAGTTAAATAAGTACCTGAAATAAATTTAGCAACTTTGTTCCCAAACACTGAACACCTCAGATACAGCACCAGCTCCAACCCTTTCCTTCACAAGACCATGCTGGTGACCCTGACCTCATCCTCTCCCCTTCTCCCACCACCAAAAAAAACCCCAAATCAAATTAAAAAAACAAAAATAGTCTGATAAAAATAATCAGCCCCTTCAAACTTCTGCAGTGCAAGACTGCATGCTTGCACTGAGCCTGAATTTTTCTACTAACATGGTTTACTTGAGACCAGAGCATTGTCCCCTCCTTCCTTCAATCACCAGCTGTGTCCCAGGGTTCTGGTGCTACCATACCACAGTGACACTGCTCTGATCTTTTCACATCTCATCTGTACAAAACTGGGTCACAAACTACAGACTACAAACTCAGTAACAAGCCAAGGGAGGATGGGGCACTCACCCAGAAGTGAAAAGTGAAGTGCTGCTGCAGGGAGGATCCTGAGTTCCCAGAGATGTTGCTCACTTTGAACCGGACAGAAACACTCTGAATCCCATGTGTGCCACTGAATTCTATCTCATAGATCACCTGAAAGCCCAATTCAGAGAAGAATCAGAAGCAGAGTCAGGGCAATGACTTTAAGCTAATGTTGAGCTGCCCAAAGGAAAGAAGATTCAGATACCTCAGAAACAACACTGGTACATGTGTTGTCTTTCATGTGAGGAGCTCCAGGCGGTGCAACTGCAGTGACCTTTACCTGGAGACAGCATATTAACAATTAGCAACTGTTTAAAAGGAACGTGCCTTTCTTACTCTTTTGCAATGCTTTTCCACCTAAGTCACATCTACCTCTCTGCTGCAGCTCTGATCTGTGGACACATCACCCTCCTCCAGATGCCCATTTTTTTCTAAGAAAACAAGCTACTTCCGTGACTCCAGCCCTATCTATGCCCATTCACATAAAAAGTACATCTTTCCTTATATCTCTTTATTTTTTTCTATAATGTCATACTTTTGTCCAAAAAATCTTGTCTCAGACACAGAACATTCCCATTAACCCAAGTTCCCAACCCATGGGCACTACTATGAATGCCTGAGATTCCAGATGTATTTTATTTCAGAAGCAGAAATTATTTTCATTGGCAAAGAGACTGACCTTCATGGACTGCACAATGGTGTCATTAATTGGGACCTGGGGAAAACAAAAAAAAAACAACAAACAACATCAAAAAACCAATCTATTTTCTGGGTTTGCAAATGCCTAACCATCACTAAATAGAGCCTATGTATTACATTGACAAAAATTAATTTGTTTATTCCAGATGTGTAAAAAACTCATCAGCAATTTGTGATCTAAAAAAAAATAGAAAAAAAGAAATCACAGACGTAATCCACAGAAAGCTTTTTTAGAATATCAGAAGACAAATTTTATTCTTGGCCTTCCTAATGGCCTGCAGAATTCAGTTACTTTAAAATACCAGCAGCTTTGATCCATTCCTGGAGCTCCCCCTTCTGGAATCAAGTAATTACTTCAGCTTCCATTTACGGAAAAAATAACTTTTGGCCACAGTGACAAAGAGAGCCCTGAATACACGAGTAAAATCTGATCAATAGAAGACACTCTACTATAGATATGTAGATTTAGATTTCAAATATAAGGGTAAACTGAGTCATTAGCCTTAATAAGATGTTAATATTTACACTGCCATTTATCTTGGAACACCAGAGAAACAGAAGGTAAGAGATGTTTTCATGTTAACATTCAGTAAGACCAGCATGATGAGCCCAGAACAATAAATTTGTTATTTTGAAATTATTTTCAGGACAAATAACATAGAAATTGATAGGGAATTCAATATATAAATGTAAATAAAGCTAATATCGATAACTGGCCTTCAGTATGATCTTGGCGATAACATACTGCGAAAAACAAACCTTCATTCATTACTAAGAACATGCATTGCTTGGTTGATTAAGTTGATGGAACAGATGGAAATACTTTGATAAACAGTCTGCTTAAAATGCAAGAGAGTTCTAGTTAAACCATTAAAACTATGAAGTTTTAATGAAGTACCTGTTAAATGCATTAAAAATTTGCTAATAACTGAAATTTATTGGAAAGTAGTTTGAACTGAGAGATTATCACTGATAATGCCATTTTTAACAGGATTTCCAGCAAGAAACCTCCTTAACAATCAGGAGATCAGGGATGACATACCAGACGACCTTTAGTTTTCCAGTTAGCTGAAGCTGCAATGGAAGGCAATGGAAAGTCAAGCAAATAAGATGTTGAGCAAAAGGAAGAAACACGACATGCACCTTTAACACAGCGAAGTCACGGTAGTAGGAGGCAGCATCTAGGGCAGGGTCAGTAACGCAACTCTTGCTCAAGTTGGCAAAAATTCGAGTACAGCTTGTGCTTTTACTGTCCAGGAAGCCTAAGTTAAGACATGATGACAGATAAAACAGAAGCAAACCACCCTAGGACATTCTTCCCCCTTTACTAACCAGCAGGATTTCCATCAACACAAAGCCCACTGGCTCCCATTTTTACTGGCTGTCTAAGTGTGCTCAGTACAGATGACGAATCAAAGTAGATTAGGATTGGATCACCAGCCTGAAAAGACAATTTGGAGAAATCACAGTGTGACTATGCAGTACTAAGGCCAAGCGCAAAGTGATGACATCATCAGGGCACAGAGACAAATTTATACTTCTCCTCAGTGTACACACAGTTTTGTCTAAAGGGTTGTCCAAACTTTTAAATACAAGAAAACTGATCAGAAACTTTTTACACAATAAGAAATGAAAAGAACTGAAAGACAATATGGATCATAGGTAGAAAAATAAGAATCTTTCAATCTATTCTCATTAGATCTCATTACAGACAGCTTTAGTAAAAGTGTATCTGCAAACTGGTTGGTATTTTCTTTCAACTCACCCGATAAAAGGCAGGGAACGATGGCTGGACTTGTGACGGTGCTAAGAAAGAGTGTCTGCCATACTTCTCCAAGAACTTAAAAAAATCAGCTTCTTTGATATCCTGTGGCTGTTGGAAATAGTTGAGCTTTGCTAAAGGTTGAAAAGAGAAAAAAAAAATCTACCAATATCAAATTACTAGAAAAGACAGATCTAAGAAAAAGTAAATATAGTGTCAATATTTTTAAAAGGAACAACTTCAGTAATTATAAGTTAGATAGGGCCTTATATTAATTAATCCACAGTTAACACTGCTAACAGACTAATAAAAGCTATGAATAGGATGATATCATGAATACTAGTTTATACTGTTTCATGGGAAACAGGTGTTAATACACAAATGTGGCTTTCCAAAAAAGCATGAAAACTGCTTAAGACAACTATCTTCACATGCGCTCTAATGTCTGCAAGATGCCCAAATTTGACACACATGACATTTTAATGACAAAACACTATCGATACACAAGTTCACCAAAAGCAACATTAAATGGATTCAAAATAATTAAGGTGGGTAAAACTCAACGTAAGTATGTATAGGGAATAGGCATCCTATAAATAAACCCACAGACTTTCTATTTGGTATCCCACAGTGATGCCCTAAAATCAGTCTAAGACATATGTGAAACTCCACCCTTAGTACAAGATGGTGAAAAGGCAGTACTGGAAAAAACTGCAAATGGAAGAAAGGGCCACGGAGGGCACAAAAGAAAGAGAAGACTGGGTGTGATGGGCTATCAAGGTCGGAGGAATGTCAGCGTTGTGAATAGCTGTCAGATGGAGAACAACAGTATGAAAAAGTAGAAAAATAAATAAACTGAAGGATGGCAATAGTCAGAAAACCAGGCAAGAAACATGACTGGGTGAAGCAAAGAATGTTTTACACTGTGGATCCAGCTGCTATCAATTATCAATTAAGGTGAAGGAACAATTATAAAAGGCAGGCCATTTCCCCCTGGCTGCGGGAGATGTAACAACCTGCAGCTGCCTTCTGGTGACCCTGACGTGATGTGACCCCAAGGTGATGTGATATAATAAAGAGACCCCAAAAGAGACGGAGCCAGAAGAGCCAGAGCTGGAGCCAGAGCGAGCATTCCTTCGTCAAAGAAGGTAAAGCTACCCCAAAAGAGGGAAGCAAGAATTCTATTTAATTGGGTCTCTGCTCACCATGAAGTTCTAAAAACTAGTAAACAAAAAGGGGGAATTGTGGATCCAGCTGCTATCAATTATCAATTAAGGTGAAGGATCAATGATCAATTAAGGTGAAGACGGGCCATTTCCTCCTGGCTGTGGGAGATGCAACAACCTGCTTTGGAGCCGCAGCCTGAAGCCTTCTTCTGGTGAGTGACATCTGGTGACCCCGATGTGAACAAAGAGACCTTGCCGGAGCCGGAGCCAGAAGAGCCAGAGCTGGAGTGAGAATTCCTTCAACAAATAAGGCAAAGCTACTCTGTGAAAGAGGGAAGCTATTTATCTGGGTCTCTGCTCACTGTGAAGTCTTAAACTAGTAAACAAAAAAAGGGGTATTGTGGATATGAAGCCAGCTGCTACGAATTTGTAATTATGTAACTAATTAAGGTGAAGGCCCTTCCTACAAAAGGTGGGCCATTCCCTCCTGGCTGTGGAAGATGCAACAACCTGCTTTGGAGCTGCAGCCCCTGATGTGGTGAGGGACACTATGCTTCAGGAAAGACAGCTGAAGTAGAGTACCACAGTCAAGAAAGAGTAAGGACAGTCATGGAAAGAGCCATTAGTGCCAAGCAGAGGAAGAAAAAAACCTGCACCTTTGAGAAGTATCATAAAGAAGTATTAGCAAAACTTGAACACTACTCTGGTATCTGCTAGCAATGGTTTCAATGAGGTGAAGTCAATTTATGCATCACAACCTCATTGTTACTGGCTGCAATAATTCATTATGTTCAAGAGCCTGTTCCCACTTGTCCTTTTCCAGGAGGCCTGCTGGAGCAGGCTTGATTATGTTTCTGGCAGTGGTAGCTCACGTCACCATCCATCCTGGAATGGCTTCTTCCACAATCAGTTGATGAGAACATAAGTCTTCCTATATTTCCTTGAGGAACGCCAAAGGGGAGAAGGCTGTTTCTACCAGAAAACTTCTATCATCCTTCAGATGATCCCAACTACAGTTATTTCCCAGATGTTCTTCTAACAACAAGCACAGAAAAGGAAAAGGCCATGTGAGCAGTCAATTCTGTTGCTCCCCTAATGTACATGTTGAATCAAATGTCTAGGGCTTGTCAGTGGGCCTAATCACGTGATAGATACGGGGCCCAAATATTAAATGGCCAGAAAAACCTGGTGCCAGATGATCCTTTCTTTGGATGAGACTACAAAAATCAGAATCCTAATCCTACTTTCATGATACTATGGGTGGTGTGGAAAAAAGATAAAATTTAGCTACTTCCAAGTTACAGGCTGTAATAGCCAGGAGCCTGATGGCATTGTCAGCTGTGCTTAAATTCTCATCAAAATTCATCCTTACTCTGAGACCTATTGAAAACTGGAACAGGTGAAGTTCTAACACTATTATGTATCATAGTGTGGCCTTCATTGTTTCTTTGCTCTTACCTGTATGCAAAACATTCAGGCAACGTGTGAAGAGCTGAAAGCAGGACTAGATAATAGGAAGCTAACCCTGTTTTGACTAGTTGTTGGACCAGTTAACCTCTTGAGCCCCTCCCAACACAAAATGCTCTATTATTTAGGTCAGAAGTAGATGGGACTGTGGGTCAAAACTCCCAGGCAAAAGACTCAAAAGAGAAAATGGTAATTGTTCAAATGCAAGACCCTAGGGAATCACAATTAATGCCAGAGAGTTCGACACCGAATCAGTCAAATGAAGTACAATGTGGAAAGCAGAAAGAGAAAAAATTGCTAATGGCATAACCTACAAGGGTGTATATGATACTAGCGAAAAAATATTGGCAGTAGAGAAGAAAGTATGAAAATAAGCATATGAAATAAAGAATCAAAGATATGACAAGTAATCACTTTCTGACAAGGATAATCATGGCATATTTCAAACAACCCTTATTTATCACAGAATCACAGAATGGTTTGGGTTGGAAGGGACCTCAAAGCTCATCTCGTTCCAACCCCCCTGCCATGGGCAGGGACACCCTCCACTACACCAGGTTGCTCAAAGCCTCATCCAACCTGTTCAACTTCCAGGGATGGGGCATCCACAACTTCTCTGGGCAACCTGTTCCACTGCCTCACCACCCTCAGAGGGAAGAATTTTTTCCCTTCAATCCAATCTAAATCTCCTCTCTTTCAGTTTAAAGCCATTGCCCCTCGTCCTATCACTACACGCCCTTGTAAAAAGCCCCTCTCCAGCTTTCTTGTAGGCCCCCTTTAAGTACTGGAAGGCTGCTACAGGGTCACCCTGGAGCCTTCTCTTCTCCAGGCTGAACAGCCCCAGCTCCCTCAGCCTGTCTTCCTAAGAGAGGTGCTCCAGCCCTCGGATCATCTTCATGGCCCTCCTCTGGACCCACTCCAGCACCTCCATGTCCTTCTTGCGCTGGGGACTCCAGAGCTGAACGCAGTATTCCAGGTGGGGTCTCACGAGAGCAGAGCAGAGGGACAGAATCCCCTCCCTCGCCCTGCTGCCCACGCTGCTCTGGATGCAGCCCAGGACACGGGTGGCTTTCTGGGCTGCCAGCGCACAGTGCCGGCTCATGGTGAGCTTCTCATCCACCAGCACTCCCAAGTCCTTTTCCTCAGGGCTGCTCTCAACCCATTCTCCGCCCAGCCTGTACTTGTGCTCGGGATTACGCCAACCCACGTGAAGGACCTTGCACTTGGCCTTGCTGAACTTCGTGAGGTTCTCACAGACCTCTCCAGCCTGTCGAGGTCCCTCTGGATGGCATCCCTTCCCTCCAGCATGTCCACCACACCACACAGTTGGTGTCGTCAGCAAACTTGCTGAGGGTGCACTCAATATTCGTTGCTCTAAGTGTAGCAAACTAAGTATCTCAGATACAGAAGCAATTGATAAAGGCCAGTTTGTGTTTAGCCAGAGACCCTGTGCTTAAACTGAGTGCTATGATCTTTTTATTTGTCTTTGGTGGTGGGACCCTGATTCACTACGGTCTCTCTGGAGCTATAACAGCCCAAATAATTAGAAACAATTATAACATGTAAGTTTTAAAAAAAAATTCCCTAAGCAGAAGAAATCTATCAATTAAATATGTGGCAAGAAAGGTCACTTACAGTCATCCAGCTGCACACAGAATAGCAGATCATGTCCAGCAGGGACAGCAATGGTATCAGTAGGATAAGGGGTATTACTTCTGAACATGAGTGATTTTTCCACACACACTTGACTCCCAGATCTGCAAAGACAAGTCCCCCACCCCCCCAAAAAAAAAACCAAACAACCGTTAAAGAGGCTATTCTTGCATAATTTCATATTTTACATTACTAAATGCCAGTAACAGAACACTATTGCTTTTCATCTGCTTACATGAGTTATTGTACAATTTGCATTGATAGTCAACTACAGAAAGCCTCTCTCATCATTGCAGTAACTCTGTGGATACTTTCTATTTGCATATCTAGAAATCACTCTGAAATCCCTGGAACAAAAAGTGGTAAAGCAATTCAGTGCCCATTCATCACAGCTCCTCTTGGTCCTGCTCACACCTGCAAGCTGCAAGGACAGGGCTCACCCACAGGCTGCTGCTCTCCCAACACCTGAAACTGTGTTTCTCACCGAGAGCATCCCACAGTCTGCAACGGCTTTACTGCCTCCCAGCCGTATCTTAAAGTTCCTTCTCCCCACGACAAGGCTTCCAGCTCCCAGCCCCCGCGGGCTCACCGCCGGCACCGAGCCCTGCTTTGCCCGGGCACTACAGCCTCAGTCACGCGAAGCCCTTCCGAGCCCTCGACTCGGGATTAAGGTGCCTCCCGTGCCCGAGGCGCGGCAAAGGCGGCAGCGAAACTAACGCCGCTGAGCTGCCGTTCCTGCGGCGCGCCCGGCCCCGGCCCCGGCCCCTCGGCCCTCCCTGGCCCACGCGCGACAGCGCCCGCGGCGGCGCCGACCGCGGAGGGAGCCGGCCCCCGGCGCACCTGCTGCCGCCGGCGAGGCGGGACGAGTCGGCGGCGCCGGGCGGCGGGCGGCGGGCGGAGAAGGCGGCGGGGTGGCGGCGGCGGCGGGGCGGGGGGGCCGGGCGGCCGCGGCCGGGCCCGGCGGCAGAGACCTGGGCGCCGGCCCGGCCCGCGGCGGGGGCTCGGCGCGGGGCCGCTTCCTCGCGGCGGGGAGCGGCCCGATGCGCGGCCCCTGCGGCGAGCTCGGCGGCGGCGGCGGCTCCCGGCGCGGTGCCGGGGCTACGGACGGCCAGCCGCGCCAGCAGCAGCGCCAGCAGCCACCCCCGGGCCCCGCGCATGGCGTCTCCTCGTCGCCAAGAACCGCGGCCCTTCCGGCCGAGCGACGGGCGAGACGCGTGCGCAGCCGCCGCCAGCGGGTGCCGGTGCGGCCCGTCCGGGCTGCCCGTGGCTGCGCGTCGCTCGTTCCGCGGCTTTCGGCGGAAGCGCTGTGGGGATGCCGCGGAGGAGCACCGTAAGCGGCGGCCGGGCCGCTCGGAAACCGCCGGACGTGGCCGCCCGGAGGCTCAATTTCTGCTTCTCCTTTTTCTCGTTATAGAACGGTTGACCGTGAAACGAGCTCACAATCAGATGGTACCAGTCTGTGTCAATGCTGCCGCCAGCTCCGCTGGGTTGAGGATTTGCCCCGCAAAATCCTGTGGTTTGTCTCGGGTGTCCAAAGCCCAGAAGAAGCCCTTCCCCGTAGCTGCAGTAAAGGTACTGGCGGAGGTGCTTCAGAGCTGGAGGAGGGAGCAGGATGGTTTGTCCTGAGCGTCCTGTTCTGAGGCTGTAGCAGTCCCAGTCTTGCGACGTCTCTCCTGAAGGATGAACCCTTGTTCAGAGAATTAGGAATGGAAATTAATTTCATACAAATTATCTGCTCATGATCAATTTCTAAACAAAACGAATAAGAAGCACAGCGTTTATAGGTAATACTTCCAGTTTGCCTAAATCTCTTTGCTGCCTCGACATTTCATTTCTCCCCTTTGTTGCTTTTCTTTATGTGCGTTCATTGGCTTTATGTTAGTAAGCAGCTTGGGGGTAAACGGAATGTATATGTCTGGTCTGCTCAGAGTCACACGAATTCCAGGGTACACCACTAAATGAGACAGCATCTGCAGTACAGATAGTGCAATTGGCCTTAAGCTCCCCTGAGATACTCAGTGTTGAGCAGAAAGAAAGGAGCAACAGATAAAATATTACAGAAAACCATTTTTGTTCTCTCTTACGTGTTGAAAAACCACACTACAGAAAAGTCCTTTGAGAAGGATAAACTCGTATCCCATGAAATGAGATGCTTGAATCTCCAAACCAGAGCACAAAAGGGTCAGGAAGTAATTATATTAAAGTTAGCATATGGAGCAAAACAGTGGTTCATTTGAGCTCTGTACTATTCTCACTGGAGAGTATTAAGTCTGTGCTATTTCTCGTTCTCATTCAACTCACCTTGCCTGTAGAAGTGGAATCTGGCACGTTATCCAGTACTTCATCTGTTCAAGGAAAGTGAAAGAATTCCTATAAAAGACAACTGGAGTGTGAAGTCACCTCCCTGATGCACTTTTCTTTTAAACATTTACAGGAGGCATTCTCATTTTAAAGTTTTAATTATGTTGGTTAATATAAATACTGTAATCTCTTTATTTGTACAAATAGAGATGACTATAGTGCCAGTAAAGGGTACACCAAGACCCTTTAGCTATCAGCTATTAGCCAAAAAGCAAACCAGGAATACTTAGTTTCTATCTATACGTTGTCAGGAGGCCATAACTATTGTTGAGTAAGAACTGTGAGGATGAATAACTATTTCTCAATTTCCAGATTTGAGTATGACAGTTGTTCTGGTTTGGGTTACAACTTCAGAAAAGTCAAAAAGCTGAGATGAGAAAAATGTCACTGTCCCCCAACTCTATGCTGCTTTTTTTTTTTTAAATTGATTCTTTGACTTAATTCCTTTCTGTTCATTTCCAAATTAATTCAAATGAGTGATTTTAACTTGGTCTTTTTCGTTTGTATGTTTGTTTCCTTTCTGTATTTGCCTGGTCATTTTACTTTGACATAATTAGTATATTTTCATATTCACTTTTCTGTCACAAATCATATGACCACTTTTCATTAAGTAGCAGTCAGTAATTTTTAATTAAATTTGAGGATAATACAGCCAGACTCTTAGCACAAGCATTTCATAAGGATGAATAATAAATGGAATTTTGAGACTTTTATATTATTGTGGTGCCATTTTTGACTATTATCTAAATTCCACGAGTGCTTCTTCCTGAGCCAATATGTGTAGAGCTTCCACATCTTGATTTTTATATCAGGAGGCACTAGTTCTACCTGTGTCTGGGATTCTGCCAAAGGACATCAAGAAGTGTCTGGACTGTAGCTGACTCATGTACTAAGAGGTATGAAGTTTGGGTACAAACATTGTAAGCATATCATGGTAAGCCATTGCCATAACTACCTAATGTAGTTACACAAGACCGATATATTGCCTTCCGCTTCAGAAATCACCACAGGTTTGCTATAGGGTTTTCTTTCCTTGCCCGCTTAAAGTTTTCAGGTTAGTTTTATTTCTGTTTATTAACTTTCATACAAGCAAGACAGTTACTTAATTTCAGTGGACTGTGTGAACAGGAGTAGGTAGGAGAACAGGTGGAGAATAGGAAGGAGTCTACTGCTGAATTCTTTACAGATCCTTTTGTATATTTCGTGATGTTTCCAATGCGTCAGAAAGTGAAGGATCTCCTTCTGTTCTGAAATAAACAGCATGTGTGACAGTCAGTAGCTGGGCCTGCAGCATAAGAATTTATTGCACTTGACGTTTGTGTTGTTTGTCACCCTTATGGCCTCTCCTAATGCTTGTCTTTCATTCAGCTAAGGACGACTGCAAGAAATGTCTCTGGAAGCTCACCAGCAATGCTGTGCTTCAGAACAATGTGTTCTGTCCATCAGGATTGGAACACTCTACCAGTATAGAATTTCATTTTAGCTGGAAGTGCAAAGGGCTTACGTTTAAAATTTAATTTATATTTGTAAGTCTTTATATTGTCTTCATGACTATAGTGATTTACCTCATAGAGTCTGCCAGGGGGGAAATCGTGAAGGCCTAAACACTTCATTTGGTATGTCTCGATGTCAGCAGAGTCAGAGAACTTCCATTTTTTTTGACTGTTATCTCTTTTCTAGACTCTAGTTCTCTGAAGGTTTATTTTTTTAAATCCTAAAATTGTGCCTGGTGACATACAGTGAAATGACTCTCAAAAGACAGTAGATCATACCCTGGCCTGTGGCTTCTTTTGCATTGGCAGACGTGATCCGTGTGCCCTTTGGCATTTTGTTCTGCTTGAGCCCAAAGCTTCAGCCGCCGGTGGTGTCTGTTATTATTTCAGAAGGTTTCATCTTAGAAGCTCTCAAGACAGGGACAAACATTACTGCTGAGAGCATTTCTTCGCAGCACTTCCAGCTGCAGGAGGGTGTCCATCACTGCCTTTGCCAGCCCGTGGCTGCCTGAGAAGTGATTTTATGCGGAGTGTGCTTAAACGCGCTGGTTTTAGGGGAGTGAGACCTGTGCCACGGCGTAAGCCGCAGCCGTGCCGCTGCTAAAAGGGAGCAGCAGCCTCTCCCGGAGGAAGATGTTTTTGCCTTCTTTCACGGACGGGCTTCGGTGCAGACCGTTCGTGCCCCCCGGCCGTTGTCACGCCCGCCGTGGCGGCTGTTTCCGACCGGGACGGCGACGGGCCCGCTGCGGGCTGCGGCGGCCGCCCCTCCTGCCGCGGCCCTGTCTCTGCCGCCCCCGGCGGCGCCTCCCGAGCCCGGGGCGGGGCGGGGCGCAGGGGACGGGTCCCGCCGGGGCTCGTCCGTCCCCCGAGGGCGGGAGCGCGCGCGTGTTGCGGGAGCGTTGCTGGGACACGCGCCGGCCGCAGCCCGGACGGTACCGGCAGCGCCGGGCTGCGCGCGCGGAGAAGGCGGGCGGGCGGGCGGGCGCCGGGCGGCAGCGGGGCCTCCGGGCGGGCACCCGCGGCCCGACCTCCCGGTCGCTCGGGGGGGCTTCGGAAGGTCCCGCCGGAACGCGCCGCCCGCGAGCTCGTGCCCGTTTCGCAGCGCTGCCCCGCGGCTCCCGGGGCGCGGCGGGCCGGGGCCGGGCCGCGCTCGGTGGGGGCGGCGGCGGGCGCATGGACTCGGCCGTCAGGGAGCGGCTCCGGGCCGCAGAGACCCGCCGCGGTAAGAGCGTGTCAGACGGCTGCGAAATTTTGTCCGTCTTTAAAAATAAGTGAAATAAAAGTCGCACTTTAAACATGAAAACTGCTCGATCTTAATCTGCTTTGTGTCTCTCTCTAAAACATATTCTCTCTCTGAATGCTTTAAAAGCGCTTCCCGGCTATGAAAAGAAGCTGCCACGGCGTTAATCTGATTTTCTTTCAGTCGAGGTTACCTCGTGTAAACGCTTTAAGGGTCGAACCTCGAATCTCTGCGTCCGCAGCAGGAGAGCTGTGAATCGGGCCTTCAAAGTGGTTGGCTGTCGTCTTTGCTAACATTAGTGGTTTTAAATTGCACAAGAGTTGTTAATGCTTCATCTTAGAGCTGTGGCTGACTTTGAACATTCGTGTGACGTTATTTTCCTTAAACGTTCATAATTTATTTCTGTAAAGCAGAAACAGGATGCCGTGTAGTCTATTTGAAATAGTACAGTCATGTCTGTCAGTCCACCTTGAGGCATAAATTGTCTGTTACATTCCTTATTCCTTTTTTTTTATTTCAGATGTTCAGGCTTTGAAGAATGCTTATGAGTTGATCAAATCAGCCAGTCAAGGAAAATCTGCACTTGCCTCATCAGATAGCTTCAGCACTGACTTATATGTTTTATGTGCTGAACAAGCATTTCAGGTTTGTAATTTAGGCAGTTTATCTGTATCGAATAAAAATATTTCTATCACATATTGTATTTACAGTTGTTGAAGTTACTACTTAAAAATATTCCCAGAAGTACCTGTGAAAAATATTACACTCTTCCGTTTTTGGAGAGCAATTGTTTAAACATGCATTTTCAGTTAAGACTCAGCCTCTAGATTATCACTTCTTTATAATAAGACAGCAAACTGTGGTTTCTGAAGTTTGTAATTAGACCAAAATATGCAAGGTATACCATAGTAATATAAAATAGTTTGCCATGCCTATTTTTTCTTGTCGTGGAAAAGTAACATTAGCAATTTGGTTATGATTGAAGAATATGTGTTTGTGAGCAGTCCCTACTGGGCAAAAGAAGAAAAAGTCACATCCTAATTATGAAAAATTGTTACTAATTGAGCTGACTTCTATAAAATGTACTAGAGGTTCTTAATTTTGAAGTATTTTTTAATTTTCAATGGGTACAAGTGATTGGATATCAAGCAGACAGAGTTTCTAATTTTTTTTTTTTCCCCAAGCTGCAAGCCACTCAAGTTCTATATGTTGTCTGAAAATTGAGGTGCAGTGCTGACATCCATACAAAATCCTGCGGACTAATATCTGTCCTTTTAAAAACAAATTCTACTAAGAATTTTGCCTTTAGAGTAACAATTCTGTTAATGGATATAAAAAAAGGAAACATTTTTTGTATACTGTAAGGAGTTCTGTAACTGGGTGACTAAGAAGCTTTGTTAAATAAAGGAGTTACTTTTCTATACGATTGGAATGACAAAGGTATTGCTTTAAGTTTTAATAAATCTTAATGGGTTTGTACGAAATCTGATATGCAGCTTTATGGAATATTGTTTGCATACTGGTATGCAGTTAGATGTTACACTTCAAGTAGGCATGCATTTTTAAAAACTAAATTTTTGACTCAGTATTTGTTTCATTTTTTAAATACTAAAATGCTTATTTTGGTCTTAGCTGGGATGTCTGGAAATAAGCAGAGACTGTCTACAGATGTATTTTAAAGGAAGATTTCCTGTCAACCAGTTTCTTGGCAGAGCATATTTGTGCCAAGGCCAGCTGCACACTCCACTCTCTACAGATAATTTGGTGAGAAATTATGAAGGTTGTGTTATATTAAGCCAGTTTTTAAGAGTATTTCTTCCTAGATTTTTATGTATTGCTTTCAGTCATTTAAGATACACAGTGGTAATCAGGACTCTGGGAAAAATCAGAGGAGAATATATTAACGGGTAGTTTAATAGTAAACAAAACTTACTGTTTGAATTAGAGTAATATTGCAAATACTTCTGGGAGGAAAAGAAAAGAATGCTTACAAAAAATTTTTCAGATGGTCGATTGTTCTAAAGTAAACCTTTTCACATTTTACATCAATGTGATGCTTTCAGTCCAAATTTAACTAACTGGTAAAACAATTACCAGTTTTATTCAGGGTGGCACTAAGCATTTCACAGAATCCTGGGAAATGGGGGACGAAAGGGGCCCTCAGAGAGGTTGTACAATTCATTTCTCTTCTGTGGCAGTGCGCTTCCACCACTGATCAGTAATCTTTCTATGTAGTGCTTTGGATGTGGCCTCTTGAAATGGGAGATGAAACTTTCTGGCAACAACTCAGCAGGATACTTCTACTTCTAAAAGCTTATGTGTGTTACTATTTGGTGATATTGTGTCCGTACCTGATAAGCAGTTTTTACCTCTTGCTGATTTTAAAATGGAGTGGGATCTGCTTTTTGTCTTCATATTTCACTTGTCCTTATACTGCGGTCAGTCAGCTTTGACAATTTGTCAATGATACCTGGCTTCCTAAAATGACCTTAACAGATGTTTGCATTATTTGTGTTCACAAATTGCCCTGACAGATGTTCCCATAGTTTCTTCGAATAGTATATTTGAATTAACTTTCAAGCTAGAATCTTTTCCCCATTATGTTATCAGTACTTTCTCTGCCTTCTCTGAGCACATGTGCAGAACAACTGATCAGTGGTCCCTTTAAAACTTTGTACGCATTTGAACAGTGTTTTCTCATGTGCAGTTAGCCTTTTATGTTTCTAAATTAAACAAACCATTCTGTGATGTTTTCTAAATCTCAGCCACATTTTGCTGTTTTCTTCTTGACTCTTGCTAACTTCTCAGAAGTCGAGAACCATCGCAGTGTGTGCAATCCCAGCTTGGTTCCCTGGTGCTGCGCGTTGTAATGTGCTTTTGAGATACACTTTGCATTAGTTGTGAAGTTTTTTCACTGCTGTGTTCTTAGATCATTTATGAAAATAGGAGTGGCACAACATCTCATGCTGTATGACTAGTAATGATCATTCACTTAATAAAAATAAATTTGTCCCTATTTTGGTTTCCATTCTGAGGAATCCTTGTTAGTTGATTAAGATACTTATGTTCTTAAGGGACACGTGCAGCTTCTCTACTTCAGTGTCTAATACGTCTCAGTCTCTTAATCCTGGTTTTCTTTTTATCTAGGCAGTTCCCACTCATTACTCGGTAGCCTTCTTACGCCAGTCTCAGAGCCCAGTAAATCAGTTCCAATTCTCTTGGCGTTTTTAGTTATTCTGTTTTATCTCGCTACAGAGAGCCCTCTGGTGTCATGACCTTCCTGCCCATCCAGTTCCACCTCTGCTTTGCCATTTCCACTGCATCTTTCTCTTAGGCTTTCAAAAATCCCTTTTCATGGTCCCATCCATCTTCTTTACACCCTCCCTTCAGGTGTTTGTACCTACTGATGAGATCTGCCCTGAGCCTTCTCCACGCTAAACAGTCCCAGCTCTCTCAGCCTTTCCTCATATGAGAGATGCTCCGGTCCCTTCATCATCTTTGCGGCCCTTCGTTGGACTCTCTCACACTGGGGAGCCCAGAACAGCACTCCAGGTGTGGTCTAACCAGTAGAGAGGAAGGATCACGTCCCTGGACCTGCTGGCAGCACTTCTCTTAAGGCAGCCCAGGACGCTGTTGGCTGCCTTTGCAGCCAGGGCACGCTGCTGGTTTGCGTTCAAGTTGGTGACCATCAGGACTCCCATGTCCTCCTCTGAAAAGCTGCTTCCCAGCTGCTTTAATGATAAAAAGAGCACGCCTGACACACCGTTCAGTTGGCAAATTCTTGTTTGAGCTTTTCTGAAGAAAATAGTACCTCACATTTTTTAATGAGACAAGCCAATATTATTCTTTTTCCTGGCTTTGCTCTTGGACGTTTGTGAGCTTTCTTTGCTGAAAGCTTAAAAAGGACGCAGCTTTGCCATTTTGGAAAACTTCGGTCCTGATAATTAAGGTTTGGCAGAAATGAAAGAAACTGAAAATATAGTCTTAAAATTGGAAATCAGGAAAATACAGTAATAGGCAATGCTACTGGTTTTTAGTTATTCTGTTTCTATGGCAGCAACTTATTATGGCGACATGTTTTATTTGGGATTGGTCTGAAAATAAAAGTTGCGAGACGTGAACATATTGAAATAGTGATTTATAAAAATGAGATTCAAATTGCATTAACTTTTTTTTTTGTTGTTCTGTTCTAGGAAGAGTTTGAAAAGTTTGTGCTGTTTTTTATGAAGGCAATAGATTTTGCCGCCCATGATCAAAGGTAGACCCCACTGATAGGATTAACTCTTTAAACCTCAGGAAGTGTTACTGAGTTAGGTTTTCATAGTTGTTTGTCTCAAATTTTCACTAGGTAGTCTGGAGTTGTGTTATTTGGGTTTTTTTTTTCTTTTGTGGATTTTCCTTCCATTTTGTCACTGCACTTGTGTAACTGCTGTGTGTGCTGCAACAATATAGGAATACTGAACAGTCTTAAATAGATGGGACAAATCAGCCTGTTTAAGGCTGATAGTGTTTTTTCCCCTTTTATATTTATGCTCTGTAGAAGGAAAGCCCCATGCTAGCTTATTTTCAGTGGTTAATTATGGGGTAAAGTGTAGTTGCAAGAGTTATCGTGTTATTCTTGTGCTGTACTTATGTTCTCAGTTCTTAGTCAGGATTAGTTCTTATCTAAACACAGGAAAAGTTCCATTTTTTGCTTCTTAGAAGTGACTTAAAATAATCCATCTGTAATTTTATGTTTATCTAAGTCTAGGAAATACTAAATTCTTGATTCTTGTTTTTCAGATATTATTTTTTGATATATAATGCCTCAGTTCTTTATTGGCAACTTGTGAAGCCATATCTGAAGCCTGGATTCCGCTATTGTCTTATTCCTAGTCTTTCTCAAATTGTTAAAGTGTTAAACGAAACTGAAGACCAAGACAAGGAATGGAGAGCAGAACTCATGATGTAAGTTTAATTGTATTTTTTCATATGGGCATTCTGTAGTCCTCTTGTACGTGTGACTGCCACCTGAGGTAGTGTTGATAATGTATATTTCATTGGTAACATTGTAGATACATTTATTGTGGAAAGCTTAATTCATAAGTTTTTAAAGATATATGAACTTAACAGAAAAAGTGCTTCATTTTAATATTTACTTCAAGGTTAACATTTTAGTGGCAGAGACAGTTAGGCCCTAGGGCCACAGTCATTTTGGATGTAGTGTTTGAATTCTTGCTTATGTGCAGTCCTTTTAAGTGAGGAGAAAGACAAACTTCTGTTTTTTTTAAGAACTATTTTCCTCAGGTAAAGAAACATTATCTTTAAATAGATAAACAAAGATCTCTTCTGTCCTCTGATCCCTGAAGAGAAAGAAACAGCTTGGTAAGGCTGTGAGAACGTATTCAGGATACCTTCTAATGTCCTCCTTCATTGTGAAGATTTTATATATCTTGACCCAGGTTATCTTTCTTACTATTTTTTAATCTTGTTAACCCCATACTGTATGTTGAAATGACAGTTTATAAAAAATCAGTGAGCAAAATAAGTATCTGCATTGCACATACAGCAATTAAGAATACAGAGATTAGTTGTCATCAGTAGTGATTGGCTTTCTGGGCTGCAGGCGCACATTCCCGGCTCGTGTCCAGCTTTTCATCAACCAGCACTCCCACGTCCTCCTCAGGGCTGCTCTTAATCCATTCTTTCCCCAACCTGGATTGATACTGGGGATTGCCCTGATCCACGTGCAGGACCTCACACTTGGCCTTGTTGAACCTCGTGAGGGTGTGCTGAATCCCACTGTCTGTGTGACTGATGAAGATATTAAACAGCACTGGTCCCATTATGGAGCCTGAGGGGCACCACTTGTCATCGATCTCCATGCGGACATTGAGCCATTGACCGCTACCCTCTTGTAGTGGTTTTAGGCTGATCCAGCAACTAAAACTCACACAGTCTCTCCTTCTCCAGTAAAGTAGAGAGGAGAGAAAAAAAAAAAAGCCAAAGGGACTGAGGGTTGAGACAAGAACAGAGGGAGCACCCACCAACCATGGTCCTGGGCAAAACAGGCAGAGCTTTTCTCAAAGCAAAACAGTTTATTAATGATTACTTAGAAGGACAAAGGGAAACAAAAATCGATTACTTGAGAGGACAGAAAGAAACAAAACCAGATCTTAAAACCGACACCTTCCCCCCCCCCTTTCCTTTTCCTCCCGGCTCTACCTCCTCCCCCCAGCAGCACAGGGGGCAGGGACTGGGGGAGTGCAGGTCAGTTCATTCCGTGCTGTTACTGCTGCTTCTTTCTTAAAGGAGAAGGAGTCCTTACACCCTTTTCCCCTGCTCCAATGGATCCCCTACCCACGAGGAAAAATCCACAAACTTCTCCAACGTGAGTCCAGCCCACTGGAAACAATCCTTCCCCACAGATTGCTCCGGTGTGGGCTTTACCACAGTCTCGGGTACTTAGGGAGCTGTGGCCACTCGCTCCGGCGTGGGTTGTCACGAAGACTCCAAATGCCGCTCTGCCTCGTCGTGCACCCCAACACGACCATCCTCGGGCTCAGGCATCTTCTCCCCACGGGCTGCGAGTGGGTCTCTGCTCCACCGAGGCCGTCCTGGTTGCAGGGGGGCCACCTGCCATCTCACCATCAGCCGCAGGGGAAACTCGGCTCCGGCACCTCCTCCCGCTCCATCCTCACTGACCTGCTGTCGATGCGGCTGTTTCTCTCAGATCTCAGTCCTCTCCAGGTGAACTCAGCCCAGTGGGCACCCCGGGAGTGGGGTGCCCCCGAGTTCCCCAGCTGGCTCCGCCGCCGCCATTCTCCGTGGGCGGCGCCGGCCCGACGCAGGCAGCCGCCCGGCCGGGAGCCAGGGAGCGGGGGCAGTGCCCTCCTCCCTTCTCTGCTCGATCCTGGGCGAAGCACCTTTTCCGGTCCCTTTGTCCTGACTTAAATAGGGCAATTCGCAGAGGCGCCCTATTGGCTCAACCCCGAGGGGGATGGCAGTCTGATCTGGTGGCCGGAACCAAACCTAACCCGGTTCCAAAACCGGGGAGGTCGCAGGGAGCAAAACCCCTCTCCTGCCACCAGAACCACCCCCCTCCACATCAAACCATGACACCTCTGGATGTGACCATCCAACCAATTTGTCATCCACTGAACAGTCCACCCATCAGATCCATATCTCTCCAATTTAGAGAGAAGGATGTTGGGGGGCACTGTGTCAAAGGCCTTACAGAGTCCAGATAGATGACATCAGTAGCTCTTCACTTGTCCGCTGATGTAGTCGCCCCATCACAGAAGGCCACTAGTTTGGTCAGGCAGCACTTACCCTTAGTGAAGCCATGCTGACTGTCTCTAATCACCATGCTGACTGTCTCTATTCACCATGCTGTCCTCCATGTGCCTAGGAGGATCTGTTCCGTGATCTTACCAGGCAGAGGTGAGACTGACAGGTTGGTAATTCCCAGGTTCCTCCTTTCTACCATTTTAAAAGATGGGTGCAATGCTTCCCTTTTTCCAGTCACCAGGGACTTCACCTGACTGCCATGACTTTTCAAGTATCATGGAGGGTGGCTCGGCAACTACATCAGCCAGTTCCCTCAGGACTCTGGAATGCATCCAGTCAGGTCCTGTAGACTTGTTTATGGTCGGGTTGCTCAGGTGGTCACAAACCTGATATTCTCTTATAGAGGGAGGGGCTTTGCTCTGCCAGTTCCTGCCGTGCAGTCCATCCACCTGAGAAGTGTGGGAAGAGAGATTGTCAGTGAAGACTGAGGCAAAAAAGTTGTTGAGTACCTCAGCCTTCTTGCGTCCGTTGTTACCAGTTTGCCAGTCTTGCTCATCTGTGCCGGGGGGGTACACCTTCTTTGACCTTCCTTTGCCGGCTCACGCTGTAGAAGCCCAACACTCCGAACCTCTCTCGTTTCAGTTCTTGTCTTCCTGCCTTGCACCTTAGTACAGAGCCCGAGCCCGTCTTCTCAGTGACCCGCCTCCCTGTTGGCACACGCCTCTGCCAGTTGGCACAGACTGGGGTGGATGCTGTCGGCCGCCTTTGGTTCCAGAGCGTGCTGCTGGCTGGTGTTCAGCTGGCTGTCCACCAGGACCTGCCTGTCCCTTTCGGCAGAGCTGCTGTACTGAATTTTTTGGATGCTTCCACCAGGCACAAGACCTGGAAGACCTTTCTGGTGAAGACTGCGTGAGGCAAAGGTGGCATCAAGTCTCAGCTCTCATCTTCTAATCTGAAGATTATAAGGAATACAGAAAGTTAGAAGATAGATAGTTTTATAATACCGGATTCTGCTAATAAATTAATTTGTCATCGGTAATTTTACTTTTAAAAGTGAAGTGAATGGTTTTTTTCTAAGTAAGATTAAAATGAAAGCCAAAAACCCCCACAATCAACCCAGTGCAGTACCCGTACTATTATACACATTTGCCCTATTCCAGTTATTTGCTAACAATTTGGTAATAAATGGTGCATCAATATCAATGTATTACCATTCTTACATTTTCTGAGTAAAACTGGAGCTTAAACCTTGAGATATCTCTACTGAGAGAAACAGTTTTACGTGCAAAATGAAGAGCATCTGTATAATTTTTCAAGGTCAGACAGCCTTTTCTCAGAGATGTTTTGGTCTGCTATTCTACAGACGATTTCCAGCTCCTGTTACAGTTCTGCCACAGTTTTTTGCTTTCTCTTTGAGAACTTTCCTGTTTCTTTGGTCTATGACTTATGGTTTATTGCTGTGCAGCATTTTCTTTATAAGCTGAAACTGAAGGGAAATAAAAAATTAACAAAACATTCCAAAGGGTGTGCTAAAGGTTATCTAGAATACCATGCATGCAGTGTTTTTATACCAAACATACTCTTGCTGAGGTATTGATGTATTTGTGTTATGAAACTAATGGTGGCATTTATTTTTTCTTACATTTTTTTTTATTTTTTGAATAATAATTATTGTTGTTGTTAATTTATTTCATGGAATCACAGGCTCTTTTTCAGTTAAATCAGATGAAGTCTTGAAAATCCAGTAGATACGTTGCAGTTCCCAAGATGAATAGTTTTCTTTTGCTGGGTGGCTTTGAAACGCTAGCCTTTCCCGTAGTTAAGGAAGAATCTTAGAATATATTTCGCAGAAATGTTTTGCTCATACGACTTTAGATAATTAATCATTTTAATTCCAGGTGTCTTGTTGAGAAAAGTTTTCGCAAAAATCTCATTTTCCAAGATTGTTTTTGTGATCTGCAATAAATGTGTGTAAACAGCTATGTGTCTTGGGAAGAAACAAAGACGTAGAAGTGAGAAGATCTCTTTCGTGTTGAGTCAGTGCTTTATAGCACTGATCACTTGTACTGCATTAAGGAGTGGTACCTCGAATATAAAGAGTCTCTTGAAAAAATATAAATAAGAATTATTTCAGAAAGCATTAATAAATATTTAATACAAATATTTGTTTGATCTGCAGAAATTTACTCGAGTGCTTCCTCGATGCTTCAAAACTGAAAGAAGCAAAAGAGTTTTCATCTGCTGCAGCAATCTTTATTAAGGAAAATGTTCCAGATAAATACTCTCAAATATTTTCTCTAATGGTAATGCTGTGAAATATTTTAAACTCTCAGTAAGACAGGAGCTTTCTTTGCATTTCATAAGATGGTAGTTATGATTGTTAAATATATTGTTTCCTTCATTTAAATTTTGTGAGCTACCAAATGATACAGTAGATATATTTTTACAATTTGTATATTTTTGATACTATAAGCTAAAGAGCTCCCTACTGCTCAATGTTATTTTAATACAACATAATATAATTGAGATAACGGTTGCTAAGCCTAAAAATTCTGTTTGATAATAATTGCTATTAATGCAGAAGATGTAGTGGGTGCAACTTAACCTGCCTTGTGCCATTGATGACATATTTAGCATCTGTTGACTTTTCTCCAGCTGATAAATACTTAAATAACCCAACTTGAACCCTATAAATAGTTCTGGGAATTGGAGCATATGACAATAGTTCACATTTCTTGTGTGCCCTTAATTTGGGAAATAAAAGGGTGATGATGAATGTGGCAAAAGCAGAAACAGGCAAATAAAACTTGGAAGTTGCATGGAGTCATATCTCCTTTCATTCTGCTACACTGCCTGTTGTCTTTTTCTGTTTGCTCCCAATCACTGCATTTGAAGAGTGTATGTTTATATTATAAAGTTCTCTAACATTTTGTTTAAGAGAACTGATACACAACCTTCCAGAGATGCAATCTTAATGAAGCAGTAACATTTAGGCAAGACCAAACTGACTTTTTGTATTTTTTAGAGGCAGTGTTGAGCAGAGCTATTTGACAGTGGCCTTAAACAGAAGAATAAAGTAGTTATAAAATTGTACTTGGGCTATGTGTCTCAGCAGGGCTACAGAAGCATGATCCCCACTGTTGAGTGCTTTAGTAACAGCATGCTTAACTCCTGCAAAACTTATAGTTTCAGTACAGCTTAAGTAATCAGTGTTGATCGCTGTGGGCAGAGAGCGTGAGAGAGTCAGAGGAAATGGTGTGCACATGTTTAATGTGTTACCCCACAGTTAAATCCAAGTAACTACAGTTCGTTGTAATTTCATAATATTTTTTGTTAGATATAATGTATAGTTACAGATAAATGTCAATAGAACTCATTTCTTGTAGCTGGATGAAGTTATTTCAGAATGAGAGCTATCAAAAGGTGTTATTAAAAATGCATTAATTAGAATTCTAACTCAGATGTTAGTTCCACATTTAGATTTCTGCTAATACTTCTGATCCTCACTATGTGAAGATTAGTATGGCTCTACTAGGTGATCTTTGTGGTGTCTATGCTGAACAACATAGATTGCCCTGAAAGTCCATGAAAAAGCCTACAGACAATATACCTGCTTTATTTTAGCCCTGTTGAGTGTCTGTCTTTTGTTTGCTTATTTAGTCAATTAATAATTAAATTATTATTTTATAGGTATATCACAAACTAATGGATACTTCTCAGGTAGAGAAGGAAATACAAAATTCCATCCATTTTTCAATTGTTTATAAAATGCAGATGTTAAAATTGTAAGTATTAAAATATATCCCTCTACTTGTACTTTGATGGTTGATATTACAGAGGTAGGGTCAGGTTCTGGTACCTGATATGCCAATAGAAAAATCTACTGCAAAGATCAGCTTCTCAAAAGGAAAACTATAATGACAGTTTGGGTAGTAACTATCAGGCTTGTCTAGAGAACAGCCTCAGCTAAAGAGTGAGATAGTTCTTTGGAATGTAGGAAATAGTGTGTTGTACAGATATTCTCAGGTGAAAGTATTTAAGAGATTGAAAGACATTTTTATATCCAACAGATTGCGGGTGAGTACACAAGTCATGTATAAGAGGGTAAAGATGAAGTGAGGAAATCACACTTAAAATATAATACATGAATCTCAAGGATGGGAAGCATAATACTTTTTAAACTTTTTCAATTTTCAAGGCATAAAACAATTTTGAAAATTAAACTTCATAACAAAATCTCATTTAATTTTTTTCCAGTGTCTCAACTCTTCCCCATTTTAAAAGTATTAATTCTTTTCTTAGTAACAGTCAATTAATTTATGTTGATGTTATAAGAAAGAAGTTTTGCACACCATTTTTCTTTGCTTCTGGAATAAAATTTACCATCTGAAATATTTATTCTTTTGCTGGCATGTTCTTTGTGCTTTGTATCTGGCTGTCTCTGAGTAACTTATTTGGTATACTGAAGTAGGTTTTGTTGACTTTTTTTTCCTTTGATATTTCAAAATCCAGATATCCTACTGATACATTGGATTAAGAGCCATCTATTCTAGAGTTAGGAGATTTATTGAGTTATTTCAGATTTTTAATGCAATAATATTACTTGTGAAAAATGATGATCAATTCCTAATATGTTGCAGGCAGTGGGACACAAATGAATTTCCACGTGATGCCATTGCAAATCTGGATTCTATATATGTACTTTTGAAACAAGACGATGTACCTCCAGCATCTGTTCTCAGTGTGAAGTGAGTTTTACTTGTCATAGCCCTGTGTAAGTTCATGCTGAAGCTGATCCTGCTTCCACTGAAGTCTGTCAAAATTCCTATTGACATTGAAGAGGGTGAAATCGTGCTTAGTTATAATAGTTTGTGCTGCATCAACACTTAGATCATTTTAAAAAAAGACAAAAGTTCTATTAGACTTTATTAAAGAACCCAAGATTAAGTATCTTCTCCCATACAGCTGCTTGTATAACGTGATTAAATCTTTCCATGACCCATTGTTGATACAATGACATTTTTAAAAGGTCTTAGAATTGACAAGTGCTTTTCACACTTTAGTTAATTTTTAGCTTTGCTGGGGCCCTTCGAAATGCAGACTGAACTGAACTCCCTATTCTGGCAGTTCTGTCACAGCTGTTACCTATGGAAGCAAAGCTGCATTTTCACTTGTTAAGGCCAAGCTCCTTTGACGATGTGCAGGTGTCTCGTTACTTCCCCTGTCCCAGACAGTGTGCTCTGCTCATTCAGTTATTTACGGAAATCCAAACATTTAGAATGCAGTCTCTCACGGTGTGTCTTCTGTGTTCTTGGTTCCTAAATAATTGATGAATTTTACTGTTTTAAGTTGTGTGCCACTTGACTGCATTGTATTTACAGAATTACCTGCAATCCTTCATTGCTGTTTCACCATCTTTGTGCTGCACACATTTCATTCTTTATTTTTTATGTTCTTCAGGAACAGTTTATGCAGGACTACAGTAGAAGTATACTAATTATTTTCTATAAACATATGAACTTTTGTGGGTTTTTTTTATCTAGCCAAC
Organism: Tauraco erythrolophus; assembly: GCF_009769465.1. Classification (NCBI taxonomy): domain Eukaryota; kingdom Metazoa; phylum Chordata; class Aves; order Musophagiformes; family Musophagidae; genus Tauraco; species Tauraco erythrolophus. The sequence continues at coordinate 92,638 of NC_141473.1, forward strand.
TTTAATCTTTTTCGTTGTTAACTGTGAGCATCACTAATATAATCATGTCCTCCAATACCTGGATGACCTCAAAGTTTTCAGATGTATTGCACAAGTTACTTTCATATAATGTTTTTCTAATTCCATAAAAGAGCAATATTAGATTCTCTAAAGTGATGTTTTTCTATGTTTGAAGGATTCCTTTGATTCTGGAATTAGCTCGTTTTTCTCTGAAAGTAAACTACATTAAGCTTGCATTTGATTGTATACTTGATTTGAAGAGAGCTGGGATTACTGTAAGTATTAATATTAATTACAGTGGATTATTTTTTTTTACAAGCCCTCACACCCCCACCCTGCCCTGTGGTTATGCTTTAAAAATCATACTGATGGTTCTGGGATCTTCTGTCCGTTTCTGTATTGCTTATATATTCCTTAATATAAATAATTACTTGGATAAATGGTCTATTCCTAACTAGAGAGAAGATGTAAGGTCAGAAGGTAGGGTATAGGTAGAATAGGCTAATTAGCAGTGCAGTTAGTTTTGGCAAATAAATGTTAACTAAATTTTTGCCTATGTGTTTTAAATATTGTCTGTGGAACAGTCGAGCAGTTTGACTGGAAATTAAATGCTGCCTGCAGGTTTTGAAGATTTAACCAGTTTACCCTTAGAGATTGTAATTGGTCACCAAGATGTAAGCTCTAAAAGCAGTTAATGTTTTATACATTCACTTCAGTCTTTGTGAGTACAATGTCAACCTTGCAGAACAGCATATGAATTCTAATTTTGATTAAGACGAAACAGAGCATTCGTCTGGAGCATCATTGGGGACCGATGGAAGGAGTTGTTCAAAAAAAGCTTGCCAAAAAAAAAAAGTCCCAAAGTTGTGGCCTTTTCTGGAAAGTAGGACTTAAGCAGTATATTTCTGTCATTGGAGCAAGAAATCTGGAGTCATTGTGCCACAGACTGCACTCCCTGTTGCTTTCCTTTGTGTGGATCTTTTCTGATAGTGATTGTTCCTATACATTTCCCAGTTTCCTTTAGTAGGAATGAATCATTTTCCAACAAACTATTATTTGATTTGTTATTTACTAACATTTAATAATTTTTACTCTTCTGTAATATTCTTATTACAATGTTACTGTAGGGATATTCTTAGATTAAAATTGTGTGTGATCTCCCCAGTCTTTCAATGTGTATGCCCTTTTTGATCCTTAGGTCCATCTGGCTCTGATATTTGTTTTCTGTTTCTTCCTCACTGTTGTGGTTTAACCCCAGCCGACAACAAAGCACCACACAGCTGCTCACTCACTCCCCTCGGTGGGATGAGGGAGAGAATCAGAAGGGTAAAATTGAGAACACTTGTGGGTTGAGATAAACCCAGTTTAATAATAGTAATGATAATAACAAAAAGAGGAGAAAAAATAACAGAGAGAAAAATAAAACCCAATAAAAGGTTAAGTGATGCAAATGAAAACAGTTGCTCACCACCAGCCCGCCAATGCCACGCCAGCCCTCAAGCAGTGGCCCCCCCGCGAGCCTTCCCCCCACCAGTTTTATTGCTCTGTGATGTCATACGGTCTGAAATATCCCTTTGATGGGTTGAGGTCAGCTGTCCCAGCTGTGCCCCCCCCCAACTGATTGCACATCTCCACGGAAATCAAATTATAGTGTAGGAAAAATCAAGTGTACACTGGTTTTCTTATTGCACAATCTGGCAATGAACAACTTTAAAAATCCCGGTAAAGTTATTTTGCAGCTGCAGCTTAGTAAGAAGTGACTGCTGTTCAAACAACAAATTCTATTCCCTTTTTATTGTTTCAGTTAATTAGTGCTGTATTAGTGTAATTGCATGGGTTTAACCTGCGTTGTGTTCCTTTTTGATGATTAAAATCAACATGTCCTATATTAATACTTCATAGGAGCAAGGGAAACTTATTGAAATAGAATGCCTGGAATGTGAATATGAAGTAAAAAAAATGGGCACTAAAATTGTGACTTATACCAAAGGAGTCATTGAGGTATGTTCTTTAACATTAACTTTGAGAGAAAAGTGAAAGTTTTAATTTGTTACATGTGAAAGAAGTGCATTGGACCTGTCAGTCCTACTTACATTATATTGATGAGAAATTCTTTTAAACTTTATATTCTTTCTAATTGGGCTGCCAAGAGGAAAACAGGGAAAAATAAACAACAGTTGTACGTTCCTCCCTTAAGTCTTCTGTCTGACTGTAAAAGTTCATAATATATTACTTTCCAAGAGTAAAGATGGTGACACTGAGGCATACCAAGGCAACACACTTTTGTTGGGGTATTTTACATTTATGGGAGGTGTTTTCATAGAATGTCTCATGTTGGAGGGGACTCATAAGGATCATCAAGTCCAACTCGACTATTATTGCATGTTATACACAGTCTCGTAGAGATTCTTATGTCAGAAATGCAGATTATTCCTGATAAATGGTCACACTGGGGTGGATTTTCTTAGATGTAGTCGATTGACTCAGTTATAATTCAGACCATCAAAAGTAGAAGCCTAAATTGTCAATATTATCAACAAGATTAGATAGCTGCCTACAGTGAACTATTAGAAAAGTTATTCAGAGGCATCTAAAGTTAAAAGTATGAATGTACTTCATGGAAATCCATAGTGCATAAACTTACTCCTGTCTATGACTGTTCTCATTTTGGTGTTCAGAAATTCCATTCACCTTTTTAAAAAAAAATTTCATGAATTTTTCATTATATGAAACACTATTAATACTGCTTCAATAACGAATAGGATTTTAGATATTTAGATATTTCTAAGTATTCCTACCACAGTGGTTGCAGTTAGAGAGGGTTTGTTCGTTTGTTTATTTTTTAATTGCGTAACCTCTAAAAAGAACTTAATAATTAGCAAGTGTCTGCTACTGTAGGTAAGGATTTGCTTTTAGATTCAATACAAACAAAGTTTAATTGACAGCATGGCAAATCCCTTTCATAATATTTCTTTTTCGTTTCCTACACTGCATTTGTAGCTTAGTATTAAAAACCAAAAAAAAGCTAAGCCTTCTGAATTTGCACCTATTTCACAGTTATCAATTTCTGTTTATCATAAGAAAGGGAAATAGCTGACAGACCTCTGCCTGAAATATGTAGTAGCGGCATGGATTACATAAAAGAAATATTCCTTAGTTATCAATGCCTATTTAAAAAAAAAAAAAAGTTTTTATTAAAGAAATAATGTTTAAAAAAAACATAATTAAAAAACAGTTTCCAAAGTCTGCTGGCTGAGGGACTGCTTTCTGTTGGAAATAGCCCTAAGGTTAAAATTTGGAAGAACATGAAAGAAGTTGTATTCATGAAATGCAATATATGCTAAATAATTTTTCATTTGTGTAGGCTCAGCTGAACTTGATAAAAAATCTTGAGTTAACCCTAAAACGTGCAGTTCAGTTGGGCGATCCCGGTGTGATTCAGGTTGTTTGTACAACCCAGTGGAATCTGTGCTTGCCACTACTACAACACGGTTTGCATCAACGTGTGCGGAAGGCGTTGGTGTCAGTTGCTGATGTCCTTGAGGAGATTGACAGGTAACTTTCTATGCTGTGTGCTTTTTCGTTTGTTACTTTGAAAGGTCTAGTGACTAAGCATCAAACTCATTTAAAAGCTCAAGGTCTATAAAATTAAGTGTCTTTGGACTAGCTTGTAATAAATTAACGTCTATGTATCGTGTACATTTCCTCATTAATAATTTAAATATAGGTTCCTTTCAGGCAAAATCTCACACTGTTGAGATTTTGATTTATTCTCCTATAGCAAATATTGAAATTTTTTAGGAACTGAAAAATACTATATTTAATCAAAATTATGTGTGAAAATTCCAAAGCTACCGGATGAATAAATGTGTTGAAATGTGGTTTGGATTCTTGTATTAACATCACTTTTGTTTGTTAAAAAATACAATTACAAAATTACTTTTAAAAACCATGACTTCTTGTATTACATTTCAGATAAGACTTCTTGCAAGATACTATTTTTGTATCTTTCATGATACTTCTTTTTAATTGAAAAACCTACTGTATTAAGAAAATGTATAATTCTTTTAGATGTGTTTTTCTTTTTGCTGTTACGCTGTACTTAACCGTAAGCACCTGAATGGCTTCACCTTTTTCATAATTTGAGTGGAACAAGTAAACCTTAGTATGTGGTCGTTGAGTTTGGACCTATACCTGGGCTGACTACTAAGACCAACGATCATAAGTTTTGTAGTAGAGCTAGTTGCAACAAACATAGTCTGTCGTTTGAGCAGAACAGGAGGTGGTTTATGATAAAAGTATTACAGCAGAAGATGAGGAATATATTTTCAGTGTTTAAAAAAGTATTTTTTTTGGTTGCATAAAAAGGATACAGAAGCCTGAGGAAGCAGATATACATGTGTATAAAACCACTATATTGTATTCTGTACTGTCTTTCAAGCATTTCTTGTACTTTCCATATAAAGAGTGCAGTATCAGCACTTCGATATTTATACTAAATGTCAGTAATGACGATTTTTCTCTAAAAGGTTGCAGGTTATGTTTTTGGGGGGTTAGGGTTTTGCATTTTATTATGTGCATATTCCTAACAATCCAGTAGAGTCAATCTCAGCTCTGAGGTAGTACTGTCACTAGAGACTGGATGGTCACTCATCCCTCTTAATTTGCCTGTCTTCATTTTTGTTTGAGTGTAGCATTAATTGTAACTAGTTTGGTCAGCAGTGAAAGGGTGGTATTGCTCAGTCAGGTTAGCTCTTATGTGAATGTACATTAGTTCTTTGGAATGACATTTGATAGCCTTGAAAACCTTCCTTCTGTTCTATTTTTCATAGCATTACTTTCATTTATCTGATTTTTTGGTTTTCTTCCTGGAAATATTCTAAAGTAGCATATAGAGCTCACAGCTGTCATGAACAACTTCCTGGGGCAGGTGAGGGATAGGGAGCAGAGTGTACCTGAGACTGGAGAACATGCAGTCTTCACTGGAAACATGCTAACTTTGCAGAGAGGTTTCAGTAACATCTGGGCAAAGACATTACCTGCACTGAGCGTGTGTGCCTGTGGTGAGCCGGATCCTTAGTGGTGAGCTCTACAATCAGGGCTAAATTTCAGAAGTATTAGCTTCTACTTAAATGTTACGGAGAGTGAACTTTCTGAAAAGTGGCCATTATCCAGTACATGGTGCTCTCTCTAGGAGTTAATAAATACTTTTGAAATTCACTTGATGTGCATACCAAAGCGGTAACTTTAGTGCGGCGCTGCAGAAGAGTTCTGCTAATACATGGGGATCGGTTAGTCTACAAGATGTGTTGCTTCCTCATGGCTGTGTTTTCTCGTACAGGGTTAAAGGAAGTAAAATGCAGTTACATTTTCTAAGTCACTTTGTTAAAAAGGCACGATAGTGAAAATCAGAGAGACAAATAAGTTGAAAAGGGAATATCTGTTTTCATACTAATTATGGAGTTTCACTTCTAGGTAATTTTTAGTTCTAAGAATTTTAGTTTGCCTCATTTTAACAGTTTACATTTCAATTTGTATTCCTTAGCACGTTGATTTTGTTGCGCTGCCAAGTTCATATGGAAATAGCTCGTATTGAAGAAGATGAGGATAGAATAGAGGCTGCTGTGGAACATTTGCAAAAAGCTATAAATCTAAACAACAGTGGGCAGTATCAAGAACATCTAAGATTGGCTTTTAACCGTCTTCATTTATGCACAATGCTGTATAAGTCACCTGAGCGCCTAGAGGATCGGGCAGTAATGATGATTGAACAGGTAATGTCCAAGAATAAGGTCAGTGGCTGAAATAGGATTACTTATTAAACTCTGGCAGAGGAAAGCCAGCTGTTTAGTAGAACTGCATATTCGTAGAGCCAGCATCAGCTCGCTTTCAGCAAATTGACGTTGGCTGGGTGCCTTGAGAAGCTCTCTCTGTTCTCTCTGTGGTGGTCATGCTGCTTCACACTCTGAAGACTGCGATAGATATTTTTTCCTGTTATGTTCAAAGCTAATTTATTGGGAGGGAGAGGAAGTTATTAATTAGCAAAATATAATAAAAAAAGAAGCCTATTCATAATTGTCAACAGTTACGATTCCATTGCATGGAACAGTGTGTTAACTAATGAGAGAACCAGTGGCCAAATAGCTCAACATCCTAGCTGGCTTTGAGATAAATCATATTATGTCACACTTACAAGTGACACTAAAAAATACAGTCTAAAGTCATAGTGTGGTCATTGTCAAGAGTTATTGCATCAAATTCTGTTCTGGTGCCTCAGCACCTGAAAAAAAGTCACGTTGGCATCTGACTGTTAGTTGGCTAAAAGAAATTTCAGTTATACACCATTTTAGGATATTCACAGAAAGCAAGATGTATTCACTGAACCTAAAACCAATAGTGAAAAGCTGCTGGTGAGTCAATATATCTATTGTTAAGACAAAGAAAAGTGAAGATTTTTTGTCTAGTTTTATTGTTTTATTCTTTTTTAAGAAAGATGGGGAGAAGCTGTTCAGGAGAGCCTGTTGTGATAGGACAAGGGGTAATGGTTTTAAAATAGAGGGAGGTAGATTCAGATTGGATATTAGGAAAAAATTTTTTACCATGAGAGTGGTAGAACACTGGAACAGGTTGCCCAGAGAGGTGGTGGATGCTCCATCCCTGGAGACATTCAAGGCCAGGTTGGACGAGGCCCTGAGCAACCTGATCTAGTTGGAGATATCCCTGTTCCTTGCAGGGGGGTTGGACTAGATGACCTTTGAAGGTCCCTTCCAGCCCTAACCATTCTATGATTCTATGATTCTATGATTATTTTACAAAAGTATACCTCTTCTGACTTTGGCTACGAGTTTTTTGTATTTTGTAGCAATTCCTAGTTATTGCACAACGGATATGTTATTGTTGATTTCTAAATAAATACTGTTCTTTATTTAAGAAAATATAACATAATGACGAGTTTTGCAGTAAGGAATATACTGTGAAGATCCACAAGGAGCACGAACAATACTTTATATTCAGTTATCTTTTATGTATTCATGTCAAAATCAACCAGAGTTCTACAGTCACTTTCAACAGCAATAAATCCGCAGAATGTGTAAGATGTATGGAGATACACAATTCCTATAGATATTTTTTTGCTAGTAGCAAGTTCTATGACCTGCATTCTGTTATGTTTAGTAAATAAGATATATAAATAGGAATATAATAAAAATGAACCTTACAACAATTAGTAATTTTCTTTTCGTAGGCTAAAAGAGGAAGGCCTAAGGATAATGTGAGGAAAAAGAGGTCCCTTCTGGTAAATGCAGGTCTTGCACTAGCTCCTGATTCATTTCGAATAGTCCTTGACAGTGAAAATGAAGCTAAAGGTAATGTACATGGGTGTGAGTAGAAATTACTACGCTTGACTTTGGCTGCTTTGCACAGTCTTAAAGGTTAGACGTAACATCTGATGGCAACATGTAGAAAATATTGCAGTACAGGTGAAGTGACAGTTCTGCTGAATTCTATGGCAGATCTCCTATCAATTTCATCAGGGATCTAAGATTTATATTGTGATTCTGGAAGAGGAAATGTTATTGTTTTCCCCTCTGAATTAGTCTGAATCGTATTGTTGTGCTGTAGTGTGCTGTAAATTGTGCTGTAATTTTGTTATTACTATGTGCAACTCAATGTTCTTACCTAAGGTCAGTTTTAAGTGGTATTTTCAGAAGCTTGTTTCTCCATTGCATCATTTTTTTGTGTTATTTCTTTCTTTGATATTTTTGCCCAGTATCTTATTGACTAAGAAAAACAAAAGTCAGTATTCTCAAATTAAAACAAAATAACAAACTTCAATATTGATTGAAAATGTGTTTGATTAGATAGGTGTTCTTAAAATTCAGCATGAATGTGAACTTTACATATTACTTCATCCATTTAGTCTTAACTGAGGCTAATTAGAGTACTGCATGTCCTGTGAGAAAAGAGGTGTACTTGAGACATTTTGGGGCTTTTCAAGGGCATGTAGTGATGGGACACAGGGCAATGGCTTTAAACTGAAAAAAAGTAGATTTAGATTAGATCTAAGGAAGAAATTTTTTCCCTCTGAGGGTGGTGAGGCACTGGCACAGGTTGCCCAGAGAAGCTGTGGCTGCCCCATCCCTGGAAGTGTTCCAGGCCAGGTTGGATGGGGCTTTGGGCAACCTGGTGTAGTGGAGGGTGTCCCTGCCCATGGCAGGGGGGTTGGAATGAGATGAACTTTGAGGTCCCTTCCAACCCAAACCATTCTATAATTCTATGATTCTATGTCTGAAAATATAGGAAAAACAGAAGAGATGCTTGGTGGGGTGTGTTTTTTTAATGTTGGTTGGTTGGTTGGTTTTGGGAAAGCTTGAAGGACTGAAACATGGGCTGGATTTCAAGTGTTTCAGAAAGTAGTTATGAATCAAATTTCATACCCTTTATGTGGATTTTTTAATCTCTAATGCTTAAAATTACCCTAAATTCTTTTTTCTTTGCTAAGTTTTCTCAGGTGAAAGTAGGAGTCAAAGAAGCTACCTCTGTGCAAAAGCACAACATCATATTAAAAGCATGGAGAAAGTTGATGAACATTTGAAGCACTTAAGATATGAAAATGACAGAGAGAGGTAATTACTATAGACAAGAAACGTCTCTTTTGTCTTGTGTAGAAACCTCTAACGGGACAGTTTCTTGTGGCAGCTGTTAAGTTACTTGATGACACGTTGTAAGAGGCTGAATGCTTCAGTCAGACCTGGCGGAGTATTCAGTGTGTGATTAACTTTATGGCTGAAAAGTTCTGTTAGTTCACGTGCTGTGCATAGTTGTGTTCTTTTGCTGTTTCTAAGCCACTCTCTCAGATGCACACTTAACCTCCCCTGTTCTGTTGGTATGAGCTGAACATGCAGAAGAATGAGGGGATTGAGGCTGGAATACTGAATAACTTGATGTACAACTGAAACTTTGCTGAAGTCTCTTTTTAGGTCCTTGAACCTACATGCTACAACTTTTTTGATAAAGAAGTGAAATAGTCCATTCTGAGACTCAGAAAAATTAATCTGTAGGAAAATCACAGGTTTTGTTTTGACTATTTGTATGTCATTTTATCATTCTTTATTTAAAAGGAGAGGTATCCTTTTTTTGCTGCGCTAAAAATTCCAGTGATGAGGTTTAAACTAAATTGTTTTCTAAAAAATTCTAAATCCAAACTTGTTTTCAAGGCTTATTTGAAATTATCAATATCAGTTTTGAAATCATTAATTTAGTTTAGTTTATAAGATATATAATTATGGATGCCACACAAATTTTAAAATTTCAGTATCGTTACTTTCAAGAACAAGAATTTTGTCCTGCTCTTGATATGCTGAGGGTTTATTTTTTTAATGAATTAATAAATTAATAATGTTATCTTTGCTACTTGTAAGAAGTCTTCCATTTATTAATTTTAATTAGAATTAAAATTTTATTTATGATGACCATTGTTATTGACATGATTTTTTTTGTTGATCCTGAAGTGTGGAAGATAATCTTGCTTAGGAAGTAATTTTATGTATGCTTTTTCTTTGGTAGAATTATAGTTTGGGCAGATTTGGCAAAAGTTGCACGTAAACAAGAAGTATGGGATGTGTGCCGTGCAGCATGCAGATTTTGTCTCTGGTATGATGACACTTTGTTTAGGAAGGTAACAAAACCTAAAAAAAGTAAGTGAATAAGTTATTTTGAATTTTGTAAGAGGAGCTTTTCCCTCATTTATTAGAGTTACTTGAAGGAGTCAACCAGTATCATTATTTTCTTCCCTCCCGTTTCCAGAGTTCCCTGAGGCTCTGTGTGTTGGCATATGTGGAATATTCTTTCTACTTCCGTATCTAGAAATCAGCCTATACATTTTTCTGTTGAAACCATACTTTCCCTTCCAAAGTATTTCACCAGTGCTAAAGAAAAGTACTTATATGAAATGTATCTATCTATCTATCTAGGAAAATAGGTTCATTTCTTAATGGTCATCTAGGTACACATTATCCATCTCTGTCATGCTTAATTACCTGAGGAAACTGAGAAAAAAAGACTATCAGTCCATGGATAGACACTACATAATGTCCAGCACTCCACTTCCATTGAAGCAATAAAATCGAACTAGATGCCATGGGTTATATTCATATTAACGTTGTTTCAGTGTGCACGTTATGACTGGAGCAAGTTATTTGCTGCAAATATTGAAGTTTATGCACAAATGCAGCAAAATCACAGGTAACCAATACCTCAGCAGTGCTTAAGAAGAATGAGTTTTGGGTGCAATAAATTGTACTGATGAAAAAAAAAAGAGTGAAACGATTTTAAATCTGTGCTTCTTAACTCTTTCTTGTGGATTTGAGAAGGTGTAGGGATTTTTAAATTTTTAAATGAAGGGTTTTTTTCTGGTTTCCATGATAACAATGATGGATTGATTGATTGATTGATTGATTGATTGATTTTTAGCACAGAAGAAGAAAGCGAGTACAGTTACAATGGATGATGATCAAGGTGACAGCTTACTAGGAGAATTGTTGCTACCTGCTAAATCCTTCTCTTTTGAAAGAGATTTACTCAGAATACTAGCAGAAATAAGATTCATTAATGCAGAGGTAAATAAATTACAGAGCTGTGACTCATATTTGTTTCTTTTAGCTTTGTTTTATGTAAAATTATATATAAATCTTAAAGCACTGGAATTTCGAGTTTAGTTGTCTATATCACAGGAACTGAAGGAAAAAGTAGTTTCATGAAGCATTTTTATCAAAATACTTTTGTGAAGGTAACTGTAGCAATAGTTTCACTGCAGGTGGTGATAACACTCTTTTACAAGGGATTCTATTGTAATTGTGACGTTATATTTCTGGATCCTGAAAGTTCCAGAATGATTGGGAGAAAAAAAAATATAAAAATGTATTTTTTTATTTTCTTCATGAAATTATTTAGTAAAATTAGCTGTAGACAATTGAAAGATTATGGACAACACTGATACTAAGTCACAGTCTATTTTCACAATGATAACCTGGGGAGAAAACTTACTTCTCCGTGTCTTTGCAGGCAACGGTTCATTTATTAAGATTGCAGGGAACTGAACTGAATGATCATGCTGTACCTCCACAAGATACAAGCCAGTATCGTCCAGGATATGTTTCGTGTCTTCCTGAAAGTGATCAAGAATGGAAAACGTACAGGTGCTTTTCTTTAATGTATAACGAGACATAAGGACTCCAACAGATTGTTATGATCACACACAGATGATAATTGCAGAAGTTACTTCTTCTTATTAAAATTCATTGTGGCCAGATGCTTCATATTTTTACGTAGTCATGATAATAGGTGAAGGAAAAGAATCTAAAAAAATAATTTGAAATAATTTTTCTTTAGTTTGCTTTCATTCTGGAGTGTGCATTTTATTTTTCATTTAATATTTATTTCTCTATAACTAGAAGCTAGTATCCCAGCCTTAAAAACTATTAAATCTGTGTTGTATTGACATTTAGACCATGAATTTCCATATTTAAAAATATATTTCCTCAAATCAAAAAACTCTTTGTCTTGCTTTGTAGCTCCTATAACTATAATGATGTCTGAGTGCCTGAATACAAACAATGAGTTACTTCAGTTTGCAAAACTAGTCTGTTCCATCCAATCAACTTAAATGAGTAAGGGAGAGTAGAACATAGCAAGTATCCCTTTTTGCTGATCTCACACAATTATTTCTTGTGAAGAAGGAGAGGTGGGAGAATTCTTAAGATTATATTTAAACTCTTTTCTGTTCGCATTCAGACTTACTGTGGCAATGGTCATGTCCTGAAAGAGTAGCACGTCAGAATTGTGTCCCTAAATCTGTTCAGTAAGTCTGAAGACTTAATAAAAGTTTCTCTCACTGTCTGCTTGCAAACGTTCAGTAAAATGGGAAAAAGTATAAACTGGTCAGAACCAACAGACAAAGAGGATGAGGATTCTGTTCCAAAGTTTACTACTAAGCTGTTTTTGAGTTTACCCAATGTCGTGGTTTTAGGCTGATCCAGCAACTAAAACTCACACAGTCTCTCCTTCTCCAGTAAAGTAGAGAGGAGAGGGAAAAAAAAACAACAAAGGGACTGAGGGTTGAGACAAGAACAGAGGGAGCACCCACCAACCATGGTCCCGGGCAAACCAGACAGGGCTGTCTCAAAGAAAAAGAGTTTATTAATGATTACTTAGAAGGACAGGGGGAAACAAAAACCGATTACTCGAGAGGACAGAAAGAAACAAAACCAGATCTTAAAACCGACACCTTCCCCCCCCTCCTTCCTTTTCCTCCCGGCTCTACCTCCTCCCCCCAGCAGCACAGGGGGCAGGGACTGGGGGAGTGCAGGTCAGTTCATTCCGTGCTGTTACTGCTGCTTCTTTCTTAAAGGAGAAGGAGTCCTTACACCCTTTTCCCCTGCTCCAATGGATCCCCTACCCACGAGGAAAAATCCACAAATTTCTCCAACGTGAGTCCAGCCCACTGGAAACAATCCTTCCCCACAGATTGCTCCGGTGTGGGCTTTACCACAGTCTCGGGTACTTAGGGAGCTGTAGCCACTCGCTCCGGCGTGGGTTGTCACTCAGACTCCAGATGCCTCTCTGCCTTGTCGTGCACCCCAACACGACCATCCTCAGGCTCAGGCATCTTCTCCCCACGGGCTGCGAGTGGGTCTCTGCTCCACCGAGGCCGTCCTGGTTGCAGAGGGGCCGCCTGCCATCTCACCATCAGCCGCAGGGGAAACTCGGCTCCGGCACCTCCTCCCGCTCCATCCTCACTGACCTGCTGTCGATGCGGCTGTTTCTCTCAGATCTCAGTCCTCTCCAGGTGAACTCAGCCCAGTGGGCACCCCGGGAGTGGGGTGCCCCCGAGTTCCCCAGCTGGCTCCGCCGCCGCCATCCTCCGTGGGCGGCGCCGGCCCGACGCAGGCAGCCGCCCGGCCGGGAGCCAGGGAGCGGGGGCAGTGCCCTCCTCCCTTCTCTGGTCGATCCCGGGCGAAGCACCTTTTCCGGTCCCTTTGTCCCGACTTAAATAGGGCAATTCACAGAGGCGCCCTATTGGCTCAACCCCGAGGGGGATGGCAGTCTGATCTGGTGGCCGGAACCAAACCTAACCCGGTTCCAAAACCGGGGAGGTCGCAGGGAGCAAAACCCCTCTCCTGCCACCAGAACCACCCCCCTCCACATCAAACCATGACACCCAATTAGGAAAAAAGCACTTTGGTCTACTGTATCCTGTACCATTGTTGACAGAGTAGTACCCTGTGTCAGTTTGTGCTTTTGGTTTTGTGACTTAACCATGGCTATTCTGTACGGTCATTCGAGACTCTATTTTTAATATTGCTTTTTCTAGTTAATGGTACATCTTGATAATTAAGGGGGGAAAAAAAGAACATAAATAAAGTTACTGAAATAAAGTTATTGCGTAGACTATGAAAAAGATGTTATTCTATTAAAAATTAATTTAGCTTTTCACAACATCTGGAGATACCTTTGAGTGTAAGAACACATGCAGTTGTTAAGTGAAAAAGATGCCTCCTTAACACTTGAGCAGAATGCCTTACTTGTGTCTGGATTCAACGAGAGCCCTGTCACGGATATTTAATTATTTCTAGCATGGATGTGTGGATGCACACTTGCATTTTAAAAAAACACGTGGATGAAGCATGAACTATAGCTGCTGGTTTTTACGCAAATAACATTTGATTATTAGAGATGTAGGTCAATAATAATTCCTTTCCTGAGTCATCTTCTCATCCAAGTAAAATGTAAGTTAACGGATGAAGACTTAATGAATGCAACTGAAAAGTAATTAAAAGTTGTTGTTGATTCAGATGTGCTACTGCATATTTAACCTTACAATATAATTCCTCTAGTGTTCAAGTTTTGGAATAACAGCTTCTTTGTACTAATTTCATAGTTTATGGATAGACTACTTATCTCGGTATGCTATGGAAAACTTCCAACGTGCAGCCAAAATAGGAGAAGAATTGAATGAAGCCTGGATTGTTCACAATGCCGTGGTGTATGTCTTAAACTACAATAGTCATCTTATATCTTCAGGAAGACAGAGGGAAATTACTGAGTATCTGCAGACTCTTCTTGGAGCTGTCAAGACTGTTGGGCACAATGGGTAAATTTAGATGTTTAGTTATTAACATGCTCTTTTTTTCTAAACCAGAAAATATTTTTACAGACATGGTAAATCACTTCATGCTGTGAAAGACTCATTGCTGGCTTTTATTGGTGGTAGAGGGACTTTGGTATATACAGAGTAATTCAGGAGATTAAATTTGTGGTGTGAAAATGACTTTTTAATCCTTTCTGTTTGTTCTTTGTTACTGTTCACTGTAAGCCGTATTAACTTCAGACTGTGCAATATTAATTTATCTTCATTTTGGAATAGCAACATATGCGTGTGAAATAGCATTTTGTTAAGCTGGTCAGAAAGAATTGGGAAAATTTCTTTAGCCTGTGAGTTTGCAAGGCAGCTCAGAATATGTTTTCTTGCTGTCAGTTGCTCTGAAGTTGAATTATATTGTGAATATAGTTGATTGTAAATATTTCTAATCAGAGTTAGGTGGTTACTAATGGTTCTGAAATATAAAAGAGAAAAAAATATAAAGGAAACGTGCACATTAATAGACCATGAAAATGGGAACACAGATTCCACGGTGGTTTAGAGAAATCTTATTCTGTACTAAATGCCATGGAAGAATGACAGAGGAGATGCTCAAGTCAAAGTCTGACTGTGGGACAAGATCCCAGAAATTTTAGCACATTATTGACAGTGACCTCAGCACTAGGCAAACTGTTAGAACCCGCAGCAAAGGTGGCTCTTCTAACAGTACTAGAGAACAAAGGCTAAAGTGCAGTTTGTGCAGAGATGAAGACTGGTGATACCTGCTTAGTAATTCTGATATTTATATTAGCATGTATCAGCAATAATCTCTTAGTCATAGTTCAGTTTGTGTTTTCTCAAAAAAAAAAAAAAAGTAAAAAATTCCAGCTCAGCAGTTGATTGGCATGAAGAGTAATACAGTGTAATAGATAAATCCTCTCCTGTGAAGACAGGCTGAGAGTTGGGGCTGTTCAGCTTGGAGAAGAGAAGGCTCCGGGGTGATCTTATAGCAGCCTTCCAGTACCTAAAGGGGCTACAGGAAAGCTGGAGAGGGGCTTTGGACACGGGCAGGTAGTGACAGCACACAGGGCGATGGCTTCGAACTGGAAGAGGGGAGATTTCGATCAGATCTAAGGAAGAAATTCTTCCCCCTGAGGGTGGTGAGGCACTGGCACAGGTTGCCCAGAGAAGCTGTGGCTGCCCCATCCCTGGAAGTGTTCAAGGCCAGGTTGGATGGGGCTTTGGGCAACCTGGTGTAGTGGAGGGTGTCCCTGCCCATGGCAGGGGGGTTGGAACGAGATGAACTTTGAGGTCCCTTCCAACCCAAACCATTCTATGATTCTATAAATGGTTTTATGTGAGGGGTTTGACTTAGGTTAATTTTTAAGGAATTAGTTATTCTTTTCATGCATAGCAGTCCACTAATAAAAAATATATTTTAAATGTGTTTGTCTGACATAAATATGATTTTTTTTTCTATGAGGAAATAGAAGCTTCTATTACAGAAAGAGCTGAAAAAATATGTAAACTATGAAAGCTGGTTATGTTTTTTGTATGTTTAACCATTTTAACTGCTTTTCCAATGGGAAAATTTTTTGTAACATCCATAATTTTGCTCTCTAAGAAAAATAAACTTTATTACTTCCTCTTATTTTGATCTCATGCAGTATGCACTTCGAATTTTTGTTTTCTTTTACAGAAGTACTGAGGTTTTATTGATGTTATGTAATGCTTTGGCTCGAGGCTTAATTCTTTGTTGGATTCCAAACCCAAATCTTGCTGAGAAGAAGAAAAAAGATGCAGCAACAGACAGAAGCAGAAAAGCTGCAGCAAAGAAACATGAAAAAGCAAATGTCATCCAGTCTTTTTCAGTAGATCCCAGTGGACTTCCTGATATCAAAGCTGCCTTAGAGGTACAAAGTCCTCATTTTTTGTAGTCTTTCTTGGTCTGCTGTCATATATTACAATTCATATAAATTAAATCGTAGAAACGTGTGCAAAAAATAGGCTGCCATCTTTTACAGTTCCTGCCACCTCAGGTCCTCCCCAAATGCACACTGAAGTTCCTTACCAACTGTGGCTGAGTACTGTAACTTCTATTTGCTATGGGGATTGACTCAATGGAGATGTTGTTAGGCTAAGAGATGCATGTGCAATAATTTAAAAATAACTAATGGATGGTATGTTCAATACAAAGAGCTTTCCATGTTTCTCCTGTGTTTCGGTCTTTTTCTTCTTACTGTTTAGATTTGTGAATTTGCCCTCAGTGTGACAACTGGAACCATACCTGATGAAACAGTCCCTATTGCTGCACAGCAGCAGATCATTGCTACGTGGGTGAAAGCAAAACAGTTAAATCAGCAGCAGATCGAACATCAGCTTGGGACTGAGGAGCAGGTATTATTTCTCTGAAATCCTGCATAATGTTGAACATTGCTTTGCAAAATTAAGCATGAATCCATAAATTCATTTAATAATGACTGAAATTATCAATATGTATTTTCTTCTATATATTTGAATACCCTGTGAACATAAATTTTGCCTGTAGTTCCCATAAATCTTTATGTAATACAGCAAATTTTTCACATTGGGTCTAGCAGTGAGTCTAAATTTCTTAACTCTGCCTTCTGTTTTTAGCTGCCAAGAATAATTATGGTGATGTTTGTCATATGATGACTGTATAACAAAGTTGGTTTTGAATTCATACTTTTAAAATAAAAAAATGACTACGTTAAAAATGTTAAGAAATATCTGCTAGATTTATATCAACATTTATATGTTTATATGTCTCTTTATATATAGAATATGGACCTAGTAGGTGGGAAATTAATTTTATTCCTATCTTTTTATTTTATTATGTCTATGAAACAGGAATCCCTCAGTGATTTATGGAATTTACATTCTTTGTATTGTTGCTATGTTTTTTTAATATTGAAGCTGTGGTAGTTCACAGTTCACAATGTTAATTAAAAAAAAATACATACATAAAATCCCCCATTTCAATAAAGACAGGAAGACT
This sequence comes from Tauraco erythrolophus, assembly GCF_009769465.1. Classification (NCBI taxonomy): domain Eukaryota; kingdom Metazoa; phylum Chordata; class Aves; order Musophagiformes; family Musophagidae; genus Tauraco; species Tauraco erythrolophus. The sequence continues at coordinate 109,794 of NC_141473.1, forward strand.
TGCTTAATGCAAATTGAGGCTTTCATACATAGTTATTATTACCTTGTCGTCCTAATTGATATCTTTAATAATAATTGCAAAAGAACCCAATCTGTTAATGTGAATTTTTTATTTCTGCTTAGAGTAACGGTGAAGGACAAAATCCTATGGCAAGAATTCTTGTTGGTCTAGAAATGTATTCATGTAATGGCTTGGGTCTCATGGATTTCACCGTTCCTAGCTTATCTCAGGTATTTAGTTTTTGGTTTATTAGCTCTCGAGTTTTAAGAAATGGTGTAGTATAAATGTGGTTTCAGTTTCAGTTTGGATGGAGGTAAAATTAATTTTGAAACTTCTATTATACAATTATTTCCTTTAAAACGTTGCAAGAGATTGAATAGTTATGACAGGTAGAAGATTTTTGTGACTGAATGTTTTCATTTACCCAAAACACAGCTAGCATTAGAATACCAGTTTTAGAATTATTCCCATGGTGCTCTAACAGATTATTTCCATGACCATCAGATGAGCTTCGGATGAATTCTGTACAGAACCATACTTCTGACCCTTCCTTTTTTGTGAAGAAAACTTTATGGAATTATAGAATCATTTAGGTTGGAAAAGACCCTTAAGATTATCGAGGTCAGGCGTTAAGCTAACACTACCAAGTTCCACCACTAAACCATGTCCATAAGTGCCACATGCCACACTTTTCCTGAGATCCTGTTGGTTACCAGGCTGTTCAAGAGGAATAAAGGTGGTGTAGAAAGGTTTATACCCTGTATTTTCAAAACAGTGAGTTGCTGTCTTACCTGTTTGATTACTACATTTGTAAATTCTGCCTCCTGTAAAGAGCATTCTTAAAGGACTGAGATGTATTTCCTCATTTAACTAGGAGTCTGGTGACGTTGTTGTGGTTTAGCCCAGCCAGCAACTCAACGCCACACAGCCACTTGCTCACCCTCCCCCACCCTTGGGGAATGGGGAAGAGAATTAAAGGGGAAAAGGGAAGGACACTCGTGGGTCAAGATAAGAACAATTTAATCTTAATATAAAATTAAAAGTAATAATAATAATGAAAATATACATATGTATAATGATAATAATGTAAACAAACAAGTGGTGCACAGTGTAATTGCTCACTGTCCGGTGACCAACTCCTGTCCCACCCCAGCAAACGATACCAAAACAGGTAAATCCCAACACAGCAATCCCAGACAAGCAAGAGGCCCAAAACCAGAACGAGAGCGAAACAGCACTCTGAGAGTCCAAGAGAGCCCTCCGAAGAGAGTACCTGGAAGAGCAAAAGCTCTTCTTTCTGGTCAACCTTCCTCTATATACTGGCATGACGTTGCATGATATGGAATACTCCATTGGCCAATTTAGCCCTAAATCCTAAATTCAAATCATAGGGGGAGTTGTGGGCCCTTTGTCCTGGCCGTACCCCCGCAGCCTGTTGTGCTCCTGCACACGGGCAAGACCACAGCAGCTGAAAAGTCCTTGAGGTCTCGGTGTCAGCTACAAACATCAGCGCGCTGTCAGCGTTCTTCTCATAACGAGTCCCAGACTAAAACCAAACCACAGAGCTCTTCCAGCTTCCAAAAAGAAAAACTAAGTCTGTCCCAGTTGTCCCAGGACAATTATCTGGCACTTTTGTAGAAGTCCTTCTTTCTAAAGACTAGGATCTAGGTTCTTACATAGGTATCTAAATCTAGTTGGTCTACAGATTTATCAGTGGCTTAATTTTGGAGAGCAGTATTGTAGTATCCTCATTTTTACCAATTGATTAACAATTCCCATTATCTTAAAAAGATGGAACTTTCTGACTGATGCATGCAAAAGCAAGGAAGACGTTTAGATCCTATAGTGAAATTATGTATGAAACTCCATTGTAAAACCAGTTCTATCTCCCATTCTTACCTTTGGCTTAACTAAAATGAACTCTGAATTTTGGAAATCGTGTTCCACTGATTTTCAGAAGAGGACTGAGGACATATAAGTCCTGGCAGCTACTGCTGGTCAAAAGACACGCATACTTACAGCTGGATTTACATACGCTATTACAATACTTACTAGAGGGTGAACGATGCTTCTCTATTGTGCATTTTGATTGTTCGTGTACTCTTTGGTTTTCTAGATTGTTTAATCGTGTACTTGTTCCATGTCCAGGTGAGCTGTATGGTAGGTACAGCTATAAGCATATAAGTGCTAGAGAACAGAGCATGATAAAAACCTGAGACTTAAACTCTGGGGTTTTTTCTTTCTTTTTTTTTTCTTTTTCTTGTCTTCTTTTTTTTTTTTTCCCCAGTTAGTGAAATTGGCTTTAGAATGCAGTTGGTCAGATTCCTTAGTGGAATTGCAGACACTGACACGACTTACATATTTTGCATATGTATCACGTGACTATGAAATAGTGATGACTTGTTCCAAAAGGATCTTGCAATCAGATGAGGATTTTTTCCACAATAGAGATACTAAGAAATATGAAATGTAAGTACATGAAATTTTGCGTGATGCTGCAGTATACTTGAACTAAGTTTTAAAGAAAGAGTGTATAGGGTAAATGCATCTGATCACATAATCAAAAGTGAAAGAATCTTTTTTACAAAGAAACTGTACAATTAGAGGTGAAAGTGAAATTTTCCTACTTCTGCTGACTCTGTCATTACCAGTTACTTAAATACTGCAGATGATGTTTTAACTCTGCAGCGTAACCTGAGTAAAAGGCAGTGTGAAATCCAGACTGTGGCTCTAGACCCAGATCAGGAAGATACATGAATTTTGTTGTCCAAGTGAGTCAGCAGGTCCTATATACATACATTTGAGTGTCTTCCTGGGGAGCAGTGCTTTTCTGAAATAGTCTCTGGCAATTATGATCTTTTCACACTTTTATAATTTCCAAGCAGAATGTAGCTTATTCTAGTTCTTGTGCTGATGCAAATTGCTTCCAGTGCTGAACTGGCTCTAATGCGCAAAGGATCCACACCGTTCATGGAACAAGAGGGAGCTGTGAGTGCAACAGGTGATGGCAGCTATTTTCCAAGCTCTGGTGTCAGGGAGTCTTTACGGTCTTTATTACCACCTATGCATATGGGTGCAATAAGCATGTAACTCACTTCTTTAAAAGCCCAGTGTCTTAGCTGATAATTCAAAATTTGATCTCAAATAGAAAAAAAAGGTTTTGTATGTAAATGGATCTGTTGGTGGTGTCCTTTATTATAAAAAGCTGATATCCTTTGATCCTTCTATTTTTTTATATAATTTCCTCCAAACCCAGAATGTAATTTTATCAAAAGAGGAAGGAGTCAGCTCCATTTAGTAACAATTTATTGGAATGTAGGAAGTTCAAAAAAAATGTGAAATACTTCAAATATAATTTATAGTTCCTTCTTCTCTCTGAAAAATAATTTCTGTTAAAAAAAAAATTCTGCTCTTTGAAATTCGTGGTTATTTTCTACGTGGGGAAAAACATATAAAACCAAATAAGATATCTTAATATGAAGTACATAGGTTCAGAACATTACAGAAATTTAGAAAATATTTGCTGCGTATCTAGCAATCTTCAGACTAGTGAATGATAAAATGTCTGATTCTTTGACAAAGAAACGTAGTCATGGATTGTCAATGCTGGTTCCAGAGAAATGGAAGATAAATTTAGTCTTCCTATGGTAAAGCACAACTTCAGGACAAAGAAGGGTTAAATATTTATTTTTAACTTTTTGTTGTTGTTAACTTGTACAGTAGAACACTGGTGTCCTCTCATGGACACAAATCATAACGACATGATAGTTCTTACCACAGGGCAGGAACTAGGCCAACTCGAATGTCTACGTTTCTGTATATGGTTGCACATTGTAACTAAGAAATTAAAAAAAAAAAAAAAATTGTATTACTTCTTTTCTTACAAAATCACTATTAATCAAAGATACCGAATTTATTTACTTTCTTAGTTTTAACTGATTAACTGCTAGGACTGAAACCTGCATTCTTTTCTTTTGAATGTATTGGAGTACAATCCAAATAAATTTCTCCAGAGCCCTGTGCATACTTTACCAGACATTAGCAAGACTAATTCCAAAAGAAAGTATCAAATATTGTCTCATTTTCCCTATTTCTGTTTTTAATTGTTTGCCATGTAAGTTTGACTTGGACTAAATTTTTTTTGATGTATGATGGTGAATAATGGGGAGAAAACTTCAAATCTATTTTCTCCCCTTGCTAAATGTAGCTAATAATTTTTTGAATCTGATTTCACAGTTATTTTCATTAGAACTGTAAAAAAGATATTTTATTTCTGATATCTTTTAACAAAAGTGAAAGTTTTTCAAATATTTTCTGATTTTAAAAGAAAAGTCAGTAGAAGCATTTGTAACTTCCAAAGCTAAGGACATCTATTCAGTAGCAACTTGAAAGCATCATTAGTTAATAGGAAATGGTATGTTCTTAGACTGTAAGACTTGCACTTCTTGAATTATTTGCCTTTATTCAGGACGGATAACAGGGAGCGACAAGAAATGTTAAGCACTGCTGCATGTATACAGGGAAAGAGTATAGTGGAAAATTTGTCTGGAAGAAAACATTTGCGTGTAGCAGCATCAAAAGCCTTTGTTCAGAGTGCCAGGTATGTTTTATTTTGAGAGAAGGTTAATGTAAAACAGACCTAAAATTTGGTTGACAGATTTGGGGATCAACATATTCTCTCCCAAGACTGATAAAAATCAAAATAGTTGTGGATTGAAATGCTTAACAAAGGATTTGACGGATTTTTTACAGTTTAGGAAACTTATTAAGTGCCGTGTCTTCAGCGTAGCTCATCTTGCTGTGTCATAGGATCACAGAAAAGCCTGGTTGGAAAGGACCTCAGAAGGTCTATAGTCCAAACTCCTGCTCAAAGAGGGCCAGCCCAGGCCTTTATCTGATCTGGTCTTGAAAACCTCCAGCAATGGACACTGCATAAGCTCTGTGAGTGCCCTGCTCCACTGCTGAGCTGCACTCATGGGAGGGAGGTTTCTGCTCATCACCACTCTGAACCTTTCTTATTTCAACTTACGCCCCTTCCTGCGTGTCCTGCCAGACACGATGGAAAGCCTGGCTGCTGCTTCTCAGTAACTTTGTTAGATTATTAAGAAACTTCTCCTCGTTAGGTCTCCAAAGCCAGCTCTCTTCCACGCTGAACTAGCCCTGTACTCTCGGCCTCTTCTCGCGCGGCGAGTGCTCCAGTCCCTGGATCACTGAGCTCGTTGCAGTTCGTTCATGTCTGGCGTGTGTCCAGTGGCCTAGACCTGGATCAGTAGCCTGGTTGTGGTCAGAAGAGTGCTGACTAGAGGGAGGTAATCCGTTCCCTCAATCTATTGTCTGTTCCTGTTGATGCAGCCCAGAATGCTCTTGGCCATTGTTGCCAGAGCACACTGCTGGCTGGTTTTCAGCTTGCTGTCCACCAAGACCCACCATGTCCTTCTCAGCAGAGCTACTGCTCAGCCTCTGCTGTTGCAGAGCATCATATTGTGAACTGTATGTCATGAACTCAAAGTGGAAATATTACTTTGAATAATGAATAGGCAGGAGAATTTGATACATGGATGATACTTGTCTTTGGTATGAATTCTTTGCTATTTGGAAGAAATAAATTAATGAGCACAGGTAGGCAAGTAGAGCTCTTAGGTGATGAACATGTGATGGCTAATGTGAGGCTGTTGACATTGTAACACTTTCTTCCTTCCATTGATCATTGCAAAGAGAGTGATGAATGAAGTTAGACTAGCCAGTGTAACAGAGCTCTAAGGTGATGTCATGTTGCAGATGAATCTGTATTTTTTTAAATTTATGTGTTATGACAAGCACTTTTTCAGGAAGGACTGAGCATATGTATATAGCTCAGCACATTCCAAAAGGGAGACAAAAAGTGGTGAGCAAAAACTAGGCCTTAGTAAGTCCAGTGTTAAGATATGTGAGCATACGCACTCTAAAAATCATGAAACTGTGGAAGAAAATTACAAAGATGGCCAGATTCTAAAACTACTTTTTGAAAACAGTAAAACTATTCAATAGGTGATTTTTTAATATCAATCCATAATTTTTAGCTAAATTCTAAAGCTTTTACTCACTCATATGTGTACTGTGTTGTATCACAATCTGGAGAATTATTGCATTTCATTAATTCAAAGTAACATTTGCATGGAATATGCTCAAAACAATTTGGATCCAGCTAGAGGCATCTGAGGTATATTCTTGTGTTACAGTAGTACTGTACTATGAAAAATCCATAGCATTTTAAAAATAGTTTTGTTCTATTTCTTGTTGTTTTCAGAATGAGAAATTAACATAATAGGAAGTCAGAAAAGTAGATTATTCTAGTGAGAACATTGCGAGTAGATTTCTACTATTTTTTTAATGAAGGCTGATGAGCTAAGATCACATAGAAGTACAGTAAAATCATCAGTATGGTAGTTTATTGCTGCTTCTGCTGAATGTGTGAATGTGTTTTGTATATAAAAATGGAAAATATGTTTTGTATGAAGCTCATATGCTTACCCCTCATTGCTGAGATTATATATGGTGTTGCCTAGATCAGGTAAACTCAGATGTTTGTAGAAATAAAATCCTTTATTTTGGGTAGAGTGTGATTGTTTTCCGTCATTAAACTGTACTTTCTTCAGGTACGCAGGTGAAGCCGGAAATTATTCCCTTGTAATGTGTGCGGCTAGACATTTTTGGAATACATGTTTACCTTTGCTAGGTTCTCCAGATGACAGAGAGCAGTTTAAAGAACCTATTGAAATAATTCTTAAGAGTATAATTAAAGCAGAATCTAAAATTAAACAGGTAAGAATATCTAGTAAGTATTGTTAGTTGTGCTCATGTTTAGTGGTTGGTACTGATGGTAAATAGACACTTTGTTTTGGTCTGAAGCTCTGGGTGCGTACTTCAAGATACCTTTTGTAAGAGGGAAAAGTGATGTGTCACTTTATATGTGTCATAAACACATATATAGTTTCTTACCTGCATGCATGCAGCACACATTCACACATACGAGGAATCATACACTCTTTTTTTCCATTTGGTAGTTCTTCTGCTTTTAGGCAATTGTCAGACTTGCAACAGTTTTCTTCAAAATGATTTGCTGTCTGAAGGGCTGTAGTGTTTCTTTTTGTGAAGCTTACAAAAGGAAACGTTTAGAAAACATTCAAAAGAAAATCCAGAAAAAAATCTTTCACTTCTGGAAGGGATGATAATAGATCTAAAAACACAAACTCAGGAAAAACAATGTAACTAAATTAAGCTTCCCCACACCTGCAGATTCAAATTTCTCTTCTCCTTTCAAAAAATAATTTTTACTTTGCATATCTTAGAATCATAGAATGGTTTGGGTTGGAAGGGACCTCAAAGCTCATCCAGTTCCAACCCCCCTGCCATGGGCAGGGACACCCTCCACTACACCAGGTTGCCCAAAGCCCCATCCAACCTGGCCTTGAACACTTCCAGGGATGGGGCAGCCACAGCTTCTCTGGGCAACCTGTGCCAGTGCCTCACCACCCTCAGAGGGAAGAATTTCTTCCTTATATCTAATTGAAATCTCCCCTCTTTCAGTTTAAAGCCATTGCCCCTTGTCTTATCACTACATGCCCTTACAAGAAGCCCCTCTCCAGCTTTCTTGTAGCCCCTTCAGGTACTGGAAAGCTGGTACAGGGTCTCCCCGGAGCCTTCTCTTCTCCAGGCTGAACAACCCCAACTCTCTCAGCCTGTATCTTCAATTTTTTAACAGACTATTTAGCACTTTGGCGGTAGGAAGGAGTTATAATTCAAACTGTGCTGGGAATCAGTGATAAATACTTGTTCATTATGAACAGCATGTGTAAACTGAAGAAGTCATCCCTTTGAAATAATATGTAGATGACGTCTGTCATATAACACATCTCCCCATATGAAATTTTTTGTGCACACTGAAACATCCCTACATGTTTACAACTTTTCTTACTTCAAAATTCCCTGCAGCTGATCCATTTATCTTTCTATATTTGATTTACATGTCAGTGAAGCTGAAATTTCCTGCACATTTCCATGGGCACAATTTCAATTAGAGCTTGAAGGGTTTATTAATAACTCTTGCATTCAAGCTCAGTGGTACCAATATGAGTCTGCACCTTAGATCATCCAGCAATGTAGTATAAAAATAGAAAACTTAATTTCTCCTCAAGCCCTGTGTAAATCACAAATAATCAGAGATGCTGACTGGTCTGCGTGATGCTGGGTGTGTGGGAGACAACTGATGAGTACACTGTGTGCTTGAAAGCACAGTGAGGATTGTAAGTTTAATAGAATTTTGACGGTGTTTGGATATATAACAGTAATTGCCCGTAGGAACAGTTCTAAAGGTTTACTTATGTGCAGAGATGTTATATATCAAACCAATAAAAAGGAACGTCCCTTCCAACCCTAACCATTCTATGATTCTATGTATCGCTACCACAGCATATTTTCAGAGTGAACCCTTAAGTTTTATTAAAAAGCAAGACATTAATGTAGATAATGAAAATATACAGTTATAGGTAGCATAGATATTTATGTCTGAAACTGGTTTTGAAACTTGTATTTGACCAGAGAGGCTGTGGAGTCTCTGCTCGAAGTACTCAAAAGATGACTGAACGAGGCCCAGAGCAACCTGCTCTACTTCAGCCTGCTTTAAGCAGGGGTGTAGGCTGGAGAGCTGCAGAGAGTCCCTGCAACCTCAGCTTTCTGAGCTCCTCCGACAGGGTGCTTCAGGATTTCGTGTTATTTAATCAGTGTAACTGACAGAATATTACTGAGACTGGTTATTGCTGTACTGGTTTTGTATTACAGAACTCATTCTAGAGAAATCGGTGTGGTTTTCATCTCCTGCACAAGTAGCTATTTGAGTAACAGGTTCATATTAGTTCATATTCACCAGATTAGTTGGTTTACAAATGAAACAGAAGTACAGTAATACTTAAAGACATACGTTAATCGAAAGATAAAGGGCTTTTTTCCTTCTTTTTTTTTTGGTGTTTTTAGGAGAAGAAAGACATGTTGTTGCCTTTGCATCAGTGGGTTACAAAGGATTTTCAAAGTATTGGGTTATCAGTTGGATGCTTTCTCCCAGGCATGTTCTTCCTTGTATTGATCTGGTAATAAAAATAAAGCCAGTATTTTGTAGTATCATTATTCTGATTCTGCAGTATGTTAAGAAATCATTTAAATATACTTCAAAGGTGCTGAGGATGATCTGACATTAAGAACCTCCTTATATGGGTTATTATTCCACATACATGCTGATAAAGCTGATTGGGAGACAGCACTAAAAGTCCTGGATGAAGCTATTCAAGTTTTGCCTCAGACAAGACACAGACTGTAAGTTGATGGACTTATTTTTAATACAATAACTATCCTGATTCTTGAGAAGTATAAAACTCTGAGTATTTATTTTGCCTTGGGAAAATACTATGATTAGTTTTTGTCAGCCTGTCAGTTTTTACAACAGAAAACACTGTTGTGTGTTTTATATAAAAAAGAAATACGTTGGCAGTCCTTGTTATAATTAATCTGTTCATAGTATTTGTAAATTTCATTTTTTAAAAACTAGTATATAAGTAGTATCTTACTTTTCCAAGAAAATAAGTGCATGAAATGTGGCTGTATAGCAGAAACTTTAATTTTCCTAGCTGTAAACCCGTTTATGTTAAATTGAAACTAATTATCCAGGGTGCTGTTTACATAGTCTTATCCTAGTTCAAAGATTTATGCCCTTGTGTGTCAGTTTGTGAACTTCACATCTCTCTGCTGTACTGATGCGAACTAGAATATCTATCCTACTCACAAAGTTACTTTACAAGTACAGAGGCAAGTAATTTGCAATTTTTTTGGTCTTTTTTCTAGCCTGATTTTTAAACATATGGCTACAGCGAAGGCAGGATTGGGATGCAATTTTATGATGGACATTCAGAAATTCAGAGGTGAAAGTGAAGATTATTTGTCGTATATGTGGCGTCATTTGGTAACAGTCTCCAGAAGTGTTGTTGGACAGTTAAGCTCTTTTCAAAATGCAATCATTACTTTACAGGTTTGTCAGTTTTTACTCTATGTTCAAATGCTGATAGAATGATGTTCCTCAAGTGATTCAGGGGATTGCAAATTCTGCGAAGCGTAAAATTGAACTGGTAGGAAGGCCATATACTTGACCATTACTTTTTATAACTTTGAAATTGCTCTTCGGTTGGAAAACTGTGAATGGCTGTATCGTGGTATCTGGTTAAAGTTCAGCTGAGTCCTGTCAAAGAAAAGTGTCAAAGAGTAGCTAGCCAATTGCAAGAAGTTTTGGTAAAGCAAAGAATTAACCGGTAGAGTTTTGTGTGACATTCCTTTCAGCGTAACTGATTATGTTATGCCAATAAAACTGCTCACTATCAAATTGCTGTTTTTTGCTTCTGTTAAGACTATATTGAACTTTTGAATATCGTTTCAGTAGTTTACATCACCAAATATATATGAACTCTTCCTTTATTACTTTTATAGAAACAAGAAAATGAATGGCAGAATGTTGATTATCTGATGGAATTTGCTGAATGGTTATATTGTAACCAGTTTCCCCTCAATGATGCTATTAAACCTCTGGACTGGGTGGTAGATCTCTTGCTACATATGAAATTTCCTATGCAGTCGTCACAAGGAGAAGGTATGTAAGAGGTGTATATCCTTCAGAGGAATTTCTCAGCAGCAAATGCAAGGGATGTTTTTCACAAAGAATGGCACCAGCTTGGATGTACTTTCTCCAATAGTCACTGTAATTTGTTCAGCGCTAGCTTAAATCTGTCTATGAATTCTGTGTCGTGCCATGGAGACTAATCCTCAGTCTTTTGGTATAATAAGATACAGCTCCTGTCTGACGTTCCTGAGTTGTGAGATGCTATCAGAAGGCAGTGCTAGACAGTTTGTTTCAAATGCATCCTCATGAAGGGCCAGATGTAACTGTAGGAAATGGCTTGTGTGCCAAGATTTGAGTACCTATGTCCATTGCCCTTTCCTTGGCTTTATCTGATATTGTAGAATTGATTTTTCAAAAATGACTTTCAAAGGGATGTACGCTTTCAAGTACTTACGTACATATGTAAAAATTCTTTGGTCCTTTTACTTTGTGTCCACTTGCAGTGGTATGGACTCAGTCCTATTTTGATAGGATACAGCTTTATTTAGTTGGAAAAAAACATATCTAATTTCTGGAACAATACTGTTCTGTCTGGTATTCATCAACATCTCTCTGCTCCTATTTTCGTGTGGATAGATGAGATAGATCAGACGAGTACTTTTGGTGTTTGCACTGGAAAAGATAAACATTTGATCAAAGTCACAGTAGCAATATTCTGTTCATACTTTTCTGTTAGTGGTTTTGTGGGGGTTTTTTACAGCCCTATGGCAATTTAAAGTTTGTAGTTGTTCCTCAATGATCTTCCCGCCCAGTTTCACTTGGTTGCTTATGATTTCTGGACTTGCTACACCACTTATGTTTCAAGAAATTTTTTTCAAAACTTTTAATGGAAACTGAAATAATATAGAAAGCAAAATTAAATTAAAATATAAAACAGTCCAGGTTGTAAGGGACCTCAAAAGATCATCTGGTCCAACCTTTCGTGGAAATGGGAGCCTAGATGAGATTATTTAGCATGTTGTCTAGCTATGTCTTGATAACCTCCAGTGATGGGGACTTCACCACGTCCTTAGGGAGGTTGTTCCACTTGTAGATTGTTCTCACTGTAGAAAATTCTATCTTATATCAAGATGAAACCTGTCCTGGTGCAACTTGTACCTGCTGCCCCTTGTCCCCTCCATATAGCTTCTTGTGAAGAGAGATCCTCTGTCCTCTTTGTGGCAGCCCTTTGAGTACTAGAAAACTGTCATGAGGTCCCCGAGCCTTCTCTTCTCCACGGTGAAAAGACTTTAACCCCTTAAGACCTTCTTTACAGTGAAGGTTCTTCAGCCTTCTAATCATCTTCGTGGTCCTCCTTTGAACCTTCTCTGGTCTGCCCGTGTCTTTTTTAATTTGTGGGGACCAGAAATGGATGCTACTCCAGCTCTGGCCTTGACAAGCCCTGAGTGCAATAGATGGGATGGTCGTATCTCTGTCTCTGCTAGTGATAACCTGCTGATGCAGCCCATGATCAGACTTGTCTTCATTGCTGCAGCAGCACACTGCTGACTCATGTTCAGCTTGTTGTCCATCAGAACCCAAGTCCCTTTTGGTAAGGCTGCTCCCCAGCTACACAGATCCTAGTCTGTACTGGGCTCTTGGGTTATGTTGTCCCAGGTGCAGGACCTTGCACTTGTCTTTGTTAAAAGTCATACGCCTCTTTCTAGCCCACTTTTCCAGCCTCTCCTGGTCTCTCTGTAAGAAGACTTTCTCTTCTGACGTGTCCACCTCACCATCCAGTTTGGTGTCCTCAGCAAACTTCGTGAAGGTGCTTTCAGTCCCATCATGCGGATGGTTTGTGAAGATGTTGAACAGCATGGGTGCTGATCCCTGGGGGACCCCACTTGTGACAGGCTGGCAGCCTGAGCAAAAACCACTCATCACCACCTGAGTGCAGCCTCTTAGCTGGTTTCCTGCTCATCTCACAGACCACCTGTCCTGTTTGTATCTTTTATTATGAAAGAATAAAATTAATCTATTGAACTGTCCCTTTCCCTGACTTTATACTGTGTTAGTCATGCTCAGAATTCACTCAAGTTGCCTCAATTTCTGTGTCAGACTTACATCATTTTATATATGTAACTGTTACATTATTCATTGGAAACACGGTACGAGTAGCATTACATCACTGTAAGAAGAACATCTTCAGTAGATGGATTTCCTTTTTTTTTCCATAAATATTTTGATTTTTAATTCAGAAATTTTAACTTTTGAATACATTTTTAAAATACTGTCACTGCGAGTGTGTTATTTGTTAAACAGAAAAAATTCTATACCAAAATTTTTGCCTACAGAAAATTTGGAAATAGACATTGGAGCAGACGATACCATGCCTCGAAATAATTTGGAAGATTTGAGTAATATTAAACAATTGGAAGCTTTGTTTAGAGCACAGACATTAATGGCTGTAATTTCTGGTCATAGTTCTCCTTTTCATCAGCAGCACTGTTTGCTGGCGTATGCTTGTATCATCCGCATCTGGCAGGTGAGATTGAATGAGATTATATTGTATTATAACATGGCCAGTATATTTCAGGTTATCTGTGTTGTGTAATTATAATGCCAGCTATTCATCTGATGTTTTAACTACGTATTTAGAATGTCTAGTTTTATGATATAGTTAGTGTATTTTCTCAGGTTTAAGGATTAAACAAGAAAATTATTCCTCTCGGGAAAATAAAGAGACATTAAGGATAAAAGCAGTGCCCCATTGTTTCTCTGGAGTACGTTCATACCTTTTGTGCAAAAGGTTCTAAATTTTTTTATTTTTAATTTGTTAAAGAATCTTAGTAGTGGCAGAATACATGCTGAAGGCATTGCTGAACAGTTCTGAGGAACAGTAATTACAGATGGACCTTCACTTAGGTTGAATCAAAAGGGCGGTCATATGACTGAAAGGAATTGTGTGACATGGTTAAATTAAGTTCAGGTGTTGATTTGTTTATTAAGTATTGTGAAAAAAGTAAAGACAAGCATATTATTCTCTAATCACTTTTTCATTGTTACAGCATTTCAAATCAAACAAATTATTTCATGTCTCATTGGTATGCCTAATTTAAATGGCTATTGAGAATCATAGCAAAAATCATAGGAAAACAATTATACATTAAATATGAATAAAGCTTTGAAGGGACTAAATCTATACTTGATACTAGTATTGCCACAAATCATTATAGAAACAATCTTAGTGTTATATAAATGAAATATATCAACTAGATCAGAAAGCTATAGCTTGTGCATAATTTGATTCCAGTTAGCTCTAAAAGCCTGCAATTTGTTGCTCCTGTGGTAATTATGATGAAGTTTTCATTGTGAAATCAGTTTAGATTCTAACATTTGATGGAAGACAGGAATTTGAAAAATAAAAATTGAATATTGATATTTTCAGATTTTGCATAAGTATAATTTTTAATATCCTGAACTTGACTGTCTGAGTGTCTTACTAGAGAAAAAATATCTAAAAGGAGCATTACTGTTTGAATAGGGTATTAAAAATTTAAAAATCAGGAGTTAAGGCAGCTGTCAGTGGCAGTTGTAGAACAATGACAGTAATTCTAAGAACTCGTATTTACAACTGAACGATACTGTGAGGAAAAGAGTAACGATGTGGCATTAAGGAATGAAAGTACTATAGGGCAGCTCAGCCTGGGTTTGGAGCACAAAGTAAAGCAGACTTGACTGCAGATGCCCACTTCTAAAGCAGGCTTTCAAGTGTTAGGACTCCATAAATAACTCAGTAGAAGTACGAATATGTTCTCTGAAAACATCAATAATCCAAGTCAAATCAGCTGTCTCTGACTTTTTTAAAGACACATGTTACCTTTAGTTTGAAATTTTCACAAGTTATGCAGCATCCAGCATTAGTTTTTTGTTCATATTTTGGTCCCTCGGCCAAATAAATTAATCTTCTGAAATTTGTGTGGGTTTTTTTTATTTTGGATAACATCAGAAGCTGTGCTATTGGATGTGTAGAGAAATTTTCAATAGATGCTTTCATACGCTTAAATATTTAGAAGTTTCTTTTATATAACATTCCTTAGTAGCATTATGGAAGACTAATCCAGAAGAAGAGAGTGGCTCTCTGCAGTCTTCCAGATACCTTTGATAACAAAATTCATCCCTTGGAGAAGATTAAGCAATCTAGACTAGCGGTTTAAAAAGAATTGAATTTGCAACCATATAGGTCGAAAAAGTAGCAGTAGTATTTACCACAGGGGTGGTGTCAGCTTTTGGCAGTGTAGATACTTAAGTGCATTGTTGTGACGATCCTACACGCTTGTACAAATAATGTGAGCATCTAGAAGTCTTTGAAATTATAGTTTTCTGAAGAAAGCTCTTACACAAACATAACATGGTATGTGATAATTGTTAATAGCTGTAGATAGTGACTTACAGTGAAAATCATTATTACTAGAAATTGACATTATTATTGAAAATTTAAAATAATTAACTGTAATTATTTGGTTATCTAGGTATCGTTGTCAGCATCAGAACCTATTACAAAAGTTTTATCGAAGTCTTCACAACCTGCAGCTCCTCAGAAGGTACGGTCAATAATTGCTCCTAAAAAAGAGAAAGACAAAAAGAAAGAGAAACAAGAACCCCTTTCCCGTGGAATTAAAATGATCATCTCTGTCTAAGAGATGTGTCCCTGGGCTCATTTGTTCAGATGCTTTCCTGTGAAGACTTTCATAACCTGTGAAGAATTTCTGTTTGAGTCTCGATATCATACCTGCACTTTTGGTGGCATGGACTTGATAGATTATAAATTTACAGATACTTTTTCTTTTGTTTGTTGCATTGGTCAAAATATTGCTGTTTTGTAAAACCCCCCAGTCTAGAGGTAAAAAAAAAAAAAGAGAAAACTTCAAAGGATATTAAGCACATACTTTTAATGTTAGGTAATATTTAATACCAACAAGAATGCTAATTTGGCCTCATAAATATCCTCAATTTTTATTACAGTTTGGAGTTTCTGTTGTGAAAGAGAAGCCTAAAGGCAAAGGATCAGTTGATACCTTACCAGCAAATGTGGAAGAATGGGCTCATTATGACTGTCCCAATGAGATCAGAGATACTTTTAAACAGAAAACAAATAGTTATGGTATTAACTGGGATAATTTCCCCAAACCTGTAAGTATACTCCTCAAAATTCTAGAGCATTTATTATTTAGGAAAAAAAATGAGTAGCAGGGAACTATGTTGCATTTTAGCTTTTCTGACTGTGTGATGAAGAGTGTTCAGATAGCTGTCAGAAATACTTCCATGTCTTAGTATTCGTTAGTACTTCAAAAGTGTTAGTCTGTCCTGTGTTCTGCAATGAACTTAACTCACAGAATAAATTTACTGACTTTCTATGTACCTAGCTGCATTTTCAACTTGAAATTTGGTTAAATTTTTTTTTTGTAAAGTTTTTAACTGAAGATGTAATGATGAATTTAGAATTTATTCTCTACAAAATGATGTTTATATTGATGGCATTAAAAAAAATTTCTTTTCAGACTTGCACTTTGTATTTTATGGACCTTTTATCTAAAGAACTACAGAAAATCTTTTGCCCCCACTTGATTCTTCCCATCTTTCAGCTAGCTGAAGTTATTGCTAATGAAGTTGTGGAATGTAGAAGTCTCTCTGATCTCTATCACCTTCGGTTTGTATCCTTTATTTATTTTAAATAAAAGAGAAACTGAATGGAGTGGGCCATCCATTAATATTTCACTAAATAGTAACAAGGCCTTTTGTGCCTTAGTGTTTTAAATTTATAATGTTTTTATTTTATTTGGGGTTTTTTTTATACATTTTACTACTTTGACAAATTGGTTTGCTTGTGGAATTAAAACCACTAAGTTTAGCTGTTAATAAACATTGTATCCATGAGGATGGGTGTGCAAGATTATGAACTCAAGCCACATTCATGTGAATAATTTTTGTAATGCCTTATAGTAACTTAACTGGAAAAAGAAAAGTAAAGAAAAATTTCAATAAAAGTGTTACCTTTTAAGTATTGAAAAGGCAGACTCCCATCTTGCATCAAAAATGTGTTGTCTTTGGCTTAAGAACCCAAGTAAGTATCTTCAATAGGTGCATTCTCTTGTATAGAGATTTGCCTTTGTGGCCAAAATTCTGTTACTTTTATGGATGATTAGCCTGAAAAGTTTTGATTCAAAAATATTTAATATGCGTGCAATGGCAAATTATTACTGTTTGAGTTAAAACATTTCATCAGGCTTTTTTGAAATGTATTACCTAATGTTTGCATAATAATTAACAGTTATAAGCAGCACTTGTTTGCTTAATTCCCGATAATTTGTGAAATGCCACATAATGTATTGTGAAAATGCCTGAAACTGATCCCACGTAACAGGACAGATAAATGTTCATGTATACAAATGTATGTGTGTTCACCTGGATTGCCAGTTGATTACTGAGTTACTGTCTTAAAAGGCTAAAAGTGATATACTAATAGGAAATTGATTTCCAGCCAAGCTTTGCCAGACAAATTTTTTTGTTGACTTCTCAAGATTTGTTTTTATTTCGTGGTATTTTCTTTATATCTGCGACCTGATTTTTATATACGATCAGATAGGTGTATATGAATATATAGAAATGTAGGTTAGCACATATACATGTATGGGGTTTTTTGCATGCTGTAGTGAGACGATACTGTAAATATTTTCGTACTTTTACCACATCATTTTTGCTACCAAATTGGGGACATATGAGTGTGGTGGATGGACTGGGGATACTAGTGGATGCCCCATCACTGGAAGTGTTCAGGGTCAGCTGGATGAGACTTTGAGCAACCTGACCTAGTGAAAGATGCCCCTGCCTGTGGCAGAGGGGTTAGACTAGATGATCTTCAAAATGTGCCTTCCAACCCAAACCATTCCATTATTCTATGACGTCTATCAATGGGTAGTGTCAACTACTCCTTTTACCCCTTTTTTTAATTTAAAATTGTTGTTATTGCCAATATTAATCAAGACATAAGAAGGTAGGATTGACAAATATGGAATATATGCTCATTATATACAATGCGTTTATATAAAGCAACATATGATTCTGATTGTTTCTTAAGCATTTTTCCTTTTTATTCTTAGAATTGCCCTGATATGTTCAGACCTAAAACTGAGTGAGGCGTCTTCGTATCATGAGAAAGCTGCTGGAGAACCATACCTTAGTGAATTAGAACAAGCAATGTATGTATTTTCACTAAAGAGGCTGTATTTAGTTGGGGTTTTTTCCCTACAGTTGATAAGTGTTGTTGAAGGAAAACAAATTATTAAAAACCATGATCTCCTAAAACAAATGTGGTATATTAGCCGTGCCCTAAAATTCTGTGCATGATTGTTTTGTATCTATCCACAGAGTAAGTGTATGGCGAAGATGCCCAACACACTAATACTTCATTATGAAATACTTTTGAAATATACTTGAATTTACTTATTCTTTCTTGTGATTTAGGTGTAGGCAAGAGATTGCACTGAAAAAAGAAAAAAAAGTACATACTAAGACAGAAGAAAGAACAACATTTTTTGAACATACTCAGCTGAATGGTACTAGGGATGAGAATATCCTTAGTTCAAGTGAAAAGGTGTTTATTTCTACTCCAGTTTCTTTAATAAATTGCTCCTCACATTTTAATATACTTGCTAGTTTGTTTTAAAATAATTTTATGCTTGAGAAATACATGAATGCAAAAATCATTATAAAACCCTTACTACTTAAATTCTACTGGCAGGCATCAGATGAGTATGAGCTGGGTTTGCCTAGCGTATTACTTGTGTTGTGGAACAACAAGAATAGAATCTATATTCATACAAAGTAAAACTGCTTTTCTACAAATGGAATTTAGGACTGGAGCAAATCAATGGAAAAGACTGAGAAGCACAAAAAGACATTTTATTCGCTCTTGGTCTCAGTTTTCTCTTCTTCCTCTCTCCATTACCTCACTGCATACTGTTTTGCTCCATCTTACACATTGTTTTAAAGGCAGGCAAATATTTCAACTCTGTCTTTTCTGTCTCTTCTTTCAGAAGATGATTACCTTACTGATACTCTCAAAGCTTACTTCCACTTTCCTCTTTATTATGGCAATTCTGTCCTTGTTCTCATCATACCGCTTCACTCTCTTTGTATATTTTTCCATTCTTGTGCATGTAAAATATCTGTTTTTTCCTAATTACTGATCCCTCTTGAGTATCCTCTTTTATCTCTTGTGAGCAGTTTTTCTCTTTGGTTGTTTTAGTTATTACCAAGAATCAACTTTACGACAGTAGCAGATCTGAAGTAGTTGATCTGTTCTAAAACTAGTTTTAATAATATGTACTTATCAGTTGAATGCCTTTGGAGGATTCTGAAGTCCAAATATCACAGTAAACCTGTTTTTCCTGTAATGTAACCTTGAATTTCAAAAGTTAGAAAATAGAGCTGGACTGTGGGATATATCAAGAATTTAGTATCATAGTTAATAATTTGTATTCCATCTAGTTTAGTTTTGAAATTTGTGAAGGGGTAATATTTTGTTATTTTTCAGGTTTTTGAGTTAAATACAGTAACAGGAAAAGGACTGAGTCCACTTTCTTTCCCTTACTTGTGGATAGAAAAAGCTGAAGTACTAATTCAGCTAGGCTTGTATCAACCAGCAAGACTTCTGCTTTCAGAGGCCCATGCTGCAACTCAGGTACATCACAAATAAAACAGAAAAATTAATGAAACATCTAGGAAAAATGTTCATTTTGATGCCGTCATTCCTCATACTAATAATCAAATTGCAAAACCAAACCTTCCCCTCACTCCCCCCCCTCAACCTATTTAATTTGAGTTTCAGCATATATAAGGCATATATTTAAATATATGACACTTAAGTCCAACTTTATGGGAACTATCTGAAGATTTCAACTTGGGAAGTAGTGTCAGCAACTCTGTCTGCTTTGCAGTGACCTTGGAAGATGTATGTATATCCAAACTTTGTTTGGTAAAATAGTTTAGAGATGTTCAAGATTTGCTCATAAGAGAGAGAGAGCATTTAGCTCCATCCTCTCAACATTTTGATCATTTGAAAATCTCGTTATATAATTTTGAATTTCATTGTGGTTTTACTGCTAATTGTGTTTTGATAAACAGCCACTGACACTGAAATTATAATTTAGAATTCTGGCAGATCTGAAATAAGTGTCTGTATGTTCTACGAAAACAAATCTCATCATCTCATTATTATGAAGGGTTTACATTAAAGATATTCTTCCTATATCTACCGTTCTCCATTATAGCTCTCTTCTTGGTTATATGGGTTTCTGAAACATAATTATTGCAATAAACCTTTACTTTTAAAAAAATGTAATTGTTATCCTGTTATTCCTCATAATGCTTTTTCTCACGTAAGTAAAAACTGCCTATTTCGTGTGAATCATGAATACTTTGAATACTAATATATTAGCATAGTATATTAATTAATAATATATGTCTCTTATTAAAGCATGAATTTAGTACTGTACATTGAGAAAAGTTCAAAAGACATTAGGGAGGACAATAATTTGACTGATATAATTTCTTACTAGTGTTCTATATGTCTGATGCTAGCATACTGTCTATACTGCACCCTGGATTTGTCTCTTGTATACTACTAGTATGTAGTTTATAACTAGCATAAAGTAGCATTGTAAATTTACTGGAGCTCTAGTGTATTTCGATCTCAGTTTACTAAAAAATTTTTCATCACCACATTTCTTCATCAGATACTGACAAATGGCAGCAGATATCTACATACTAAATAATAGCAGAAAAATAGCTTATTTAACTCGTGGGGCAGAAGATATGGGAACGTAAATACAAAGTATATTGGAAGATTTGAAGTTCTTGAAAATAAATAAGTAATAAAAGGAGTAACTAAGAAATTCTACAGATAATTGAGGAAATACCATTTGCTTCTTATTTCTGTGCCTATTCATAAGTTTAATCTAAAATATGAATAGAAGCAAATAGGAATAGCAGTAATGGATCTTTTGTATCTAAGTCACATATATTTCTTCCAGGAATTGGGGGCCCTGTATGGTGTGTCAAGGTGCTTGTACTTATTTGCTGTGTTGGCTAACCGGGAAAGAAACCACGGACAAGCTAAAGCACTCCTTGAGAAAGCGCAGCTTCTAGGAGGAAATGAACAATTTTGGTACAACAGTACTCTCAGTCTAATAGAAGCAATTCTAGGGGAAGAGGGGGAAGGAAAACAGAGCATGGTAAGGAAGTGGGTTTATTTTGGTGGCTGTTTTTTTTTTTTCAGCAGTGGTGCCTCTCTTTGCATTGAAAAGTTATACCTTTGCATTTCAATAAAAGCAAAATTAGGTGTTAAATGCAGTTAATGCTGTTTTCTCTGTTGTGCGTTCAGCAAACATTAGTTACAGGTTCCAAACAGATGCAGGCCAGTAGGAATGACATTTTGTCCACAGCAGCTTAGGATGTTTTTATAAGCTGTATATCCTTCTGTTGAAATAAGAGCAATTGTAATCTAGTGTATGTAACTAAATCCCAGAGAGCTGGTTCTCTTGGTTAGAATGCTTCTGTACTCAGACAGTTCTGTTAACATTGATAGGTTTGTTTTCCATATTTAATAAAGATTATAACTTTTGATATTGTTTCCTAGTATGCACTTCTTTTTCAAATATTTGAAATAGTTTCACAAATATTATTTCTATATTCTGAAAGGTACTACTGTAAATATATATATTTATTAAAAACCTTTTCTATTTGACCGATAACATTGAAATATCCATTTACTGTTCAGCCCTTAACTTCCATGAGTTTCAGCATGAATATAATCTTCTTGTGTCTGTAATAATCTGTCCTTTACTGGTAATCTGTGTGAGTCTGTTTTGTATAGAAGTATTATTTTGATTTGAGCTGGACTCACATTTATAATCGTTGAAGGACAAAATAGCTGGTTAACAGTGAGAGTGTTTACTAAGATTTTACCAGTATAGCTGTTAATGAAATGTGTGAGGTGGGTTTTTTTTCCTCACCATGTCTGACCAACATGACTGCAGCAGCAAAATTTTTTAATAAGGAAAAATTTATAGATGAGGTTTTGAGCATCATCTAAGGGCTTTTTCCTTCAAAACCATTAGTTGGGGACTTCTTTACATCCCCAGGTGGGAAAACTGTAATAGTGTAAGGTTTACTTGTGGATCAACATGCTGGCCAGTGTAAGTAAGGATGCAGGAATTTGCCCCTAGGAGGATGCCTGTGAAATACAGAATCAAACGACTGTTTAGGTTAAAGATTATCTAGTCTAGCCCCAGGTAAAGCAGAGGCAATTTTCAAGTGAAATCTGACCTTATTGTTGAATCTCGCTGCTCTGGGCATGTGGCCACTTCTGAAATATCTCCAAGAATGGAGATTCCACAACCTTTCTGGGCCATTGTTACACACCCTCCCCCCTAAAAAAAAAAAAACAAAACAACAAAAAAACCGTTATGATGAAGGTGGCCCAGCACTGGAACATCTGTTCAGAATTCCCCTTTTTCCAAGTTGGGTCTGTGGCCCCTCATTCTTTTGCTATGTACCTCTAAAATGAGTCTGGCTCCATCTTCTCTTCTTGTGTGCATGTGCCCCATTCACTTAATCATATCAAAATATCTAAATATGATCATAACTCATACTTTCTAGACTTACACACAGTTGTCAAGAATCAGTCTGCTTAGGCAATATTATGGGAAAGGTACTTAACATGTTCTGAACAAAATTTAAGGTTTCTAAATGGATATTTACTATTATATGCCAGACATATGAAATAGAATTACAAAATTTCTGATGTTACCTGCAGGCTTGTGAGATACTGGAACACACTGTAAATGTGCTCAGGTCTACTTTACTGAAGAGACCTAACAGGCAATTGGAGTTGGGTTTTATAATTGCATCCCTTGAAGCCAGGTAACTGTCTTTTCGTTGAAATATGCTCAGCCTCTACTATGCAGCTACATTGTAAATGTACAGTGAATTTTACCATTCATCTTTGTTTTAATGTGGTGCATTTTGTGGATTCTCAAATATTTTCCTTCTAAGTCATTTGTGTTTGTTTATTTTTTTTAATTTAGATTTCCTTTCCAGTTTCTTCATTCTTGTGTGTAGACCTACTACCTGTTAAGTTAGCAAGCTAGTTCAGATACCACGTATTGTGCGTAGTCTGTGGTGTAGGTTACCCAAAGGAGCAAGATACATTTGCCTGTGCAGAGCTATCTGAGCACAGATATTCCCACAACACGAATGTAGTCTGCTGTATCGTCCCACCTCTCTCCTCACCATCATCCAAGACATATTTTTATCTTGAAACTGAACAATTATGTTGGTTACATTGAAATCCAAACACAGAGAGTTTAAAATGTGTCAGTAAAAGGAAAGAAATATATAAGGCTTAGACTTCCTTCTCTTTCCAGAAATGTGAAACTTCTGGATTAGAAAGAGAAGACTAATAGTCTTCTCAGTTCAACTATGTTTAGAAGACTGATTAGGCCTAGGCATGTTTAATAATAAGATACATGAAACAAGTGACACCTCAATTCTAATCTGAAAATAGAATATTTTAATCTTTTTCAGGACCTACTATAATTTGTAGACCACAGATTTAAAGAATAAAGAGGCTTTTTCAATATTTTTATGATTTAAAGGAGAGCAGAGAGAAATATATCTGTTTTCAAACACAACCTGTGCTTTCTTACTGCTATCTTGTGCTTAATTTTTATTCCTAGGAAAACACTTATTCAGATACGTTTTGCCCAAGATTGTATGACAAGTAAAGCTGAGTCTTGTCAGTTGCCAAGTATGCTACAGGAATCTTACAATAAATTAGTTCAAATTGAGAAGGATTTCTTTAATTGTGGGCATAAAAACTGCAGCGCTGAGATACTGCTAGAATGTGCAAATATTCACAGGTAAGATTATACCTCTGATGAAAAATTTTAGTTAACTAGTCCGTGTTTACATTTTTATAGTCTAATTAAAGATGGAAAAGAGCAGATAATATTGTCAGGTTTTATACCTTGGTGTTACACATCTGTTTGCATTCTTGATGTGTTTGTATTCAGAAAAATACTGTAGAATCAAAAATTTTTTTCACTGAAGGCAGAGTTAATCTTATGTGGTACCAGTGATTTTTTGTACTGTTTTTGAGGTCAAAACAAGGTATCAAGGTCTCTAAGTCAGCTTTTTGTCTTCCCATTTGTAAAGGCGTTTTGGCAACCACACCAGCCATTCTCAAGTATTTATAGGCTTTTACAATTCTTACTGTTGGAATTGCTGTAATGGGAAAAGAGCAAAACACGGTGTGCCTTGATTGCCACCTGTTTCCAAGATATCCCTTTAAGACAACTAAGATATGTTTTATTCCTGGTGAATACATACTCTGGGATATTATCTGCATTTCTTTGCTTTGTGTCTTGGCATCTTCTTGCATTGCAGCACTACAGTTCCAAGAATAAGACCTTGAAAAAATAATATGTGAACGTTCACTTTTCCTATTTGAACATTGAGAAAACACAAGTACAAAATTAATCTATTTTATCTATTAATTAATCTATTTAATATATTATCTAAACTATTAATCTTATTATTTTATTACATATTTTCAATAGTGTTAATACGATGAAAACAGACACTTACTTACATTAGTTCTTTTGGTTTGCTTTTTTTTTCTTTCAGAGGGATTGCCAAGCAGGAAAGAAATGAAGAAGAAAAACATAGCCACTATCTGGATGCTTATAACTTGGCTCAGAGAGCAGTATCCGAAACAGAGGAAGTGTTTCAGAATGTTTGTTGCTTATTTGCAGTTAATGAGGTATGGAGATATGTATATATTTTTCCACTCATGGAAAAGAAATCTCGTTTAGTTGCACTAGTCACTTATTCTTGGATAATTCCTGGAAGCCCCAAATGAGATTATCTTCCTGTAATTATAGGCATTGTTAGAATATAGAAGGAAACATTGCATGCCAAAAGAATTTGCAGTTTAAAAAGGGAAGAAAAGAAGCAGAAATGAGAGGATTTGTTTGGCCTTTGTCAATTTTATTTAATTCTAAAATTTATTTAATAGCTACACAAGAAAAAACCTAAACTTGGAGATATTTTTGATTCTCTAAATACCTCACAAATTGAAAATTCTCCACAATAAATTATCTATTTCTCAAGAGAAAAAAAAAAGTTACACAGAGCATTATGTAAATTCAGACAACCTGTCTTCAAAATAGTGTATTTTGGGTAATGAAAGCCTGCAGCCTACTTTGCTAGTGTGTACCATTATTACACTCCTGCATCCAGCTTTTTTTTCTACTTTGCCTGTTTTAAAGAGCAAGTATTTTGTGCAGCTACAAAACCTAATAATATTACAATTCTGGGCTTACGTACATATTTGTAACTCCTTTGGAATTAGATATTTGTACCAGGTACATAAAATACGAAAAGAAAAAAAAACAGCTTTTTCTATGCAGCTACTTTGATTGCTTTGTAATATATCTGAAAATTACTTAAATATCTTCATAGCCATATCTCTGATCTATTGAGGTGATATTGTTAAAATGTTTACTTCTTTAGTTAAAAGAAATACAACACTCTGACTTCTTGTCAGATAAACTTGTAAAAATATTTGAAATTTGATTTCTACTTTCCTGTCTTTTGTATTTCAGACTACAAATATTAGTATCCCATTGATGAGGCAACTAGCTAACAGGAAAATAAATTTTGTAGAAATTCTTTTGGATATTTTTTATCTTGCTATTACTGAGAAAAAGCTTAAAAAATTGAGAGAAGCATCATCTCATACAATTGTGGAGGCATTCATCAGGGGAACTATTGAAGATGATGCAACAGAACAGGTAATACAAAGTATTTAGTCCTATGATTTGCGTATAAAAGGCATAACAAAGTTTCCCAGTGATGTTTTCCATAGCAGAACTTCTTCCACTGCTGAGGAAACGGTCCCCAGACTATTCATGTAGTTTTGCAGCAAAAGAAAGTTCAAGTGTGTGTTTTTTGTCTTGAGGATGGTTTACTTGTTTGGGTTTTTTTTGTGGTTTTGTTTTCTTGGAAAGATTTTGTTTCTCAAATGCAGAGACTTAAAAACTACTAAAAGCATCAGGGAAAATACTTGAGGCTTTATAATTGACAGAAGGTTTTTTTGCATTATTGTCTCTTCTTTTAAAGACATTTGGTTTTAAGCAGAACTACCTAACTGAGCTGATGAGTAAGAACACAAGACACGTCCCACTGGAACAGAGCAGTAATTCTTGCCCAGTATTCTGTCTCTGACAATGACAATAGGAAATGCTGTTGAAAGAAAACACGGTATCCCCATTGTTCTCCACAGTACCCTCACCTATACCGTGTTTTCCTCAGCACTGATTGTTGTTTGCTTATGGACATTTTAGTGTACTTTTTAAAACCAATTGTTAATGAGTTTGCATATCTGTTAAAGACAGCTCATCTGTAGTTGAAAGTGTAATCACGTTTAAAAAATGTGTTTGTATGTAAATATACATGTGTGGGGTTTTTTTTAAAAAAAGTGTGTTTCTGTATGTGTGGGTATGTATGACCAAATAAACATAAATATGTATTTTACCAGGATTGGAAGCATATGGAATGCACTGTGGGTCATATTACACTGGCTCAGTTAGCAAACGTACAGAATCTTTGTAAAGGCTGTCCTGACATCAAATCCAAATGCCTATATCTCACTGGAAAAACTCTTCATTTACT
Source organism: Tauraco erythrolophus (assembly GCF_009769465.1). Lineage (NCBI taxonomy): Eukaryota > Metazoa > Chordata > Aves > Musophagiformes > Musophagidae > Tauraco > Tauraco erythrolophus. The sequence goes on from NC_141473.1 coordinate 136,207, forward strand.
TGCCATTGACGTAGATCCTGTACATTCAGAGATTTACTGGAACCCAAATGTTATGGTATGCATTCTTTTTGGTGTTTAAATTCATTCCTATGTGTAAATATTGTCTGCCAAAATATTTTTTCTGTGTACAATTGTATAATACTGCTCTTTATTTAGAGCTAGGTTTTACATATTGCATGCAAATCATAATAAAAATGTATACTGAACTAAGTAATTTCAGAAAAATGCTTCTGCTTACATGCCATCCTCATATAGATAATTTTTGATTCATTCCTGAAATATGCTAATTACCATATTTTCAAAAGAGAGAGAAGAAAAATTCCTTGAATGCTTTAAAGGGCTATGTAGGTTCATCTCTGAATTCATGCAAACAAGAAGTAATTAACTGAGGACAAATACCAGAAAATAAAAATCTTAGAGGTTGCATGGGGAGCCTTTTTAGTTTGTTAGTCATATTGTCATCATAAAATATTAAGAAATTTTGATATCTGATAATATTGCTAAGTCTCTCACCATCGAGGGATTCATATAGCAGGGTGATTTCTTTTAAGATGAGTTCCATTTTCGCCTAGATTTTCACGAAAGAAGTGAAGCCAGCCATACTTAATGGAATGGTTAATTATTCTTTTTTTTATACTGTGATGAGTAGGAAGAAGCTAAATCGGACGTCACAAAAACTTTCCTGACTTCAGCAGAATGCAGTGAACAGGACGTGACCGACAGCAGTTTACCAACTAGTAAATGTCAATATGATAAGTACAGGAGGAAAATACAGGAATTAAAGGTATATTAGCATATGTGCTTGCATTAGAATTAGTGCTTCCTTTTTATGGAATAATAGTCATCTTATCAGTTCTGCTTGAACTGATAATGGAAATGTTTATAACATAAATTTGATCTTGCCAAAGAAAAAAAGTCTCCAAACTCCCCCCCAAAAAAGAGCTTTTCGTCACTACTCTGCTGTGTATCTCTGTCTTGTCCCTCAATACCTGCTGTGGGATCTCCTGATTGAGCTTTCCCAGTTGCTTCCAGAAAGAAATAATTTCTCCTTCAGTGTTTTCCCACTGATCGAGCATGTAGCAGCCAGGACAAGATGAACAGGCAGCTTTCTCTCTGCTTCACAGACATGCCTTTCTCAGGGAACATAACATTGCACAGACTGGGAGCAAACTAAAAAATAACTTCTATCACAAAATATTCGTAAAATTCTTACAAAATCTAAGTTGTATTTTATGGTGAGCTCATCTCTGTTAACTACTGCAGTTAAAAGCACGCTAGGAATTGGGAACATAGTTTGTGTTTCTACTGTAATCAATAAATATCTGAGATAAGAGATTTGTGTGTTTATTTGTATTAAATGTAGTTAACTGTATTGAAATGTAATGGACACGACCGTACTGAGAATTGACAGAAAATTCCTTTGTTCTGAGTGGCTCATATTGCCTGGAGTTTAAATACCGTTCTGTTAAGTACATGTTTTATACTAAAGAAAGTATCTTGCTAAAACATTTATTTTTTAATGTTGTGTAAGAGGTGTTGGTGTCTGCTAAATAATTAATCTGTATTTGCATATTTTGATCATGCATTAAGTAAATCCCTTAAAAAGGAGAAAAAGCATTGAAAGTAGTCATAAAAAAGCAATACTTATCTTTTCTAATGCACTAGTAATCTGTATACATATATAAATATTTAATATTAATACATATTTTAATATAAACCTTTTTATTTTTATCATCTAGAAAGAACATAGGTTGGCTCAGAAGTACCTTTCTCAATCCAGTGAAGCTTTGCTGCAGTGTATGGGTATTGCATTCAGTCATAGTATCACTGATGTACTGGGTCTTGTTAGTTTTGAAATGGTTGAATGCTTTCAACAATTTGATCCAGTTTCAACTAGCCAGTTTTTGGCACTTCATCAGGTAATGCAGCTAATGTATTGTGCTTCTTTCCCCTATAAAAAGAGTGTTTGGACTTACATAAGCAAAAATGTGTATTCATATAACCTGAGAGTTGGTCATACAGAACACCATGTATGGATAGATATAAGAACTAGCAAGTAATACAGGTAATCAAATATATGATGTGTTTGCTGAGATCAAAATGTTTGATCTGTGTTTTTTTAATAATTCTAGTATCTGTTGTATTTGATTTGACATTTTCATTGATTATTTCATACATGAAAAGATTTTAATATGAATAAATTACTATAATGTGATCAGGTAAAATAGGACATTACCACAAAACACAGTTTCATCCTTCCCTAACAAATAATTTAAAAAATGTTTCTCTGGATTTATTCATTAGTTATTTTGAAGTAGATAGGAAAGGTTTACATTCAGTTTGTCAAATCAACACCTACACAGCTTGGTCCCATAGATGGCTCCAAAGTGTATGAATCATTCATGTGAGTATGTGCCTTCATCACAGAGAAGATGAGGAATGGCTGTAAGGCTGCATCAGGAACAAATAATTCATACTTCCTACACCATCATGTCCATTGCAGAGAGAAATGCACGTTACACTAATTTCCTTCCTGCCACATCAAGGCAACTGCAGGAAATTATGACAGACAGTAAGCACCTGCCTCTGTGTCAACACTTTGCAAATACCTCCACCCAGGGTAGAGTGGACTGGGTAGATCTTCTGATAAATCAGAAAACAGCTAATACTGGATTTCGTGGTTCAGTCCTTTATTCTTTTATTCCTGCAGCACACCGTATTATTTGTGGTTTACTGTCATACTTGCTAGTGAACAAGCTAAGTAGAATATATATCAAGGCACCAAACCCATGAGTAGTCATGTCTTTTACTGGACAAAAAATTCTGCTAATTCAGTTACTATCCTACTCAGAAAGATTTATTTATTTTTTAAAAAAAAAAAAGTTTAAAATGTCACTCCATGTCAATATTAAGCCTCCCTTTGGAATTTTTGATTAGGTCGACCTGAAATGTATTTTTTTTTAATTTGGCAGCTGCATCTCAGCAAGCATCTGTTGGTATGTTTGCTGAAAGAAAAGGATATAAAGTTTACCCTTTATAATGCTCTTTGCAGGAAGTCTGTTAAAATGTATGGTGTGATGTGATGTGATGGTTATACTGTAAAAGGCACAGAAACACAGAAAAGACTCAGCTTACTTGAAAGACTAAGTTCACAACACAGGCATTTACTTTTCCAGGTGGACCTTAGTGACTAAATGTAGGAAAATAGATGATAAATGTAGACAAAGAAATCAATTCTAGCTATTCATATTTAAGAAATCTTCATAAGTTATTGGCAGACTGTTTACATTAGATTGTAGATAAGAATAGCAGACAAGCTTTTGCTAATCCATCTCACTTTTCAAGCAAGAGACTTCTTCTTTAACATATATATGTATGTTATAACAAACATAGAGTATATATGTATTTATATTATTTTGGGGAGGGAAAATAAATAGATGTAAAAATTTTACAGAGCTGTTCAGCATCTGTGATGATGAAGAATATCCTTCTAACAGCTACATCTAACACCAGCAGCTCTCAGCTGGCAGCATTATTGCATCTTGAGAATCATTTAAAACAAAACAGAAACACAAGTGATCTGCTAAAAAGTGTGGAACAGCAATTGACTGCTACTTCAATGGTAACTATTAAACTTTTTTGTTTTCTTAATTTAAGTCCCGAGTTGACTTGGTCATGAATCGAAATCTGTGTTGGTAAGTGTGGTATGTACTGCCCTGTGGGTTTGTTTATGCTGCGTTGTCTGTGTGGCACGAAATATGTAATTGAAGTCAGAGGTGAGATTTGAAGGATGCAATTCCAGATTGTCTTCTAGTTATAATTTGGTATAGCTGGATGTCAGAGTTGTGCTGTCTGCACGCTTAAATCGTTAAGTCCCTGTGAGTCTCCTGCAATCCAGCTGAAGATGGCGTTGTAAAAGACCTTTGCAACAGAGACTCCTGTCATCCTCTGGACAGCATCTGGTTGCCTTGTTTGAGATACTCAGGTCCCCATGCCAGTGTTACTCTATTACAGCCTGATTGACTGATTGATTTGAGCAGATTTCTATCCATGAGTCTGGGCATCAACTGAACTGTGGTTTTGCAAACTGGATATTTAAAGAAAAAAAAAAGCAAACAGTAAAATGTAATTCATGTAATTTGTAGTTCTGGAGCAAATAATGGATAAACTTTTCTGGGAGATAAATACTCTGTCTTTTGGTCTAAACTGACTGAGAACTGTGTGTTCTTCAAATGTCTAAGATGTAAAAGTGGGTACCAAAACTAAGATTGGAAGACCCTAGGTGAGACTTGAATGCAATTGAAAAGTGCCAGCAAGTTAGATACAAAGGATTAGCTGTAGCTGGCAGGGTTTATGCATTTATAGAATGTGGCAAGCAGAGATACAGTACAGGGTAAGAAAAATAAGTGTTTGTAGGCTGGTATTTGGGCTTTTGTCTGTATGTGCTGTATTATCTTATTTAGCAGAAGGAATAGGATAATATTTTGTTTAGATGCCACTGTTTTTGAGTTCCTATAGTTAATCTGACTGGTAATAAATACTCTAGCTGAAAACATTCATCAATGCCCACCATGTCTGTACCTGTTGCAGTAGCTCAGGAAAGAAAAGGTGGCAATCAAGACATCTGTTCATAGCTGCATTCTTGAACTACAATGATTCCAGGCTTTTACAAACATAAATGTTACAATGGATTGTTCTGCTACCTTCCTTTGCTAATATTCTGCTAGGATTCGATAGCGTTTTACCTATTCATGTTGTTATGAAGAGTGAAATAAGTTACACTGTTTGTAATTTATTTTAAATAATAGTTTTAAGTTCTTCTGCACTGCACAAAAATCACACAATCACAGAATACTTGAGGTTAGAAAAGACCTCTCAAGGTCATCTTGTCCAGCTCCCCATCTTAAGCAGGGCCATCTAGAGCCAGTTGCCCAGGACCATGTCCAGATGGCTTCTGAGTATCTCCTGGGATGGAGGCTCCGCAGCCTCCCTGGGCCAGTGATCAATCACCCTCACAGTGAAAAAGTGTTTTCTGTTGTTCGGATGGAGCCTCCTGTCCTGTCACATCTGCTGGGTGTTTGTTTTGGCTTTTTTTTTTTTTTTTAATATTAGCACCATTCTTAGAGTAATTGTCAATTTTCTGATGAAAGAACTGAGATTGAGTTTTATAAAATCTATGCAAATAATGCTGCTTTTGAATTATTGTACAGGCATGGAGAAATCTCTGTATTCCTGTTGAACATTTTAATATAATGGATGAGTTACCATCTAATTTCTACATAATTATTCTCCAGCATTCAGAAGACAGGTATAAAGTTTCATCACTTTGGTTCAGCATTTTGTGTGTTACAGATGCCATCCTTTTTAACCTGTAAATAATTACTGGTTTGGTTGTTTATTGCCTTTTACTTCTAATTTTGCTGGACTTTTATTTTAGGATAGTGAACAAATTAATATATAAATAAACCTGCCTGCAGCTCAGTGTTAACATTTTTCTGTACTTTTGATTTCCCTAATTACCTCTTAAATCTCCGGAGGTCACTTGAAAGGTTTCAGGCCATTCTTGGTGTCCTCCTAAATTCTGTTAATAGTTTCCAGCTCTTATTGCTTATGCTTTTAAAAATGTTAGGAGTCATATTTAGCTCTATAAAGCCACAAATGATCTCATTACTGTAGCCTAATTAGCAACTACTCATAAATTAAGCTGTAGGAACTGACTATGAGTATCTTGGCCAATTGTGAAAAGTCTTAAACAATTGTCATGGAACGGATTAAAATTTACCTTAGTCTCCTGCCACCAGAACCCCCACCCCCTCCACATCAAACCATGACAATAGCAATGAAAGAACCTTCTTTACAGCTTTTGAGTTGTTCTCATCAGATTTTGCAGGTTTTTGCTCTCCAAGGTGGGGGTAGACATTGCATCTTGAGAGTATTTGTGAGCACATTAAATTAGAGAGTAGTAATTACTCATCTAATAAATGAGCTTCCTATAAATAAGGCTGAACAGTCAAATAATCTACTCAGCTGTTTTCTGCTTTCCATAGATCAAATTTGTACAGTTCATTGATTGAGATGCCGAAAGTGAATACTGCACAGCAGAAACGAAAACCCGCTCAGCCAATGGGTAAGTGCCTCTTACATTTAAGGGATAAAAATCATTGCACTGATGTTATGAGAAGCCTCCTATCTTTCACTGTTGCAGTCAGTAAAATTCTAAAATAATTTTAAAATTAATTGTAACTCTTATTAGTACCAGAGGAAAGTAAGTGCCTAAATATACGTGTTTCATTATCAGATACAATGTATCCAGTCACAATTTACAGAATTTTTATTTATATTTGAAGACTAACGTTGTTGTAGATAAATAATTATAGAGTTTTTTTCATTGTACATTTCTGTATATATTTTGTGCTAAATATATATATAAAACATTATTGTCAAAGCATACTATGGCTTTAGAAACTGATGGTCTCTGTACAATCATTTCTTCAAGTAGAAATATGATGTCTCAAAACGAGTCTTAAGATGCTTTTATCCTTCTTTTAATAGTGCAAGCTAAAGTTTCTCGATGTCGTGTGAATCCTGATACATTTTGTACTTTGTTGGAAAAAGTGCATCTTTACAAGCAGCAAAAGATGAACAGTAATCTTAAACAGACTGTCATTCAAAACTTGCAAGAGTGTGTCTCCAAAACAGATGTGGTAATATATTTGATTACCTTCTATTTAAAATAAGGTGAAAAACATGTACTAAAAAACTATCATAAACACTCTGTATGCAGAATTTTCAGTTTATTCCAAGTGTACCGTCCCTAGTCTTTACAGTTGCTGCATGCTGTGTACTCTACTTCAAAATTTAATCTTACTGTCTTACCCTGTTACTATTTTCAATGTCGTTCAACAGCTTTGAAACATTCAGTAGTTTATCAGAATTGAAAATTAATGCAATTGAGATCAATTTACTTCAAAACGTGCTGTACTTCTGAGATTTGCATTTGCAGATGTGCATTGCCTTTCATATCATATGAAAGCCCCAGCTGTCCCAAGAGAAAAAGTAGGATCATAGATCTCAACCCTTCAATCAAAATAAAACTATATTAGCCAGAGATTTATTACTGATTTCCAACACAGAAAGGTTTCTTTCTAGGGCACACAATATCTTTTGCACTATAGCTGTTTATTTGGACGCAGTTGATCCACGTCTGTTAGTCACAAAATTTTGCTTCAAGGACACATCTCATTGGAATTTCATGTTTTTAGCTATGAATATTCTTAAATTCTAGATGGTGAAAGTTTTCCGTTACTGTAAGAAGGCTCATTTCTCTAAGGACATTGTCTTTCACAATCAGTGAACACCAGTTGCGTAGCATAAAGGTACATTGGAAAAGGTGGCGACTTTCACGTAACCTTTTAAGCTGCAATGTGACAGAAAGTTTTCTACACGTGAAATGTGCCAGTCTGTATCCTAGCATTCTAGCTTACTTTAATTGTCACTCCATTAGATAAAATTTAGATTTTTCAAGATCAATCAAAATTCACTGTTAAATATAGCATATTAACAGAAAAAGTCGGTATAGACTTATTTCCATCATTAATATAAAGGTAAAAGATTTAGATCATAGTGAGTTTTCTGCACAAGTTTTCATTTTTTTAATCACACAACTTTGACGCATCTGGTTCTTGAATTATAATTCCCTTTTATTCATCATGTTAGCTTCTCTCAGTTAAAATACAGATTATTGCAGATGGTTGAAGTGTTGATCACTTTTTCTCTTGTCCATGGCCAGCCTTTGTTGTAATGGTAAGTTAGGGAAAGATTGCTGCAGTTGTGTAGGTTAAGAAAAAAGTGATAAGATAATGTCAGGTAGGACAGACAAGAAAAAAAGTGCCTTAGGCTTTCAAAAAGCATGTGAATTACAGCTTTCAGTAATTATGCATGCAAGCTGCACAGAGCGGCACGAACCGAGCTTTGGGTGAGAAGTCCCTTCATTGATACTGACACTCTTCGCTATTTAGTTGAGTTTGTTTTTCCAGTTGCTGTTTTTTTTGTCCATCTATATTGGCTTTTAGAAGCTTCAGTTTTTAGTGTCATCTTCTCCTACATGATTTTATTCTCCCCTTATCTATTTTCTTAGATTTGTTTTTTTCTTAAATTGGCTCCACTGATCTCTCCACAGACTTTAATTTGTTTCTCCTACCTTCATCTTGCAGTTTCAGTTTACTTCTCAAAGTTGTCCTTTCACAATTTCTGCCTTTTACTTAGAACACCACATTATCTTTTCTTTCTGCTGGACTTCCCTGCCGTTCCATGTTGAAATCACAGAAGTATATTAATCGCTTAAATAATAAATGTTGATATCTTGTACTGATTTTTATGTTAGAATATTTTGCAAAATGGTGATGAGTGATGTTTTGAAGTAAAGTTGTTTTGAAACTGACTTTCTATATTTATAATTTCCATTTTATGGTGTTTCAAATGATTTGATTTAGCCTGTGATTTAACATCATACACCCTCTATCCTTGTTAAATAGCATTTTGTAAGTATTCTGGTTTTTGTTGCAATGTGTGTGATAGACTCCAACAGAGAAAACAGATGATCATGGGCATGATTTGACATCCAATTTCTCTGAAATATTAGAAGTTATGGAAGAATATCTGAAACCAGTGCTGTCACAGTTTGATTTTTCTGATATCAGGTAAGACGTTTAGACTTGTTTTATCATCATGAAAATAGAATAATGACTCAAGTCCTACAAATACAAGAATGGTTTTAGCAAGAGTAGATCCTATTGAATGAACTTTTTACGTCTTGAAAGACAGTATGTGCAGGATATGCAAGATGAAGAGGATTGAACCATACGATAGAGTAATGTCCATCTCTAACAAGCACCGTACTCCAGCTTAAGTTATACAATATTGATTTCAGCATGAAACATGATAATTGAACTAGTAAAGGATGGGCTTTCGAAAGGGAGTACATCCTTCGTGCAAAATTTCACTGAGATTGAAGCACTTTTATGTTTCCTGTGAAAACTTTTATTTATGTAAGTATTAGGGCTGGTAATGTTTTCACTGTAATTCCTCTTTCCAGAGAACAAAGCACATCAGTTTCAGCAACTGAATCAGGAAAAATAAAAGTGAAAGATAAGGACACCAAACACACTAGAATGCGAAGTATGTACTGTCTTGAGTACAATATATGTTTGTGTGTGTGTGGACAGATACCAAAATCCTGTCATTTTAGTTGCAATTTTTTGCCAGGGAGAAGAAAAAGGCTTTAGCAATAGCTTTGTCTTTTTATTTTCCTTATCAAGTCAAGTACTTATTTCAGTATAATGGAGGCCAGTGACGGGTGGTGTTCCCCAGGGGTCAGTACTGGGGACAGTGCTATTTAACATCTTGTTAGTGACATGGACAGTGGGATCGAGTGCACCCTCAGCAAGTTTGCAGATTACACCAACTGTGTGGTGTGATGGACACACTGGAGGGAAGGGATGCCATCCAGAGGGACCTGGACAGGCTGGAGAGGTGGGCCTGTGAGAACCTCATGAAGTTCAACAAGGCCAAGTGCAAGGTCCTGCACGTGGGTCGGGGCAATCCCAAGCACAAGTACAGGCTGGGCGGAGAATGGATTGAGAGCAGCCCTGAGGAGAAGGATTTGGGAGTGCTGGTGGATGAGAAGCTCAACATGAGCCGGCACCGTGCACTGGCAGCCCAGAAAGCCAACCGTGTCCTGGGCTGCATCCAGAGCAGCGTGGGCAGCAGGTCAAGGGAGGGGATTCTGCCCCTCTGCTCTGCTCTCGTGAGACCCCCCTGCAATACTGCGTTCAGGTTTGGGGTCCCCAACATCAGAAGGACATGGAGCTGTTGGAGTGGATCCAGAGGAGACCACAAAGATGCTCCGAGGGCTGGAGCACCTCTGCTATAGAGACAGGCTGAGAGAGTTGGGGCTGTTCAGCCTGGAGAAGAGAAGGCTCCGGGGAGACCTTCCAGCACCTCTCAGTGCCTAAAGGGGCTACAGGAAAGCTGGGGAGGGGCTTTGGACAAGGGCATGTAGTGACAGGACACGGGGCAATGGCTTTAAACTGAAAGAGGGGAGATTTAGATCAGATCTAAGGAAGAAATTTTTTACAATGAGGGTGGTGAAAAAAAGACACAGTATTGGCTACGAGCTCCTTTACAACTCTATACTGTTTAGCCAAACACTGCTAAGGCATTTTTGCATTTCCAAACATTACTTTCTTGAATATATTGCATACACCTGGACTTCAGTCTGAGATGGTTGGTTATTAATGTGGAGATACTTCTCGCTCTGAAGAATCAGTGCTCACAAGCGCACCGAGTTCAGGTGTCCTACCATAGAGGAAATTTAGGTTCTACATATAACTTCAATTATTTATATACATACTGAGAACAACTAAATCTCAATCATGTTCTGTCACATTTCTTCAGGTACACCAATGGATTTAGGATTGTGTGTGGTGTTACTAGCAGATGCATTATTTATGGAATTGCCTTTGGAAGCTCTGAGTATCTTTAAAGAGGATGGAATAAGTTCTGTATCCAGAGATTTTTCTCTCCAGATTCTCTACAATCGAGTTCATCTGGCTGAATCAGGTACTATTAGATAAACATACTTTACATTAGTGTAATGATGCAGCAAAGAAGACACTTAAAGAATGTGAATGGTGTATTGTATTTTACTGGAAGACTGCCACATACAATAGGTTTCCAATATTTTCGATGGAATAGATAGTGCAGTACAGTAGACTTATTTCAGTAATGTACAGGCTGATCATAGTTGCAGTCTTAGCTAATTTAAAATAGCCTCTACATATTAAAGAATTATGAAAGACTCAGTGGAGTCTAAAATGGATTGCAAAGTTTCAGTTATACAAGTATGGTCTTAAACTCTTTAAAGCTGTTGTCAGCTGCACTGAAAAAACTGAAATAAGAATTTAGACTTCTGTTAATTTTCTTTAACATTAGTGTGAGACTTTGCTCAAAATATCAAATGTAAAAAACTTTTAATCATTGAGCTACTTCCTCTCTGTATAGCTAAGATTACTTTAATGACTCGGGTCAGCCCAGTGATTCTTGTGCTATGCACGAGCAAAATCAGATCCCACGGGCTTTATGGGCTCCTTTCATTACTGCAGAGCTTGCAGCCTGTATAAGCTCTTCAGTGAAAAGAGTTTGTTAACTGAGGTAGTTGGATAGTTGACAAACTTGTCCTTAATGGCATCTTAAAAGTGAATAATAAATGCAGGGACTAAACAGTTTTTTGTATAAATCAAAGATACTTTCTGTTACTGAAGTTAAAAATTTGAAGGCACATTTTTCTCATACATAGATAAAAACACATTTTAACTCAAATTAAATTATTGAAACTAGTGGGCTTAAGCTAAAAAAAGGCTGTTTAGAAAAATCTCACTCTATACCATGAAAGTATTCTGTTCCAGAGAGATTCTTGTGTTATGTTCATATCTGTAATATTTCATACCTTCAATACAACCCGTCCTCTGTTTTTCCATTTCACCCTTCCTTTCTAAAGAGAAAGAATCTGAGATTAGACTATTTTTAGTCTACGTACGCATTCATATATTGTTACAGGTCTATTAGGAGTTTTGGAACATATGGGTTTTTTTTTCCATTTCTGTTTTTCCCTTTTTTAAAATTAAACTTCTTATGGTTGCATAATTTTAGAAACAGATAAATGAGGGAAAGCGTAGCTGAAAGGTCTGTGTTCATGCAATTACGAAATGAGGAGTTACAATGCATATCTCAAACTTCCACCAGCTTGCAGTGCACTCCGGTGAAAACTGGCTGAGGCAAATGGTTGGCGTGGTACTCGTGTATACACTGAGAAATATAAGTCAGTTTTCTGTGCTTTTTAAAAAATCCTGTAAAGAAGTAAAAAATCAGAATCAAATATGAAACTTTCTTTTTCCTTTCGATCTCTGAATGTCTCATAGAACCGTCAGTTGTTCCAGTAACATGAACACTGAGTCAATGGGGCAATAGGCTGAGAAGGTGCTTTGGTAATCACTGTCCAACTCTGCCCTACATCTGCAATGGAATGAAGCATTTGCTTGTCTGAGGGGTCACGTCTCTTGCTTGTTTTCCATTTTCAAGCCATTATTTTTATTCAAGAGTGTTTGGGGAATGTTCATGCCTTGCTGTGATGTGAAATTAATTTTTATTTTTCTAGTTTAATCTGTTATGATCATTACATCATAACAAATATAAGTAGTCCTTCAAGAAAGTTGTATTTTCTAAAACTGCCTGTATCTTAAAAAAAAAATCTGCTCTTTTCAATTCCACAGAGACGGAAGTTAAAACAGATGTTGAAATGTCTAAAGAAACAAAACCAAAAGCTCATCAGAAAAAGCACGTCAAAATGGTGAACTTTCCACATTTTTAAAATAAACTCAATAGGAGTAGCTCTTCTTTCTGTGGCTTGCATAGAAGTGCAGTATATATGCTAGAATTCTAAAGTCCATAAAAATTCTTCGTGTTGATTTTACAATAATGACAAAAGTTGTTGTTTCTTTGAAAAATCATACTCGATATGTAGCAATCCACCAAGGGAGCTGCTTAAAGTTACTAAAACTCTTCCCCCAACAATACAGTATATTTTATATGGTGTATGCACATATTTTTATAAATATGTAGGGACGTATATGTATATATGTGCACACACGTGTGTATATATATGTCATTTATGTATATACATTGTAGATAATACAGAATAGCTTATGCTTTTAATTTCCATTGACAATTGAGTATCGTGCTGCTTTTAATCCTTCAAAACTTTAGGACATCGTTTTATTAGTTGTTTGGCATGAAGAATGCAATGCTGTTAATATTCGATTGAGACTTGTGCATGTAATAGAATATGTTTTCTTTTTAATTGTAGGCACCAGTTAATCGTGATTTACCCTCTAATTGCTTGCCTGTTGATACTTCTAATTTTAAATGTATCCTTTCACAAAAATTAGCTAAGTGTATCAGTTAAACTTTCTTTTTTTGTTGTTTACATTGCATTGCTTACACTTAACTGTTTATCAGATATTGTGGACCCCTATAATGAAGGAAATGAGGCAGGTAATACATATTAAATAATATTTTCTCCACAAACTACCTGTGGAATTTAGAAATTTTTGTAGCAGAAAATGAAGTCATGACATCAAGATGTTGACATAAGAGCTTAGCTTTTCACCAGAACAGTACTGCTTACCAGCTGTCAAATGGTGCGTCAGTGAAACCATACCACCTGCTTCAGGACTCCTGTCCTCCTCCGAGGAGATGCCTCCAGCCCTGTCACCACCTTCCTTGACCTCCTCTGGGCATGTTAATGCAGTCTGACACAAGCACCTTAACAATACAAGTTTACCTCACCTTTTCTCCCAGTGTGTGCAATAGTTTAACTACTTCCCATTCGTTAACAAACTCACATGTGTACCAAATGCCAAAAACTGATTTCATGGAGGTTTTTAATCAAGATAGTTATTAAACCTAAACTTAATGCAAAAGAAGCTACTGAACAATCAGCAGCCTAATAGAGTGTGTCCCTATATGTTTGCAGTTTGTCCTTTGCAGCAGATCAAAATAAAACGCTTACCATGAGCTCAATATGTGTCTCTAGAGCATATCTTTAATTTGCAGGAGTATGAAAATGTAGTCAAAAAAGAGAATATGAATTACCATTGAACATGCAATGTCCTTGCAGAGAAGAGCTGGGTTTGGAGTCTTGCTCTCTGAAATCAGGGCTCTGGAAACTCAGTTATTTTCTCCGTCCAGTTGAGTCCTCTCCCAGCCTCTGGAACAGAACTGGATGAGCAGTGCTGATGTTTTCAACCCTTTACACTTTTCTCAGGGTATCTGGAATTTTTTCTTTGTGCTTTTAAAGCTTTAACCTGTCTACCATAAAGTTCTTGAAGTTATAAAATACACCTTGCAAATGGGAATTACAAACAATTTTACTCAGAAAATGTCACAGTTGCAACAGTTTTAAAAGCCAGACTTGGCTTTCAAAAAACTTAAGATCAAATGATGGCCTTAAAAAACCTAGATACTATATTGTAATTTTAAAATTATTGAAATTAAATTGCCCAATGTCCTTTGTAGCATGTTCTGCTCATAATGATTAAATTCTTTTGTTACAGAAGCTTTAAGTCCTTCCCAAAAAATCATGGAAATCCTAGAAAAATACCGTGACCTATTTACACTACAGTGGCAAGGAGTTATTGGCAATATGCACGTTCCAAGGTTTGTAATATTCCATCTGCTTTTGTGTGTTATCCATGTTTCTTTTTTAAAACCACAGCTATTCCCAGAGGCTTCAGTCATAAAATAGGGTCACCTTTAGCTGAGCTGGTAAACAGAGAGCTAACCATTGTGTTTGTTTCAAACGCACATTTCGATTTGGAAGCAGAATATTTCAGGGATCTGAAATACAGTGCCACAAAGTGATTCAGCCACATTGGTTGTGTCAGAGTTGCTGTGTATGTTGATAATCCAATTTTGAAAAAAGGTCTGCTGGTGCAGTCTTTGATGGTTATATGTGAGCATAAATGTAAGTTCTGACTTTGCTCATAACTGTCTTTAAATCCATGTGTCAAAAACTATAGCATCTCCAGCACGCTGAGTCAGCTGTAAGATTGCAGCACAGATTTCAGAAGCAAAATAGTGAAGGTGCATTTTACAGTTCACAATTTCAAACATCTGTACAATAATAACACATTCTTCTTCCTTCCTTTCAGCCAAGCTGAATGGGAGCAGCTGCTGACAAACTGCAGTGGGTTTCTGTTCTATGGGATGGAGAGATTCATGTCTCACATTTTACTCAACAGACTGGTTGCTATGAATATCCCAAGTAAGATAAGCAAACTGAAAAACATTTTTTTAATTACACCAATTGTGTTTATTTCATTGTCACAGTATTGATGTTAGCAATTAAGTTTTTTTTTTTCAAAATCCAGAGGTTTAATCGGAAAAACTTTGCTTTATGTAGATTTTACTCTGTTGCAGTCATGCAGGTCATTAGCCTGTAATGAAGCCCATGTATCATCTTGTTACAGGCTAATGACCTGTAGCGCTAAGGTGGCACAGGAAAAAATCCTGCAAAATGCTGTGCAAAAGTATGTCAAAGTTACATCAAATAATGTTAGGGTGACTTTATTAGTGTTCTTTTACTTAATAGTTGACAATTTTGGGTGAAGTATATAAATTTTATACTAGGGGTTTAGAATTGTGTTCAAGAAAGTCATTAACTTAAGAAAGGCCCAATTGATTTATATGTTCCATTGGGCATTGTTGCTAGTGCAAATAGCATTGCTAAACCATATTTTTTTCCAGAATGCCATTTGATGATACTTCTAGATCTGGTGCGATCAAAGCAAAGTTATCAAAGAATTACAAACTCGGACATCTACAAAAGGTAGGGTAAAGCTTGTTTTGCTAAAGTCTGCGATAAGGCAGATTCTAATTTCAGACTCTTTATTTCAAAACAAAATTTAAAATTTGAGTTATAAATATTCTCATTTACTTCTGCAAGTAGAAGGGCTTATATCTACACCTAAGGGAGAAGTTTGCCTCTTTATCTTGTAGCTTCATTCTTCACATAGGGCTAAATAGGATGAAAGCTCTGTTACAAGGCAATGATCAAGAAAATATGACACAGAAACGTCATTACATTGCACGTATGTCCCAATTATGAGTTCAAGATTCTCAGAATGTTCTAATTAAATATATAAAACTTCTTTTTCACAGATAAACTCTTAGGAGTCAGTCTGAGGTTTCAGACACTGAACAGTTTAACAATCAGCCAGTTTTTTATTTAAATACATTGTTATGGCATGTTAATTAACCTGTTCAGAATTTTTAATATTAATAATCAGAGCTTTTTTAGCCTTAAAAGAATACCAGTATTTTCATAGATTTTAAGTGCCAGGGTTTATATACTTTTTTAATATGTCCATTATGGATTCCTGACAGATGGCACACAACAACTTATCATCTACCATGAAAAGCAGTGGCTAATAAAAACAAAATTCAGCCTTCGGTTTCCTGCAGTGTCAACCCTACAGAGTATCACTCCCCTCCTATCACTGAAACAATAATACCAGAGATACTTATTTAAAGATTCAGCAGCAAAAATTCTAATCCCACTTTACAAGCAATTTGCTCTTAACCCACTAAATAACTGCCACACTTACAGCAAAGAGTGAGCTTTCAGTTCCTGCAGTATTTTGTTTCCCTTTAGCGACTTAAGCAGAACTAAAAAAGTCTTTTCACCCGATTGCCAACATTTAGACTATTTTATAAAGAGTATTCTGCAGTATTTTGTAAAAGTAATATCCTCCTTTCATGTTTCCTGAGATATCTGGAAGAGTAATATGACAGGGAGTGATCCACACGGTAAAATCGCATTGTGAAAAGATGTAGAGAGAAAGTTACCAAAATTCTTTGTATTAAATTTAAGGTGCTGTACGAATATTAGAAAACACTTTATGCTCAGCATACTAGAAAATGCTGTCTGGCACTCCCTTTCCCCTTCTATTAAAAAGCATTGTACATTTAGTTATATTTTTTTGATATATTATGTACATTTTTAGTTTATTGATCTCATACTTTTGATTTTCTTTAGCTGTCTACGTATTGCTATAGAGAGACCAATAGAGACAGCAGTGCTTCTAAGCCTTACTGGTGTGCGTTCCATAATAGCCAACCAGTGGTACACAACCTTGCAGGAGAATGCAGAAAGGCTAGAAATTTTGTCTGAGAGTAAGTATTTGTATTCATCTTTGTTTGCATGTGTATTATTTCAGATATTTGTATGTATGCTCTCACAGAGTGTATCTACTTGTCTCACATCTCTCCTTTTTCTTTGCTCCTCACCAAATTTTGCCTGGAGTTTTCATAGGAGGTAAACGACATGCAGGAGCCACTGTGTTGTTGACAGGTTGATCTTTCAAACAGAACAGTAACCTTCTTAAATCAGTTTTAGTGGGGGGTTTGTTTATGGTCATATGGTAAGAATAGGATTTCTATGGTGAGGAGCAGAGCCCTAGGACTTGGCAATCTGTAGTTCCTTAAACTATGAAGAAAACAAAAACTGGAGATAGCTCACATCTTCAGAGATACAAAACTAAATCTGTAAAGGTATCCTTTTTCATTAAGTTTTAAATGTGAAAACACCAGGTTGTATGGTTGATATTTTCTTGTTTTTCAAAACTTCCATTAAAAACTCACAGAAACTAACATTTCTTTCCAGATTTGTTGAGCATTGGTAGAACAACTGGGCAGACAGTCCATATTCTTCAAACGAGTAAGATTCACAGAGGAAGATATTCCGTTAAAAGTAAGAATTAAAAAGCTTAGTCCAAAAGACTAGCAGTGCATGTTAACTAGAACCTGGTAGACCTGTGAGTAGTTTGCAGGTACAAGTCCAGTCTTTCAGATGAGCTGTGGCAAATTTTTGTGACACCTCTTACAAGAATTTAGAGTGGGAAAATCACTGGTACAATATTATAATTGGAGTAGCTGTATTTTACACACATAAAATTTTGGGGCAGACTTTGTCATAGCTGACCAAAAGTTAACATTTACGCTCTACTGAACTGTTGTAGTGTGACTTAAAAGTTACATCGGTAGCATGACATGAACAAAATAAATGGTATGGATTAGATATTAGTTCAAGATAAATTGAACCTGCAGTGATTAGACAGTCTGCATTGTAAAGGGCACACTATATATATGAAATTCCACCTAGCATCTTGTTGGAGAGGGGAGAAGGATTTTTGAGTAAAGCAACTTTTAATATACTATTTATAAAATTATATAGGTATTTTTCACTGTATGGGACTTACCTCTTTAAACAAGGGTAAATGAAATAAATTTTAATTATAATTTACACTGTCGCATGAAGAGAGAGAGAGAGTTCAGATCGGAAACATTGCCTAGTTTTCTGTTTTTCGGAAAATTCTTCTTGAATATAGTGGCAGTTATTAATATTATAAAAAGAATGTAAAAGAACCAGAAATATGAATCAAAGAGAAGACGTGATAAATTACTGAACTTGAAGCATTCTTATATTCTGTTGTATTCAGAAATAATAATGATTTAAAAATATTTTTATAGTGGAAATGGATTCTCACAGTTCTCCTAGAGACAAAGTAGAAGAACAGACCATTCACACTTCCTCAAATCTTCCTGCAAGTCATCCATCGTTTTTTAATTGTGTGCTATATGGTTTACCCAACATCATTATTATGTAATGTGTGTCAGACTTTTCATACTAGGAATAGCACTGCACTGTGCATAGGGCACACTTTGCATTCAAAGCTGTGGCAGATACTTATTTCTTCTAGATGAGCTTAGGAAAGTGTACGTTTTGCTGATAGACTGATTTCTGTTTCAGATGTAAACAGTTTGATATTGGAATAAATGTCAGGAAAATATCAAAGAACATTTATTTTAGTGATTTTGATTAGTACTCTCAGGTTTTCTGAACTCAGTGAATCCCATAAAAAATTTGTGAGTACCAATACATCTTAAAGGAAATTAGGCTGGTATTTTTGGGCATTGATGCATGAATGGAATTGGAATGTATCATTGCCAGTACTTCCATTTGGAGAAGCTTTTCCTTGGTGTATTTTATTTTTACATGGAAGGTTTATCAGGAGCATTGCTGAAAAATTTACCAAGTCACCTTATTCTGAGTGAATTGATTTTTAACTTTTTATATAGCAGTAGTGGTAGTTTAATTAGAAAACAGGGTAGCATTACATAAAACTTTTAATAAGTTTTGCTTTCTCCATTTCCCTATAGTTTACCTGAATAACATATGAAGATATATTAAATTATTCCAAAAGCACAAATAAGATTGTTACCTGTATAGATTTTGTAACACACTCTTTTAATCAGCAATGCATTTTTAAAATACATACTTTAAAACTTTATTTGTAGTGATAACAGTAGGAATAACTGTAAAATAATTTAGCACTTACGGAAAATACAAAGCTTTGATCATTATTGCAACTAAAACCATTTTAAGAGTCTCTTTTTTTTTCAATAAAATGGTGATATCTGTTTCCTGTGATACATTTTTTGTATTTCTGATAGAGCATTAAAATGGCACTGAAAAGATACTGTCCTTGTCTACCTGCTGTGCTATAGTTAATTAGAACCAGATAAGAGTTATAGGCTATATAGACCATATTTACAAAATCATGACATGCAAAATACTTTTTTTATGCACACAGTAGAATATAAATTTGTGCTTCCTTCCCCCTTGCTCTCACAATTTAATTAGATGACCTTACATGAGCTGCAGCTGCTCTGTCAAACTGTATTCCATAACATGCATGGTTTTATTCCCCTTATACATAATTTTCTCTTTATGTAGACATAGGGCATTTTTTTTTATGGCAGGTATCTGGGCATTTGATAACAATACAAATTAAGTAAAGAAGAGATCATAGACTGTACTTAAGTTAACCAGCCTGAAAATTAAGGATTCAGGGTAAAATATTTTCAATTCTCTGAACTTACCATGTTTCACCAGATATTGGCATGACTCTCTTTCCCCAAGTTCTCACATTATTTGTGTTTTTTTTTTTTTTAGGTCTTACCTTTTCATTTTATCACTATTATGCAGCTGCTTTTTTAAAATCCTATGCATGGTATGTGGGAAGCTCAAGTATTGCTGAGTTTGAAGGAGCAATTTGTCTCGAATGAAGCAAATGTCTGCACTTCTTGTTCAGTATAGCAAATGTCCACTATATTGTTAGTTTCTTTAATTATTTCCTAGGTAGTTTACCCACTATTCTCCAACACATTCATTGCTATGAAATTTTTATTTCCCTGCTGTTAATCGCATTTTTCACCTGGAATGCCATCTTTCTAGTGCTGTCTCTTTTTCTGTAACATAAAAGGCTTTGAAAAAAATTATATTCAATGGAAATCATGTAGCCTTGTCTGCCTTGCTACATGACAGTTTTCATGAATTTGTATTAACTTCCACCTTCTTGAAATAAGAAATTTCATAAATAGTATAGTCCAGAAAAGATTCAGTGCTTCTGAAATGACAGTGTCGTTCTTTGAGAATAATCCAGGATAAAAAGTGCAAGACTGTAAAGGTTATAAAACCCACTGATATCCAGGTACAATGGGCTTATTCAATAGTTGACACTGCAGTTTTATTTATGAAACTGATGGAAATAACTTAATCTACCAAAGTGTTTTTCTCCAAAAATATTCCCATTTGTATTTGATAGTTTAGCCCTAACTACATTGCAACAACCTCTGTCAGAAAGATGAATGAATATGACCAAAAATTTCTTTACAGTCTGACAGCACTACTTTGTCAGAAAGCATTGATAGAGAGTAATAGCCTTATCCAGGAAACGTGAGACCTGTAAGCTTTACTTGTCGACAAGATATTGGAAATACTGATCAGAGAAACTGTGGTAGAATCCCTACAAATGGGCAATGTATGCTGGGTGGGTATCGTAAACGTGGATGGTATGCATCATTGCATAACATGGCTGATTGGCATTCCTGGGGCATTACAAAGCAATTGACTTAGGGCCACAAAGTGTAGCCATAACCAGATTGCCTGGAGTATTAGGAGGTTTTTGTCTGTATTACTGTGCTAAATACCAGTCAGTAAGATCATGAATAGTAGTAGGACTACATGAGTAGATGATAAACTGTACTTTAGGTGACAGTGGATATGCATTCACTGGCATAAGAGGACATCAAGTTGATTTCTTCAGGAATGAGTACTGGAAATAATGTCTTTTTTTCCATTATACGTTTGTAGGAATGTACAGTGGCATGATTGTACAAAAGTAAAGGGTGACTTTAGGAAAAGATAGATCGTAGAATTTGGAACGATTTCAAAAGAAAAAGAGCATAGATGAAATAAGATATTTTATATTTCTTTTAAATTTACAATAGCAATTTAAGAAAGGAGAAGAACCTCCTCCTTATACAGAGGGAGGATTCAGCAGCTCAGCTGATACAGTTTTAGAGTTCAGAATGCTCATCTGTTAAGGACAGTAAATATGAATGGAACTGAGCAAAGAAAGGTTGAGAAGGAACGCTGTACACGTAGGAAATCCCAAGCATAAGTCAGGCTGGGCGGAGAATGGGTTGAGAGCAGCCCTGAGGAAAAGGACTTGGGAGTGCTGGTGGATGAGAAGCTCAACATGAGCTGGCACCGTGCGCTGGCAGCCCAGAAAGCCACCCGTGTCCTGGGCTGCATCCAAAGCAGCGTGGGCAGCAGGGCGAGGGAGGGGATTCTGTCCCTCTGCTCTGCTCTCCTGAGACCCCCCTGCAGTGCTGCGTTCAGCTCTGGGGGCCCCGACACAAGAAGGACATGGAGCTGTTGGAGCAGGTCCAGAGGAGGCCATGGAGATGATCTGAGGGCTGGAGCACCTCTGCTGTGGAGACAGGCTGAGAGAGCTGGGGTTGTTGAGGCTGGAGAAGAGAAGGCTCCAGGGAGACCTTCCAGCACCTTCCAGTACTTAAAGGGGCTACAAGAAAGCTGGAGAGGGGCTTTGGACATGGGTGTGTAGTGACAGGACACAGGGCAATGGCTTTAAATTGAAAGAGGGGAGACTTAGGTTACATATTAGGAAGAAATTCTTCCCTCTGAGGGTGATGAGGCACTGGCACAGGTTGCCCAGAGAAGCTGTGGCTGCCCCATCCCTGGAAGTGTTCAAGGCCAGGTTGGATGGGGCTTTGGGCAACCTGGTGTAGTGGAGGGTGTCCCTGCCCATGGCAGGGGGGTTGGAACTAGATGATCTGTAAGGTCCCTTTCAACCCAAACCATTCTATCATAGAATCCCTCTGACCATTTTCAGGGCCCTTCTCTGGACCCGCTCTATCGGATCTATGTTTTTCTTATACTGGGGACCCCTGAACTCTAGCTGGGGTCTCCCAAGAACGAGACATTCTTTTTATTATATTAAGCAAAAAATTATTAAATAAAAAATAAAAATAATTTAAAATATTTTTATTAAATAAGAAGTAGTTTTCTGCTTTTTTGGAGAAGTATTCTAGAGAATGCTCTCCATTCATTTGACTGTGAGCTCTTAATTTTTTAAATATTATATATTGTTCAGCAACAAAAATCCTACTAATGACCAAGGAATAAATTACAGTAGATACAGCTTAGGACATACGAGCTCTCTACTAGAAAGACATTGGCACAAGCCCAAACAACAAGAATAAAAGCTTCTGAAAATATTTCATCTACGTGGCACCCTATCGTTCCCTTGCACTGTATCCATTCATACAAGAAATATTAAACAGTTAGTGCTATTCCATGTATCAACGGCTTTAAAATAACTTTCTGAATTATGTCTCAGCAACATAACAAATCACATTATCAATTAGCTTTTATAACAGAAATGACATTTCATAATATATTTGAGCACGAAAAGAATTGGTCAGCTAGAATTTATGTATTCTAAAAAATGTGAGGAGAAAAAAAAATCACGGTGAATTTATTGATAATACTGTAGGACAAGAAGATAATTTGAGTAGTAGGAAGCTGTCCAAGAAAAGTGCATAGTTCTTTTCATAGGTCTGCAGAGAGGAACTGCAGCAAGTGTACTACAAAATGATAAAACAACACAAAAGATAATCTCTGTCATTAGTCCCTGGTGTAACTGCTCTAAAATTAAACTGCCATAAGCAATCGTTCAGAGCGTCCTGTCACACGTGCTACTTTCTCCAAAGGTGGGATAGCTGGTGCTCTCAGTGAGTCTGTCTGCCCCGTGGCAAAGGGATGTGGTAACACGGACACCAGCCCTCAGCAGCTGATGGCTGTGGGCATTTGTAGGCAGGAAGTAGAGCAGATTTGAGATTGTTGTAAAGATACATTCCCAAGACTATGAGTTTGAACACTCATTTAATGACTTTACAATCTGCTAAGCCTTCTGACCCCTGCTTCGGCACCCTGTCCGACCTGAGAGCTATTCAGGAACAGGATGTCAGGGCCAACCACCCTGTATGAATACAAATCCCTGCCCCTATGCATGGTGAACGACAGACCACTCAATGGCTGTAAAGCCACAAGGAGGAGCTTACAAAAGTACCTCTCAGGTATCAGTTCATGCCTCCAACTGAAGTGTCGTTATGTGGCTACAATAACAAGCCACATCCACTAGCATGGATTTTAAGGATGCAGTCAAGTTAAAACTGACGGTGTGTTTATGTGCCCTGAAATATTCCCCAGTCTGTGGAGTGGGTAGAGTATTTCCCTGCCAGTGAGAGCAGAACATGGGTGGTCTTTCATGAACCTAGTAGGTACCATTTTGAAAAGCAGTAGTCACAAAAGTCTTCATTTAAGTAAAAGAAGAAAGGAAACAATTTCAATAAATTGCAGCTTTCCAGAGAGTTCTCAAGACTTATGGTACAAGGAATAATTTTAGATCACTTAAAGAACTTAAAGATCATCCAGTTCCAACCCTCCCTGCCGTGGCCAGGGACACCCTCCACTACACCAGGTTGCCCAAAGCCCCATCCAACCTGGCCTTGAACACTTCCAGGGATGGGGCAGCCACAGCTTTTCTGGGCAACCTGGTCCAGTGCTTCATCACCTTTAGAGTGAAGAACTTCTTTCTAATATCTGATCTAAATCTCTCTTTCAGTTTAAATCCAGTCTAAACCCTTGACCTATCACTACACGCCCTTGTCCAAAGCCCCTCTCCAGCTTTCTTGTAGCCCCTTTAGGTACTGGAAGGCTACTGGAAGGTCTCCCCAGAGTCTTCATCACAGGTGCATGGTTTCTCCTGCATGGCTGCTCAAAACCAAATACTAGCTCAGATACACATGGATAAAGATTTACTGGAGTAGAGTGGGAACAGACCTCTTAGCTGAGGAAGACCATACCACAGATACACTGTCCGTACGCTTTGCCTCTTACGTGTCTGTTGCAGCAGAATGTGAACAACTTAACCATGTTCTGAATTTTCATGGTATTTGGAACAGAAAATATTTTCAGCTTTTAATTTATAACACCATAGCTTTAATGTCTAATTTCATGTGATCTGTGTGAACACCAGATGGCTGAGAGGTATTTCATCTGCAAGAACTTGTACCTTGCTGCGCGTTCTGTGTCGGGGCTGCACGTGCAGTTGGGTGCACACGTTGTACATGCAGAAAACAGGAAGTCCACAGTCTTGCTGGCTTCCCAAATGGCACAGCAGCCAACACGGAGACCTTTGTAGCTGCATGTTTCTGTCAAGTGTTTATACACTGCTTGTTTTCCTGACACAAAAGTATGTGTTATATTTTTTGACCCAGGCAGAGACAGAATTTCAGCAGTACTATGCCCGTAAGTAAGTGAGATGTTAATTTTGCTCCTTCGGTGTAGTCACGCGTGCAATGGAGCGGTGGCTATGTTTATACCAGCACACTGACTTCTGTGCTATTTTTACAGGTATTTTTTTCTCCTCCAGCAGAGCTCATTAGTATTTGTCCTGAATGACATTGACTTTTATTCCATCTCATAATACTATTTAGCATTTTTTGGTTATTAGTATTGCAAGTACTGACATTAGAAACCTAAATGGTACGTATGTTGAAATAAATTTGCACTGGAGTTCTACAAGCCTTTCTGCTTCTTCATCAGTATGATTCAAGGGACATGGCCTACATCAGTACTCAATCAAACAGGGCTGTGTTGGCCAATATAATCTAATTGTTTGACGTTTTTAGAGCAATTCATTGAGACTAAAGAGAGATGACTACATTAATATCTTGATGCAGCTAGATAATAGCTGAGCTAAAACTGATGTGCTAAATTACTGAAAGGCTCTTAAATTCTCTCACAGATTTTAACTCTTTGTGACAAAGACAAGGAAAGAGACTTCAATATAAATGTAATAAAAAGAAAGAATAGTAAAATTTATAATACAAAGATTTATAATAAAGAACATTATCATAAATTTTCTAAGAATATTCTCTTCACTAATCACTTACAAATTATATTTCTCAATAATTGCAATGAGAATTATTGTTAATGTTCATGACTCTGTTTTCTTGGACAATCATTTTCACTGAGGTCAAAATCAAACAGAAAAGGTTTTAGCCGATGAATATGTATTTTATTCCTCTGGCCAGACTGTGAACAAACTTGTCTGCCCTGCATACACCTGTGGGAACATTCAGGTTGGAATAGTGGTAAAGGAATATCATGGAGACTCAACACATCTGTGAGTGCTGGACCTACTTAGGCTTAAACACGTCACCTCATCTCACTGAAGGATCCCATCAAAACCCTACCTCCTTTGTAAGTGTATTTGTTGTGAGAAAAGGTCTCCTCTGAGTGGGGTTACAGATCTGCAGGCAAGAGCAAGCTGAAGGAAAACATCAGAAGTGGTTTTTTGGAGGGTTTTGGCCTGAGCCTGGAGAAGAAGTGAATGGAAGAGAAAGCAGGAAACAAAGAAAAAGCAGGAATTAATATCGCAGCTAAAGTCAGAAACACAGAGAAATGTGTTTATCAAACTTGGTTTGATTGCTAGTTGCCTTTTTGCTTTCAGAGCCTTTGGCAATAGAGACTCAGTGTGGGCAGGGACAAGGTACCGTTATTCAAAAGTAGAAACTCTGACATGTGATTTAAGTGCATTTTTACCAAAAAACAAGGTAAAAATACTTGTGAAAGGAGCAACATTATTATCATGAGATGCAAATGGATGAATCAGGGGTTAATCCCCGTCTCCCCTCGGAATGATCCTGCTTATGATGAACTTTTGGTAGAGCTGGTCCTTAATAACAGTCTCTGCCCTTCTCCATGCCCTTTCAATTTGAGCAGGTGGTAGCTCCTCTTGCAGTGCTCTGCAGTTACATGTGATTTTATGAGAAACCAAATCTGCATAGTAAGATATTTGTGTCTTCAAAAGTAGTAGCGAATCCCCAGAGAAGATGTGTTGTCCATTGCCAGAGCAAGAACATGAAAACTTTTTAAAGTGCACCAACGCATCATTCAGTGGCTATGACTCACCTTCTTCCCTGCCAACGGGTAGTGAGGTGGGTTATCTTACGACATTTTAAAATGCACTCTTCCTCTAGCTGGGAGGCTACAGAAAATAGCCTGGATACTCTGCTCTTGAACCTCAGCATTTTAGCTCTTACTGAAGCAATTGATTTTGAAAGCTATTTTGAAATTATCTTTTCCTATGCCAAAATTCAGCCAGGAACTTGTTTTTCTTTCTCAAGGATATACAGCCTTGAGAACAGATTTTTATTTTTCACAAGAAAATGCTGACACAGCTATAAATGCAAAGCTGGGTCACAGCAGAAGACATTGTAAGTAGGAGACAGTGATGTCATGCAGAATCTAGGTAGAGTTTAGCCACAGGCCTTGGCTGTAGAGATGGATTTGTAACTGCCACATAACCCGAGCACGTGCCGTGCCGTTAGTGTAAGCTGCCCTTAGCAATGCCACCTGCAGAGCGCGTTCCTATGGAGACATGTAAGAGCGGAAGGCGCTCAGTCAGCCTTGGTGTGCAACTAGAAAGTTGGGGATTGTACAGGCAGAAGTTAGATAACTTTGTTCACTTGGAAGAACACCATAAAGATGTGAAGAACAAGGTCGGAAAACCTCACCACAGAGGGGCTCTGGGCAGTGTGCCATGATCTACAAGGAGGGACTCATTCCATGCTGAAACAGATGTGGTTTCCAGAACCAGAAGGGTTCTAATGTTGCCATTGCCTTTTCCATAATTTCCATTTTTTTCCTCAGTAAACCATTTAGCTAGCCTTGAGTGTCAGTGTCTTTCTTACTGTTATCCCAAAGAACGAGCATGACCACATAACACAACAGTAGCTCTCATGGGAACCATAATTTATATTCCGAAAAAACAAAAATGCTATTTCCATTATAAACAAGTAAATTGATGGATTATTGCTGATTGCCACAAAGTAATTATCCCCCCAGTGTCATGGAAGATTTATAGGAAAGGCAGTTATTTTGGCTAGGTTGCATCATTAAAATGTAATAAACGATCACAAAGGAGAAGAATGGTGCAGTGTTCCATTGCTAATTTTGCAAATCATAGATAATGCTATAAAACATTTTTTTAGAAAAGGGATGTGATTTCTAGGCATACTCTTGGCAGCAAAACAAAAATCCAAGGACACAAGAGGCTGTTTATTAGTCTATAATCAAGTGGGAGCACATTGACTTTGGCAGCATTCACGCCTTTTAGTCATGGAATCTTAAGATCCTTAACACCACCTTTTGTGTAACGTACTTTTTGAATATGGTAAAATGCTCGTGCCATGCTCTTACCACGTTAACTCAAGAGGTGTCTCTTCAGTCGCTGTGTGCAACTCTTAAAAAAAGGAGCCCACCTTCTGCCCCTTATTTGCTTGTAATTCTATAAAAAATTTTTTATTGTGCTAATTGAAAGACTTAACAATCAACTTCTGGGAACTCCCCAACACTTTGTGTCAGGGCTAATTTTGCTTGGTTGGACTGCTCCCAACATGTCACGGCGTTCACATGGTTTTAAAAGTACTCTCTGACTGACAGGGAGGGAAAAAAGATATCCTCTGAAATGCATTGCTGAAGATATTTTAACATGAAAATTCCCACCGAGTCTATTATTCCTTGTTTGTATCAAAGATGAGAACGTCTCAGAGAGAGAGCATCTCACTAGAGACCGGGAATGTTAATGCTGGAGAATGGGTAAACATTTACAAAAACCGCATTTGTTCGTGTGTGCAGAAGGTAAGAACCAATGTCTTCTTCAAGAAAATGGCTCTTCCCACAGTTACAGGACTATTCATATTAATAAATCAAACAAAATCTGGAACTTAACAGAAAATACTTGTGAGGACCTGAAAGATAACAGTATGTTATGGACAGTGAGAAATACTGCTGACACACTGTGTTTTATAAGAATGGTTGATTAATTGTTGTTCGATTTAGGCTCTGCTTGATGGGAAGAAAACATTTGTGATGCCTCTGTGGTCCTATTAAGACTAATTAATTCCTTCTCCAAATGAAATGAAGACTAATTAGACTCTAATATTAATTTCCTATTTGTCCAGAACCACTAATTTTCATATCACCCTGTTGCAGCCTACATTTTTATGTCTGTGCTTGCTGGCTGTCAGAGTGTTTGTCTAACAGGGTGGCAAAATGATACGACACCCATAAACATAATCGATCCAAGTGTGCCAGAGGAGCAGCGCGAAGGAAGTACAATTCACATCTTCACAGTGGTAGTTAGGGCCTGAGCTGCATGTGGAATTGGACATGAACTGCTTCTCCATAGGCTTTCAAGGTAGAGCTTTACACTAGGGACACAGGTTTAGGTGATGAACCCTTTTGTGTCAATTAGATTCTGCTCAGATGTTTTTCAGTATATTTAATTAAATTATGAACTTCTCTGTTGAAAATAAACTACTGATACCTTCATGCTAATCCCACTGCTCCTAACAGACTGAATGAATAATTGCTTATCCCTGTTTCTCTCATAGGCTCTCTTTACCTCCTCAGTTTCTCCTGCTTCTCTGCTTACTTTCCTTGACAATGCAAAAAATGGTTCTCTACAGAAAGCTGCTGGGCACCCTGCACCATCCCCAGCCATCACCTTGTGTCCTTCATGCTCTTGACAGTCCGTGGCACCCCATGTCTGTTCTACTTCTGTGGCTCAGAGTACACTCCCCTCTCTCAGGCTTTCACATGGCTCACACTGATAAATTGCTTCTCAACAAATGTCTGTTAATATCTATCAACTTGACTCTCCAGATTATGCTTCCCACTTTTTTTTTTTGTGGTTCTGATTACACCCTCCATCATAACATACTGCACTGCATCTTGCAGTACTAAACGTTGTTTTCCTTATGATGCAACTCCTTGACCGTCGCTCAGGGCATGAGACCCTCTCCTTAGCTCATCATCCTCTAAGTTCAATCCACTTTTTCCTGCATAACATAAGCAGTTGCCTCCACAATCCTTACTGACAGCATGCAAATCTAGCTTTTTATTTCTAGTGTGTCTCCATCCTTCCTAGTCCTGTGTTTTAGCCAGCCTCTGTTTTCTGAATGTTTCACAATTATTTGCAAAGGTGTGTGTCCAAAACTTTATTTCTGATCAGCTCTTCTGAGATCTGCATAGCTACTACTCTTGCTCCCTCTGACAATCCTGTTGCCATAAATGATAAAACTGTCTCCTCTGACCCGGAGAACCTTCTTTGTTCCACTTTGACAAGAATATTCTGGCCATATCTGAAATTATTATTTCTAATCTTATTTTTGCTCTGGCCACTGTGACTATGTTGCCTTATCTCATGTAAGCATACCCTCTGTTTTATTGTAGCCATACCTCTTCGATGTCCACACTAGCTATTGCAGTGCGTGTGGAAGTTTCTTGACTTCACAAGTCTCCATAATTCTACCCTAACTACTCATTTGTTGTTATTCCTGTCACTGTGTGCGTTACCATCTTTCACACATATTTAATTTGCTTTTTCCTAAATTTTCTATTGCCTTCTTTGGTGCCATTTTAGATCTGTACAATGCTTCTCTAAATTTGAGTTGACCATGAAGTCTGTATACACTTTTTATTTTCTACATGTCTAAATGCTACTGTCACACCTTTAATTAATGATCTGAATAACAACAGAACTGTTAAGTGCAAACAGTAAAAAAGTGGTTAAAATTCCCTTTCATTTTAAAAACTAAGACCTTGCCAAAGACTCCTCTGTGAAAAGAATACTGCCAGTGCTTTATTGTCATCCAGAGAACAGCAACAATTTGAAGCCTCTAATAATGTATAGGAAATTTTTTTTTTTCCCCACGTGTTCTTATTATCTTCCAACTTTGACAACCAAAACGTACAGGAAAAGTGCTGCATTTTCTAAACAAATTTTGAATAAATGTTCTTCCAAAAGTCAGTCCCCGAAAGTTCTCTCAAAACTGTTTCCCATGGGAAAAGAAGTTTATGACAATTGGTTTTGCACAGGAAAAAAAATCATGTTAGAACTTTTGACTGCAAAGGCATTCAGGTGGCTGTTGCAGGATTGCTGCAGGCGGACGGGCAGTGTGGCCTCCTGTACCTGACTTGCGGGGAAAAATCTTCCCTTCTCTTTCTAGGAATTGCTTTTAACAAGGCAAAAAGAAACAGGGCTTAATGTTGAGACTTTTCAGTGTGTTCCTGTGTGTTCTCTCAGCCTGAAGAATCCTGGTTTGTTCCTATTGTGCTGTAGTTCCCCCTTTTCCTCTTAAAAAAGCAAAGGTTGTTTGTCTGCTCTGCGGCTACGTGTGAGCTCTGCCCTGCAGCTCCCCTATGAACGCCCTTCCTGGCATCGCTTGGAGTGCAGCAGTTCAGCGCCTGGCGTCAGAGCATCCGCGCCGCCGGGCACCGCCGCAGCGGGACCCGCAGCTGACCCCGCGCAGCTGCTTGCGTATGAAGTGGGTGCTGGCTGGAGACACTACCCTTACAAACGGGTGTCCTCCACTGACTTATAGCTGCAAACCAAGTTTTCCGTGGTGAAATAGTCTAAAAGGCTCACCAGTTCCACTTCGTCAGGAGCAACTGGTACTGAGGATGATACAGTCAGTTATCAGACGGCAAATCTCATTTTAACTTGCTATTTTGTAAGGTTTTCCATGCATTTTTATGATGTGTTTTTCCTTGCTATTACTTAAGTTTTTATGGTCTATTTGGTATTACAGAGCTATACTCTACATATTCTCACCTTCTCAGGAGATAAAATAATTCTGTTGCTTTTAATTAAATACTAACACTTCTGCCAATTCTTCATGATTTAATGCATCTAATACCATTAACATATGATTAACCTAGGTCAACATATCCTTGAAAGAGAAAATCTGAGTCTTAAATACAATAATTTTTGCTTTCAAATCACACCTTGCTGTTTTAACATACTAATGATCACAAAAATGTGGATACAAATAAAAATTGAATACCTTACCCTTCCTGTCTCACAATATTTCCAAAACATTTAAGAGAGGCATGTATCTATTCATTTTTCTGCTCTAGATCCCACAGGATTAATGGTAAAGAAAATGAATCATGAAAGGATGGGGCTGTCAGAATGAGGTTCACAGTTTGGGTTTACGGTTAAGCACTGCAAGAGTTCAAGCCCATGGGACCAAATTTATACTGTAAAAGACAACAGTCTCCTGAAATTTTGTGAGATGAAGACCATAGATGTCTTGCAGAGAATTCTCACATATGCAGTTCATGATGTTATTCGTAAACTCCCCTCTTTGTATTTTACCGTTCTAAAATGAAATCAGGGCATTTGAATCTGAACAATGCTCCTACTCAGAAAATATAAAAAGGATAAAGTTCAGATTAATTTTGAGTCCAGGATGAGTTAGAAGGAAGACCACAGTGAATAAAAATTGCTTACTAAAAACTAGGTTTTTAAAATATTACAAATGACTTCGCTGTGTCTTGCAACTAAATTTCTCTGACAAAGGGAACTGTCAAATAGCTTGAGCCCTCCAGGGTAAAGGGTGGTGAGGCCCGGATGGCATAGTCATGGCTACCCTTTGTGGGAAATGTTAAAAGGTATTCCAGCAGCACGAGATTCCTATGGCACCCATTGGCTTCCACCATTCCATGCAGGATGGTAGTGTTAGCCAGACTGCCTAAAGAAAGGGAGTACCTGGATGCTCCCAGGTATTACTTATTCAGTAGTGCCTTCTTCCTGACCTTGCCCCTTGCTGGAGACCACGTCCATGCCTTGTGGTGTCTGGCATGGCAGCAGCTATCACTGGGCAAGCAAAACTCACCAAGATGCAGATGCGTCTTCTGGAGCAATGGTACAGGTACCCATCCTGCCCTCCCCATGTTTGCTCATTCACTCCGTCGATGAACTCCAGTAGCTCAGCTTCATGTCAGTCCTGCCCTCCAGCCTCGCAGTCGTCGTGCTTTGTCTCCAACTGCAGGAGCCAGCCAGCACTTCATGTGCACTTCACCCCTTCCATGGCCAACCACCACTGCTTCCGAACTTCTCTTCTCCTGCAAAGGACACGTGCTGTAGAAAAGGTCTGAAGACCTGTCTCATGCTTTTATAAGATGCAAAAAACCAGAGCATGATGGGGTCCTTTGCACTCATAGCTGTCCTATGAGAACAATGGGAAGTTGAGTAAAGGGTAAAAAGAGCAGGGCCAAAGAAATTGACCACTTAGATTGTTAAAGGAAAGCTTTACAGAAATATACTCGCTGAAGAGATCACATTTTACCTGTGCACTTACAAAGGATCTTCTAACAGAAAGATCTTACTGAGTAATTCTTACATATTTGGTGAAAACAATAAATTAGCAGCAGTTACCTAAAGCTGGTATGCAGAGTTACCTTTTTGACACGTTTGTCTTGGATGTCAGATACACTATTGCCTGCGGCAGGCTACCCTTCCTCCCTCTGCCAAGCTCCCCTCTGCCTTCAGAAGGGAGCGTTGCACATGAGATCCCCCAAGCACATCCCCACCAGACGACTGGTGACAGGGAAGAGGAGCGAAGGGCTTGTACTTTCTCCCACGTCACTGTCGTTGCTGCTTCAGTGTTCAGATTGCCTTCACAGAGCTAAAGCAAAACGCATCAGACAGTCGGAGCTGTGCAGAAATACAGGGGCTCCATTATCCTGGACGTCCGTCGGTGGGAATGCTGCGAGGGGCTGCATGCAGGAGCGGGTGGCCGAGCAGTCCGTGTGAGCGTGCCGAGGCCGCGCGGCTGCAGGGCCACGCTGCCCGTGCTGCCCCCCCAGCCCTGGCAGGGAGCTGCAGCTTTTGTCTCCTCCTGAGCACAGGAATTGTGAAGAACTCAGCCCTTGCAAGATCCGGGGGTTCAGGGTATGTTTTGTACTGTGCTTCTGTGTTACATTTCCCTGATCCACTGACGTTGCCGTCTGCTGCAGGAATGGTTCTTCACTTCCAACTCAGCAAGGCATTGTTCTGGGACTAGGTTTGACCACACGTATCTTGAGTGGCCTATCATTCCTTTTCAGAGCAATATAGTTTTTCAAACTGTAACTTAACAAAATAAAAAGAGAAGAAAAATCTGGTAGAAACAAAATGTCTTTATTTTGTGTAAAGAAATTGTAATTTTTTGAAGTAAAACTGAACACTGTTTGATTCATTTCATATCACATTTCTGTTGCTGAGGCCTTTACAGTATGTAGCTAATGTAGCTTCTCTATACCACTGTGGTGCAACATTTGTTTCGAATGGCACTGCATTAATGTCTTATCTACAAATAATGGTTTTCCATACTAAAGCATTTAATATATAGTTGGCCGTTGCCTTTTCTTCTAATATCCATTCAATTAAGTATAGATCTGATACAGGATTCAAAATCTGATATGCCAGGTCTTAGCAACATTTCATACAATGTTCACCAAAGGCTGTTTGGAACAAAAGTCTGTCTTTATTACACTCATGGTCTAGTTTAGTTTTGCCTGAGTGTAAGTGACATTCCACTAAAGCTAAGTATATTGCTGCATGTCATTGTGTAAATTAAATATATGAGATGGAACACAGCCAAGGAGACCTGGCAATTTCTGTTCTTTTTCACTGTTTACAGAAAGTGTGTTTATGTTGCACTCCCTGCTTCTGATATCAAAGATGTAGTAACAAGTCAATGCTTTATGTCAGGATCAGTAGCTCTTTCAAAAGTAGTGAGGATGTGACTTAGGCAGAAACAGGCATTTAAGGACTGAAGGGATAGAGACACAACTGCTCCTCGGAGAACAGCAGTGTGGTGCCAGTGGCTGCTGCAAGTTGCCTACTGTGCTGGGATGTTCTCATTAGATCAGAAGTGAAAAAAGTAAAAATTTGCAAGTGGAAATAAAGACATCCAACATGCTCCACTGTAATGTGGTCCAGCACATACATAATGTTTGTTTTCTTTAACCATCGATTTCTGAAAATGGTAATTGTTAAGAAACAGAAATCATAGTTGTCACCTGGAGCTACATGGTCTCAACAACATGACAGATCTTAGCTCTTCTAAAGTTGAGTTAAAAGAATAGTTCACTTGGAAGGGACCTACAACAATCATCTAGTAGAAATTAATTTACTTTAAAAGTTGCCACGAGCACAAAGGTTTTTCTTGACGAAGAGGGAATGCAGAGAGAGGATATGAATGGCTCTTGAAAGGGCTTGTTTTATGAAATAGTGCTTGGGAGTCTGGATGGCTTGTTTGAGCTGCTGGAGATTTTAGTGGCCCAGATAAGGTTCTCATTAAGGATAGACGTAAGTGCAAAAGCCTCTGTCTTTCTCTGCTTTTTCAGAAAAAAAAACAAACCAACCAAAACAGTGCTCAGACTTCTTCCTCCCTGAACTTCCAGTGGTTGAAACTGAGTGAGCAGTGTGCTATATATTATTTATTTGTCCATTAGCATATTGAAGCCATGTGCCACTTAATGATTTTGTCCAGCTGACTAAGGAGCTGTCATCAGCATAACACTCTCCTATCCTACACTGCATTACATGCCAGCATAGCAACACGGGGCTCCCCGATGTCATCTTCAGGAGTAAGCAGGCTGTGGATTGGGAAGAGGAATGCAGTGGAGGAAGGGACTCACCTTATGGCTAGGTGTTTGACTGCAACTGCAGAGCCAAGAAACTCTTACAGGCACGCAGAAGCCTGGAACCTCAAAAGCCGGTGTCCACAGGACCATAATGTCCCCACTGACATTTTCTGTATGACGTGACGGTAATAAGGAAATATGCTGTAGCATTCCGTTAATGATCCTATCTCCCACGCTACATGGGACAGATTTTGTTTTCTGAAGGTGCCAACTGAGCAAAAGGTGAGCAATTTTGGTGTTCATCTCCGGTTTTCCTCTTAGAAATGGAGCTACGTACTGCCATGGCGGACATCTCACTGCCTCTTTTGTCCTGGGTTAGCATTGCTCTCTCTGAAGTCGGGTTCATATTGGACTCTGCAGTTTCTGTGGTACTGCAGCTAAACATCTGAATCAGACACTTCCTGAACTAGAAAGTTGAAAAAAAGATCAATCAAAACACAGAAGGAATTTTAAAATATCTCTATAAAGCAGTCTGTGTCTTAGCTAAAACTCTTGGAAGTTCTCTCATGAGTCAGTCGTGAACATAAAGAAATAACTCCATAAAATATATTTGCATGTGCCACCATGAACAACTCCAAAACTGAGAAATAATGATGTCCTAAAAAGACCCAGACTACTGGAAAATCTTACTCTAAAATACGATTTTCCTCTTCTGCTTGTTACTAACCACATCTAATGGTCAGAATTGGTCATTTCTCCTGGGTCATGAGTTGCTTTCATATGCTAATACCCAGCTGTTCAAAGATGGTTTGTTTCCATGTTGTTCACAGCCATGAGCAGGGTAAGACCAGCATACATCTGCCAGGCATTGGGAGATCAGGGTACTGTTCATAGGATGTAAGACAAGCAACAGCTCTTTTTGCAAGACTGAATAAATAAATCACTTCTTATTCACTTTACTATTTTTCTTCTTTTCACTTATATGTTTATATTCTGCTTGATGCCACCACTCTTAGTAGCTGCATCTATTGCATAAATCTATTCAAGTTTATTGTCATACCTGTCATCACAGTGAACATGTCACTCTAGTTCATCCCCTTGTCAATTCTTCTTCTCTGCATCCAATCCTCTGCCCCCATTCCAGAGAAGAAAGCTCCCTGTCCCACAGCTACATGCAACACTTCTGCCCTCCCTGTACATACAACCACAAATGCAGCATTTCCCCTGGCACAAATTCAAGCTATTGAAAACTTCCACCTCACCTCAAAAGCAACTCACTGGTGCTGCATTCCTAAAGAATTATAAAAATGTACTGAGACAGTCTTGAAATAGAATTTTCATACAGAAAACTAACTGATGTTCACTAAGTGCTGATTCTCCTTTATAATATCTAAATCTAATAATTATTAATATTAATATTTTAATAATGCATAGAGGCTTACACTGTCTTCCAGTAGGTAGAGATACAGTGATTTTTTGTTTAGTTCTAAATGCCAGATATTGCAATGCTAGTTAACTAACATGTAGGCAGGTAGAAATAATTCATTATAAAGCAAGACAAAATAACAAAATATGAGTGTTAAAGACACTTTAAGAGCATACAGTACCTGTTTGTTCATAAACACATAAATAATGGGATTATAAACAGTAGCTGTTTTGGAAAAGAAAGCTGGAACTGCTGCCAGACGAGGATCCAGCTCCATGGAGGGGCACGCAGTGACTAGGATAGAAAAGGCGGCGTATGGCATCCAGCAGATGAGAAAGGCAATGATCATAACAACCACCATCCTCGTCACTTGTCTTTCAGGTTTCCTGATAGTTCCCAGATTGCCTTGTGTATCCGACACCTTTAAAGAGAAGGCAGAAGATTCCAGAAAACCAACGATAAGGCCTCCAACCAGTGGATGTAGTGAGCAGGCTAATGATCTGCCATGCTAGAAGAAAAGTCCTACTCTTCTTGAGTATGACAGCACATAAGGATGCTGTTGCTGGACCACAGGGTGTCAATGTTACTGCTGAGGGACATGAATTACTGTATACTCTCATTATTAAATTTTCCTTACCTTAAATATCTTTGTATTTTTTATTGTCAAAGTGAAAGCAAAAAGTAATTTCTAGGGCAATCTCTGTCTAGAAATCTAGCTGCAGTCAGGCACAACGGCAGCCTGTAGAGACACCCCCAAGCTAGCTTCAGCCAAGTCAGGAGGAACGAAGCGACGGCGCAGGTTTGCTGTCCAGCCTCACGACAGTTAATCAAGCTCAGGTGACTTCATTGCCCCAAGGCAATGCAGAAATACTTTTAAATTCCATCTATGAGAAAAGTAATTCTAATGATTTTAGTCAGATGAGAGACAAGACTTGGCCACTATTTAGAATGCCAAATAACAGAATACAATGACCTTGGCAGAAGGAGTGACTGGCAGTATCTGATCACAATAAGTTACCTCTAAAAATATGAAACTGAAATTTTGACTACATTTTTAGGTGGTACAACTTGCCATACATCACTAACTTCGACGGAGCTACCTCAGCTTACAGCAGCTCTGGATCTGCACAAAGACTGCGCTGATAAATCTGCACTTCTTGGCTTGCAGGAAAGCTGACTAGAGAACATTTTGTCTAAACTGGTAGGAGCAGTGTCCTTCTCTTTCGCTCTTCTGTTCTTTTTGTGAAATGCATTTGCTGCTGTCCTGACAAAAGAGTTCATGTACAGCAAAGTATAATGAAAAGCACAATTCCATAACAAGGCAAATATGAGCAGAAAATATGCCTTGAACTGGCCTTGCAGCCAACCAACTTCAACCTTATCTACAGAACTGTCTTCTGCTATAGTTGGCCCAAGGGTGCCGTGAGCAGCAATGGGCTGGTGCTGCTGTTCACATTCAACTTGGGACACTTGTTGTGTCTAATACTGAAATCAACCTCTCCCAGCCTTTTAACCTTCTCTCCCCTAAATGAATCCTGGAGGAAATCAAGAAAAATCTGTTTAGAGGAATCACAATGTCACCTGAAGTACACATGTTCCAATTTGTATTTTCTAATGAGAAAACAAAATATTTTTTGAATTTCCCTTCTGTTTTGTTTTACTTAGAGAAAAACGACACTCAGAATAAACACAAGAATTTGACTATCCCAGATACTTTAAAAACATCAGTAAATTGAAAAAAAGACAAGGCAGCTTTGCAGTAAGTAGATATAACAATATTGTCCCAAAACATTGTCTCAAAATCCTGTTCCAGTTAGGAATTTTCCTACTCTGTTATCTTCTTCTTTTTCACTTTTTGCAGATTCTCTTTTGGATCAAGTCAACATAATCATTAAATAAAATCCAAAAGCATTTATCGTAATCTAATATTTTATTTACTAATCAGCATTACATTATTTACAAATGCTACATCTTATTCTGCATGTGTTATAGAGTATCAGCCAGCTCTCTTGACATTTACAAATGCAGTCATTTTAAGCTAAATTCTGATTTATCTGGTTTGAGTCTTAAGATACATCACTGAATTGAAGTAAAATTGTAAATAAACCAATACTGTGTCATTCAGTTTCTTTATGTATGAGGCAGATGTTCTTTCATTTCTATGATGCTTGGCTAATGAGAGGTACTGACTAGTAATGCAAACTGCACACTTTGAAAAATCATTTCTAACCATAGCATGAATTTCTGTGCATAAGGACAATTACAGAACAAGGGATAATAACAGAGAGCGTTTGCTGCCTAGAAATTTGATCTGCTTATGTCTGATGTTGATATACAATCAAACACAAAAATTCCAAATGTTTGCATACATACACATTTAACACGTTTACTTTTAAGTGTTGCTTCTTACCTTTCTCAGCTTCCGCATCAGTTTTCCATAGGATACCAAAATCACCAACAGAGGCACTACAAAACAGGTGGCGAAGAATGCCATAATGTACGTGTGGTCGGTATAAGCTCCTGAGTACCTGTAAAAACCACAAAATACATTGCGTATGTATTACTAATATGTGTTCTTATTATTTTCTTCAAGTATTAATTTTGCTCTTCAAAGTTGTCACTAGTATTTTCGTCAGCTGTTTTTATTCAAAAAGTGCTCCTTTACAAGTCTGGTCATATCACCAGATGGAGCCCTGGGCCATCTCCTTGGCCGCGAGCTGGGACAGGATCCTATAACCACAGGCAGAGGATCATAGAACTGTGGGACAGTTCAGGTGGGAAGGGACATGTAGCCCAACCTCCTGCTCAAAGTGGAGTCAGCTATGGGGTCAGACCAGGTTGCTCAGGGCTTTGTCCAGTCTTCTGAAAAATCTGTCTCCTTGTCCTCTTTGAATCCTCACAAAAAGCACAAGGTATAGCATGGTTATTTGCATTAGAGATGGAAGACACGTCCTTTAGGGATTTAAAATGTTTCGTTGTTTTTTTTTTAAATCTGTTCTTGGCAAATTTTTCTGTTTTGTTACAATTTTCTTTTTCATTTTTGCAGAGATGTACATAATCTTTAAACCTTTCCTTCAAATTCTTGCCCCTGAGATGTCCTAAGCTGCAAGTTTCATTTCTTTACCATACTGTGCAAGAGTGGCCTTACCAGTTAGGCTCACATGTAGTTCCAATCTTACTGGTGGTGTAACTGCTCCAACCCATTGTTGGTGGAATGGTCCAAATGAAGGAAAAGGTCCACACAAAGGCAATACCTAGGGCTGCATGCTTCCCCCTCAAGCGCATATTTCCCAATGGGCGGCAGATCACAACGTACCGCTCAAAAGCCAACAGAGCAAGAGACCAGAGAGCAACAATGCCTATGGTAAGAAAACACAGTCATCATCAAAAAGTGGGTAGATTCACTGAAAAGCAAACACTATCTCACATCACGGAATCACAGGATTGTTTAGGTTGAAAGGCATCTCTGAAGGTCATCTAGTTCAACATCCCCTCCACTCAAGCACAGTCCACAGGGCAGGTTGTCCAGGACCAAGTCCAGTTGGATTTGGAGTATCTCCACAAATGGAGACTCCACTATCTCACTGGGCAACCTGTTCCAGTGTTTGACCACCCACCACATCAGGTACCTTTTCCACCAGCCCGAGTTGTGAAAGGATGTGCAATTTATGTCCATTAGTCTAATATTTATTAAGAGCACAAGATTTTCATATTAGTCTAGTTTGTCAGTCTACAGCATGACCACAAAACCAAGCAACTCATCAGGCCATTTAACTGATGACAACTTTTTTTTTTCATTTGATTCTACTCTGAAAAGCTGCAAATTATGTGTAGCTTCCAAATCAACAAATTGAGATATATCTTCAAAACACTATCTTTGCAAGAAATGTCACATTTTGGACTGTCACAAAACTCCAATCTACAGACAGCAGCTCACAACATCAAATTATCAGTTTATTAGGCACATATCACCTGGTTGGCCACCGAAATCTTGAAATAGACTGATCTTTCTCCATGGGACATGGCTTACATGCCACAAACTGATGCAGTAGCATTGTCCCTCACCAACATTCCCTCTGTGTAGCTTGAACATGCTGAGAGCAACTGTGAGACTCCTTTTCAGGCTGAGGATCAGCAATGTGTTTGGTTTAGAGCAGTGACAGAGTTCGAACGCTGTCTTTACTAAGCAGATTCAGAAACAGGAACAGAGAGGCAGAACGAACGTCTATCTCAAGTGAGTAGATGGCCCATTTTAAACTAATCATTTATTCTGCAGAGGTGTGTTTACACAGGGAACCATGTGCTGTGGATTTCCCCTTTTACAGTACTTCTAATACTTCTCGTGTAGTTAGTAATACAAAACCAAGAAAAAGAATCACAAAAAGTCATAGGGGTGACTGTTACAGATGTGTCATGGTTCCTCAGAACTACTGGAGGGGAGCTAACACAAAATATTTCTGTGCCCAGATATCTTCTACAGTTTAAGAGCAGCCACTCACTCTTTTTCTCTCTATTTATCCATATACGCAGACACCTAAATATAAACCTTGAAAACAGTTACACATAGTGAATTTTTTTTCTGACATTGTTTCAACACCCCCCCCCCAGCAATGCTGTTATTCTATTAGCAAGCTTTTCCTCATTACATATCCAGTACATCCAATGATCAGTATAAATGCAACAAGCCGCTGATACATGACCGTGGTACATGTTACTGACTCACACATAAGATCCACTACAGAACACACGTAACTGAGGAAAGAAGCTGTGAGTTCAAAGGCATGCAAAGTCAGGGACTTGGGAAGCTGCAGGGTAGCTGGTGGAATACACTGAAGGAAGTTGAAGGAAAAAAAAGGACATACACCTGCAAACAAAATGAAGCTTACCAAAAAATGTGACAGCAAATCCTTCCAGTACACAAGCCCAGTATCCCATATAAAAATAACCTTTCAGATTTGTTAAAAAGCTGATGATGCCACCAGTGAGTGAGACCAGGAAATCAGCCACAGACAAATTGACTATAACATAATTGACAGGTTGTCTCAACTGCTTGAACTTCAAAGTCACCAAGATTACAGCCAGGTTCTCAGCAAGTGACAGGGAGGTCACCACCAACATTACTGCTGCCAGAAGCCTGAAGTGCCAGGGCTGGATGGAGTCCAAGGGATGACGGAAGGGATCCCATCTGGCAGGACCAGAGGAACTGGACAACAGCGACTCATTTTCAGCTGCTCTGAATGCATCCATTTTTTCTCTCTCGCTAGCAAAAAAATATTGTATAATATTGGCGTTTCTAATCTGTAAATAACATTCAGGATTAAAAGGAGAAATTTGCTGTCTCCAACAGAAATGTGAACAAACGCTCCATCCTTCTGCTTTCCAGTAGTAGTCCAGGAAACAAAGTTTTGGTCAGAGGAAAGTTCAGTGCTGCGCAGTGAATGTGGGAACAGGGATGAGCAAAATAATCTCTTGGAGCAACTTCTGCCCCTCTCTGCCAGCAGTCTCCCGCCTCTCCTGCTGCAGCGGTCTTGATCTGTAGCGAAACCCAGCTACAGGAGCTGCAGGTTCCCTCCTTCCACGGCAGCCAACAGCAGCGCTGAAATATCCCCCAGATCATCCCTACTCGGGGGGGGGGGCGAATGAAGCGTTGGCTTCGGCCCCTCCCTGACCCTTAGCACAGTGAAAATGAAGCTTTTCTCCTGCTAAGAGCGAGGGTGGAGTGACCTTCCTCCTGCCCTGCACTGCTGGGAGCACCCTGAGGGGTGCTCAGCCCACCTGGCTTCTTTTCTTGAAAGAAACTGCACTATAAACCCCTGCCCACACCTCAGGCTAGTTTATGGCTTCAGAACTGAAGCTCTAAATTAACTAAGTTTTCTGTGTTATTCAGTGGAATTTTGGTTTCTATCAGAGACAGTATAGATGTTATCCCTGATGACCGCATAATGGTTTTAACTGTGGCTTCAGCACTAAAAACTCAAAAGATGCACAAAAATATTTAAAGATAGCATTTGTAAATACATGAAAAGAAATAAAATCAGTGCAGCATGACAACAGACAGCAGGAAAATTAATAGCTAGTCACATATTTCTGATAAAAATGATTGGATGTATCTGAACTCTTTAATAATCGTTAGCAGTTAGGGTTACTTGTGTTTGTTTCCCAAGATGAGCGGCTCAGTTATCTCTGCACCTTAATGAAAAAATGCTGTGACAGATATGTCAGTACTCCCGTTCTAAAGAGCTCCCAGTAATTATTCCACAAATTAAGCTGGATACCTGTCCTGGCTTCCAAGAATATGGAAATCATTCAGCTATGTTGTAAGTGAGATAATTGTTAGAGACCGCGATTGTTAATTAGAGCCTCAGAGAATTAACCAGAGTCAAAAATACAAAAGCAATCCAGTTCTTGTCTTAGAAAGTTCACACTTTGGACACACACCATATACAAAACACTAATAAACAAACAGGAGCTGGAGTGAGAGTGAAAATGACTAACTACCTGTCCATACTTTCCCTTGGTTTGTATTTGCTTTGGTTTGTACATGAAACACCTTGTTAACAAAGGTTAAAATCTTTTGGTATGCAGGAATGGAATCAAAAGGGTTTCTGGACACTGGCAGAAAGAGTTATGCATCAGAAAAATTCTGAATATTTTGAACTAAAAAAATAGTAAATCTTACTTACCACAACCAATATAACAAAGACATTTTTAAATGGTTAGTATATACTCAACTGAAAAGGAAAGAGACCATGCTTAAC
This sequence comes from Tauraco erythrolophus, assembly GCF_009769465.1. Lineage (NCBI taxonomy): Eukaryota > Metazoa > Chordata > Aves > Musophagiformes > Musophagidae > Tauraco > Tauraco erythrolophus. Next base: position 178,928 of record NC_141473.1, read on the forward strand.
CAGATCAAATCTAGTAACAAAAAATACTCACACAATAATACCTATTCAACAAGAATATTAAAAAAATTCCAAGTATCATAAATAAGAGAAGGATCAACACACTACAACGTTCAAATGCCTCTAGACAGCCCTTGTATAGCACGATCCAGCATAGTTCCACTGCCTGCCTACTACCGCAGAAGATCTGGACCACAACTTTAAAATCAAGCTTGAATATTACGTTGTTTAAAATCATACATGATTTTAAATTCTTGTGGGTGTCAGAACAAAACTAGAACTCTGAATTTAGCATACAAAAAAGTAATATCTGGACTTCTCTAAAGTACAAATTTACTGACTGTACATTGACATCCCTTCAACAAATGGATAACTATTGTTTCCAGTGATTTTGTTGTTGTTTCATACTGTCATATTGTTCAAGTTGTTTGTATGAGGCGTGATTTGGTTACAATTTAAATGCATTCTCTTGTGCTTCCTCTTATACTGTCTTGGTTGTCTGTTTTACTTGTCTTGTTTCTCTTCTTCAGCAGGTTAACTTCATCACTGGAAGTGATTCTCTGCAACGTGCTCTCTTACTACAACTTAGAGCAGCCGCACTTCTTCCAGCATCAAGGGTCTGCATTTGCTGCTTTGCTCTACATTTGCTACCCCTCTTGCACTGCAGGCTTTTTTCTTTTTTTTTTTCCCCAAATAATATAGATATGGATTTTTTTTTTCAATGTTGTTGTGAGACTTTTTTCTGAAATCAATATCTGATAAATTCAGAAAGACAAAGCATTGCTTTATGAACATAGGGAGAACAGGAGCATCTAAGATGTGTAGCCCCCATTTAAAGAACTGTTCTCCAGCATTACATCACAAGATCTTTATCTCCTTTTATTAAGGTCTCATTTTCCATTAGTGCCAAATCCCTTTTCCTGGACTTCCGTGTACTGAAAGTTTATTGATAAACTTGGAGCACATGCAAACCGAGGAGTCCATGTGCACCATACCTCACACATCTGGCCTACTGCAGTCTCCATTTTCTCGGCCAGAGTTGAAGCACGATTTGCTCCTTAGCAAAGCTGTTCCTGACTCACACGCCTTTTGAAGAGGTAAGGTGGCAGACAATAAAAAAGCCTCAGGTTATGGTTAAACTGCTGCTAGTTGGAGCAGAGAACACACGGTCAGTGAGGTGAAGAGAATGTGTAACTAACAGCACTTGTGTAACATGCCCACAGTAATTCCAGCTGTTAGACAAAATTGGGATGACAAGAACTGTGCTAACCGAGATCAAATCTGGTGCCTGAAATTGTATGTGGCAGTTAGAGAACTAGCCCCAATTTACCATTCCCACAAGACACAAACAGGGAAATGAGCTATAAAATCAGTGTGATATTTAAGTGGTGCACTTGAACTGGCATACAACAGTCAGTCCCAAGATGCTGCCACCCAGTGACAACAGTGTCCTTCTCTCCTCAAAGCAATTGTGAAAGTTTGCTTTGTCACCAAGAAAGATTTGGTTTAGTCACATTTAATCAGAGCAAACAGCATTTTCTGCTGTACAGACGTTTTGTGAGAATCTGAAGTGAAGGATCCCACTTTTGGTACAACCAAACTGGCTGCTGTGTCATGCACAAGTGCCATCTCAGGGGTGGACCTGGCCACTCCATTAGCTTCTATTTTGAAAAAAACAAAACAAGAAAATCCAACCAGGGAATCAGGCACTCATCATTTCTGTGACCAAATGGTGCTGACCCAATGCACCCACACAGACTGCTTCCAGCACACATGGATACTCCATCCCTTCAGAACATCCAGCCTCTGGGCCAGCAACTGAGCTGAAGCTGGTATTTCTCCCTTGCCAGATACCACTACGGATTGTGTTAAACCACTCTGAAATGAGGGTGTCTGGCCTGAGTGTCCCTGCAGGGAAGCTGTGGTTGCAAATGTCTGCACAAGCTTGGAGGTGGCAGCACAAGAGAGCTGCCCTCGGCTCCCGGCAACGGGAAACCCCAGCTGCCCTCCCAGAGAAACCGCCTCTGCAGGGCCCAACGGGACCACTGGCTGCACTGGTTTGGGCTGGCTGCTACAGCAGAAAGGCAGTAAGAGCTGGTGAAAGCTGCAGGGAAGAGCACAGCTGGGTGTGGAGGATGTGGCTGTGGGAGAAGCAGGACAGTGAGTGCTCCTCGGGCTGGGCAGGCAGCGAGAGGCTTCGGGCAGGCGGAAGGGAGGAAGGGTCAATAAGAAGCTTGAGGGGAAATCATCAACTTCAAAGCAGAGCAAAGCTTCAAACATATCAGGCAGAAATCAGTCTTACCAATTCTGGGTTGTGTTTGGGTTTTTTAAATAAAATATTAAAAAAACAGCAGCAAGAGAGGTCTATGAATGACCTTGGAATTAAGTGTATTTATATTCGACTAAAAGGAATATAAAAGCATATTTCACTACAGTATTTTTAAAAACACATATAGTAAGGCCACATTTTTTTTCTGCCTTCAGTAGGGGAGACACAGAAGAGCACTTAGTTCCAATTAGAAATTAAGCAGAAATTATGGTGATTTATGCATAGAGACTGTTAGAGATTACATTACAAATCTAGAAACTACAACTCTCAAATCACTTCAGCAAACATGCTCTTTCTGAGTCCAATTAACCACAGAAACACGAACGGGCTGAGGCTGGCAGGGGCCTCTGGAGAGCTCCAGTCCAGCCCCTTGCCCAAAGCAGGGACAGCCACAGCAGGCTGTTGGGGTCGTGTCCAGTCAGGTCTTTAATGTCTCCATGGGTGGACCCTTCACAACCCCTCAGGGCAACCTGCTTCTGTGTTTGACAACCCTTACTGTAAAGACTTTTCTTATTTTTAATTATTATTTTTTTAATCTAAGAATGAAAAATTAAATACAGCTTCACATTAATTATCAGTGTTACACATACAGTTTATTATAGGGCTCCATCTAACCTTTTCATGCCTGGAGAGGTTCAAGGAAAGCACTTCCGAAACCTCATAGCAGACTTGAGAACCCTGCTGCAGGGCTCATCTCATTTACTTGCTCTTGGTACAGGCCCACATGCTCTTAGAATCTGTTGAAACGTGAGTGCAGGAAAAAGGTTTTCCATTCAAGGAAACTTCTGGAAATTTAAACAAATATTCTCCTCCTGCTGCCTGTCTAAACCATAACCATTCAGAGTGAACATCAGCAGTGGGAGTAGAGGAGGGAATCTTTACTCCTGTGCAGTACTGCACTATAAAGACAGTGTAAAGCACCTTCATATAACCCATTCAGAAGCTTCTATGGGAGGATACTTTGTCTAAAAAAAACCACCTGAACATCCAAGAGCAAATGCAAAAAATCATCAGTAAAGTGGGCTTTTCCAGTTGATCAGGCTGTGTCACAGAAGCATTTGTTTCTAGGTGGTCAGTTTGTGAGTGTGCCTGTACAGAGAGCACTCCAGATGTTGGCACCTGTTTTTCTTTAAACTGATTTCCTCCATCCATTTCTTTTTTTTTTTTTAGCTGCAGTTTTATTTTCTCACAGTTACTGAAAGCCAGCAATTACACATTTGAAGTCTGTTCTCAGAAAACACTGAACTATCATAATGGAAAAATTTTGTCCTCGCCCTTTTGAGTGACTTGGAGGGATTATTTTGCTGGCTTATTAGAAAAATGGGAGTGGAGATTTCCTTTTGTCAAAAGATAAGAGATGTGTACAAAAGAGGCGTTCTACACTGGGAAAGATACCAGCATAGTTGCAGGAATTTCAGTAACCAGCAACAGATAACAAAGCTGGTAGCTAAAAAAAAACCAACACATGTTCTGTTAACTATGAATAAGAAACTGATTCAAATTAAAAAAAACCCAACACATATTGAACATCAGAAAAGGAAACAATTTGTTAGCAGGCTGCATTTACTTAAGACGTATGAACAATATCTTGCAGCTGGGGCCTCATCTAAGCAGGTAAGACTGTAAGTTATCATAGCACAGTGCTTTGCAAAGCACAGTTAAACCCAGTTCCTTGGGCATTCCATAAAAGCAGTCAAGTAAAAGGCAATGATTTCACACTTGTACTGATTCTGACTGAAATTATTTTGCTGTCATTATGAAAGTTTTTCTACAGATTTTTGAGTTTCATTCACTTGCTTTCACATGATACTAACCTGATAACACTCCAGTAAAAGAAATCTTCATCTTAACAATAAGCAATAAATTCAATATGCATTGAAAGAGCTGACTATGTCATTATAGTGAGCAAAAGAATCCTGCAATGGTTTGTTTTTCCTCATAAACTGTATATTCCACAAAAGATCAGTGCGAATTGTTACCCAGTGTATTCCCCTGGTGGTTTAAAGTAAAAAACTGTTCACATGATATTTCTTATTTAAGAGGATTTTTCTATTATGAAATCTTCACTCAGAGGAAAAAGGACTTCCTCGTGCAAGAAATCCTACTGTCTTGAGAGGGATCATGTACATGAGAATCTTCAGTCTTAACAACCATTATTTTTAAAAGCTTGTTGTTAGATACATCAAATACATTTTGTCTGATTCACAGTCTCTGAAGACAGTATATGGCATTTGCCCTAAACTTGATATTAGATTGAGACCAAATCTTTGAAGAAATGAAGGTTAGAATACAATTTGCAGCTTTGCATTTGTTACCGTATTTACACTTACTGTAAATACAATAAATTGGCATCTTCTCCATGACTAGTTTCATCAGAGTCTAAAACTCAATATTCACATAGACTCTCACCACTGTCTTAAGAGTAGGCGGTTTTTGAGAGTGATTATATGTAAAAGTTTTCCTAGATTTTTATTTCTGTAACACTGGCTGTCAGACATTTAATAAGAGTATTTCTACCCTGCAGCCATAAAAGAGACTGTGACGCAGTAAATAGCCTAAGCCAGCAGTCACGCCAGCAGATGTGGCATGCACTGACTGAGCCCACCGAGGAGCCACGGGGGCATCAGGCACAGGTGACATTTCGGGTCACTTTCTGGCCCAGGGAGGTAGAGGTGTGCCAGAGGCACCTGGGCAGGCAGCCGGGGCGGGCCATGCCCCACATCACCCTCCCATGCACTGGCAGGGCACAAAGGGCTGTAAGGTGACCATGGGACATGCCAGCTCCCAAGAGCGACAGGGCGCACGTGCGGTCCTGCTTTTGGACTGTGCGGCGCAGTCGTTGGGACGAACAGTCTCTGGATGGAGCAGACGCACCTGGGCTCAAACAGCAGAAGGGTGTTTGGGGCCAGTCTTGGCTGGGAATTACGAGACTGTGGTATCAAACTGAGAACCTCCTCCAAAAATGAAACTGTTCCCGCCCTTGGCACAGCAGAAGGCAGTCCTTCCTATGCCCTTGGAAAAGTCTTGAGCTGTCTCTGCACTGACAATTGACCTAACAACAGCAAGAGAAAGCCTCTACACACAAAAAAAAAGCAGAACAAAAATAAACAAACAAACCCCTCTCTATTTCTCCTATAATCATCACAAACTCTTTCTACCACTTTCAACTTCAATTTTTGTAGCAAAGTCCGATTTTTATCATGCTTAGACCTCAAACAGCAGCAGGTCACAAGGTGACTTTTACTCTCCTTGCAGCAGAAAGGCAACATTTACTCACTGCACAGCTGTGCCTGAACCAGGCTTTGGCCCCATTACTGAGGGAGTTGGGATTGTCCAGCCTGGGGAGGGAAGGCTCCGGAGAGACCTTCCAGCAGCCTTCCAGTACCTAAAGGGCCTCCTACCTCTCGCTCCAGTCAACCCATCTCTCTAGCGACAGTGAGATTGCAAGTGATCACTGGACCCTGAAAGGACAATCCCTCACTTCAGATTTTCCCTGGCAAAGGGCGAGCAGATTGGTTTTCCCTTCAGCCACCTTCCTCTGTCTTCACTTGTGTTCACTGGTAGGACACTGAAGCAGCAAACCTTTTCACATCAAGACACTTCAGTGTAACTACTGACAACTCTTTAAAGACACTCCCCCAAGCCTTTTTTACTTATTATTCACCTTTTGTAAATCTACAGCTAAATCTACAGGGGTTTTTGTGAGGTTTATATGCAGTGACCTACACACTGCAAGGGAGATTTTCAAAGGCAGGAAGGGTAGTTAGACACAAAGGTCTCGCCAAAAGTCAGTGCCAGTTGTGTCTGTCCCTTAGGCCTCTATCTGCAGCTTTTAAAGTGTTTGTTGAGCTCCCACAGTACAGAAAACGGGGAGAACTTTAGTAGCAAAACCTTTTTTTGTTACCTCATGTTTTGCTATGTTCATATCAATGAACATTGTCTGGAAGAGAGAGGCATTTGAATTCAGAGAAAAATAGTAACGACATGGCTGAGAGGTGAGGAGGATAGTACCATTATTAATGTGTTTTAGTTAACTTCACCCAGTGTTGGTCTTCATGCAAGTTTTAAAGCTCCTGTGTGACAGTGGCTGGATGCACAGCTCTAGAGATCTCGGACTGACAACAGAGTATTGCTCGTGCCTGCTCACCTGGAACATGTAAGTTGTCCTGCACAAGTACATCAGGTAGCTTCTGGTGTCCATATACAACTACACACAAATTACACACACCAGTATCAGCTTTATATTGGCTTGCAACCATTATTTTGAATTATATCTTCCCGATATTCACTAAGGATCTGAGGATGCTAACATGATGCTGCACAGAATATGATGCAACTCACACATAAATATTTCTTACTCTTTTAGAGATATGTCACTTATTTCTAGCAAGGTTTTGATCAGACATATATATTTTCATGTGTGACTTCTTTACCTCCTCTCTCTATTATAATATGCATTTAACTGACGTTGCATTAAGAACTGAGCACTATGTTTCCAGGACTGAAAGGCAGTGATCTCAGTGCAGACATCTGTTTGGTAATAGGAACAGAGTCCTCAATAGGAGGCTGGCTGAAACCCACCTGAAAACCCACCATGCGTCTGCTTACCTTCTCCCTTACTGAATCCCCCAACAGCTGAAAAGTAGCTACTTCTGTAGAGATGATCTGATGTAATTATCTTAGGCGAACACACGCACGGTGTGCTGGGCTTCTGTCGCATCAGGTCGTGGTCAGCACAGATGTTGTCACCGAGAGGTTCAAGCCAGCAAGTGGGACATTGTTTTCTTTCTGTGCAGTGGAAAGAAAAGGCTATCCAATGAGAGGGTGATGTCCGTAATGAGCCAGTGTCCTTGCAGGAATTTGGAAAAATGACCTGTAATTGTTGAAATCAAAATAATGTGATGTTTGGCATTATACAGGCCCTTCTCATCCCAAGGCTCCCAGAGAATTCTCTGAGGATGAATTTTCCCCTACAGACCTCCAGAAACCAACAAATAAGGTGACGCATCCTGCTGACAGGAGTCGGCAAGGAGCAAAGACCAGACCCCAGGATTCCTTTTGTAGAGCTGTAGAAAACTAGATCACAATCTCTCTTTGCAAAGGAGTTATTTGCTTCTTGGTAAGTGCAGCTGTCTCAGATGATCCAGAAATGAAACATGCTGAACATTCTGCCTGTTCGGAAGCATTTATAACGACTGCTGTAAAGATAACTTCCAAACTCGCATATGGCTGCCGTGATACGTACAAAGCACACTGATCTGAAGTCTAACAGAGAAGTCTGGATTTTCACATACAAATATGCATGTTAGCTCAGATACTAATAGCAGTAGCACTGGTCTCAGTAGCTCACCATTAACTGGGCCCTGGGTGTTTCCCTGGTAACTGGAATCCTGCACTCTCTGACAGCACTTCACACACCTAGTTTAAAACTAATTGAGGTATGTGTACACAAACCACAGTAAGGACCGGGGACTGCTGTCTCACAAAAGCAGAAGTTAGTTTACACACAGAAATGTGTGATCATAGGATTTTAAAGAAAAATAATGAAAAATCCTTTTCCCTCAATACCAGGACGAGTATTTTCCCCTCTACCTTTATAGGTCAGACTGACCCTCATGGCGCTCTCTCCCAAGGGATCACCCTGGGACCCGTGGAGAGCTCTGTCATTCTGAAATGCACTTTGTGGGAAGGGAAGGGGTTCAGGAATAACACCCATTCCACCAGTATCAAAAGCAGAGTGAACTAGGCTACAGTGAGAGGAGAGCACTCTCACTGTTCATAAGATTTCATGGATGGGCAGGGACAGAGCCAGTCAGTTTCTGATGCTTGAACAATACACAATTTCTTTGTGTGAGCAAACTGTTAACAACTTTTGGTACTATGTAGCTGGCTTTAAAGCCCACAGGAACCTAGTCTTAAGGGTTTACTGCTAGGATACCTTTGTGTTACTCCGGGAGAGCCTCTTGCTTCAGTTTATCCTTCTGTAAATTGGTATAACGAGACTGGCACCCTTTATAAAGTGCCGTAGATCCACTGATAAAAAGTGCTGAGCAACAGATAAAAAGTGCTGAGTAACAGATAGACACTGTTATAAATTAGTGCTCATGAATATATAGAAAATCAAATGTAAAACATACACAGAACTGACCACCGGGCTGTTCAACCTTTCTGCCTTTAAAGCTGCTCCAAAGTCACAGGCAGGAGCGGTGTCAGCCTGCTTTGTGCATCACTGCTCACAGCAGGCTAGAGCTGGCAGAGGGGCAAAGAAGATCTACATGACTGAGTCCTAAAGCTTTTCCTATTGGCAATGCTGACAAAAGAAAGCGAGCTTCTAAGTGAGAAGACAAGCTGTGGGGCTTACACTGGACAGTGAGGCAAGTCACTTCCGTGGCAAGTGCAAATTCCTGCAGACACTGCAGTATGAAGGAGCCCAAACAGGAATTCAGTGCATTGGAAAAATCTGGCTAAAGTATTGCTACCACCAAACAGCTGTTCTGCAGCTTGAATGAGCTAAATCAGGGCTCAGTCACAATATCCAGACCAAAATCATAAGGCAAATCATAATCATCTATTAAACACATTTTCTGTTCAACAGAGAGGCATGTTTCATGCCTGGCTCACCAATTCGTGGCTAACATGACGTTATTTCGTTCAACATAAATGATTTTTACCGAGTCATTTTATAACTATGGTTTTCTTCCGTTACAGTTATATAAATATATTTTATATAATACAAAATTATAGCACCGAGCCATTACTGTGCCTCTTTTCTATTCTCCTTTATGCAAACTGGAAATAGAACTTTTTTTCATATAAAGCAGAAGAGTCATTAGGAGAATCATCTGTCAGTTGATGATCAGGGACTTAGGCAAGATATTAAATTCAAAGTAAAGAAGAAAACTAAGTCTCGATGTGAGAACTGACCACAAGCCACTGATTAGAGTGCAGGAACTAGGTCCCTTGTATAATGACATTGTTTGCTAACATACAATTAGAATTAAATTCAAGATTTGAATATTTATCAGACAGTTTTGACTCTGTGTCACAAAATTAACCTTGTCCCAATTTGCTAATTTTCTCTTGGCTGTGATTTGTCTTCTGATTAATTTTCAATACTGTCTGCAAAAATGCTTATATCTCAGGAAATATTCACCACTTCAGTGGCTAAGGAGGAACTTGATGCCTGTTTCGATGATGTGTTAGGTTCAGCAGTCATCTATATTTATGAATTTATCTGCCAGTGAAAGAGCTTTTATTTTGCCACTTATTATTAATTTTCCTTATCTAACTTGACACACACCGCTAACACTGTGCTATCAGTTGTGGAAACAGCCTAGCACCTTTGGAAGCAGGAACACTCCGGCCTATCTAGCTTGCGAAGGAGACGCAGACTCTGACTACGCATAAGATATTCCTTACACATTGTAAGCAGTTGGGTGGTGCATATTCAGACGTAAAGATCTTTCTCTCCATGGCTTAAAGCACATCAATATCAATCAAAAATCAAGAAATAGGGATGACCACTACCAACAGTATCCACATCTGCATTAAGAAACGGTGGACTCGCCATACACGGTGCAGCTACGTATTCCAGACCACTGTTCCTTGCACGGTACTGAGATGTGTAACCGGAGCACATTGGTGCTATTGTAATGTACCTAGCAAATAAAAATAACTAAATTCTAAGTAGCCCAAAAGGGAACTGAGTGCTTTTGAAAATTCTTTTCCAAGCATTGCTACCAAACAGCTATTCTGTGTCTTACGTAAAGCAAGATCAGATCTCCAAGCATTTTTGCGAAAGGATATCACACAACAACGTCGGTTTTTGAAAGAATGACAAAAAGCAAAGATGCTTCAACTGTGAAAAAGTGAGCACCCCAGGCCAGGGCAAAATCTCCTGGTGACTGCGTGCCACTCATTTGCCTACCTCATTGCTTTGACTTCCTGACTCTGTATCTGATCCAGCACTTTGCACTGCCAAGCTTTAACCCTAGCAAATTTATTTTACCTAAAGTTACCCATTGTAATGGTACACACATGGGTGTCAGAGCTGTTCCTTATCACAGTCTACTGCTGCAGAGGCTATGACCAAGGAGAAAAGCACAAGTTCCAAAGCCTGGCAGAATCTCAGGCTGTGTTCTTACCAAACAAGCACTGGAGAAAACAGGTCCCTGGTCCCTAATCTTTTTATGACACAGGCCTGGCAGCTGCACCATCTCCCTTTTCCACTGTGCATAAGCACAGAAGGCACTCAGCTGCTCAAATGCTACCAGAGTTGCAGTGACTTCTTCTGGCAGGTTAGATAGAAACATTCCAGAAACTTTCAACAACCAGAGAGGATCTGCTGGACAATAGCTGGATCATCTCAGTTTATACACCATACATGAATATATTCCTCACACAAAGCAGTAACACCTCCCTAATATTCCCTATTTCAGCATCTTTATATTGAATTATATCATCTTACACGAAGCTTGTAACTTTGCCAGTAAAAAGTCATTTGAGAAGCCTGAACACATGAAAATTATGAATCTCCATACAGATATGGAGCATGATACTTTTAGTGAGGCCCAGTATTTTCTGGTTTAAATGCTTATTATAACACCATGCTGTATTTTATACAGATTGTTTTAATTTACTTATAGATTTATTGCTGAATAAAGCAATTTACTACTGAAATACACTGTAGAACTTACCTTTTTTTATTGATAAGGATAAATTGATGGCAGTTTCTGGTCAAAACTTGTTGTATAATATGTTTAGTTTTGGGCCTAATAGCAAGGTAGAAAGGCTACCTGATGCTAACTATGTTTGGTCACACCCTCGGGGGAGCATGCACGGTATAGTTTTTACTGCAGCAAGCCACTGCTCAGCTATGGAGACTGAACTGCATTTAATCAAACTGCACAGAACCACACGGATGCATTGGAACTGTGCTACATTCAAAAGATTACTTTTTGTGTGCTTTTGTAGTAAAGATTTTTCACTTTTTCTACGTGATTATACATTTCTAAATATCTTAATTAGCCAATTATTTGATTTATTTCTTGCAAGATATTAACATCAAGTGTTACAGCACCTGAATGAAGGACTGAGACAGACCCGTCAAAAGATGGTCAAAAATAGTCACTTAATAGGTTAAAGCTCTAACTGTGTTTTCCTCTTAAGTAATTTTCCATATTTTTAAGGCTTCAGTAAGAAATTTCATGAAGAAATGTCCCCTAACCATTCCTAATTCACACTGCAATGATGCTGGTGCTCTTACAAGCCCCGACATCTTGATGTTATTTGCACAGCACATCTTCCTACCATGAAAACAGTGACTGTTCCTTCAGAAATCCAGGCAAACACAACTTCTGCAGCGTACAATGAATCAGCACAGGTCTCTTTATGGAAAGAGGAAGGGATTCAAAAAGAAAACATAAAGGTTAACTGCTGGTACCTGAAAAGTAATCATTCCTTTTCTGAAAATATTAGCACATTTCAGTCCATAATAGATCATTATTTAGGGCATACCATGAATGTGAATGTATTTAGTTACATCATGGAGCAGCAGGATTTTTCATGCCATGGAGCAGCTGCACAAGGCCAACCTCAGCCTGACCACTCCTTGCCAAAGCTCTCAGGTCCACAAAACCATATCTTCCCTCCCAACCAATTTCACTCAGAAAGGCTAAAAGGATTTGTTTCCTATGTAGAGACACTTAGAGTTTTCTTATTGTAGGTCTTTTTACAGCTACTTTATGAATTTTTTTACCTTATTCTCACAAGAAAAGCATTATAGAAAAAGAAGCCTAAGGATAAGACAAAATAATTACGTAAAAAGAAAACCTGCAGAGGAAGAAAGAATCTCCAGGCATGGTCTGATGCGCTGCGCTGGCTACCTCTGATCTTTGTGAAGAGGCTAGTCATTATCCTTTCTGTCAAAGCTGCCTTTCTCTTTCCAATTAACAGGTATACCTGAGCATATAACTGCCTTTTCAACAAGCTTCTTTCAAAAAGCCCAGGTTTGCATAAATCACCTTAGTGTGTTTCCAAAACTTGGATTGTTTTGGCAGAAGGAAGCTATGGAGCAGCGCTCTCCGCAAAAGTGCCAGCAGCTCTGAGAGGGGCACGTGTCAAAGGGAGGGGTCCCACCACTGGCAGGCACCAGTGCCGCTGCCAGGGCTCTCCGGTGAGCAGGACAAGGCCTGGAAGAACTCACATAGTTGAAACAGCACCACTACCTGCACTGAAAAATGTGCGACGACAGCAGAGTGGCTCCTGTTCTGCAAACAGATCCTTACAGGTGTATTCCACAATACTAAAAACAATCCCTCTGGCATCCCTGGAACTCGTTGCATAAATAACCTATTGGGACCCACCCTTTTGAATTGTTAATTACAACTCCCTGAAACAAAACTGATCTTAAATTCACTAGAAGTCCTTCCTTTTGAAGCAGAACCTGCCGGTCTGATCCTGCAAACGCTCAGGCAAACACTTACACTGATCACAGTGAGTAGGGCCTGTCTACCTCAGTGAGGCTACTGAAGTTGCATACATGGACAAAAGGACAGTTTTGTGTACAAAATATGCATGTTTTATCTTCTAGTTGATGTGAGCCATGCGAAATTTACTCTGAGATTTACACCTGATTTACCTCTCGGAAAAGAGTCCACTTCTTCCTGCATGCTTTTATCAACAAAGTGAACGTGGACAGCTACTGTGGAGTAACAACACCAGCAGCAACCATTTCTCTCACAGTCCACACATTATAGTGCACAAATTAAGTATAAGCAATACTTTCATGTGGCAAGAATTGCAAAATTGAGGATGAGACACACTCACACATAAAAAGCCTCCAGCTGTGCACTCCATAAGGCAGCAGGACTGAGTGAGTGGGTAACAGGGATGCTCGGGGGTCTCGCTGGCTGTGCTGCGGTTTCCATTCTTTGCAGCTTCAGCAGGAGTTTGACTCTCAGGAAACTGAAGTCTCTTATCCATCCCTGAGTACCACCTCTGAAATATTAGAAAAAATATTCTTTTCATACTGCATGAAACAGTTATGGACTTTTTAAACTATTTATGATAGGATTATAGAAGAGGGAGTAAATCATGTGAAAAAGTGTTTTGCTTGCCTGTTTTTAGCTGATTGTTTTTTTGAACATGGCATGGTATGCATACTGCTACAATCAACTGCTCTTGCAAGTCAGATGAAACTACACAAGTGTCTGTCGTCTTGTTTTTCAATCCTGTGCATCTATATTTTTAAGCAAAAAGGTACTGAACAGTGCTGGCAGTTCACAGTGCTAACAAACTGCTGTCTTGCACATGTATCTTCAAGAATATTCTAGACTAAACTTTGTAAACACCAAACTAATGTAACCTGTTTGCCAAGCCTTCCACTTCATATAATAGTTTCCAAAAGTCAAAACATAATTGCATTTACAAAGGGAAATAAACACTCAGGTTGCAAGGCAGTGAAAACAAAGCTCATTGTATTTGAAAAGGAACGATACGGAGCAGAAGCTGCTTTTAACCTTTACTGTTGATTTCAAAAAAAAGAAAAAACACTACTCTTCTCCAAACAACGACTATGTCAATTTTAACTATCCTCTTTAAGAATATTCCAATAATATGACATGATTTACGGAAAAATACCACTCCATGTTTGCTTTTGTCAGCATCTCAGGTCTATCTACTTGAACACAAATGCTAGTAAATATTGATGCACCTCTTGATAGGAGGACTCATTACAGTTTGTACTAGCAGTTTTGTAGCAGGTTTGCTAGTAGTTATTGAACAAAATTCTTACTTGTATGCTGTATATCTTATCTTTTTTTTTTTTAACCTGAATTCATTACTTATGTACCTTCACCGGCTTCCTGTTTCTCCTTAGATGCAAATCAACATCCAGGTTTGATGTATGCTGTATGAGGATCTGATTGTGCAATGTACTGAATGTTCTCAGGTTCCTCAGAGACAACTTTTTGGTCCAGAAAAGCCTTAACTCACATTTGCTATTTTGCTGTTCTTATTTATATGTTATAAACACATCCAATGAAAATTCCCCTTCAGTCTGTGAGACCGTGGGTGGCTCTGTGTCAGATTTTTCCCTTAGTTTTAGGTGACGTACTTTGCCTCGAATAGTCTGCAGTGCCTGTTCTTCCACGCACAATGTCTTCAGGGTTTGCTGCAGCAAGGATGCGGTTAAAGCTCAGAGTTGCAAGCCATTTCTATTCAGACTTTCTGAGAAAGTTCAGTATGCCTGCATCAGGCTTTTACAGAGCACATCCATGTCTACAAATTGTGAAATTTTAAATTATATGCAAGAAAATACTTAAATCAACTCATATGAGGATTAAATACTATATAGAAATCAATACTTTATTATTTCTGACTAGACCTAAATAAGACTGCTCTTAAGATAGAACAAGAAAAATAGTTTCACAACAACAACAAAAATTTGAATAATTCAGATAGTTGGAAGATATTATAATATTTTCCAAGTTAGCAAAATGAAAAGCCTCATTAATGATAGCAATGTTAGAATTTGTTTTGGTTGCAAGCGTCTCAAAATTACATACATGTTATGTTTAGCAAAGTTCTGCTGCTAATTTCTAGCCCTAAAATGCATTATCTTCAGCTCAACTTTGGGGAATTAATTTTGCTTACTTAGATTAGCTGGAGATTCAAAAGTGTTCTGAAAGCCTACTAAGCATCACTACAATACTAATAACTGAAATTCAGCATCAACAGAAACAAAAGCAGCCAAGCTTTTTGCTTCACAGCAACAGCTGACTACCTTTCACCAAAACAACTCCTGTATAGCCCAGGCAGCTGGTGGAAAGACTGGACTGCAGATTACTGGCATTAAGACCTGTATGTGCTGTATCATTATGCTGGCAGAATTTGTCAGTTCATTACTTAAACACCTCATCCAACCTCTGATTAAATTGATGGAATTTAACAGAATAAGAACTGAGGCATTACTGAAAGTTCGTTGCACATATGGACTTCAAGAGCTGACCCTGACTTGATCCTACATGACTTAACATGTAGTTCTCCTCTAAATAGTAATATTGGATATTATCAATAGTATTCAAGAGTCTACACAAAACATCTCTATCCCTTCCTGACCACTTTGAAAAAAAAACAGTCTGAAATGCAAAAAAAACAAAGTGGCTTTTCTATTTCTCCTGTACTATCAGTAAATTCTCAATTGCAGTCTCTTTCAGAGATAGCTGCAAAGCTTCACTGTCTTCGCCGCTTTTCCCCAACTAGGGCTGATATGAACACAAGTTCCACATCTGCAAAA
Source organism: Tauraco erythrolophus (assembly GCF_009769465.1). Taxonomy (NCBI): domain Eukaryota; kingdom Metazoa; phylum Chordata; class Aves; order Musophagiformes; family Musophagidae; genus Tauraco; species Tauraco erythrolophus. Next base: position 194,551 of record NC_141473.1, read on the forward strand.
TGAATACACTTGTGCATGCTTCCATGCACATGGAGATGTTTCTAGAGCACCTCCTTTTGCGATGCACCAGATGTTATTATCCAAATGTCCAGTGTTTATCTCCAGTGTCACTGGACAGCAGCTTGAGTACACAGCCCGAATGTTAGAGACTGATTTCAAGGCCCTCCACAAGCCAAACGATTTTATGCTGCATCCAATAAACACCTAAGAGAGGTGGGCCCGTACCAACCTCATGAAGTTTAACCAGGCCAAATGCAAGGTCCTACATCTGGGTCGTGGCAATCGCAGGCATAAATACAGACTGGGTGGTGATTGGATCGAGAGCAGCCCTGAGGAGAAGGACTTGGGAGTACTGGTGGACGAGAAGCTCAATATGAGCCAGCAATGTGCTCTTGCGGCCCAGAAGGCCAACCGTGTCCTGGGCTGCATCAAGAGGAGCGTGGCCAGCAGGTCGAGGGAGGTGATTCTCCCCCTCTACTCTGCCCTCGTGAGACCTCACTTGGAGTACTGCGTCCAGTTCTGGAGTCCCCAACATAAGAAGGACATGGACCAGTTGGAGAGGGTCCAGAGGAGGGCCACGAAGATGATAAGAGGGCTGGAGCACCTTTCCTATGAGGACAGGCTGAAAGAGTTGGGGCTGTTCAGCCTGGAGAAGAGGAGGCTCCGGGGTGACCTTATAGCGGTCTTCCAGTACCTCAAGGGGGCCTACAGGAAAGATGGGGAGAGGCTGTTCAGGAGGGCCAGTTATGATAGGACAAGGGGTAATGGTTTTAAAATAGAGGGAGGTAGGTTCAGGTTGGATATTAGGAAAAAATTTTTTACTATGAGAGTGGTAGAACACTGGAACAGGTTGCCCAGAGAGGTGGTGGATGCTCCATCCCTGGAGACGTTCAAGGCCAGGTTGGACAAGGCCCTGAGCAACCTGATCTAGTTGGAGATATCCCTGTTCCTTGCAGGGGGGTTGGACTAGATGACCTTTGAAGGTCCCTTCCAGCCCTAACCATTCTATGAAACACTGTCAGAGGCTAAAAGTTATGTTTTATACACCCATTTCCCAGAGCAGCAGCTGCTTTGAGGACCTTGAGTTAGACACGTGTATTCCCTACTCAGTGAAAAGGGCACGTCCAGCACGGCAGTGACTTCCAGGGTAGCCAGCACACCAAGGCAAAGCTTCAGAGCTGTGGGAAAATACCTCCAGCCTCCTCCAGACCTACAGATTCTCCTTTGGAGGATGGATGTCCATCGCAAATCTTGAAAATAAACAAACAAGGCTCATTCCTTACTTCTAAAAGATAAAAATAAGACCCCAAATCTTCAGCCAAAACTAGGCTATTGCATAAAAGGCAGGTGCAAGGAGCTACGTCTCAGACAGCGACAGTGTCAAGTTCCCAGCCCACAAAGGGATGCTCACAGACAGGTGGGATGCACTGGGGCAACCTGCCAAAACGCACAGGGACTCAGTCTCAGCCCAGTCCAGTCCGTGAATCCTGATGGGGCTGGGAAGAAATCGTGCTGCTGCCATGCTGCCGCAAGTGGAGCAGCAGGAAGAGGCCCACAGGCAACGACAGTCAGTCAATAGGTAACGTAACTAGTGAGTTGTAAAAGAAGCTCTTTCTTCTTCAAGGTTTCAGATCACAGACTTGAGCTTTGGCTCAAAAAAACCTTTCATGTTTTCTTTTAGAGAGAAAACATTGCTGTCTGCTTTGTTTTTCAGTCTGGCTTGCTTTATGCTCTCACTCAGCTTTCTCTGTACTCCCTACCTTTTTCTTTCTAAAATATGTCCAGGGTTTCTTTTTCTATTTTAGTCTTGGGTTTTATACATCAGCTATCTGACAAACTTCTGGTTTTACTTTATAAAAGTGTGCTACCTAATAAATTTCCTCCAAAAACTTCTTCCATATTAACAGCCTGCACATTAATGTCACGAAAATCAACACCAGAGGAAAAAAAAGTAGAACAGCGATTTTCTTGTCCTCACCAGAAGGTTACACACACTCTGTTGCTCAGCAGGTGTCCACACTGTTAGCACCCACGAAGAGCCACTGCACACGTTTACCAGAGTGGATCTTCTCTCCTTCTACTTGATGTCATTCTCGAGCACCCTACGTGACAAACCAGCACCACTGCTGTGCCAACGGCCAAAACTCCCACGGCAGGTGCAAACAAAAAACTGACCATAATAACAGTAAACTTCACAGTGCCTTTTATCTAATACCATCCCAAAGTACCTACAAGCTGGACAGTTATAACAACTTCATTTCTTTCTGCAACAGCAGTCATTATCAGAAAAACCATGGTCACCACCATTTTTAACAGGAAGGGTTCACAGTATTTAAAATACGAGAGGAATTTAGGCTTGCCGGATGCAGCTCTTCAGAGCAGAATTTGCACGCAGGTCAGCCCATCAGGCCTCTGAACTGCAATGCTGGGATTTCTCGTGAGAGGTTTCCTCTGAGAGCCATGGTGCTTTGTTCGGCTCGTTGAAGCAAGGTAACCTAAAGATGACCTCCTAACGTACAGAACTTGTAATAACAGTTTTGTGTTTGGAGAAAGGGGACATTACTGAGAACAGAGAGTGGGGGCGGGAAGAAAATGTTGAGGGAGAAAATAATTGAAAATACACCCACATGTGGATTGAAATTTTGTTCTTTGGACTGACTTCACCCAAATTTGGTCAGCGTTTGCTGGCAACAGCTCAAGGCAGACATACTACAGCTAAAGAAACCCTACATTCAGGTGATGACTCCCTAATAAACTTCATACTAATTTGCAGAAGCCATAAGGCAAAGCTCTATGGCTTCTCAGTTGTAATATATGTCTATCTTCAAGTCAGAATCAGATCATTTTAGCTGAAACACTTAAAAAAAAAAAGGCAAGAGACACTTGAAGCGAAACCACCATTCTGAGTAATTAGGCAACTGAAGTTACGCACTTATGGCAAGAACAGAGCAACTTTCAAGTACCAGCTGCAGTTTCTATCAACACAACTATGATATTATTTTAATCATTACTTACATAAAGTAGCTCCATATGGATGAAGTCATTAAAATAGACTTCACTCACAATGGAATGGGGCTTATCCCTGTATCCCAATCATTTTATTATTGGAAATTACTCATCCATGCACTGTATTACATTTGAACTGAAGCAGGTATTTCCAGAGAATTACTTAATCACAATTTTCTCATCTTTCGTCTAGCTTATAATTGCCTATGATAAAAGTTTTCTGATGGCATAACATCTTTTATATACTCTTTGTCCACCTGAATTAGGCTTTAGCTAATAAATTTTATTTTTGTAGTTGTGTTGGAATAGAAAGAGCATTTATTGCTGAGCACTTATGAGGAGAAAGTGAAATGTTCTGAGATACCACTTCAAGAGAAAACCATAGCCTGCTTTGCTGAGTTTAAGGTACTGCACAAACCAGCCCATATGTCACTTCTATGTCATACATGGAGCTCCGTGAAGAACGAACAATCGCTTCTCAATTCAGTGATTTCAATTCTTTTTCCCCAGCACAAATGTCTCCCCAGATATATATTCCTGTATGCATCAGATTGTTCAGGGTTATTTTTTTTTAAAACCACAGTATTTATTGCAGCCCTAAATAAAAAGCTAGTACCTCTTGCAGCCCATAAAAAGGAAGGCTTAAACTGACCCAAATGCCATTAAATTCTTTCGCCACAATTGATTCTCATTAAGTCAGGGCTTTAGCAGAGAAAATGGGATGCAGGGAATGGACAAGAATATACCAAAGAACCACGGCCACCACCTCTTTCCTTCGCTGGGAGAACAATACAAATGGCAACACTCGCTACTGGCCGTGGCACCCAGCAGATGGTGGGAAGAATGCTGTTTGGAGAGTGACTGCCAGCAGCTCAAAACTGATCACTAACTGAGAAGAGTCGTGCACTGTGAAATACAGATGGAAGTCTGCTAAGCAGTCCTTCAGGTTCAAAACAGCAATAATTGCAAGGATGCCTTCAGAAAGTATGTAGAAAGCTTGCAGACAAACTTAGGTTGCCTGGAAAACCCTGTGCATGAAATCCCACCACACCTCTGCTAATGGGTACTTTGGGAAGGAAAACAAAGAGAACGTGTGTTGCTCACCAGCCTGGGCTGCGGCACCAAGGACGCTGTTGCATCTTCCGCAGCCAGGAGGAAATGGCCTGCCTCTTGTAGGCAGGGTCTGTACCTTGAGTTAATTAGTTTAATTAGTTCATTATATTCAACTCAATCCAGCTGGGTAATAATGATTGGATGCCATAAACATGTATTGAGAGAGATTAAGCTTATGCAAGGATGCAGGCAAATAATAGTGAATTTGCTATAGTGAACGACTGCCCACAAAGACAACTGCCCTTGTCTTGTTGACTTTTCTATCAGAAGTATTGTACCCCAGCACTTCATCTTCATGTATGATCACTGGGAGATACAAAAAGCACGGGCTGCCATGAACACAGATAAATGTTCACTCAGAACAGTCAGGCCAAGACTGAGATCCAGCACAAAGTAAGCTGCTTAACTCATGGAAGAAAATCAACACCTTATGCAACTTGATAAATGACCAGTAAGCAGATCTCACTAATCTGACTTAGCATTAACATGGTTATGTGACTTCTACCTTGGAACTGGCCCGGGTAGACTGGCAGGCTTGTAGATAGCACAAGTTTGTCTCCTAGATTATGCTGGGTATGCATACACTTGGTAAGACATTTCATTTTCTGTATTAACTGCACTAATGGGCATGCACTAAGCAGGAGAGTTAACTGTCACCTTCCACTTAATACTCTGTGGATAAATTGGGATATTATTTCATGCATTTCAAGAGAAAGATTGTCTTTATGGAAAAATATTAAGTTTCTGCAAAATGCATGAAGTTTTTTCGCTTTCCTCACATTTACAGATATATTACAACTGAGAAGTCACAGAGCTTTACCTTATAGCTTCTGCAAATCAACATGAAGTTCATCAGGGAGCCATCACCTGAATGTAGGGTTTCTTTAGCTGTAGTATGTTGCCAGCAAAAGCTGACCATTGATTTGCCATTCTAATTAGTTTTCCTATTGAAGTAGTCATTTTCTAAATGTTTGTGATTGGAAAAAAAACACACCACAAAATCTTTCCACAATATTTTCTTCTTTGAGAAGGTCCTATTGAATTCTCCTTTCCATATTTTCTTATAACTATTCCTTATTAGTCCTTTCTGTACCTTTTTATAACTACTGCTTCTTAGTGTTTTAACCTCTGTTCTACTGACAGATTTTGTTAGTCATTTTGTTCCTTGCAAACTTGAGGCCGTATAGAGTTTTCAATACCATCGACAATTAAGGAGTCCTTATGTTCTGCATAAGTGATTACAAGATACATTTAATATTTGCAATTCAATTTATCTGAACTTAAAATGAATGTAAAACTATCCAAAAATATTTAAATCAGTATAAATAAACCCAATCTTTCATCTCTACAGAACACAAAACAACAGGCAGCAGGGAAGTGAAATGACCCCAGAAAATCTGAATACATAGTGTGGAATAAGACGAAGCAACAGTAGAGAAGAAAGGATTACTGTCATCATTCATTTGGCAAATTGGATGTCAAATAAGCAAAAATTAATGCCAGCAAGAAAAAAAATGAGGTATTCGTCATTTGACATGAGATGATACAAAGTGCACATTAGATCAAAATCTAATGTGTCAAAGTGAAGTTAAACCTCATGGGTTTATGTATAAAGTGAACACGTGGGAAAAAAAAGTTACATTCCATGCTGATATAATATCATATGACAAGTGTTTGCTAATATCACATATAGAAAAATCTGCTAGGAATAAAGCTGCATTAACATTTCTTTCATTCAATAAATACTTGCTATGGAACATGGAGTGTTTCCTCTTAAAAGCTTTTTTTGAGCTGAGAAATAGATTAAAGGATACAGGACCCTTGTATTGCTGCATCTTTACCTTCATAATTCCTATTCTCAACTACAGTTCTCTAGAGATTTGCAAAAGAGTTTGGATCTCTCATTTGTGTCAATATCTGCCACTATATCTACAAACATCTGCTCACGAAAACCTGAGGTTTTATTTTTAGCAAGCATGGAAGAATGCCTCTCGCTATTGTCTTCCTGTTATAAGGACTTAAATCTTGGTTCCTTGCCTTGCTTTGACTATATTCTCTCCATATTTTCCACATGATTTTTATGAGTAAGTGTATGCTTGGCTCATAGTTTTAGTCTATTTATTTAATCCCATAAATGACACTATAATGTGATTTCCAACTACCTTGAGGCAAAACTAAAAGCTAAAGCATCAAAACCTCAAACCTAAAAATCAAAAAACTAAAGCCAAAACCTAAAGACACTAAACTGCCAACAAACCTTATACCAAGGGAGTTCTCACCTGTAAGTTCCAGCTCAGGCACCTCAGATAAAACGCACAATTTTTTAGATGGGACAGAGATCCTCAAAACACTTATTTGTCTTCTTCTCAGCCTTTCAGCATGTAAAGTTCTCTACAAACCAGCATTTCAGAAGAGGAACTGAGGCTGGACAGGCAACGGCACTCCACTCATGGCATCCCCAGCTGCTGGAGCACTTACTTCGGACCTCTGCTTCCACAGGACTTTCAAGTGAGGTACAACCTTCCTCCTACCCATATTCTTCATGTTTCACAGCATACCAAAGATCCTCTCCAAAATAATTCAGTCTCTCACTAGTGCAAAATCTAACTTCCTAGTCAGATTTCAGGAGTGTAGAGATACATTTCTTACTGCTGACCTTAATGTGAGAAACAGCATATTGGACTGGTAAGATTTCCAGGAAGGAAGGCCTCCGCAAAAAGTTAATCTCATCTCACTGCATCGAGATACTTAAGTATTTATGAAGATAACTTTAAGCATATGAGCCAACAAGACTACTTATACAAGCTATTTTTGTATTTTTCTGGTTTATTGGAAGAAAGATCTGCTAAATAGCTACACATCTACTCTTGTCTCTAACACGGGGCTCACAGCATGACTTTTAAAGGTAGAGTTCTGTTTAAATATGAAACTTTTTAACTCCTTTAATTACTCTCATTTTTCTTTAATACAGGATAATTCCTCAACATGAGTCGTTCCACTGCATTTTTAAAACTTCTTTATCTGACACCACTTTTTATTTTCCATTAGTACTACCAAGAAATCCTGTCATGGAAAACTCATTCACTTCTGGCCTCAAGTGCAACGAAACAGCAGCATTCCTTTGCCAACCCAGAGAGAGACGGCAGTGTAAGAAGAGATGAGACAGAAGGTAAACCTGGCAAGACTGAGAAAGCAAGCCAAATCAGGAGCATCCATGTAGGGAGCTTTTTACTCCTCTCATTCCTCACTTTGTCACATTCTAGTTAAGTGACACAAGTACATGAACGCAGCATCAGCGTTTGGTGCTTTTACATCAGCCCCACGCTTTTCTGGGTACAGAGGCAGCAAACGTAAGCAGCTAAAACTGCAGCACCACCAGGCGTGCAGCAATCACTGCCACGCTAGTAGTAACACATCATTTAAAATAATAATAGCATTGTATTTAAAATTACCATCATCCTACAGTAAGCACAAGGAAACAACATCAGTGACATGAGAGGATGACCTTGTTTCCAAGATACCTGCCTACAACATTTGTACCTTTTAAAAACAATTTTCATTCACTTCAGTGGTATACTTACGATACTAATCATAAGAGGAAGAAAAACAGGGACCATTTCAAACACCACCCTTTTGTATTTTTCTTTAAAACGAAGTGAAGTAGTATAATAGTGCCCTCAGGTGGTGTAAATTCAATTCTGTCCTATTGTCTTTTCTAGAAAGACAGCTCTGTAAATACTACTAATTTTCGGCAGGCTGGATGACTATGGAAGAAAGTCACACAGGAAGGCAAAGCACATTATAAGCAGTTTTGTTGCCAAGGAAGGCTCTTTTCTTGAGTGTTTTGGCAACTCCTGGTTTTTAAAAACCATTCTTTATTCATTTTTAAGTATCTGTGGAAGAAATCTAACAAATCCCCCAAAGACAACTTAAAAAACGCCATCACTGATTATAGGAACAAAGATGGATAGAAGGAAAGAGATACAGAAAAGAAGATAAAACCAGAAGGGAGAAGAGGTAATGAATTCTGTAAGAGCTTTTCAGAACAAAAGAGGAGATACATACTTAAAAAAACCACACAACACCACAAAACCAAACACATAGATAGTGTATCATTTCCTAAATACATCCACATGTAATATGGCTTAATGGTGAGGAAAAAGTGCATAAATAAACCAGCATGTGATAAGTTTGTCATATTACCTGAAACTTTCTGAGTTTATAATGTCATTTTTAATGACCATTCTAAAGGCTGTAATTGCCAAAAACATATTCCTGGTGTTCAATCTTTGGTGATGAATTGCATTTCCATCCTTACAGAAATTTAGTCTGGAGAAATCAGCTTCCTGAAGATGCAGGACATCGTTAATGCGCATCAGGCCGGTAAAATTTTTTTGTCACCAAGAGTAGTCATGTAAAATGACTTTTGTTTAGCTGCTCTACTTCTCCATATTTAAGGTAATTCCAGTATTTTGTATCACAATGAAATGCTTTCTTTATGCCTAGCATTTCTCATTGTTTCACGTGTTCTTTAAATAAATGTGAGTAAGATCAGCATATCACCAGGAGAATCCTCTAATCAACCACAATTAAAAGGTTTGCCAAAGACTCTGTAAAAGTATAATCACTGTTATTATATAAAGATACTCTTGAAGGAATGGCCTGCCAGCTTACAAGTACCAATTACAGCATGGAATATGTGCACTGAAGATGATGGGAGTTGTATCACTGAACCTGGTTTCAGCAGAGAACACCACTGCAGCATAGCTTTATCCCATTAGCCATCTAGCCTTACTGTCTTTTCTAGAAAGACAGCTCTGTAAACAATACTGACGTTCAGAAAGCTGGATGAATGTGGAAGAAACACATAAGATAGAGCAAGCACCATGGTTACAGCAGCCATGGATCTGACCAGTCGACTGTTCTTCCAGCTCCCATTGGAAGGACTCTGCTCTCCAGCTTATAACCACGCTCTGGTCCTCGTCACACCTGCTCCTGAATTGGCTCCTCATGCCCAGCCACCAGCATACATCAAAGCACTGCCCAAGCAGCTGAGACAAGTCATTTCCAGACTGTTCCAAAACCCAAACAGTACAAAAGGAATTTGAATCCCACCAATCTTTCATTTCCTATGCAAATGACACTCTCTATTCCTTTTGAATAGGCGATTTGGGAAACTCTCCTACCGCTCCGGTTATGTGTTATAGGAAATGCTGTGCTGATCCTTCAGTTTTCTAATGATTGCCTCCAGGATTTCTGAGGGTGGCTAAAAGAATTGCTATTACATTTTTAGCAGCTTTACAAACTGCAGCCTTCAAAGAAAAACAACACAAGCTTCTCACCCAAAGGCCTCCTCCACTCCCCTTGCCCTGCTTTCAGTAATCACTAATTACTTTTTTTTTAACCTCACTTGCACATTCAGGAAGAGTTTTACTACCAAAACACTTCTCTGTGGCTCAGAGAGAATCAATAGTGCTTACAAGCACACTCTTTATTTATTGGCAATTTACTCCTGAATTCCCTCATCTAGACTATCAATAGGAAGGCAATCTCTTTATAGCACTAATGACTTGCGGTAAAGTATATACATCTGTTTAATACAAATAAGGGCAAACGATTTCCCAGTCTTGGTTAGATAAAATAGAGCTCACAAAGGCTTATCTCACTTAGAAAGAATAACTTGTAGCCCTCTCTCATTAAAAGGACAAACTATCAGAGTGGAGACAAGTAGGAAAAAAAAACAAGGGTGGAACGAGGGAAGGGGGAGAGGCTTGGTGGACATTCAGATCTGACCCGACCTGAGACAGCAATGGTCTTAATGTTAAAAATAATCTAAGCCACTGGCAGAAGCAAAACAGCAGGTAAAACAAGGTTTCAGACAGGAAAAAAAAAAATAATCAAAGGTCTGGGAATTTCAGCAACACCAGTGATCTGCTAGAAGCCACACGAGCAATTCGGTCAACCACAAACTGTGCAACACTGATTCCTAGCTCCACTCAGGGATGAAAGCCCTTCATTTTGAAAAGGACATTAAGCCAAGAAAATGCTGCCCACCTTGTCATCGTTAAAAGTGCCTCTCATCAGACACAACTGATAACTGCTTCTTTTAAATCATAGAATGGTTTGGGTTGGAAAGGACCTTCAAGATCATCTAGTTCCAACACCCCCAACCATGGGCAGGGGCACCTTCCACTATACCAGGTTGCTCAAAGCCCCTTCCAACCTGGCCTTGAACACTTCCAGGGATGGGGCAACCACACCTTCTCTGGGCAACCTGGTCCAGTGCCTCACCACCCTCAGTGTAAAAAATTTCTTCCTTAGATGTAATCTAAACCTCCCCTCTTTCAGTTTAAAGCCATTGCCCTGTGTCCTGTCACTACATGTCCTTGTCCAAAGCCCCTCTCCAGCTTTCATTTAGCCCCTTCAGGTACTGGAAGGCTGCTGGAAGGTCTCCCCGGAGCCTTCTCTTCTCCACCCTCAACAACCACAGCTCTCTCAGTCTGTCTCCATAGCAGAGGTGCTCCAGACCTCGGATCATCTTCATGGCCTCCTTTGGACTCACCCCAACAGCTCCGTGTCCTCCTTGTGTTGAGGATCCCAGAGCTGAACGCAGCACTGCGGGGGGGGGGGGGGCGGGGAGGGTGTCTCACAAAGGCAGAGCAGAGGGGCAGAATCCCCTCCCTCGCCCTGCTGCCCACGCTGCTTTGGATGCAGCCCAGGACACGGTTGGCTTTCTGGGCTGCCAGTGCACATTGCCAGCTTGTGCTGAGCTTCTCATCAATAGCACCCCCAAGTCCTTCTCCTCAGGGCTGCTCTCAATCCATTCTCTGCCCAGCCTGTACTTGTGCTTGGGATTGCCCTGACCCATGTGCAGGACGTTGGACTTGGCCTTGTTGAACTTCATGAGGTTCTCACAGGCCCACCTCTCCAGCTTGTCAAGGTCCCTCTGGATGGCATCCCTTTCCTCCAGAGCGTTCACCACACCACATAGCTTGGTGTCGTCAGCAAACTTGCTGAGGGTGCACTCGATCCCACTGTCCATGTCACCAACAAAGATGTTAAACACCACTCATCACTGTCCTCCACTTGAGCATCGAGCCATTGACCACAGCTCTTTGAGTGCAACCATCCAGCCAATTCCTTATCCACCGAGTGGTCCATGTCTCTCCAGTTTAGAGACAAGGATGTAGTGCAGGACAGTGTCAAATGCTTTGGACAAGTCCAGGTAGATGATGTCAGTTTCTCTTCCCTCATGCACCAATACTGTAACCCCATCGTAGAAGGCCACCAAATTAGTCAGGCACAATTTGCCCTTACTTAGTGAAATCATCCTGGCTGTCACCAATCAGCCCCTTATTTTCCATGTGCCTTAGCAGAGTCGCCAGGCACACACACACCTCTAATGCCTCTTGTTTATTCCCCATGCTACGTGCGTTTGCACAGAGGCATTTAGTTTGGACCCCAGATGAATCTGACTTCCTGGCTGAAGCATCTGGAATTCCTTTCTGCTGCTATTCAGGTGCTCTCAGCGTGTCTTGATCAAGCTTGATATTTATTATCCCCTTCCTCCTTCAAATCTAAAGTCATATGAATGAGCCCCACTAGCTGTTGTGCAAAGACCCTTGTTCCCCTTTGAGAAAGGCAAATCCCATCCAGTGTCAGCAAGCCTGGTGCTGTGTGGCCCATCCCATTGTCAAAAAAGCCAAAACTGTGGCAATGACACCAGCCACAAAGCCACATATTAATAGACTGGATGCATCTGCTTCTTCCAGTGTCACTGCTTGGAAATGGAAGGAGAGAAGAAAAGACAACCTGTGCCCCAGCTCCCCTTACCAGCTGCCCAAGGGCCCTGAAGTCTCTCTTGATTGCCCTTGGACTTGGTGTTGCAGCTTCATCACCACCCACATGGAAGAGCAGTAGCAGGTAGCAGTCTGAGGGCCGTACCAGGCTGGGAAGTTTCCTAGTGAAGTCTTTAACCCGGGCTCCAGGGAGGCAGCAGATTTCCTTAAAACTAAGTCAGCCTGGCATACTGGTCCTTCTGCCCCCCTCAGACAGGGGTCACCTATAACTATTACCCTTCTTTTCTTCTTCATGGAGGTGGTCATGACACAGGGGGTAGCCCTTTCTGACCTCCAGTGCAGATGGTCCCTCAGCCACATCATCCATCCATGGCCCTTCCACCTCCAGAGCCTCATACGTGTTGTGCAGAGGCACCAGCAAGGCAGTGGGCGAGGGGGGGCTCTCCTGCCACCCCCAGCACAGACCTGCTGCCATTCATGGCTCTCCTTGGAGCTGCTGCCTTCTGCCCGGGGGGGCACAGAGCCCCCCTCATCGTGGGTTTTTTTTGTGGCTCCCCGCGGCGCTGCCTCAGCTCGGGCAGCGCACGACCCCACCAGTCGATTTCTTTTCTGGACCCCCCGATTCTCTTTAACTTTCCTGCTGCCCCTGGCGGCTCCGCCGCCACGCAGGGCGGATCGCCCCCCCGGCCAGCCCGCCCAGCGGCGCTCACCCCGGCCGCCCCTCGCCCGGGAAAGGCTCCGGCACCCCCCGCAGCCCGGGCAGCCGCGTCCTTCGGCGGAAGCTCGGCCCGGCGGCGGCGACGGCGCGTTCCCCGCGAACCGCCGCTCCCAGCGGCGCGTGCTCCCCGGGATGTTTTTTGTAGGGGCGGGGCGGGGCCGGGCGGGGCCGGGCGGGGCCGGGCGGGGCCGGGGCGGGGGCGGGGCCGGGCGGGGCCCCACAGGGCGGGGCCGGGCGGGGCCGGGCGGGGCGGGGCCGGGCGGGGCGGGGCCGGGGCCGGGGCCGGGGCGGGGCGGGGCGGGACGGGCGGCGGGGCGGGGCGGCCGCCGCTGCTGTGGCACCGCCCCGGCCCCGTCAGCGCCTCCCGCCAGAGCCGCCGGCTCCGGGGGCGCCGCTCCGCTGCCCGGGCGCTCCCCGGGATTTTCGGGAACTCTCTCCGCAGCTTCACCCGCCAAAACGTTCCACTCCTTGTCTTAAAAAGGCGCGTCTGTAACCGCGTCCCTGCTGCGTTCCACCAACGACCGTGCTGACAGTAACAGCTGCTGATTTTAACACGTCAAATACTTTCCTCAAATCTAATTCATGTTTTTCAGAGCTGTAAAAGCTCGTTGCTTAAAATCCAAACCCCAATGAATTCACACAGAGGTGTTGAAAACTTCCTGATGATTTCTTCAAATTCACACTCTTGTCTTCAGCAGAAATAAGTTATTTTGAAAGGATTTAGGTATCTAGCTCCCTCCACCCCAATAATTCTCCAAAATGAGATTAAAGCCTTAAAAAGAGAGTAAACCCAACAAAGGCACAAGGCTGCAATACATACTGAGCCCTTTGCTTTTGTTCTTTGTAGAAAGTACTAAAAGGCAGTCTCATCCGTGTGCTTGACAGCTGAAGTTCACTGGCTTCCCAGGAAGACACGGGTTAGGAACAGAAAAGGTAGATCCAACTTTTAGGCCAAAATATGCCTAGAGGAGCTTGAAAAAACAATTTTGATTTGACAGCTTTATTTTGATTTGACAGCTCTTTTGTTAAGCTGTGAAAACTTAGAAAGCCAAATAACTTCTCCACACAGCCACAACTGTTCATTTGCTATAGGCAAACCACAAAAACGCTCTGACATTTGTCCGGAAAAGGGAAGCAGTATGACAAGAAACTATTGCTTGTGATTTCAAAAATTAATCTCTCTTATTTGGGAAGGGCAAATCAAAGAAGGAACAGAAAAGTGGTCCTTCTCCATGACATCACGCTTCCTCTCCAGCTTTAGGGCACAGCCAACCTCCAGACTGTCATCATCCTGAATTCTGCTTTTGACCATAATCTATCCATTGTATTTCACAGACAGCCCTGAAAGAAGCCAAAGATTTCTGACAGGGGCAATCTGATGAATGGGTTAACTGTGCGGGAGTGACAGTAGTGCTAGAGTAACCTAGCTTAGTTATTTTGCCACGGTGACAGCCCAGAGAAAACAGCACAGCGTTTAGTCCAGCTTAGCTTGCTGCACACCCCAGGTGAGGTCTCATCCTGCACCTGCTCTGAGCTCAGTGCTGCTGTGGGTAGACTCCTACCAGCCCCATCTTGCTGTTGCCTCTGCTCCAACTGCAGCAAACACACACCTTTTGGACGGGGATGATACTCCAAAAAGACAGAAGATACACGAATTTCTTGGTTTTCATTAAGCATCATAAAACTCAAACGCCTAGATGGCAAAATAACTAAACGTGCTGCCTTCTTCAAAAGCACTGCAGACAGAACAACCCACGGGAAAGCTTTTCGTCCTCTTACAATTTTGTTTTATGGAAGTCCCCATTTCGCCTTCAGCCACAGCATCCTTTGTCTGGAGCTAAATAAATCTCATCTAGCCTTGCAACCAGCCTTCTGCTCCATGTGCAGGCAGGTGGGACCTACGCCAGCAGCAAGCTCTTGGGCACACCTCGGGCCTTTGCCGTCTGTCCAGCACAACCGCCCGTCCAGGGACGCCGGGCTCAGGGCTGAGAGCTCACCGGGAGCCAACGGTGACCCCAACGCGAGCGACGCCCCCACCGCGCGGGCACAGTCCCACAGCACCCAAACCAGGTGAGCAGGAGCAACGGCCCAGGGCTGCGCCCAGAGGGGGCTCCCAGGCCAGGGGCAGGGGGCGGTGGGAGGGAGGTCTCCGGTGTGGCTGATTCGGGCCAGTGCAGCCTCCGCTGTGCTCAGGGCCCATCCCCGAAACGGCTGAAGGGTAGCAGTAGTCTGACCATAATGCAGAGGCACTTTCTAACTCTGTAACAGTTTAGAAGGGTGGTAACAAAATATAAAACCTTTATCACAGAGTGTTTTTTCAGTTTTACAGCTCAGGACAGGGACTGAATTCTGTGGACTGGGAACTGCATCCCCCAGTTGCACGACGGTTTGCAAATGAGTTTCTTAATGCACTGTAATTAATTCTCAAACACCACTGGCAAAGGATACTAGACTACAAACTTTCCAACTAGGAATTTCGGGCTTAAACACCACTGGGGATAACTAACTTTTGGCACGGAGGCTCTGTAACGATTTACTGTTAAGCAGAAGAATGATATAAGATTTAGTAAAAGATTTCTTCCAGCCTTACAAAAATAAATGTAACAAACAAACTGAAGTCTGCATATAAATGAGTGCTCAGTTGGCTTTACTTATACAACCTTATAACACAATAGTCTAATTCAAGGATATAATTAGAAGCATTGTATTAGAAAGCCATAAAAATACAGACTACCAGATAGTTGTTACAAGAGATATTTAGTACTGCTTTGTTCATAATGATAGATTGCAAACAAAAAAACATGCAGCTTAAGCACAAACTCTCAAATGAGGACACATTGTTGCCAGTTTTTCTTTCCATATCTTTTGAGAATTAATTTTCACATAAACATGTAAAGTTACTTTATTTATTACACATTTTTGTGTGTACGAACAGAATGACTCAGCCGGCCATCACAAAAGAGAAAAAATGTATTTCCTCTGCAGATGTGTTCCCCCTTTAATGGCAAACTACAGTATCCATAAATTTTACTGGTCAGCTGGCGTTTCTTTATGTATTCCTTCTTACTGTGGCACGCAAGGACCCCCTGACCAGCAGCATTTCTGTGCTGTGCATTCTGGTCTTCATCACGGTTGTTCTGCCAGTGGATTCAGTTTTCAGTAAATATCCTTGTGAGCATAAAGACGCCAGACTGCGTCAGAGAGGCAGAGGAAGCTGGGAAGGTTACAGACTCCTCCCGGCCCTGGGATTCTTTCAGTGCTCCCTGCTGTGTGCCCTTCTCCCTTGTTCAGGCCCTATGATGGAGCGAACACTGGCAGTCATGACCTGCAGGCAGGCAGTCTGCCTTATGCCTACATGCAGACCTGTCATGACACTTCATCCTGAAATGTTCAGAGAAAAAGTCAAAACTACTGGCTACCTATGAGTTAACAGTGAATACACTGGAAGCCCTCAGGTACTGGAATAGGTAAAGCACTCCCACCTACGATGCACCCTATTGGGGTCTGATTTCCTCCACAGCTGCTCTTGACTCCTCTGCTATCCCAGGCTCTGTGGTGCCTCTCCAAAGCAGGAAGAACAGACAGGAAAGTGCACGTGAATGGGTAGAGTAACAAGGAGAAACATAAAAGGAGAGTTTGAGAGAGAAAAGGATTTCCCAGACTGTTAAATCTGATCCCTTGTCACATAACTGATTTTATTCATCTGTCTTGAATTTCACCCTGGTCTGCAATCTCGAGTGGACAGAGAACGAGCACCTAAACGGTCAGTTCTGCTGAGATGGCTGGGCATGCACCATCACAGAATTCTTATTCTCTGCAATTTCAAGGCCGCGGGAAAAAAAAATAAATCTGCAGATCTCTCTCCTAAATGTGAGTCTAAATTCTGCCACAGCTGTATGAAATGTTGTTTTATATTTTGCCCTAAGTACAATGCTGTAATAATACCATACTCTAAGGCAGTAAATTCATTTTTGCATTTTTACGTTTCTTCACATTTCTGTTACCCTGTTCTCAAGGTCATCTAGTTTCTCTTGTGTGTTACTCTATGGCAATGAGGACTCTCAGCTCTGCACTATTAGCATATCCCTACTTTTTGTGCCAAGGATTATAATGAAAAATATCAAATATGGCCTTTCCCAGCACATACATCATCCTGTGAAGATGTTTCAACAGAGATCATCTAGTCTAAAATGACTTTTTGTTTTCTAGTGACTGCATTATTAGCCCAAAAGACTCCTCGTTTTTAAACACGAGGATTTCTTTTAGGTATGCTGTGAAGAAAGAGCATCCATACTGTCAGGAACAACTGCAGACAGTGTGATTACAGGGCCCCAACATGGATTTTCCTGCTCTCTTGTCACTAATAACTTGTCTAAGTAACTCCATGCAACGATAATGTTTTCCCCTCCCCTACCTAGCTTCAGTCCTCCCTCCACCAGCAGCAGAATAATTCAGAAAAGGAAGCCTATGTGGAAAGCTGCTCTGAGTTCCCCCTTCCCCAATCACTCTGTTTTGACACAGACATTTACAGCTGCAGTTTGACATACTGCACATCTGACTTCTCTGTAGCTCATAAACTGAGACAGAAAGCACATCCATTTACGCCCAATAAATGGAAAACACAGATCATTCTTATTCGTCGTTTATTTCCTTTCAGTACATAGCCGCTCAGACATTTTCAGCTGCACAAAAGCTACAAGAAAAGGTGGTGTGGCCATACGCATGACAAAAAGAAGTACCGGAAGGTTAAACAGGACCTTTCTAAGTTATCTGTACTGTAGCATTCAATATTGGACAAAGTGGTACAATACTTCATTCTGAGTCTGTCGGAATGTGTAAGTGTCAGATGAATTTGATGTTACTAATCTCAGTTTTGCTTCCATGTCCTTTGTAAGAAAGGTCACTCATGCCAGGGGCAAAACAAAACAAAACGCTTATTAATTTTAAACGGTGGCGATCAATCCTCCGCCCGACCTGGAACTGCATCCAAATACGTTCACAAAATGCTCTCTCTACGATCACGAGCAGCTCAACAAAAACACATTACGGTTTCACAGCCGAGGGAAGCGGCGCTGTTGCCCCGCAGCCATGTGCCGCGAGTGGGGACCGCCGCGGGGGGCGGCCCGGCGGCGCCCACCTACGCCTCCCTGAACCCCGGTGCTGGTCTGCGCACCGAGGGCCCGGCGCCCCGTCTCACCGACCGGCGCTCCCCACGGCACACCCGCTCCCGAAGGAAAGCGGCGACCGGGCCGAGGCGGGCGGAGCGGCGGCAGACGGGCGCAACCGGCACGGAGAGCGCCGGGCGCCGCCGAGCAGAGCGCGGAGCGGGCGGGAAGAGGCCGCTCCGCGAACCGGCCCCGCCGCCGCCAGGGGGCGCCGCCAGCCCGGGCCGGGGCGGCGAAGGCGGCGGGGGGAGGCCGGGCCGGGCCGGGCCGGGCGGAGCGGCGCGTGGGGCGGAGCGGGGCGGCCGGGCCGCTCTGCACACCCGCCGCACCCGCTCCCAGCGCCCCGCTGCAGGCGGGGGCCGCCCCGCGGGAGCGTCCGTCACTCGTGGCGGAGGCTTGGCCGTGCCCCGCCGGGGGCGGCTCGGCCAGGTAACGCCCGCGGCCCCGGCCCGTTTTCCTCCGCCGAAACTGACCTGCAGGAAGCGGCGTCTCGTGAAGTGACCACGGCGTGTCCGCCCGTCAGGGCGGGCTTTAGCGCTCGCGGGTTAGTCCGGCCGGGCCCCTGCGTGCAGCGGAACGTACGTGTATCAGAAACGCCCCAGGCCGTTCTGCTCCCACTCTAGTAAGTCCTTTGTCAAAACGGTCTTGGCCGCAGGTCGCGGGCTCGGCGGGTACTGACGCCCGCCAGCGCCGCCGGCAGTGAGCTCCGGTGCCGCGGCAGCCCGCCGGGCAGCGGGCTCCTCGGAACGCCCCGTTTCCCAGGCGGCGAAGCCCCGGCTTGTTCTAACGAGGTCACTCCGGGCGCCGGGCCGGGCGGACAGCTGGCCTGCTGGGGCCGGGACCGGGGCCGCGACCGGCGGAGCGCCCGGTGCAGCCGCCCTGCAGCCGTCGCGGGGGCTGCCCTGCCGCTGCGCCGCCCCCGAGCGGCACGGCCTCTGCAGCCCAAAGGGGACCTGCCTCAGACTTAGGGAATGCTGGTTCTTAGGTTATTATGAGGTTATTAGATCGCAGCAAAGTCAATGAACAGGACAAACGTACCATTAATGTGCAACAAGCGTCACTGATGACACACATAAATTATCGGCCGGCCTCAGAGCACTGTTTTAGCGCGAGTTTTAATCCAGAAGATGGGATCGGGAGGCAAGCTTCGGATCTGCGCCTCGGGACTCGCATGGCCGGGCCGCCGGCCCGGAGGCCGCGCTGATGGCCGCTCGCTGCTGGCCAGCCCAGCGAGCGGGCAGGGGCTCCGGGGCACCGGGCCTCCGGAGAGCCACGCAGCCGCCGCGGGTGCCAGAGGCAGCCGGGGGTAACGCGCGTCGGGTGTCTGCGCGCTCCTGGCTGCGGCCGGAGCCGACAAGCGTCCCGCGGGAGCGGGGGTGGGCGGGACACGGACACTCTCCGGTGTCCCCGGGGGAGCAGGGCGCTCCTCGCTGCCCCCACGCAGCGGGAAGGCGGCGAGCCGGCCGGCCAAGCGGACCTTCCCGTCCAGCTGGGCGCTGCGCTCCGGCGCCGGTCCGGGCGCCCCGGCCCACCCCCACCGCCGGCACCGGTGGCCGGCACACGCCGCCAGGCCGCAAACGAGCACGACGGGGCGGCCGGAGTGTGCCGCGGGGGGTGGTCGGTCCTACCGCGCCGACGCAGGGGTAGCGGGAGCCGCGCTCTTACCCGGTTCCATCGGTCCCGTGCAAGGCAGCGGAGCCCGGCGGGGCCTCCTCCTCGTGGAACAACGGCTCGCTGCCCGTGCGGTGCGTAGTGCCTGGATTAGCGCCCGGCCCCGCCCGCGCAGGACGGAGCGGCCTCCCTCCCGTTAGCCGAGCCGAAGCGGCCAGTGCCGGCGGGCTCGCGTTCAGGGGCGGAAAACCCGCGGGCGGTGCGGAGTGCTCGGCGGGAGGACGCGCGGCTGGCCCGGCTTGCGCTCCAGCGCCCCGAGCACCGCAACCGGGGGCGGAGAGGGCAGCGGGACGGGGGAAGACCACCGACCCGCTCGGCGGAATCCCAGCGGTGTGCGCGCGGGGGCGGCACGGGCAGCGGCCGAGACAGCCCCCGGGCGGGGCGGCGCGTCGGGCCCTGCGCGCCCGGGACGGGCCGCCCCCGCGCCCCGGGAGCGCCGCGCGGGTCCGCGGCTTGTCGGGGGCCGGTCGCACCCCGCCGCCGGGCCGCCTTCCACACCTTCCCGCAGCATTGCGAGCCTGAGCCGGGGCCGCGCCGGCGGGGAGAGCCGGTGGCGCTGGCCGACACCTTCCCGGGAGGCGCAGGCGGTGCCGAAATGACGCTGGGCAGGGACGCGATGAGGCTCAGCCGAGAGCTCGACACGGCCGGTACCGCTCGCTGTGTTGCTGCCGCTTACGACAGGCAGAGGAAAAAGCGATGAAGTCGTTTATTAAACCTTCTCTAGGGCAGCATCGTTTTTAATGTCGCGTTTATACGTTCAGCCATTTACGAGGATGCACATAACGGGTCACGCAGACTGTGACAGCGACTGAAAATAAAGATCATTAATCGAGCTCGCGGAACTGCTTCCCAAACTTACTTTGACGTTAGGGCTGTTGTTTCAGGTTAAACGAAACCCTATTCACCTGCAAACGATTCTGACGATAGACATAGCTCCATCCAAAGGAACGCGTGTTTTAATCATTGTTCTGACATGATGAAGTCGATTCATGTTTACTTTGTGAATATTTTGAAAAGTTTTAATTGCCCACTTGCCGTGGTTAGTATTTTCCTTGGTTAACAATGCACCAAAACTGCAGAAGCCAGTTGTAAGACGAAGAACACACTACAAAGCCCGTTTCCGGAATTATTTTCTATAAAGATCTCAAATCCCAATTGTTTTCTTGACAAGTACGCATGTTTTCGATTAAGAAGAATACCTGTGGTAATTTTATTTGTGCGAACGAGCTTCGTTCCGCGATGACGTAACAGCAACTTTTTTCCCTTTAAGGACAAGGCGCTACACCTGTCCCCCGGGTCTCGAAGCGAAGACCTCTCTGGTGCCGGTGTATTTCAAAACCGGCGACAGAGTGCTGAGCAAAGCAGTTATTCCAGGACGTAACGCCACTCTTACAGCCGCGATTTAAACGGTCGACTCTAACGCAAAGCGAACGGCTGCCGCGTGGCTGGAGACGGAACCGATTTCCCGAGAAAACGGCCATCGGGCCGTGGGAAGGAACGCTCAGCTCCTCCCGCCGAGCAGCCCCCGCGGCAGCGGAGCCGCCGTCCTTCGGCATCCCAGCGGCGCTCGGCGGGCCCCGCGGGCCGCCTTCCCGCTGCCGCGGGCGGGTCTCCCAGAGCCGGCCCCTTTCGGGCTCAGCGGAGGGTCGCGCCGCCCGGCGAGGGCGCCCAAAGCGCCCGCTGCGTGCCGCGCCGCGGCCCGAGGAAGACGGGCCGCCCGCGGCCGGGGCGGCGGCGGCGGCGAGCCGGGAGCGGAGCGGGGCCGGGCCGGGAGCGGGGCCGGGAGCGGAGCGCGGCCGGCAGCGGAGCGCGGCCGGGAGCGGAGCGCGGCCGGGAGCGGAGCCGGGAGCGGAGCGCGGCCGACCCGGCGGGAGCCGCGGCGGGCCGGGCCGGGCCGGGCCCGCGCGGCGGATCCCGTCGGCCGTGGCGCGGCCACGTGCGGCTCCGCGCGCTCCCACGGCGCCCAGGGGCCGCCCGGCCCGGCCGTGACGTGTCGGGGTGGGGGCGCTCGCTGTCCACCGATTGGGCCGCGGCGGCGGCGCGGGGAGGCGGCCGCCCAATGGGCGCGGAGCTCGCAGGTGCCCGCGCGGTTATCTGCGCCCCGGGGCGCGGCGCGCAGGGTCCCCCGCTGCCGCCGCCGGGACGCGCGGCCGAGGCGAGGCGCGGAGCCCAGCCCAGCCGCCGCCCGCCTCTCCGGGCCGATCCCGTCCCGTGCCCCCCCTCCCGCCAGATCTCGCGCCGGGGGACGCTCGGCCGGCGGGAGCTGTTGTGCCCCGGACTCCCTCTCCGCCGGTTTGCCGTGCTGCCCCGACTTGGCTTTCGCCGCGCCACAGCCTGGAAGTTCGCGGTGCGCGTCGCCGAGCTGCGGGGGCGGGCGGAGAAGGGCCGAGGTTTTCCTACGCCCAGCAAACTTTGGTACTTGCTGTCGCTTTGATCCTGCAAGCGGAGAAGAGACCGTCCCGCCCGCGGCCGGCGCCCCTGGCTCGGGGTTACAACGGAGCCGCTGCCGGCGTGGTTGGAGAAGGACCCGCGCTCGTTGATGCCCACCAATGCTAGCGGTGGGGCAGATGGATGCTAACCGCCAGAGCGCGTTCGTCCTCAGCAGTACGCCGCTGGCCGCGCTGCACAACATGGCCGAGATGAAGACCTCCCTCTTCCCCTACACCCTGCAGAACCCCTCCGGCTTCAAGGCGCCGGCCCTGGGCGGACTCAACACGCAGCTCCCCTTGGGGACGCCGCACGGAATAAGCGACATCCTGGGGCGGCCCGTGGGCACCGCCAGCAACCTCCTGGGCGGGCTGCCCCGCATCAACGGACTGGCGGCCTCGGCGGGGATGTACTTCAGCCCCGCGGCCGTCTCCCGCTACCCGAAGCCGCTGGCGGAGCTGCCGGGGCGGCCGCCCATTTTCTGGCCGGGAGTGGTGCAGGGCTCTCCCTGGAGAGACCCCCGGCTCGCCTGTCCCGGTAAGTGCGGCCGGTTCCGGCGGGGCGCGGGGAGCGTGGCCCGCGGAGCCTCCCCGTCAGGCGGCCTGGGGTCCGGCCCCGCTCCGCCGGCGGGAGGCGCGGGTCGGCCCCTCCGGGCCGCCGAGCGACAGTCCGGGAGCCAAGGCGGCCCCGCGCCCCGGCCGGCCGGCGGGCGAGCGCGGTAGACGGTCACCTCGGCCCGCCGCGGCGCCTCGAGACGTCCCCGGACCGAATCCCGCTCGAGAGCTCGCGGCAGCGGACGCCCGAAGCAGCCCCGCCGCAGCCCCGCTCCCCGCTTAGCGCCGGGCGGAGACCCGGTTCCGGGCTGGGATCGGTGCAGACCCCGTCTCTGACGGAGCTGTTTCTCCTCCGCTTTCAGCTCAGACGGGGATGGTTTTGGACAAGGACGGCAAGAAGAAACATTCGCGACCAACTTTCTCTGGGCAGCAGATTTTTGCTTTGGAGAAAACCTTCGAACAGACGAAATACTTGGCAGGACCGGAGAGAGCCCGCCTCGCCTATTCCTTAGGGATGACCGAGAGCCAAGTGAAGGTAGGTGCCCGCGGGCGCGCCGAGGCCGCGGGCTGGGCACGGGCTCTCGCCGCCGCCTCCCGCTCGCTGCCGAGGCAGCGCTGTCACTTTTTGCTGTTGCAATAATTATCAACTACTATGAAAACTGTACAACCGTGCAGGGATTTTTTTAAAGTCAATTATAATTCAAATTACATTTGGTTATTGGATAGATTTTAGGCCAATTTCTACGTAACTTATTTTGTGCTTAGAGTTCTTTGTGCTGCAAACGAAATAAGAAAAAAAAAATATTAAAAAAAAAACCCAAAACAGAACAAAGCAAACCCCAAACCAAAAAGCCTCCCGCAGGTAATCGCTTACAATGGGTCCGTTTTCAACGGAGACCGTGCCCAGTAATTGACACAATTTTACCTTGCACAACCACGCACATTTTTTAACAGAGACTTCAGGCGCACCAAAGCGTTGAAGTGCAGTGGCAGCCAAAAATACTTATTTTTCTGGCCACCGTATTCCGTTTTCAACAGGCGATTGTTGCGCGAAACCGCTGCTTTGACTGCCGCACAGCTCCGGCTGGCGACGTCCCCGGCGGAGCCGGGCGAGTGACCCAAGCGTGTCGCCCCGCTGCCGGCCGGGGCCCCGCGGCCCTGCCGCCCCCCGCGCTGTGGCCCAGCGGCGGTTGCGCCGGTCTCCGGGCTCGCCCGAACCCCCGCGCCGGTGGGAAGGGAAGGGACGGGACGGGACGGCCGCGGCCCGGTCCCGCCGTCGGGCAGGCGGGGGGTGGGGGCGGGCGCGGCGGCGGGACTGAGCCGTGCCCGGTGCCGGTGCCCAGGTCTGGTTCCAGAACAGACGGACCAAGTGGCGGAAGCGGCACGCAGCGGAGATGGCCTCGGCGAAGAAGAAGCACGACTCCGAGACGGAGAAGCTGAAGGAGAGCTCGGACAATGAGGACGATGACGAATACAACAAGCCCCTGGACCCCAACTCAGACGACGAAAAAATCACGAGGCTATTGAAAAAGCACAAATCCACGAACCTGTCCCTCGTCAGCCCCTGCAGCACCAGCTCGGACACCTTGTGAGGGCGCGGGCACCGACGGCTGCCCCGGGCGCTCGCCGCCCGGTGAGGTGCCGCGGTCGGCGCCGTGACGGAGACAAATTTTAACTGGATGTTTAAAGTGGTGTGTTGTACAGCCTAAGATGTATGGAAATGTATATATTTTTTACAGAATAAGTTATGAAATTATTTTCCTTCTCATCGATGTAAATTTCAGAGGAATTTTTCCAACTATTTGGTTTTTATTGTGTGTCCCTTTAAGGTTTGCCCCTCTTTCTTTTAGCCTCCTTGCCGATTTCCTGCTCCTAACAATCAGATTTTGTTACATTTTGTATGAGTCGCCAAATCCAAGCTCAGCCACTTTGTATATAGGAAATTTAAGATTTTGTGATGTATATTTCTAGTGTAAAAACGGCTGTTTTCTTTCACTCCCTCCCTCTATTCAGTGTTTTGGCGGTTTGATTTCTCCTGCCTCCGGATTTTATGCTTCATAATATCTAAAGAGAAAACAACCCCAAAAACCACGAGAGAAAAATGGACGCTTGATTTTACATTGGGTTGAAATAATGTCTCCACACGGGTTGGAAAGACTTTGTATAAATCAATAAATTATTTAACAAGCTGCTTTAGCGAGTTTCTTCCCGTGTTACTCGTTTTCGGTTCCCCGTCCTGCTAAGCCCCGGGGAGCGGCCGGGACACCGGTGCCGAGCTGGGGGAGGCTTCGCCTCCGCTCCGCGGCATTTGGCCAGGAGAACACGGGGAAGGGGCGCGCAGGCCGTGGGGTTCACCGTACCTGTTGCCGCGTAGTTTCTGGCTGTCGCTTCGCTTCTCCAGGGGCCCTAATTTTTAGAGCCGCTCTTGCGCGATGCGCTCGCCGGGGACGCTCGGCCGGCGCCTGCCCTCGCCTCGCCCCGAGCGTGTCCCCGGTTCCGCGGGGGTCGCGGCGGGCGCGGCGGCGCCGCGAGGTCGGGCCGCGGTGCGCCCCGCCCGGGCCCGGCTGGGCACGCACCGTCTTCCGCTGCGGGCGGCCCGGGCCGGCCGGCGCCGCCGCAACCGCCCCGCCGGGCCGCAGGCTCGGGGTCCGCGGCCCCGGCCCCGCCGCTCCGCCAGCGGAAAAAGGCGCTGCGGCGGCGGCGCCGGCCGGCTGCGGCCGGGGGCTGAGCCGGGAGACTCCCGCGTCCCGGGCCCTGCGTGCGGGCGGGGAACGGCTCGCCCCGACAGCACCGCCGGGAGCCGGGCTCGCTGCCCCACGGACGCCCGCGAGCTGGGCCCCCCGCCCCTGGAAAAGGAGAGGGACACGGGCGGAACGCGGAGCCTCAAACCGCGTGCAGGGCCCGAGACCGCTCCTGTGCCTTCACCAAATGGCAGGTTATGTGACCTGCTCCGGGGTGGGGGGATGTAGGGCCTGGGACACGTCCCACTGCGCTGCCCGGGCATGGGCCGCTACAAAAAACCCGACGGTGAACCCGTGGAGCTCTACGAGCCGTACCTCCCGGGAACGTGAGCCTCGGCCCGCGCACGCAGCAGCAGCGTCCCGGCACCTGCAGCTTGTGTTTACGACCTGCTCATAACGAGACCCAGGTAATTAAGCAGCCGTTGAGATGCCTCGCAGCTGCCCAAGGCTCTACTTTTCTTCTCTCGGGCACATTCGAGGCCTGATGGGTGTAAGCCAGCTTCGTTGTCCGGGTGCCTTTTTTTTTTTTTTTTAAATGAATGAGACATTCTTTTCTTTCCGTGTCTTAGCTACTGCTTCGCAGCCTCAGCAAGCGCAACGGCCGCACTGCGGGCCGGCCCTGCTTCGCTTGCCCGGCAGCCGGCGGAGGGCAGCGACCCCCGACGCGGAGCGGCGGTGCGGGGGCAGGTGGGGCGGTTACGGCGCTCCGGGCAGCTGCGAGGCCCGGCGCCTCACGCACCGCAGCTGCGCCGCCCTGAATCCCCCCTCCGCACCGCCGGGCCCGGCTGGCGCTCCCGGGCTCCCCGCACCGAGCACGGATGCGGCCGGCCCGCCGCCGTTCGTCGGCCCGGCGGGGCCGGGCGCCGGGGAGCAGGAGCTGCGGCCCCGGCCGGCCCCTTGCGCGGCCCGCGCAGCGCTCAGGGCCCGCCGGGTCGCCCGCCGACCGCGCACCGGGAAAGCGCGGGGACGCGAGCCGGTGCCTGTCGCCGCTTGGCCCGCAGCCGGTGCCGCTGTCGCCCAGTGCCTGTGCCGGGGGCAGCGGCCCCACCAGGCGCCCTTCGGCCACCGCGCTCGTGGGAGCGGCTCCCTCGGCGGGAAGGGGCCGCGGAGTTTCCGCGGAGGCGAGGGACCTGCTCCCGTTTTGGCTCCGACTCCGTCCGTCGGCCGCGGCTGCGCTGCGCGCCCCTCTGCGCGGCCGGGGCCGCCCCCCGGGCCGGCTCCGCCGCTGGCGGCCGCCGAGCGCCGCCGCCCCCCGGGATCCAGGTGCCGCCACTCCGCGCCACGCGCTCCGCCGGCGCTGATTTATCTCGCTCAGATCTGAGCAGATCCGCGCCCTGCAGGCAGGGCAGCTCCGTGTTTCGGGGGAAGGGAGGGGGGTCCTCCGAATTCTTACTCGCTGAAAAAAGCGGTGGGTTGGCGAGACCTCACTCGGGTTGTACTGCGGTTACAGACGGAGTAAATCAAGTTTAGGAATTAATCTTCGCCTGGGCTTTGAACATACCGAGACACGACGCTGTAACTGCAGCGGAGAACCGGAGCCGGTTTCCTGGCTCCTAAGGGAAGATGACAGGATAAAAAAATACAGGCACTTGAAAGGCGGATTATTCACACCTGCTCCTTTCCATATTTCTTTAAATGAGATGTGCCCCAAGGAACTCGGAAATCTATATTCAGCGATGAGTATCTTTTCTAGAACAAGGTGGCTTTGAAACGCATCCACATGGCTACCAGCCGCGGAGGGCCGGGGCCGCCTCCCCGCAAGGCAGAGCCCGGCGGTGCCGGGGCGGGAGCGCAGCCGCGGGGCTCCGAGGGGCTTCAGCAGACGCGAGTCAGGCAGAGCCCGGACCCTTCCCGGAGGCAGAACCCCGCTCGTTGGCCTTCCCAGCGCTCTGCAGCCGGGAATGCCGCCTGGGAATGCCCCTGCAGCCGGGAATGCCGCCTGGGAATGCCCCTGCAGCCGGGAATGCCGCCTGGGATGCCCCTGCCGCCGGGCTCGCCCTGCGCCCCTCGCACCTGCCTGAGAGCACCTCTGGATTTTGTTTAAGTGCTAAAGTTGCGTTTCATGAATTTCTGTGGGTTAAATCTGAGACTCTTTCAACAAATTACCTTGACAGGTCACCTGTGTAACCAGCACCTCTGGATGGATCAGGACTATTTATGGTCTGGCAGTTTATAGCTCTGGTGAGTTTGTCCATAAATGAGGCTTCAGTCTGAAAAGGCAGGAGTTGGTTTGTTTTTTTTTTTTTCTGAAACCAGAGATAATCACAAAGGAGTTTATGGTGGCATATTTATCGAGCTGCTGGGGACTGGCATCTCAGGAATAGCTCACAAAGTTGTATTACTCTCTGCACATTGGTGCTCTTACCCTGATACAAACTCCTAAATGCCTTTTCCTCGGTTTGTATTGTGTTTTCATTAACACTGGAACGGCATTCTATTATACAGGTCTTCACGTGAAAATTAACACCGTCAATTGGCAGGAGATTAAAAGGTAACTCATTGAAAAGAAATGTGACAATTTAATAATTTCCCTGTAATCCCCAATGCCCGCATTAAAGGGACAGACACGGCCGTATTCACCATGATCAGTTTTATTGCTTGAGAACCGGAGTACTCATTTCTAAAGGCCTTCAAAGTTACCATGAATTGAGTTCGCTTAAATAGAATTACTGTGTGGTTATAATGCAATGTGGCACAATAATAATACAGAGCTGCAAACACCCTTTGGGCAACAGTACTTCATATCAACCCAGATTGTACTGTTGAGAAAACATTCTGCAAGCGGACATCAAATCATTTTCAATGGTAGTGATTTATACCAAAATCAAGCATCAATCTAATGCCATCACGCAGTCCATGAACTCTGTAGTGTTCTAAATTAAATCAATAAAACATACATTTGTGTTTCATCAACAGACTCCCTAATCACCTTTTAATGTTGTATTTAGTGGTAGGAGAAAAATGTTCATAACGAGATTATATTGTCGGCTGCACTGAGCTACTAACCAGGATAATTTACAGGCTTAGGCTTTTTTTTTTTTCTTTTAACACTGTAGAAATACAGTCTGTGTCCAATACAGTTGCTACCTGAAGCAGACTATTATTTTCTTCTCCCATGTTGTTATTGTTTCAATATAGAATACTTGGCACCATAAAACAGTAACAAAAGACGGACAAAAACAGTTTACAAAATTCTGGAAAGTTACACCCAAACCTAGCTAAGAACTTCACATTCAATCCTTAATATTACATAGAAAGAAGGGATTATAGGAGTAGCAAAGTGAAACTGCTAATATATGTGCTATATAGTATGCTATATATCTGTATCCAGGATGGCACTGCTATATATTATTTATTATATAAATGTTGGTTGTTGATGTACACTTAGCTAAACCTGCTAGGACTCCAACACTAACTGCTGATATGGCACTCTCAAGCATTCATATTGGAAAGTATATTTAGCGTAAGTTTTGGTCAGGTTTATAAATTATTTATATATCTGTGTATATATACACATACATACATATATATATACACACACATATATATGTATGTATAGAAAGCAGCTGCTGTGTGATTCAAAAACCATGTAACATGGCAGTATAGTAAATAACATGAGAAAAAAATTATAAAAATGAAAAACAAAATACTAAAACTAAAACACAAACCATAAGCCTTGGTCAACAAAGAAAATACCATTTAAAACCATCGATATCTCTATCTATACAGTCCAATGTACAAAACCCCGAAGTGGTGAAGGTATATAATGTTAGGCATGACACCTTTAAAAGTTTATAATATGCTGAAATAGCTCTTCCACATCGACAAACACTTATTAAAAGTTGTGAAATCTAAAATACATAACATCTCTGCTGTCTATTTAGAGTTTTGGCAACAGAATCGTGACATATATATAAAAAATAATTCCACATTTCTACTTGATGTCACATGAACATACAAGACAGTGAGGTATGTGAGGCTTTTCTTGAACAGAGTCCAGATGCTGAAGCATAGTATACGATCAGCAGTCTAAAAATGTGGCACTCGGGACTTGATTTATCAATACAGTTGTTAAGATTATGTATTTCAGGATTCTGCGTGTTCCTTCCCCTCCTTGCTACAGTGTGGTTTCACGGAAAATCTTCTCATTTCGTAGGCATCTTTTTCCTGTTGCAGAATTGGCATTTTTTTAAAAAGAAAAATAAACACAGGGGAAATGATGTAGAAAATATAAACGTAAAGGAAAAAAATGATATTTACCACCACATCACTGCACGACACAACACTTGTGCACATTTGCAATAGGTTTACCTGCCCCAGCAGCTATTCGAAAGGACAGGAACACAGGCTGCAGCAAGTTAGGGAAAAATAGAAGTTACACATTTGAAATATAAACTTTTTTTTTTTTTTCAGTCAGCAGTAAACACAACAAAAATTCCTCTATGACTGGAAGCAAAATGGTGCAATAATTTTTCGGATTAATCTAACTACAAAATGCACAAGAGAACTACATCATCTCCTTACTGATCTCTGCTCCTATTGAAATCTAAGGGAAAATTTGCCACTGACTTCTGTGGGAAGAGGACTGGGTCGCATACACAACTCCCTTTTATCACAGAATTAGCTCCACTGACAGTGCCATGGTAAAAAAGTTAATGTTAAGTACACTGGTGACAAAGGAAACAAAAATTCCTGTTTCTGAACCAGCACCCTTCAGCTGCTGACACAGTGAACTCTTCATTTTACTGAAGAAGTTTGTAAACGTCTGTATTTTAAAACCCCACTTGGATGATTCTGGACCAAATATCTTAAGTGCGTTCTTCCTTAGAAAAACAATATTCTGTCTCACAAGAACTCTGACTGTGAAAGTAAATATAGGTATATATGTGTGAATTTGGATTTACGTGTATACATGTGTACACACATGTAATCACCCGTTACCCGTCACTGATTTATCATTCAAGAGCCTTAGCACTGTCTCTAGGACTGACACATTACCATTGGTGTACAGTTCACAAGTTTTTGCAAGTTTCTAGTTGAGTTTTTATTTTACCTAGTTTTTAAATCGGCTTTCAGAGGTTACCTCCTACTGCTCCATCAGCTTTTTTCAAAGAAAGCAAATACTCGGCTTTGCTGTATTTCTAGCTTGGCTTTCCATCTGATATCTTCGGCAGAGAAGACTGTAAAATTCATGTCTCCTTCCTCACTTTAACAACTTGTATTTACATAATTCTATATCCTTTTTCTCACTTGTTGCTTAAATATGGAACTGCAATATGCTATTTTACTAATAAGCAGTTAGGCACCAAACTAATTGAAGCTATGTTTTGGAAGCAATTTTGATAACCCAGGGAAAATATTTTTGTTCTACAAGAATAGTCGTTCAGTGCACAGGCAGTTGCTCCTCTTTATTTTGAACTGTATCGTGCTTTCATTCCAGTGCACATGATCCTGTTCTTTATTTGATTTCATACACGTATCTACTCTAATATACTGGCTGATTTCAGTTGAGTTCAACTTTAAAACATTTTAGAGGCTTTAAATTAAAAATAGGAGAGAGATATACTTGACTTAAACATAAAATTAACAGAAACTAGTGCATGCATTCTCCTTCCTAATAAAAAAGACTTAGAAGATACAATACTAAAATGTTTGATATAATTACCTTGTGATCCCCCATGCAGACATTTGGCCCAATGTGGTCATATATTACTATCTTCTCATCATTTTCTGACTAGTTAAAAAAAAACAAAAACAAAAAAACCCAATGAACACAGCAAAACACTAGTCAGTTCAAGTATTCTCGAGATTACAGAAACAGACAGAAACAGGGAAATAATTTATGTAAATAGTTCAAACCAGTTTCGGAAGGAAGTGATATTAACACGTCTTTGCTTGGCTTCTCCAGAGAAAGACCATGCAGAATGGTTTTTTTATGTCCAGTACTGCTTGCAGTAATTTGTGCAATTTGTCCACATAAAATAACTCATGAAATCACGGCCATCCACTCCTGGCTTCTCGACCTCAAGAAATTTTAGTGAGTAGCTCTTGAACAGATGAAATGAATGACTCAGTCGTGATTGTACTCCAACCTTTTGCCAGCGAAATGCAGCTAGCACATTTGGCCAGTCCTATTTTAAGAACACCACACAATTTCTGTTGAATTAGGTGTAATATGTGGTGGTGTTCTAATTAAATGCAATCCACGTTGCCTTATAAGAGCATTTGATTTCATCATATAGGTGATTTTAAATGTTTAGAGAGATGAATGGATTATTTACAGTTTATGAGTATAATCTTCAACCATGTCTATGACATACATTTCTTAATGTGAAAAAAAGCATTAAGGGACTTTAAGAAAATCAGCAAATGAAAGATGACGTTCCTTCAGTCTCCATTATGAATTGCTTTCATTTTGTTCCATGTTGAACTTTATCCTGATACACTGACTTCTTTAGCATTTGCAGCTTAATGAATAATACGACGTACTCGTCTTTCTGCCATTTGCAATAAACGTGATTTTGAGAATCCGTTTCGATTCCCTAGCACCGTACTTCAGCAATAAATACAAATACATTGCCGCAAAAGACCATTTCCTATTATGCTAAACAATTCCTATAAGATAATTAAATCTGCAATCTGCACACTCCCAAGTCTCCAATACAATCATAGATGTGCTTTAAACTAGTTGGCAGTACTAATTTATTTTGTATGAAACAGTCGAGACTTTCTCATCTGTAATCAGTCAAGTTTGACTGGGCAATAACTTTATATAAACAGTAGCATTTAGGACTATAAAGTTAAAACTGAATTATCTTTAATGCAGTAAGGAAGCTTAAGGTCAGATTTACTTTACGGCACGGTTGTCTGCCAAAAATATAAAAACATAACCTTCTGCATTGTATGCATGAGCACTTTCCAATATTTCAAGATCATAATGCCACTAGCATCGGAAGTGGGGATACATTCATCAAAAGCGACTTGATAATTTACAAAGGCAGCATAAAATTGTGGATTTTCAACTGCATAATCTTTAGACAGATAAACAAATTACAGTGGTGCACAAGCAGAAACAATATACACTTGGCTGAGCATTCATTACTTCATGCTATCAGACATCAACGCAGCTCCCCAGCAGTGGGCAACCTTTGGTGTTTTAGGGCTCAGGAAGCATAAAATAACATGATGGTGAGGTAACCGACCGTAGCATGATAGATGATGTTGCATGAAAGCTGTTTACAGCCCCATGTCTGTACAATCTGTAATGCCTACTGCGTAGCTGAGCACACTGTACAGTGTGGCAATTTGTGCACACTATCCTTTTTTTAGATGGGATTGAAATGCAGATTTACTACAATTTTTGTTTGAAGTGAAATATAGATTTGCTAAGACAGAAAAATAAATTAATACAGCAAAATAATTACCTGCGTAAGAATATTCAATAGCTAGTTACAACCAAAAATTCTTTAAAAAGTCATATACATTTATATTTTAAGGATTTGTTACAGTGTAATCAGTGAATTAAAATTTGCTTTTGCTTTCTTCGCAGTTCCTTTTAAAGCTTCAAAGTGTAAGTTTCCGCAATGGAATAAATTCTGAGTGGCAAGGCAAACACTGCTTCCTGTGGAACCACAAAAACTTGTAAGGCCATTTTGCCCTTTCTTCTTTCAGTTCAGCATTCTTCTCCACCGAATATTTTCATTATGTTTTATGGGCCCGAATTACAGTGTGGTTTTGAGCTGGCTACTCGGACTCCTTCACTGGTACAGACTCAACTGCGCTGAACAACCATGCCAGTCTGGCCTCACCTACATCTGTAATTTCACATACACGTTCCTGGAGATGTCCCAAACTCCATGCTCGTAATTTGCAAATGCAAAACTGCAGAGACAAAATTATACGCGTTTTTTAAATCTAAGCTTTGAATGCTCCAGCTGACTGGGTTTCTGTTCCATGGAGACTAAGAATTGGGCTAAGTGACCTCACAGTTACAATTTTCTTTAATGCTCTAAATTTGTTTTCCTTTGTTTAATCTTCTCCCATTATATCCAAGTTATACCCCCCTAGATAATCTGAAAGAATTCTTTCCCTCTGTACTGTTTACACTGTTCAAGCCTTTGTGTACACTTCTATCTCTTTATTCATAGCTTAAAAAAAAAAAAATCTTGCCTCATTGGCCACTCTTTCCATGGTTTTAATCCTTTGTTCTTTAGGAATTTCTTGGGCGCCAAGTACTATCTGTGATATTTTGGGTAAAGTCTCACTTTTTCATAGGGTGTATCTGTATAAGCAGATAAATAACACTGATTTTGACACTACTGTTTTGCTATAAAGCCTGTATTCCTCTTGGGGTCACATTTTTTTTAATTAAATACTGCAGTATATGCATTGTCTAAAATTTTGGGCAAAACGTCAAGACATTGTGCAGACACTTCTTACACATTAAAATGTGTGAGGAAGGAAGTACATCAAATTGAAATTTAAGTAGCTATGGAAAAAATGTTCTCAGCCTTTCAGTGAGTTATACACTGCAAAGCAAACAGTCTAATCATGAGACAAACAACCCTGATGAGAGAAACAAGGTTTTAAGCTTCAGGAGAGCAAGTTTCAAGAGTTTCATAAATTTAAACAGGAAAAAAAAAGCCACGAGGCTGCAGAATAGGGATTTATTTGCAAAGATTATTTTCTGCAATTCACTCCCATTAAACTGCATTAGTTGTACAGGAACATACAGACAGACACGTGCCTTTGGGCAGTTTTGGGTTTGGTAAGTCTGCTGTGTATGAGACAGTCGAAAGAGTCTGGTCAGCAAGACAGCCTTGATGTAACAGTGCTGCAAAGTCACAGCACGTTGGTTCCTGCACCGCGCTCATGGCCATGGCTCGCACAGCAGCAAAAACGTGGCTCGGAGCAGTCAGGCATGGGTGAGATCTTACACCATGCACGGATCTCCTGATGTGTTCTTGGTCCTTTAGAGCAACTGATAGGCAGCATAAACAGGATGGGTCTCCAGTTGCCATGAACGAGCACACAGGAAAAACAGAGGCAGTGTAAGCTGGCACATGTAACCAGCTGACCTGGTTCCGTGTTTCCAAGGAAAGGGGAGCAGAGCAGAGAAAGCAGGAGAGAGAGAAAATGAGAGAAAAGGAAAATGGGGAGGCTCCTGAACTATACTTAGGTCATTCAACCTTGGATGGAGCATCACTAAGTTTACCTTACCTCTATACACTAAAATCCCAAGAGGAACCATATGTTCTAAAAATGCTGCACAACTGTGTTTTTAAAGCTCTACTGAAATGTCTAAATGTAGGCACTTAATTGGTGTACCAAGGTTAGAAGCCTACCTGCTGGAGACTCTCTTCGTTCTGCGAACAGCAATAGGAGATCTGGCCCCTCTAGGATCTGACAAATTCTTGGGAAATCCAGTTCTCACCATCAGCAACACGGGGAACCTGAACCTACACGCTTGTAACTCAGATACCTCGAGCCACTGCTCTACAGGTTCTTCTTTCAACAGCGTTACTCCTCAGCCAGCAGCCGCTCCGCGTTACTCCAGCCTGCATCGGTGCTGATGGCTCAGCACGGGCAGCGCTGTTACGTACGTCACCGCAGCGTGGGCTGGACGGCGCGACTGACGGGGGGTTCTAGCAGCACAGGAGACACGACGGGCAGCCAGTGTTGGCAGCCCAGATACCAAAAGAAGCATGTGTGAAAGCTCGTGCTTTGGTAACTGCTACCGGGTTAACGGCGACCAATCCACGTTCTCAGGTGGAAAGCACTGGAGGTGTAACGGTTTATTATTGCCATGGGGTGCCGTCTCCGGCTTGGCAAGTGTTTGCGACAGGCAGCTGAGAATGCAAGGAGAAGCAGAGGTGTACCAGCCCTGCCTGCTTGGTTGAAGATAACCCCAACGCGGAGGCAGCAGGGTGGCTGCAAGCCTGTACTTACTTTCAGAATGAGCTCCTTGGCTGAGTGGGACATCAGGATTCTGTCGCACCAGGCTGGACATCTCGTATTCATGTACTGCTTTCCCTGGCTAGAGTCCTCGCTGTACGGGTAACTGCAAACAAATCACAATCACAACCCTCAGCAAGTTTTTGCAAAGCAGCCTGAAAGCTCTGCCTCAAATGACCACGCTATTTAAAAATTCAACTGGCAAAAAGCAGCTCTTTTAGACATCTCTCATACTTGTACCTTGCTTTTCTCCTCCTCCTTTCTTTCTCACGTGCTCTTTCTCTATTTCTCTTCTCGTATCTACAATCCTACTCTAGGCCAACATGTTAAGACACACACAGTTTCAAAACTCTCACCTCCTGCCTTGCTTTTTCGCATGTGAGGGTGTTTGAAGACAGCAGACTATTTATCTGTGTGGAAGTAGGAAAACCCATTCACCAACAACTCCAGTACAGAGTAGGCTGTTGGCTATGACTATGGAAAATGAATAAGCAGAAGATGAAAAAGGAAATCTAGGGAAAAAAAAGGGTTCATTTAATGGGATTCCTTTGCAGGATTCTCTCAAGGAGAGCTATCCAGGAATAATTCAACAGAAAATAGCGTTGAGAGCACCGGGATCTCTCAGCTGTACAGAAACCCCACCTGTATGAATCCTCTAAAGCTGGCAGAAGATATGACAAGAAAGCAGGCTTTTCAGAGGATTTCTTCAGACCTAACGAATTAGGAATGTGGTTTAAGGAAAATGATGCTGACTACATAGGATTCTGTACCTTTATATGAAATTGTGGTAACAGAAAGTAAATTATTTTGTAAAGACATCTGGAATAGAAGCTGATCAAATGGTAGTTATGCTGTGGGGTCATTATAAATGTGCTATGGGATCTCCAGTGCATTCTAACTTAGCTGTAAAAGGCAACAGAAACTGTTTATTTTAACCTACAGAACAGCCTAAAATAAGTTAACTCAACTTGCCTGTGTGGGCCCACAGGCTGAAACGATCTAAAGCACCCGAAGTGGCAACCTCTGCTTCAACTGTCAGGAGGCTGAGGCCAAAGTTTTCCTTGTTTTATCCAAATGTTCTCACGAGTTTAATATGATAGAACTTTGAATTTGATGATGGCTTATCATGCTGCAAGGCTCACTGTTTTCCCAGACCGTTTCCAAAGTGGCATGGGTAAGCAGCCAAAGAGGGGCTTTAGAGAAATCCAGAGGGCTTGTGACAGGCTCAATTTATTGAATATTGGGCCTGAATGAACTGAAGTTTGTCCTTGATAAATGTCTTTAAACAAAAACCATAAGGCTGGTGCATATTATCTACACATGTATGTTTGGGTGGATTTAAAATGACATTTGCAATTTATTCTGCTCATCACTGAATTCATAAAGGAAATACCACGGTTTGCCTGATATCTGTGTTAAAATAAAATTTCTGGTATTGTAACAAAAAGGTTTGCATGCTTGAAGAGAAACTTATTTACCACCCTACTTGGTGTGATACTCTGAAACAGAGACGTATAGCTTTCTACCAAATGGGTTTACAAGCTACACGGCCATTAAAAAGATTAGCCATGGCAAACATCCAAGAAAAGCGTACTGAACGTATTGGAACAAACCAGTGATCTCAGTACCTTTTCCACCTCATCAAACCTAACAAGACTCATTTTCAAAACATATTATGAGAATTCAATTTGCTGCTTCACTGGCATACAGAAGTACAGCTTATTTCTGAGTGTCTGCGAAATATTTTGGTGATGTAATACTATTGGTAGTAGAAGCTCTTTGTTTCAGTTTAAGGGTTGACTTTTTCTGGTAACCTCTTACTTTAGTTACTGAAGAACCTCACATAACTGAAGCTACTTTTTATGACATAAGGTGTAGGAATCAATCGCATTTCACATAATCCTTCCTTTTACGGCATTAACTGGATGGCTTTTAAAGTATGATGTTCCGTACCTGGAATGATCTGTTACTGCTATGTGTTACAGCATTTCATCCCAGAGCCTATATTCTGTGAAATGGTATTTATCAATTTGCTTTATTGATCTTAACGTTTCCACAGGGTGAAAACTTCTGCCAATTTTTCAAGGTCTTTAGCACTGATCACCCAGTCAAGAAGTTACTGTAGTTTACAAATATCTTTGACAAATCAGATTTCTAATGGCTGGGACAGAGAGGAAAATAAATGCTGTGAAAGTTATCCAGACAAAATGATCTGTAGGTAGTAATTTAATACAATAAAGTGGGGCAAGCTCTTCTTTCTGTAAGGCAGCATCCTGCTTCAGGCCAGAAACATGGAGCATTCTGTCTTGCTGCACTCTAATGAATAAGGCTTCTCCCTCCCCACCACCGCCTCCTTGGCTCGTGCAAGTCTCACGCTCCGTGAAATGCTGACATAGACATTAAAAATCCCAACTATACACGCCCCCCAGAAACAAGGGGAACTATTTGCTCTCCTTCATGCTCTAGAAGGGTCACGAATACTTCGGAATAAGCAGAGCTCTTTTGTAGATGGGCTCAAAAAGTGATCATAGCTAAATATGACTCAAAATTGCTGGGAGGGATTCTTTTTTGTGACTGAACAGGTTTTGCAGACAGTATAGTTTTGTTTATTATATGCCATTTATCGTAAACAGATTTTTGCAAATAAAAGCTCTGTTAGTAGTTTCTGGAATAAGACTGTCACTGAAGAAATTTTCATGAAACATACTGCTGAAGGTATACTATTCCAGAATAAACTTTTCAAACAACATACACTCCAGTAGTTATCTCCATCATCCTGTTCCATAGTTAAATGAACAGTGGAATGAAAATAGTGTGAGTGCTTCCAGAATTGAATCATCTTCTTGTGAACTCTGAAGCTTTTACTTGGTTGGAGCATTTATAAGAGTTTTCTCCCCTACGGATACTCAGGTGTCTTACATGGTGGTACTTTGTTCAGATGCCTTCCCATCAGCTGATGGGATTTAAAACCCATCAATTGCAGCAGTGGAAAGAGAAGACAATCAGATGCATAAGCATTTCGGCAAGCCAGGCTGATGATTCTAGTGCTGCTGTAGCAGAAAGATGTTGCAAAAACCAAAGACACAAGGAAGACACCCAAAGCCTCTCAGAACTGCCACGCACAATAGCTCTCGATTTCAGTCCTGCACGCAAGATCTGTCACCAGAAGGCAGCCTTTGGTGTGCCCCTGCACCCCCCGCGAACACACGTCTCCTGACGTTGGCATACTTGGCCCTAGAACTGCGAGGGCTGCAGAGTGCCCAACAGGATAACTAACAGGAGAGCACCTATTTCAGAAAATGCAAGACACGACACTCATTTTTCTTCCTCCAATACAGCAACTGCCCAGATAGCACAGACTCGAGATAGTACTCAAGAAACCGGGAAATACTTCCACCGACTTCAATGGACTAACCAAGAGACAAGTGTGCTGATACACACTCCTATTGGAGTATTAACTTTTTGTTCTTTGTAGGGTGGCTTCATGATTTACCTCCTCTTTTCTTTCCTCTCAACCCCACTTCTCACCTGCTTCTTTGAAATAAAGCATAAATAGTCTCTTTTAAAGAATAACGTAAATTTAAATTTGTGGGCTTGCAAAAAGCTGAACTATTCTTGTGAGAGGCATCTTCCAAAAGACATTAAGCATAAGATGGTCTACTATCAAGTGCACTAAAATAGCTTTGTTTTGCTGACATCTTCGGCCTCTTTTAATATGCTCATTCCAGGCAAGTAAGGAACTCACAGTTCTTAATTCAAAACTCAGTTAATAATTCTAGTTAACTGGTTTTCTGATCTATGAATTGTATGAACAATTACAGGCTTGATAAAAACAACTGATAAAAGCAGATCTGATAAAAATAATTCCAAGGACTCTACACCAAATAATCAAAAGTTAAAAATTCTAGTATCTCCCAGATGCGCATGACTGTGGCAGTGACAAATGGAGAACCAGCTCTCTCAGTCGCATGACTAGACAGGAAAGTGTCTTTTCTTTCCTTTCAGTAGCATTCTGCCTCAATCACAATCTTGTGCAATGTACAGAAAATAGTCATCTTGAGAATGAGCAGTGAGTGCTCATGTAAAAATGATGATGTAATAGATAAAGGCCTTTAGGCACTACTGAAAGAGAAATGGGCTAACACATACAGGTATGACAGGTAAGACTGCACACACTTCCTAACTTCAGTATTCACCACGGTTACGGACTTTTTTTTTACACACACTATATGATATATATTTAAAAATACAAATGGAGAAATGAGGAATTCCACGTGGAACAACTTTTCTGCCCTGTTTAAAACAGTGGCAAAGCTGAAATTTAGGACCTTAACCACCCGTGTTAGCTGAATAACCAGCCTGTTATTCTCTGCGTATGCCAGCCAGCTGAGTTATGCCAAATGTACTCCGACTGTATACGCCTCCGGATGATGGACAGACAGGCAGTTCTGGAGCTGGAGCATCCACACCAGAGGCTTGTATGATTTATCTCTGGTTGTTCAGGGTTTATTTTTTCTCAAGATGCTCCTTCTAGCTGCTTTTCCACTTTATTTCACAAACTTTTGTTTCAGTTACACTCATTTTATTTAACCAGGATTACTGTCAGGTGTGTTTTCTGAATAAAACTTCCAAAAGGTACTAATTAAAGCAACATCATTAATATAATGCTCAATGTTGTCAAAATTTAACCAAACACTTCGAGGAATTGTTAACTAATTCTGTTAATAAAGGAGCAGGCTGTCCAGTGAACTACTGATATTAGAGTTAATAAGGATGAGAGCTACTTGGCAATTGTTTGGGGAAAATAAACCCTGAAGAGAGTCAGTAATGTTACTGCACTACTGCTGCTGACAGGTATTGTCAAAGATGATTGGACATCTTTACAAAAATACTTGCTGCAGGGTGAAAAGTCTTCTGACATCATAAACCATCCTGTCAGCAGTGTCTTAACTCGAAACACAAGCCAACAATACTGTGTATATAAATGTCACCTTAACTATCATTTCCAGTCAGGAAAAATGTTCCTAATGAACTCTTTTCTCGTGTAGGAACGAATAAAATGTGTTACTGAGATGGGTGAAATGTACTTTCTAACAGGAAACAATTAATTCACTTTGGAGTGTTATTACCTTTAAAAGCTGTCACAGGCTTTCCAGCTCAATTTTGCACACAGTGAATACGCCCTGCTGCTGAGCACGTGCTTTGGTGGGATTCTGCTTTCTATGCTCAAGACGTTTCCAGTAGTATTGTAGTAAGTGTAACAATATCTACTAGGCAACAGTGGGGAAAAATTAAGCTATGTAGTATTTTTTAGTACAATAAAGGTCATTCTAAAAAACTGAGCATCCTATGTCTAGATTCACATGCAGATGTTTAGGCAACCTTTACCGTGTTTCAGGAAGTGGAAATACCTCCTATTCAAAGACCACTTGTTCTCATCTATTAATTGTCCCCACATTATATATCACTGAATTGTTTCTAATAAAAAATATTTCAGATCAGATGGAATTATAAAGCATCGATGAAAACTGAGCCCTTCATGGGAAGAGCTGAGACACAGTTTGGATTTGGTCCGTTTTATTTCTGAATTAGGTGTGAGTCCTTGCATTTACTAAACCTTCTCTCACTTTTAAGTCTTCCTATTTACATATGATACTGAGAGAGAACTTCCAAAGGGCAAAAATCCCTACCACTTTTCATCAGAAAATTATTTACTGTATTCGTATTTTGTATGAATGCTGGGTTGCATCAAGAAGGACATCACCAGCAGAGATAAAGAAGTCTTTATCCCACTCCAGTCAGCACTTCTCAGGCCACATCTGGAATACTGTGTTCAGTTTTGGTCCCTGCTAAACAAAAAAGCTGTGGACAGGCTGGAGAGGGTGCAGAGAAGGGCCACAGAGATGATCCAAGGACTGGGAAGCCGGCCACATGAGGAAAGGCTGAGAGAACGGGGTCTGTTCAGCCCTGAGGAAAGGCGGCTTGGGAAGACCTTATCACCATGTTCCAGTATTTGAAGGGTGGCTACAAAGAACATGGAGACTCCCTTTTTACAAGGAGTCAAATGGAGAAGACGAGGGGTAATGGGCACAAATTACTTCTGGGGAGATTCCGATTGCACACAAGAGGAAAATTTTTCACCATGAGAACAATCAGCCATTGGAATAATCTTCCAAATCCACTTCCACTGGGAAGTGGTGGATTTCCCAGCATTGGGCACATTTAAGGTCAGCTGGACAGGGTGCTGGGCCATCTTGTCTAGACCGTGCTTTTGCCAAGAAAGGTTGGACCAGATGATCCTTGAGGTCCCTTCTAACCTGGTGTTCCATGATTCTATGATTGAAAATGTTGGACTACTTTACCTTTAGCTCTGACACACTTTCAGATTGTCTAAGATGCTTTTACCAGAAGCAAGGACAGTGAACGCAGGCTGCCTGTTCAAGCTTTGGGTGCTTCAAAAGCTGTAAGGCCAAAGATATACATAGAAATATTTTGATATTTCTAATTGACAAGGTCCCAACTCAGCATTAGTGTGAGCTGGTACACGAGTGTGGTTTCAATAAAATGTCATTCGACCAATCAAAGTATGTCATTGCATATAATTTTTTTCAGCTTCCAGATTGTATTAGTTGCTTTCTCCAAATTGAATTACCATTTCGTATTTCCCTGAATCTGACAGGCAGATTTGGGTTCCCTAGTTCTCTTCCTAACAAATGACCCCATATAATTTATCTTCATACACTCATCTTAGGCAGCAGATAGTTAAAGTTAAGCAATAAGACACATTGCTGTTTGAGTTAAATTGGCTGCTTCACATACTCCAAAATACTCCTAAGCCTTGGTGATGCTCTGCCGAGCTAACGGGCCATGACAGCATCTCCCTTAAGCCAAATCAGGAGGGTAAACAGCGTCCTGCAAACACAGCAGTTGAAGCACAACGCGTTAAACAGCTGCTACCTGCAAAGGCTACACTAACACCATGGTGATCACTCCGACCATCAGAGTCGAAGGTGACAATAAAAGGGGGGTCACCCGGGCGATCCAGCAGCAAGGGGCAGGAAGGGTAAACAGGGCTCGGGCCACAACTCCGGGCACAACACAAACCAGGACGGTTAACGACACGATGTTCTTCTCTGAATCTTTTTTATGGATTTATGTCAGGCATATTGCTGTTTGGCTTAATATACTTATTTGGAAAACACCTGTCTATAATATGCTTCACAGTTAACATTTCTGTATCACCGGTGTAACTCTGGAACTTCTCCAGTTAAAAAAAAAAGACACCCAGAGTCCCTTTCTTTTTTCAGAGAGCAACAACTGGCCCTTTACCTTCTGCCCAGAATGCTCCCCATAGAGGAAGCCTCCCCTCGCTGATTCCGAACATCCTACAGCTAAACCCCGGCAGTAACGCGAACACGTGCCAGCGCTGGCAGTGTCCCGCCGTCCGTCTGCGCGGTATTACTGTGTATGACTGCGACTGAGCTAAACGTCTTCTCTGGGAACGTGCCTGGTTTAGAGTAAGTTACTTTTGGGCTATAATGTACAAATTCTCACACCGGAAAAAAATTACTGCCAAACTGAGGCAACAGGTGGGACAGGGTTCCGGTGCCAAACTACCAGGCTTTTCAACAGCACTTTCAGACAAGAACACAATGAAGGGCCTGGTTAACAGCAAAGATCATAATCTGTTTAGAATTTGCTTTACTTTCTGCTTGCAGCACGGTCTGTAATCCTCACCTTACACTTGGCATACAATAATATTCAGTCCTTGAAACTTTACTTCATTGATGTTCCTCTCTTTTTCCCTTTGCCACAATTCCTTAACAGAATGGCTTACTTGGGTAATTCTATCCAGTTCCTCGCAAATTAAAGAAACACCCTATTTTAATTCAGAAATTAATTGAGAATGATGGTGAGAGCAGTACTGGTTTAATGCGAGGACAGAAATGGGGATAAGATCTATCTGAAAACCATTTTAATGATTAAATTGTAATTGTTTTGGAGGAAAAGACAGCTGTCTCTTCTGCTTCCAGCCGGGAAGCTGTTTCTGTGCTCTAGCCTTAGATGCTGGAAGAACCCAGACGCTGCATAACGCCCTGTGGAATTTGTGCCTCAGGGGCTGAGGGACCTACTGGCAATTTAAGATAACTCACTGATACCTGGAAGGTGTTTTACAGTGCATGAAGGAGTACAAAGTATTTCTATTCAGTAGAAAACACTTAATTGGCAGAAAAATCATGCGTTATAAAAGTAACTGAAAGCAAGCATAAAAATAATGTAGGGCTTTAACAATTTTTAATATATTCAAGTGTCCAACTCCCTCTTTTGTGAGACAACAGGACCCAGGAGCATTACTGAGGTAATGTTCTAAGACATGGGAATCCTGTTTGCTTCAGGAGTACCGCACCAGTTCTGGCAGCAGATAATTTGCATGCTCTGAAAACATGCAGGGCAACTGGTGAGGACACCGGCAAGGAAAGGCAGCCCCTCAAAATCTAAACCATCCTCTTGTCTTCCCGTTTCTCACCCAAGGGTGACAACGGGATGTGTGCCATGGCACCCGCAGGGCTGGGTACGACACGCAGAGCTGCGGAAGGCACGGAACGGGTGAGCACGTCTGAAAATGGCTTTGCTTCACGCAGCGCAGACTGGCTCGCTCTGAGGTGCAAATCAGACCAGAAAAAATACCTGTATCATTGTGCAACCTGTGAGAATAAAGAAAGGTCATGGGACGAAATACAAGGCTAGAGAATAGATTATAGACTAAACAGGATTCTGGCAGAATAAAGGACCAGAGCCAGAGAGAATTCCAAAGGAGAAACACTCTTCCAAGAGTAAATGAGATTAAGCCCGTCTACTGGTGAGAGGTGTCAAAGCCAATGCAGAGGGTTGGCTTGAGAAAAATATCGCACAGAGGATATCTAAGACACAAACATATGTCCAACCAGTAAATTACATGACAGCCTAATGCAACAACAAACAAGAACAGGTCACTTTAAGAGAATGATTAATACGTGAGATTACTGTGTATGCAGACTTATCTGAGAGCAAACCTTGTAGGTGGGTGTGAACTCCTGCTAAAGTCAGCTCTTATCTTTGCTATACAACAGCTACAAGAATAATTATAATAATTAATGGAGAGCAGTGATAAAGGTAACAATTGCCCACCTGTATATTGACTGACCGCAATGTCGTTACTCCTTTTTTCACGCCTCCCGCCTGCTGCAATGACTGCTGCCTACCACGGACGCTTTGCCAGCCTCGCGCGGGGCTGTTTGCCCACGGCCGGGCTGCTCAGCCCCGCCTGACGCAGCTGACGGAGTTTAAAATTCCAAATGGTGCTTCGCCCCCAGTGGCTGAGGTTGCTACGGGCTACATTAGATTACAAAGGGTAAGGAGACGAAAACATGAATATTCCCTATATAAACTAAAAGGCCTCAAGATACAGGAGCACAGGAACAGGTGAATAATGTCTGAAAAACACTCCATTAGAAGAGGTCTTATTATTCCGTGTAAAGACAGTAGACTTGAAATGCAGCCTGTGACCTCTTAGGGAGCTGCGATTCCCCTTCCTGCCTGCCTTGGCTTTCGGCACATCTCCGCAGGACGGAGGGAGATGCCCAGAGTGGTTTGCT
The DNA here is from genome assembly GCF_009769465.1 of Tauraco erythrolophus. Lineage (NCBI taxonomy): Eukaryota > Metazoa > Chordata > Aves > Musophagiformes > Musophagidae > Tauraco > Tauraco erythrolophus. The sequence goes on from NC_141473.1 coordinate 239,334, forward strand.
ACTGCTCCCATCCTCAGCCCGAGGGAACGCGAACGCGGGAAGGGGTGGGCTTTGGAGAGGCTAACCTCTTGACCGGGGAGAGGAACGACTGACTCCGACTGCTTTCCCTGCTCCTGGGAGACACGGCCACGCTTTCTGCAGGCAGCTCTCCCTTGGCAGGTTCCTGGCGATGCCGATGTGAAGCGCAGGAACGCGCCGGGGAAGCCCCTGGGCAGGGGCTGCTGGCCGGGGAACGGCTCTGGCACACGTGGGTCGACAGCCAGCAGGCTAAGGCTTTTTTCCCTGGAAGTTCATTCCCTGCACCACTAGGATGCTGCTCTGTGATGCACAGGTCATACAGAACGGGAAGCTGATACAATTTAAGCACATGCTTAAGGAATGAGAAGGAACTCAGAACTGGAGAAGCACTTGGAAATACGCCTAGCCCTGAGGCGCCCTGCGGAACGGAGAGGAGACGGCCGACCGCCCTGCCATGGCTCTGGGCGCTGGGCTCCACCGAGCCTTTGTCGCGAACGTTTCTGAGGGGCAACTGCCTGACCACCGCTCCGTCCGCGCCGCAGCAGGATGGTCACGCAGCTTAGGGTGAAGAATTCACATAAGATCAAGCAGACATATGGTCTTCAACTAAATTACAGTTTTGCACTGGAGAAGAACAAGTTTTGTTTTGTTTTGAGTTCCATAAGTATGCCTGCAGGAATGCTATTTTTGGATGCGGCTGGTAGGAGAGTTCGGAAGTGGCTTTGGAATCCTTCCCACCTAGAAAGTTAACTGGAAAGAGTCCTGAAGCTAATGTTCACCAACACGGAATCGATCAAGACTTTGCGGAAACCCACTTGCATATACGTTAACAGGAATTTACTGTGTTGCCTTAACACCATTCCATTTGTAGCTACGAATTCAATTTTTAACTAAAATACACTGTAACTATAAATTCTCATAGAACTGTTATTATATATATAATTGTGATCTATACCTACCAAAATTAAGGTATAATTAAAAATACATTTTACATTTCTGTAAAATCCAACAAATGCCATTTGCACATTGCTTAGTGGTTTGAAAACTTAAAAGTGAACCGCTGTTTCGAAAGGGGAGAAAAAAAGTCAAATTGTGGACTAATGGCTAGATAAACCCAAAGAATTTCAATTTAATTTATACCCAACTAAGGCCAAAGTGGTAATTCTGAAAATCCCCGTTCACCTGCCCATGCCAAGGCTCTGGTCTCCACTCCTAGAACTGTTTTTCATAGTTTGTGCAGTGATTGTTTCTTATGAAATGCAGAAGCAACCCTGAGAGCACAGCTCATCTCCGCTCTTCCCTTTCCAGGCGGATGGGATGGCTGGCCACGGCGTGACAGCAGCCTCCACTTTCGTGCTTCGTCTGCCTGACCTTGTGCCTGCTGTATTCAAAACGAATAACCCAGAGTAGATGATGCTGTATGGGTAGGAAAACACTCATGTAACAACCTGACAGGGTGCTTTTCTTCTGAATTCCTGCTGTGAACCAAAGGGAGTGGGCATTTTACTTCTTGTTTTGAAACCTCTCGTGTCATGTTTCAACCTGCAATAAATTGTAATGGTCATTATAAACTTACAAAGCCTTGAAAGATAGCTTTTCCTAACACAGAACTGACTGTCCTGGCTTTTAGTGATTTAAGCCAGGACTACAAGGTTATATTAATTTAGCTACACTGTGTTTTTATGCAGCCTTTCAGTCACCTTAGCACACCTTCCCACAGAAGGTTTAAACAAAGGTGGGTCCTCACTCAAAAGACCAAAAAGCAGGGAAGATTGGCATTGACTTGTTATGGAGGGCATCGGCTCGGTTTCAGTTCTCTTTTAAGCACCAAATGGTGAAAAGACAGACGTACAGCAAGGTTCTTATTTTCTCCCTGGCTGTCTAGACTTGGCTAACGGAGCAATGCAGGTAAAGAGGCCTCTGGTATTTCAATTTCTTTATGGAATTATCTGTACTATTGCTGAGAGACAAGCAAGAACTCAATAGTTTTTTAAAAAAATATTTTAAAGTATTCTTGGCTCAGTATGGGGTCTCCACTCTCTACAGAATTAAAATAACTTTTTATTTGATTGTTATTACAACATTAAAATTTTACCTTTAGGAACCATTAGCACAGAGACTAGAAAGAAAACAAGACAAGGTTTATATAAAGTTCAGATTTTAAAAGCTGGTATTAAAAAGCATGATACAGTAGCTGGAAATACACAAAGACCTAATTTTCTGCCAAGACCTGTGAATAATGACTCCTGAGATGTTGTATCTAACAAGTGCTACGAGTTAAGTGCTCTCACTGATCATTGAATGTCGTTTACAATCAGCTGAAAAGAGAAGGTAACAAACCCTAAACAAGCACACTGATTTTTGAAAAGCATAACGAAATCCACAACTATAAAGATAGTGAAGAAGAACAAAAAAACAGGGAAATGTTACAACACATCATCATTTCATTATGGCATTTTACAGTTAGAAAATCCCTCAAGAAGTCAATATTTCTCTTACTACTTATATTGAAATGCTATCTCCATGTAACAAAAAACTGGAAACAAGAAGGCCTGACACCTTCAGAATTTTAGGTCCTAAATAAAAAGATACGGAGAATCTTGAGGTTTTTTAGTAACAGACAATTTGCATTTTTTCATACTCTAAATGGTGCATTTTATGAGAAAGCACATAAAAAATGCCTTTTGTTTTGCTTTTCTCACTTACTAATCTTTTGTTTATTATTTTCCCTAAATCCTGGGCAGCAAGTTGTCCCTGTCCTTCCTGTAAAGACTCACAGGAGGTTAGCTTCCCTACATTTATGGATAGGGGACATTTTTATCAATGTATTAAGGCAATTTAGCAGTTCTTCCCCGGAGAACCAAGCATGCTGCTGTCTTGTCATCCATGTCCCAAGGGGAGTCCTGTGCCCGCACCTGAACAAGCCCCTGGGCCCCTCGCCCCGTAGGACGGCGAGCACATCCCCAGGGCAGCGTCACGCCTCTCCGGCTCCGGGGCCGCGCGAGCACGGGAAAGCCAAATTCATCCTGGGAGTGGGCAGTGCCCAGGCTTGCCGTGCCTAGCCTGACGGATGGCTTCTTGAGCACAAGGAAGATGACTTCACAGCTCGTGCTGCGTTCTCGGCGGCCAAGCGCGAGGCACCAGCTCGTTGGGCTGCTGGCAGCCCGCACCCAACTGCCGAGCTCAGACACCGGCTGCTTCTCCAAACCGGAACCAGTAAACAGCACAGAATCGTGATGTGATGTTATGCAGATCTTATGGGGCTTTACGAGAAGGTATTGTAACTTTTACAATGCAGTATGAAAATTTTGGACAATGACTTGCTCATAAGAAGGTTCCTCCACAGGGCAAAGTATACTGACTTCCTTTAAAAAAATTCTTACCAGTATAAAGATATATGTCTGCATGACTGTCATGGCTTCATTTCAAATCAAGGAGAAGGGACAGAGAAATTAACTGTAAAAGATGCAGGTGTATTAATCTAAAACAATTAAAACACAGAAATGTACAAAAACATCCTCTTCATTCAGATTATTACAACAGAAGAATTTCTTTCACGATTTTAAATGAAAACTGAGAATATGCAAGAATCAGATTTGATTATTTTCTCAGTCTGTACTCTTAAGTACATAAGGGTTCACTACCTGCGGTTCTTGATGAAAACCCTGGTCAGAGCTCGCTTAACTCCAGGCTTTCCTCTTGGAGAAAGGCATTCTCTCTCATGCATTCATCCTAATGCCTGGTGCCATGAAAGGAGACTGTTTTCTTACTTACTATTTTAATTAGGACTTTGCTCATTTCTATGCTCATTTTAGCCTGGAGAAGAGGAGGCTGCGGGGAGACCTGATTACAGCCTACAAATACTTGAGAAGGGATGGTGGGGAGGTAGGGGAAGGGCTCTTTACATTAGTGATGGGTGACAGAACAAGAGGAAATGGGTACAAGCTTAGTCAGGGGAGATTCAGGTTGGATGTTAGGAAGTATTTCTTCTCTGAAAGGGTTGTCAGCCACTGGAATAGGCTGCCCAGGGAGGTGGTTGAGTCCCCATCCCTGGATGTGTTTAAGAATAGGGTGGATGATCTACTTAGGGATATGGTTTAATGGGGATTAGGGATGGTTGGACTCGATGATCTCTAAGGTCTTTTCCAACCTAGAAATCTATGAAATCTATGAAATCTATGAAATCTATGCTACGAAAAAAAAGTGGTTTTCTTTCAAAACAAAGCCCTCTGACGAAGAAAGGGGAGTTGGTTGTCCAACACTGGACATGTCAGGTCCCCATGGGAGGTCAGGACTAGGATCTCATGCTGCATTTGGCGTTACGCCGGGAAGCAAGGTAAAACATGGCTCAGTGACACTGCAGCACGTTTCTACCTGCCCATATTTATACCTGAGGTATCTGGATCACTGTGTAATGCCACTCCAGGAGCAGCGTGAAAACAAACCAAGAAAAGTACTCAGGGTGAAATTTTGACCCCACTGAAGTTAACCACAAAATTACCACCAACTCCAAAGGAGTAAAGCTTTCGACCCCAGGCAGCTATGGTAGTGTATCAGAAAGATCTCATTATAAAGTCCAGAGAATAAACAGTTTATGCTGATAAAAAATGAATTTAAAAGTAACTCAGCTGGCTGTAACTCAAAGGGATGTGACCTTTTCCATTTATCTCAAGAGTACACTGAATCTCAAGCATCCTTTTTGAGCGAAAAATTTACAAGTAAGACAGGAATGCAACTGTGCTATTGATTTGTAGAGCTCTGTGTGCAAATCAGGCAATTAACTGTATGCACAAATGATAAAGCAAATGAAAGAAAGAGAAAACTGTCCTAACTGATCTTTCATTTTTTGAGAGATGTGAAATGGAGCACTAAATGTATCCAGGATCACTTTAACCGAGATACTCTGTCTTCAACTGACGGCCAGCATCCCGTGATGTAGGCCCGTAACACCACGGATCAAGAACAGAAGTGAAGAGCAATTCAGAGGCTGAATCAATGCACGATAATTAAAATATCATGTACAAAACAAATTCTGAAATACTACTTTAAGGCTATCATTGTGATTTCTTACAACTTCCTTCTAAACTCAAATGCTCACTAATTAAGCCCATAAGCCTGACACAGAAAGTGATCAGGGCTTTCTCTCTCTCCAGTGAAGAAGGCTTTGCTCGACGCATTTGCAGAACAAATGGATGCACCACAGGCTTTCCAGCTCAGAATACCAAGAAGCTTAAAGAAGTAGTTTCTAAATACATCGGACTGATCATGTCCTCCTTTGGCTAAAAATACAAAATCTAGTATGACCGGATATATGACATACATATTAAGCTTGTATTTACAAATAGTGTATAGAAGTAGCTAAGTCATGATAAGCTACAGATTTTTTCTTTTTTCAGAAGAGAAGAAAAAATGTGGGAAAAATGGAGGAAAAGCTACTAGGAAGTGAAACCAAGACATTTAGACCATATTTTTCATTTCTTCCTTGCATGAGTAAAAAGGTTCTAAGTTAAAATGTCCTCCATTAAACTACTGCTTTTTGCCTATTCAAAATACATGCTTTTGCAGTTAATAGCACATTGTGGTTATTATTTCAGTACAAAGAAAAATAAATACAAAGCAAAAGCAGCGTGGGCAGCAGGGCGAGGGAGGGGATTCTGCCCCTCTGCTCTGCTCTCCTGAGACCCCCCTGCAGTGCTGCCTTCAGCTCTGGGGTCCCCAGCACAAGAAGGACATGGAGCTGCTGGAGCGGGTCCAGAGGAGGCGACGAAGATGATCCAAGGGCTGGAGCACCTCTGCTATGGAGACAGGCTGGGAGAGTTGGGGCTGTTCAGCCTGGAGAAGAGAAGGCTCCGGGGAGACCTTCCAGCACCTTCCAGTACCTAAAGGGGCTACAAGAAAGCTGGAGAGGGGCTTTTGACAAAGGTATGTAGTGACAGGACACGGGGCAATGGCTTTAAACTGAAAGAGAGGAGATTTAGATTAGATCTAAGGAAGAAATTCTTCCCTGTGAGGGTGGTGAGGCACTGGACCAGGTTGCCCAGAGAAGCTGTGGCTGCCCCATCCCTGGAAGTGTTCAAGGCCAGGTTGGATGGGGCTTTGAGCAACCTGGTGTAGTGGAGGGTGTCCCTGCTCATGGCAGGGGGGTTGGAACTGGATGGTCTTTAGGGTCCCTTCCAACCCAAACCATTCTATGATTCCTTGAATTCATGTTATTTTTTTTCCAGGAAAATCAATGTGCTTAGTTTCATGAACGGAAACCGGACACAGTAACTCACGTCTGTGAACACAGTCCTGCCGTACTTCACTGTGGCAAGACTTCTTACTAAGTTTGGCAGCTGTGCTAGGACTACAGAAAGGAAAGCAAGATTCCCTTGCCATATGACCCAGAACATGAGAAGGGATGGGTGAAAAAAAGCACCCTAATGTAAAGCCAATTTGCTCTGTATATGCAGGAGTTTAGCTTCTTAGTTTTATATCTTGTATTTTTAGCAATACTCTCATATTGAATTCTCATATTTTATCAATATTCTCTGCTTAAGTTAAAAGAAATTTTGTGTTACATAAACTCAGTGTTAGTGTCTCTTCCATGCCACAAAGGAAGTGCCAGCTTTCAATATATAAAAAATTATTACTATTTATTATTATTACTGTTAGTTAAAAGAAGGAAACAAAGCACATAGCAGACAAAGCTGTCTGTTTATCCCCTTCCCTGCTCCCCTTCGATGGAGGTGAGAACAGCAGCCACAGGGCTGGTTCTCTGCAGGCCTTTGGAGGTCGAGGAAGGGTTTTGCCATGTTATGCTGTACCCCGCTTCCCACTTCCCAGACCGTTCACAAAGTCCCGAAGCTGGGAACTGAGTGGGAAGAGAGACAAATAGGTGAAGCTGGAAATGACCCTTTATGGCTGTTTCCCAAGATTTGGACAGGGTCCCTGCTCAGAACTGTCTGCTTCCACCTTGGCAGTGTGGAACTTTTTTTGTCAAGCATCTGAGTGAGTTAAAGAGCTGTGGTCTGTAGACAACTGCTGAGTTCAGCGTCCCTTAGCGCTGCTGTGCAGCAGCAATCAGCCCGGCACCAGCACGCTGTGCAGTGGTTTGGGGCAGGAAGGGAAGAATACCACCAAATCCAACTAAAGTAACAGTGCGTTTGGGGAGGTGGAACCCAATTACTGGGACTTTGGCCAGAATATCTGTCTAGACGTCTATGCTCTTGCAAAAACCTTATGGGATCTTTGATGGCAAGAAGTGGTCAGGATCTTGGTTTTTCATCTTATTTGAAGGACAACAGAAGCAAGAGTAATGTGACTGCTGGCTGCTGCCCCAGGCAGGATTCATCAGCAGCTCTGGAGACCGGGGCACCAGCTCCTGCAGAGCCATCCCAAAACGCCCACGGCGGGCGTCAGGCCCGCAGTGACAGTATGGTGGCCCCTTGTTCTGGGGGAGCGAGGGAACCAAACGCAGGACCTGAGTCTGTCACATCCTGTAAGGCAGATCAAGGACAGCTGGGACTCAGCTGCCTCGACTTCAACTTTGCAAGCCAGAACTGTAGTGCAGGAAATTTTTCGTCTCTGATATTGGTGGTGTGTACAGAACAAAACAAGGACACAAACTAGATTTGGCCTCAGTTTTGCAAAGAAACAAAAACAAGTAATAAAATTGAGAAAGGAGGAGCTGGCGGTGGATAAGTTGCCGCAGGAAGTCGGTGTGTCTGCCCTCCTTGGCTACAGTGCACTGGCCTCAGAGAGCTGCTCCTGTAGTTTCCCAGCCCAGTCTGCAAGCATGTGGGCAGGGGAGGGGAGAGGAGATGATACTTAGCTCGTATTATAGGACATTTCTTTTGTTTCACTCAATACATTGATTAGACAAAATTAAAATCTGTGTTTCATCCACAGAGATTTCTGGGATGGAACATTTTCACCTACTCTCACTTTTTTTTCACTGAAGGTTCATCTCCGGTGTATCAGTTTATTTAATATTTTTGTTCAAGACAATAGACTCATACAGTAGGTACAGTAGCTTAAAATGTTAATGGTATTGAAACACATCATTTGGATGTTAATGCTCAGTGTCAAAGGATTCAGATACTGAGGCAGCAGAGAGTACAAATACAGTTGAATAATATTTAATTTACCTCCTCTTGCTCCTGCTCATATGGTCCTCCCCATCCGTCCCTCCGACGCTCGCTGCTGGTTTTACAGCAACATCAGCAGTTCTCAGTCACAGCTCTCACAAGCCCTTCTACTTACTCCTAGTTTAACTTTTAATTCTTTTGTTAAACATCTTCCATTTTTCTCCAAGGCTTCTTTATGTCATTATACAGTCTTGCATCTGACATCTGACAGCAGCAGCCTATCCCTATCTCTGTGCATCAGTGCTAGGAAGGGACACAGGAAATCTTTTTCCCAGTTACCAGGCGGCTCCTGTAGAGTTTTAGTTCCAGCTTTTGTTCCACCTCTATTTCATTCATGGAGGTTTCCCACTGCTACTTGCTCCAATGAGACGTAAAGGAGAGGAAGGCTCATTTACCACCTGCCCATGACCTCACAGGGCACAGCCCTTGGTAGCTGCAAGGAAAATCCTGGGTTGCACCCAGTCAAGCTGTAACTCACAAGAAACTTAACCGCTAAAATAGTGGCAGAAATCTCTAGTGAGAATTGGACATATTTGTGAAAAGAAATTTTTCAAGGGTTTAGATCTTGGCCAGATATTCACATTGTTTCATGGACAGATCAAAAGTACAACTTAGATACAAAAACTCCTCATGCCAAATTTCTCATCTTTGCTCAAGAGCAGAATGATGCCAAACCATATTGACAGAGAGGTTTGAAGAATCTGGAAGCCATTCATGCAACAACGTATTTTTGCCAAACTTTGTTCTGGCTGAAAGCACTAATGTTGGTGAAATCAAGTAGGAGAGTATTTCTGGTAAAATTTCACATCTATTTCCCCTCATCTCCTTTTACCCTGACCAGGTACACAACTATGAAATATACTCAGAGATGTACACACTGCTGGTCTTCTGTTATCATACTCAATCAATAAGAACAATTTAGAGCAGCAGTAACCTCTCCACGCATACTTCCATTGTCCCAAGAGATCAATATAATCAGTATCGCAGCTGGCTGGTGAGAAATAATGAGATTACGATAACAAAAAGACAAGCTTTCCAAATTTTTTCTTAGTGTATGCCAAACATCATACTTTTCTATCTGTCCATACAGGACAAAATAGGAGTATTTGATTCTATCGTATCTATTAAAAAAAAAAGGTATATAAAAGTATGTTTTTATCTGTGATTTCTTGTAACGTAACTTTAACTTTCTTTCTGAATGCAGTATTTCTTTCCCTTAAAAGCAACTGTGAGATTTGACTTCTTCATTCTTGGAAAAGGGCCATACATGTTTAACACTGTACCAAATTTTCCATAGATTTCTCCTGAACAGGACTGTCATTTGCAAAAATCCTGGTTTCGTTTGGTAGCAATACTTGTCTATTCATGGCTAAAATTCACCTGAGGGAGACAGCTAATGAAAATCATGCATATGTATTAAAAAAGCCACATTATTCTAGTAGTCTTAGCAGTTATGTAACATTCACTGACACTGAAAAAGCAGAAGCTATGTTGCTGTCCTCTTTGCTGATACTCCTCTTGGAGCCCACCTGAGCAATGGCTTTAGGCTCTGCACCCCCACTTCGGGTCCATTCCCAGTGCGTGCCATTGCTATAGCCAGTCTTCAACAGCTCGGGGCAAAGACTGCCTTTATGGTTGCAATCAAGTATTTTAACAGGTTACCTGGGTCCGGTGCTTAAAAGTAGCTACACATCTCTTAGCTCACAATCACATCAGGTCTATTTTAAGAGCAGCTATGAAAGACAGGATCGGCTCCATCTAAGTGATGAGCTACAGAGCGCTATCGGCACGCGGACTGCACCGTCCCTGTTTATGGAGTGATGGGGGCATGGGGGGAGACTAACCGTTTATGAAAGGAACAAAGATTACCATTTCCACAATATGTATGAGAACACTCATGTCCTACATACAGTGCTAGTAACAATTATGTTTTAGCTAGCTAGTTAAATAAATGGATTAATAGGAATCTTACCTGGGAGGAAATGAGATGTCCAGTTCATACAATCTGTCTTTAAAGACTGACAGCTCTCTGTCAAATTCTAAAAGCTATAAAAGACAGAAATAAATGTATTCACTCTTTAATGTTGAATTGAAGCAATCTGAAAATACTACATTATATAAAAGGAAATAAACAGAGACTTTGATTATACAGCTTCAGGTACATCCCTCACATAATAGTTTTGAACACACAGTGCAAAACACTCACTACTATTTTGATACATAAAGAGTTCATTGAGAAAAGTGTTCAAAATGTTCCCTTTCATCTCAGTGAAACACATAACACTGGCTGTTCACAGCAGTGACCTATATGTAACACTATTTCAAGATGGCTAAATTTTTAAAATTTTATTAGCAATCTTTCCAAAGACAAACCAGTACAGCAAACTGATATGCTAATCAGCCCACAAAAATGCCAGCAGAAGTATTATATTACTTTATATTATCTTTAGCTCAGATAAGAAGGTACAATAAACACAAGGATGTGCATATCACTCTTCCTAAGCAAAGACAGGCAGTGTTTTTGCACACCTATTTTGGGTGGTACATGCCAGATAGCAGAGGAAGGGATACGTGACAATAGGTAAAATGTGTTCCCAGGCAGCAGCCAAGACACAGCACTAGAAGCAGATATTTAACAGAGATGTTCGCAAGTCTCGATTTAATGTCCTGTGTAAATATGCGTCCTTGCCAAATTTGTTTTCGGCCAGACCTCTACAGAGCACATAAATATCCGCAGTCTTTTGTTCAAAACCACAAACCTGCTCCTGGCAAGTCAATGATCATCATCCACATTAAAGCAGCAACTATTCTGATGGACATAAACAGCCTTCCTGCAGAACCACGGCCGGTGTTAGGCCTGATGTCGGGGTGAATTAGCGAGGTAAAAGACAAAAAGCTCATAATCTGCACCGTTACTGGCCGTCGCGCCAAGTACTTTGACAAGCGTGTCCTCCCAGCAGCACCCGTCCGACGGTGGCATGTTTGCCCACTGTTCATTAATCATGTCCCATCTCACAGCTGTGCTGATACCATTGTATGAATGGCAGAGGTTCCCAAAGAAATTAGATTGTGTCCCTCTCTGCCCTCTGCCACCTCATAAATCATTCCTGAAATGTGCAATTAGCAGCTACTTGTACACATTAATTATCTGTGTGAAAACCAGCTACCTGAGCCACCTGCACTGCTGATTAGCCACCTCTCCAAGGCCCACCTGCCCTTCTGCAGCCTCTAGTTGCCGTGTCGCTCCACGTATGAACTTTTACACGAGGATGCAAAATAACGGGCAGCTTTCCCTATTTCAGTGCACCTGACACCAAACTCTGTGATGGTATGCTGGAAAAGAGTTTGCACCACAAACAACTGCAGGTAATTTGTACGTGTTTTGACATCTGATCAAAAGCCCCGAGTATCCAAGATGTTTGGATAAATATTTATAAGCATCTGTGTGGAAACTCACGGCATGTAGCTAATAATATGCTCAATTCTAAAAAAGTTGAGATGATTCAGCCACTATTCTTACTGAAGTAATCTCAATGTACTTCAGGAAAAAATGCTTCCTCATGCATGTTTCCACACTGTGATCCTACATTTAAGTATGTGCAGCCACAACACATACATACAGACTGGCTACGAAAACAAATGTTACCCACCATCCCTCTCCTGCTCTAAGTGTCTCCACCTTAAAGATGTTTATTATCTGCCCAACGTCAATCTAGCATAGGAAAAAAAATTACCATCCCCAGTTCAAACTTGTATGTGAAATACATATCTATTACCACAGTGCAAACACATATTTCCTACTGTTGCCAAATACACAGATCAGAGCAGGGAAATGGAAGCATCAGGAAAAAGAGGGCTATTTCTGAAGTGTGAAAACTGCAAGAACTGAATAAAAGAACAATGTTCCACAGAACACAATGGTATAAATTACTCATGGGCATTCCAAGGGCTGGCACTGTTAAATAGATGCATTGTCCTCTCACACCAATTCACACTTTCAAAATTTTCTACATTCAGATTGCGCTGGCTATGATGGTATGTGCAAACGAAACGAGGGCCGGGGCTTGGAGGACTAGGGGATGCTCATTGTTATCCAAAGCAGTTTCTGATGTGTTTATTTGCTGCAGTTGCTTGTTTGGTTGTGCCTGTGCCATGCAGGCGAGCTGCTGACACTGGTGACAGAGAGGACAGATAAGAGGAACAAGACTGTACTGTGTGCTGTGCTCTGTCAGCTCCCCAAGTTTTCCCAGGTAGAGGGACATCTTTACCCTGAAATGGCAAAGCCAAAAACTCACGATGACCCAGCTGGACATCAAAACTCAACCAGGTGCCTAGAAGGACAATGCTAGGGATTTAGGGAATGCAATGCAAGCATTTAGGGAATGCTCATTGTAGAAAATTCATCCTCACGTGTAAAACAGTTAAATATTTTCACTGCATTATTTACACAAACTTTTATTTCATAGAGTCATAGAATGGCACAGGCTGGAAGGGACCTTAGAGATCATCTAATCCAACCTCCCTGTCATGGGCAGGGACGCCTCTCAACTAGATCAGGCTACTCAAGGCTCTGTCCAATCTGGCCTTGAACACCTCCAGAGAGGGGGCATCCACAACTTCTCTGGGCAATTTATTCCAAAGTCTTACCACCCTCGTACTGAAGAATTTCTTCCTAAGATCTAATCTAAATCTGCTCTCCTTCAACTTAAACCCATTTCCCCTTGTCCTATCAGTGGACACTCTTATAAAAAAGTCCCTCCCCAGCCTTCCTGTAGGTTCCCTTCAGGTACTGGAAGGCAGCTGTTAGGTGCCTCTGAAGTCTTCTCTTTTCAAGGCTGAACAATCCCAGCTCCCACAACCTGTCCCCGTAGCAGAGGTGCTCCAGCCCCTGGATCATCTTTGTGGCCCTCCTCTGAACATGCTCCAACAAATCTATGTCTCTCTTATGGTGGGGACACCAGAACTGGACGCAGTATTCAAGGTGGGGTCTCACAAGAGCAGAGTAAAGGGGGAGAATCACCTCTCTTGACCTGTTGACCACGCTTCTCTTGATACATCCCAGGATGCGGTTGGCCTTCTGGGCCGCATGAGCACACTGCCGGCTCATGTTGAGCTTCTCATCTATAAACACCCCCAAATCCTTCTCTTCAGGGCTACTCTCAACCCACTCTGTGCCAGTTTGTATTTGTGCCTAGGATTGGCCCGACCCAGGTGAAGGACCTTACATTTTGACTTGTTGAAGCTCTTGGAGTTTGCACCAGCCCAATTCTCAAGCCTATCAAGGTCCCTCTGGATGGCATCTCTTCCCTCAAGTGAGTCCACGGCACCACACAGCTTGGTGTTGTCACCAAACTTACTGAGGGTGCACTCAATGCCGTCATCCATGTCGCTGACAAAGATGTTTCGTGCTAGATTTAAAATAATGATTTAATTTTAACAAATTTTTTATTCTTTCCTAGATATTAAGTGACAATGTTACAGTATCTGTAACCTTCTGTTCCAACGTGCCCACAAACTGCGCAAACAGACACCTCCACGTTCTTACGAAAGGCAATGACGAGTTACTCGTGCTCAGGACCCGCAGCATGAACCCACCTCACAGCTTTTGGGTTCTCATTTAAGCCTGTCATCTCGAAAGGCAAGACGCCCGGTGAAAACCAAGGCGGTCTCTAGGTCTTGTGACAAAAAGTTATAAACGTCACTTTCCCTCAACACAACTTAGTAAGAAACGGAATGGGGCCTGACACAGGCATCATTTAATTGCATTTGCTTTATGACAGGTGCGTGGATGCCTGGAGCTTCTTGGCTCTACAGAAAACTAATGAAAATTAATTTGGGCCAGATGATACCAAGGAGCAGTCTGAATCTCACAGGGTAATGTCTTACTTTTAAGCATATAACATTGTATTTAAAAAAACCCCATCCTGAACATACTCTGTTCATGGCAATTTTCAGCACAAACTGAACGGACAGTATGTCTGTCACTCTAAATGCCTTAAAAATGACAGAGAAATTAAGTTCAAAGCCTAAAAATCAATATACTGTTCCATTTATTTTACTCATTATAAGATCATCCTTAAGAACCAAATCTTTAAGGTGTTACACGACGTGCTGGGGTAATTTGAGCAATTACACAGAGATTTTAAAATGCTGTGACTGGAAGTTAATTCCAGAACTATATGTCACAGGCAGTTGAGAAGACTGTTTTTTTCCCCAACTCAATTTCACCGGTGTATTTACATGTAAATGGTAGCAAGGATGATGCAGGCCTAGGTTTTATCTGCTGTAACCATTGAGTTGCTGATATTATGTCCAAGTATTTGCTCTACAATGTCCAGTGATCAGCCCAACATGAACAGTTGATTAACATCTTCCAAATGAAAATACCATCCATACATAGGAGTAATGTATCTATAGTTAGCCAATACCCCATGAGACACAGAGCTAATCCACTGGAATAGGCTGCCAGGGAGGTGGCTGAGTCCCCATCCCTGGATGTGTTTAAGAAAAGGGTGGATGATCTACTTAGCGATATGGTTTAATGGGAGATTAGGGACGGTTGGACTGGATGATCTCTAAGGTCTTTTCCAACCTAGAAATCTATGAAATCTATGAAATCTATGAAATCTGCTTCGGGAATACAGCCATAAATACTTCTCTGCATGGAATTAAAGAACGACTGCATTTGCAATAGAGGATATTCCCTATTTAATTTGAGTAGAACTAAAAGCATTTAGGGTTGTTGCCTGTATCAGCTGCAGTGCCCATCGCCTCCTACGGGAATTACTGAAACTTGCTTTTCCAGGCAACTGTGTGGTCTGTAAAAGCTGCTGAAGAGAGTTTTGTGTCTTCCTCCCTTTTCCTGGTCAGCACTGTGACGCACAGGGGCGTTTCCGTAGAAGGGTGAAGGAGGAGGCAACGCACACACCGTCTGCAGGCACTGTCTGCAGGACCCCTGTGCCAGTCAGGAACAGAAAATCGAGCAGGGCTGGCTGGCTGGGCTCAGGACTGTGCAGCCCTTCCGACGGGGGCTCCGGTGAGCTCCCCTGCCCCAGGGCTGGAGTAGGGGCTGCAGTTCACTGTCCCTGTAGCTCATGGGACCGTCTGTGGCTAAGCAGTGTGTGCTTTGGCCAAAGATAACAACTACCCGTTGTCATTATGTGGCTTGACAGTAATCAAAGGATTATAACAGAGTTTAGCCAGCTGCAGAAATCAAGGTAATTTTGCTTGCTTCAGTTCAAAGCGATGAGGCACTCTTAAAAGGTCAGTGTCCATTGGTATGCTGCAATGGGCCACCTTGGCTCAAATCACACACGTATGAACCTTTTAGAACAGGGCAACTTAATTCTGTCATTGGAGTAGAACAACGGCAATTACTCATCAAGACCTACAGACCAAAGTCAGAGCACTGGTAGATCAGAAGGTGATATTAGCAGCATTTATCAAATCCATCTGCAGGGCCCACCAGAGAATTCACAGCTGTGAAAGGGAAATGAAGTTTCAGACCCAAAAGAGGAGATGAGCATACAGAAATGACCTTCGAGAATTAAAATATGTGGACACTGGTCACTGTAACCTCCTTTGCCAGTCTTGTATAGCACATAATTTTTTTTCGAGAGACTTTAGAAATACCGTAATATTATCCAGCTTTCCAGTCAAAGAAAAATATTCAGAAAAAGTGATTCAGCAGTCTACTGATTTCAGATAAAGGCCTGTGGAAACGCTGATCCCTCCCACTTGTCCATGAAAATGTCATACACAACTCTGCTCTGGCCTTATTTTAAAGCGACTGTTCTCTGTATTTAAGACTTTGTAAAATGATCCATTACTATGTATTTTAAATCTTATTTTCTTTCTCTCATAAGGTCACTTACACTGCTTTTGTATATTACTGTATTTCTGCATACGTCTGAGAAATTGTCTATACATCCTGAACAGCAGTGTTGTCAGATCATAAACTCCTACATAAATGTGGACACATGGCACACAGGGAAACTCTTCTTAGCATTAGAAGAGCTGGGCACAAGCAGTATAAGACTGTAAGCACTGAAGGCTCCCTGTGCCTGTACTAACTCAGAAAATCTTTGATTTCAGTAGAAGCTTCCCCAGGAAAACGCTGTTTTGTTCTTGTTTTGACAATATGCTTCTCTCTCCCAGGAGACATTCCAATGATTTAAAGCACATGAAAATTTTCTAATAAATATTCCAATTTTTTCAGAAAACTGCTCTGGAAAATGCATTTAAAAATAGTATTTCTATTACGGAAATACTTAGATTGCTTAAAATGTCTAGAAAGAACCACGCTTTCCCTTGATGTCTATTGATCACTAGAGTAATTACTGGAGACTGCTATTGGCTCTGTCTCATTAGAGCTCCCTTTCCTGTCCCCTTGCCTGGTTTCTCACATTCTCACATTTCTCAGTTTCCTCATTCCCCCGAGCCTGGTTTGCGCTGGCGGGGCTGGGGCAGGGCTGGAGAAGGCTCAGCGGCACAGCCCGAGCACTGAGGACCACGAGGCACAGGGTTCCCTCCCAGAGCAGAACCACCACCGCGGCACCAGGCGCAGCCGAGCGGTGCCCGCTGCCCAGGGCAGCAACATGTTCAGCTGATGGCAGGGCAGGGCGAGTGCCCAGTGTGCTGCAGAGGAAGGAGCTGGAGACTCTGGGCTTTCAGCTGGCACCAGGGTCTAACACAAAGGCTTCTTGGAGTTCCGTGCTGCAGTATTTCCCACTCCAAAAGACACTTAGTGCCTTACGGTGTCTGTTGGTCTGGGAATACACACACACCTGAACGCTGATTTGGGTAAAACAGGGCTTTCAAACTTTTCCAGTTATGTACCTCTCACATTTTTCCAGTTGAGGCTGTAGCCCTTTTAGACATTTCACATGTTTGGATTTTGTGTATAATCTTGTTTTTCCTAAATGCTATGCGGATCCTTTCAGTTCAAGTCCGTGAACTTCAGGGTGAAACTACTAGCATGGATAAGCTGGAAGTTAAAGACCCTGCTGGCTGTCACTGCTCTGGTCTGCAACATGCAGCAGAGTATCCAGACCTTATCCTGAGATATTTTTGACGCTTGGAAAAAAAAGTAATATCAGAATTCCGTGGTACTACTCAGGTAATCAGTTCTCAATAAGGAGACTAAACTTAAGTATATGTAAAGAATAAACTAGTTAGTTAAGAAGTGGAAAGCACTGAATCAGGTCGAGTATGGGCTCTCCCTCAGGCAGCCCCAGTCACCCACATTGACATTCCGCGGACGACAAAAGCACCATCCACATCCCACGGGCTCCTTGCCGATACGCTGCTCTGCAGAAGCAAATCGTGTCCCGTCCCTCCGCTCCACCGTGCCCGACAAAGAGCCCGCAGCATCTGAAACGCAGCGCGACGGCTCACGGCTTTCCCACGCAGAGACTACAGCTCCCATCGCCCTGTGCTCCAGCCTGACTTCTCCAGCGAGTGCTACGTGCTCCTTAGGACACCAGTACAACGGGAAAGCAAGGAGGACCTCTTGGCAAGTGCCAGTTCTCAGTGACTTTACCAGCCGGTCACAGTCTGAACGCATGCCTCCTATTTTCTAACGGTAAAACGTGGATTTTGCCATTCGCTCTCCTGGGATTCCTGTGCTTGCATTGATTTAAAAAATTTGACTCTGCAAACTGCATTCTGCCTCTTTCAAAACTTTACAGGAATAGACACTTCATCATTATCGTAATTGATTCATTAACTGTGCACGACAGCTTGTAATATAGCTCATTCAAAATGGCAAGAACGACTGAGTGGATGCTAACTTTAAAACCAAAAGATTTCACTTTGAAATATCCTGCTTGCAAATGTGACAGATTCAGGGGATTATTTCATTAAACTTTACAGGTCCGTTACTGTGAAACATAACATGAATTTTTACCAGTAGAAAGTTAAAACCAGCATGCATTGTCCTGTCAAATTTTCAGTCTGTGAGCTGCAATTTGACAAAACCATTAAGATATGTAGAATACAGTTTTAGTATGACTTGTAGAGTGATAAAAAAAGGAACTTTCTTGAAGAAAGACTATGATCCATGTTTCTCTGTTGGGCAAAACTCCCGCTGTGGGCTGAAACTTGCCCTGAGCGAGGCCCGTGAGGCAGGCTGGGCTGACATGAGGTTTTTTGGGAACGGGCAGGACCCCAGAGGCACTAACGCCAGGCGTCCCACTGCAAACACCGAGGGTGTTTGGAGAGCTCCGGCTGTCCACTTTGCCTCCCCTGCATACCATCAGGCATCTGGAAAGGCCATCTAAAATTTCCTGACACCTAAAATTTGAGGTGCCTCTTTCCCAGAGGGGATTCAAATTCATCCCCCTCCTTCTCTGGAGCTGCCGGGTGCCCACAGGCACTGAAGTGAGGCCAGCACACCTCCTGCCAAGCCCCGGCTTGGGCACGCAGATGCCTGCAAGCAGCAGGGCACTGAGAGATGCTGCAGGCTGCTCTTGGGATCAGAGATCTGGATTCCAGCCTTTGCTTCCTACACTGTTTTTCTTTCAACACCTATGTATTGTAAAATACACGAATGGTCCTAAGACCAGTGACCAGAACTCCTGTCTCTGCATCCTTGCGGCTGAGTACCCAACTCTCATCTCTAGCTGTACTATTTGTATGAAAGCATCCTTAGGTATCATGTCTCATGTCAAACTTACTATTTGCTAGTCTATACGTGTGCGTGCACACCTCTGTGCACACAGGCATCGAACTGTGACGCTATGAGCGGTACCTGGAGAATGTGAAAGGATTGGGCTACTGCAGAGAGTGGGTGAAAAAAAACAAGGGACCTTTCTGTCTTTGTTTGGATTGCCACAGACTTCAGACAAGATGTGGAAGCCGAGGTACGGTGCTTTTGTACATGCACGAATATTAACTCTAAGGGATGATGGTGAGACCCATAAACTCTTGAGGACTGGAATACAGGTGCAAACATTGCCTCTCTGGATATCCTCTTGCTAGGTGGGTTAAGAAGGGTGCTCCTAGGCCAAAGCATGGTAGCAGGTCATACTGACTACAGGCTGGATTATAGAGTGCAAATATAGATGCTGGACCTCCTCTTTGGGCTATACTTAACCAAAGACCAATGGCTAGAAAAATAAACACAGCACAGTACACCTGGATTAGCCTTAGAACTTAACAATAGTTGTGTAGAACCAGACAGAAGGACAAAAGGTCATGAAACAATATTTGTAACTTTGTGATATGGGCAAGTTCTACACCAGAAGAATTAACTTCTTTGGAAGACGCAGCTGGCACTAAATAGCTAAGCCCACACATCCAGACTGACTTCTGCTTGCGATCTGGCTTTACATTTATGTTTGCTAGTGAGAACAATTTAGTGATAATATTTCCTCTCTCTGTCATTACTCACCTTGCAGTTTATCCAATGGCATATCAACTAACTTAAGCAAACGCAATTCCAAGCACAATACTGGTTTTCAGTGAAGGAATAGAGCATGTAGCCATTTTCCTACTAGTACTTAATGAAAATCAGGCATCTCAGATCATCACCTTACATAAGAGAGGCAGTTTCAGGACGCATAGGATTTCCTTATGACCAGTCCTAGGTAACAATGGTCCTAAGCAATCAATTTCCTTCCTCTATCCTAATTTGCCCTTATACATCATATTCAAGATTTTATCTGGACAGGGGCTGGTTGGCTCAGTGGATAAACCTCTGCCTTTTCACCTCTGGGATCATGGTTCAAGTCAAACCCTGATGAAATGCACTTGATCGTCCTAATCTAGTTCTTAGTGGACAGTATTCCCATTATCTTTAAAAGGGTCAGAGCCAAGGCCATTGGGAAGAGTGCATTGTGCTATATCTTGTCTGTTGATTAATACATTTTCAGTGATGCCAGATCCTTAACCTTCATAAGCACACGTACTCTCACAAAAAGCGTAATAAAGGCCCCTCATGGACTAAACCTTTCTTCTCAATTTGCATATCATTTCAGGATTTCCTGGGAATGTTAAAAAAAACCCAAATAAATTACTCATCATTTAAAAGCATGTTTGCCTAAACTGTTTGTAATAACACCTCTAAGTTAATTAGTATGATAACAGATCACTTTAAATCATTACTTGGCATAGGGAGAATAAGACCTTTATAACTCAATCCATTTTTACAGCACATTGTAATTTCCTTCTCATACCGTATCAGTTGAAGCTAAACAGACAAACAGAATAAAGGGAATCAACCCTTGAAGCCCGATTTCACTGTTCAAAACACAGAAATTGAATAAGAATGTGCCCTCCATAGAAGCTTAGTTTCTTCTCTGCAGCAACTGGACTGCTGAAGGACCACTGATAGCAACGTGAAGCTCTCTGCTTATTTTTTTCCATTATAATAGTGGATTATCCAGGAGCTAATGCGCTGCTGGCACCCTCGGTCTAAGCTCTTCAGCCTCCGAGCAGCAGAAGCCCGACGAGCAGCTGGGATCAGGCTGCCACGGCACACGTCTCTGCGACAGTGGGGCCGGCGCGGCCCACGGGCAGTGGAGGACCACAGGGAGCAGGCACAGCTCTATAATCAGTCACTAGTTTCCATGAACATCAATGGACAAAAGAGATTTTAGCAGGAATAACATCAGATTCAGGTCTCAAGACAATTAATTCACTGATTTCTTTTATCACACAGTTGTGGTCAAAATCTTAAGGATAGTAAGGAAAATAAGGGGTTGACTCGTGACAGCCAAGGCAGCTTCGCTAAGGGCAAATCGTGCCTGACAAATTCTGTGATGGGGTTACAGCTTTGGTGGATAAGGGAAGAGCAACTGACATCATCTACCTGGACTTGTCCAAAGCATTTGAGGCTGCCCCGCACAAGGCCCTTGTCTTTAAATTGGAGAGACATGGATTTGACGGATAAGGAATCGGCTGGATGGTCACACTCAAAGAGTTGCGGTCAACGGCTCGATGCCCAAGTGGAGGCCAGTGACGAGTGGTGTTCCTCAGGGGTCAGTACTGGGGCCGGTGCTATTTAACATCTTTGTTGGTGACATGGACAGTGGGATCGAGTGCACCCTCAGCAAGTTTGCTGACGACACCAAGCTGTGTGGTGTGGTGAACACTCTGGAAGGAAGGGATGCCATCCAGAGGGACCTTGACAGGCTGGAGAGGTGGGCCTGTGAGAACCTCATGAAGTTCAACAAGGCCAAGTCCAACGTCCTGCACGTGGGTCGGGGCAATCCCAAGCACAAGTACAGGCTGGGCAGAGAATGGATTGAGAGCAGCACGGAGGAAAAGGATTTGGGAGTGCTGGTGGATGAGAAGCTCAACATGAGCCAGCACCGTGCGCTGGCAGCCCAGAAAGCCAACCATGTCCTGGGCTGCATCCAGAGCAGCGTGGGCAGCAGGTCAAGGGAGGGGATTCTGCCCCTCTATTCTGCAACCGTGAGGCCCCACCTGGAATACTGCATTCAGCTCTGGAATCCCCAACATAAGAAGGACATGGAGCTGCTGGAGCGGGTCCAGAGGAGGCCACAGAGATGATCTGAGGGCTGGAGCACCTCTGCTATGAAGACAGGTTGAGAGAGTTGGGGCTGTTCAGCCTGGAGAAGAGAAGGCTCCGGGGAGACCTTCCAGCAGCCTTCCAGTACCTAAAGGGGCTACAAGAAAGCTGGAGAGGGGCTTTGGACAAGGGCATGTAATGATAGGACAAGGGGCAATGGATTTGAAATGAAAGAGGGGAGATTAGATATTAGGAAGAAATTCTTCCCTGTGAGGGTGGTGAGGCACTGGACCAGGTTGCCCAGAGAAGCTGAGGCTGCCCCATCCCTGGAAGTGTTCAAGGCCAGGCTGGATGGGGCTTCGAGCAACCTGGTATAGTGGAAGGTGTCCCCACCCATGGCAAGGGGAAATAGATGATCTTGAAGGTCCTTTCCAACCCAAACCATTCTATGATTCTATGAGTACATTAATTTCTATCTGGATTGATTCTTTAATATGGTTCATACCAAAGATAGGGATGTATGCATCTCATGTCCAATTGTGGTTAAAGATTATAAAATGATTCCTAATGATTAAATCTTTCCTCTGTAGCCATTAACACTTTTTACATTACTATATATTTATTAAACTGATTACTGAAGAAATAGCATTTAGCTTGTGGTTCTTTTGTACAAATCAATACCATGATTGCAATTTTTTCTTTAAGTAAAATTATCCCTGGCTTGCTTTTTTTTTGTTTTGAAATTAACAGGGAACTCCTAAACACAAGGTATTTTGAAACAAACACTTCCAGCCCGATTTATCATAAATGATTAAGGAATTTGAAAAAAAAATACAGTAAAAGTGTAGATTTTTTCCAAGAACTCCCTGCATACTGCTACTCTCCTGAAAGCACTGGCACGCTAATTTTTATCACTTGTGAGCTGGCCAATTCAAAGCGACGACCAAGTTTTGTGCCAGTCACGTACTGGAGAGCCAGCGTAAGGTCAGGAGTGGACGGCACCGCAGACCCACTTGGGAAGACTACGGATAAGGCCCGGGCATTCCCTGAGTCCTCCCTTGCGGGAGGGCTCCTCGGGGCCTTCGGGTGGGTGAGGAGCAGGAGCACAAAGGAGGGTGGCTGGGATACGGTCGCGGCTCCCAGCCGGGTGCAAGCAACCAGTTCGGATGAGAGAAGCCTCCTTTGTTCTTCGCCCACTGTTCACGGGCAAGCCTCTGGAGCAGAAGGGCACGACGGTGCCGTACAGCACAGCTTGGCTGTATCCGACTGTCAAGGTCAGAGGTGTTAAGCTTTCTCTAATTCAAAAGCAACAACTTCAACCAGAATCTGCCTGACACTAAGGTAAAACTCTACATGGTGTTTCTCCTCTTGTCCCACTTTTCTCATCGCTGCTCTGCAACACCCTTCCCTGCAGCACCCGGACACGGCAGTTCTGCTGTAGTTACCTGAGTTACGCCCTGGGCCGCCGGAATGTCCTGTAACTGATGTACGATTCAGAACACATGAGGACAGTTTTGCATTATTGCTACAGCTATTTTCAAACAGGTTTTGTTTTTTTCTATCACTACACAGCTGAATAAATCTGGGTGTTCCTTTCCGAAATAAAATGATACTGAGTGGTCACTGCACTTCGAGGTAATAAATATAGGTGATCACTAAGCTAACTTTGGAATAAGCTACAGATAAATCCGGATAAGCTACACATTAGTCTGGAAAAATTAGACCTGACATATTACTGTATGCATTTCAGACCGAATTTCTGTTGAACAGATAATTTGTATCTGTATCAGATTTTTCATTAAAAATACTCATTTTTATAAATACATCTTAAGATTCTTTTTGTTGATTACAATGTAAAAAAGAAGAAATAACTGTGTATGGACAATGATAAAGTAGCCTGTTGATAATAAATATTTGTCAGGTCTTGTCACATCTGTATACATTCCAATGTTACCGAAGAGACACCACGCTGATAAAAAAAAATACCCTCAGAAAAATCAATGGATTTGAGCTAAAGCAGTTGCTAAACACACAGGAAACATCTTTATCCAACAGCCATGGTGCTGTGAAAATTCCCAAGCCTTGCATTGGTACAGCTAAGGAAAATTTAATCTTCCCAAATACTCATCAGGGCACTCCATCCTGCAGACCTGACAGCCCCACTTATAATTAATTATACAATTTCGATGGGAATATCGACTAAACAAAGCTATAAATCATAGAAAAAGTCAATAGGCATGGACACATTCAATCATGTCCCGACCAATGATTACTACTCTTAAAATACAATAATTATTTTCAGGAGCCAGCTTGAATTAAATTTCTGTCAGGCTGGTACAAGACCGGCGGTTGATGAAGGATGCGATGGATTTTTTGGGTTGAATTCACCACAGAGACATTTATCCTTTTAGATAGGTAGTTTGTTTTTAGTGATCATGGTGCTGCGTGTTTAACTAGACCATGAAGATTAGATTATCTCCAATGGCTCATTATATCGTTTATCTTTTCCTTCCATGTTTGATCTGGAAGATTTCCCGCTTCTTGATGCACGAATGCAATGACTGCTGATTTTGAAATGGAATGTGCTTAAGCATGATTCTGCCTATGCCTTTGCACACCATGGCCATGTATGTAAAGCCAACCAGCAGTCATTCGAAATACCACTGGGAAGTGGCAAACGGCAGGAACAAGAATAGCTTTTCCCAGCTTCAGAAATGTACCGGGGAAATAAAAAAAAAGACAAACATTTGATTGTTTTAAAAAAAGCAAAAAAAAATTGCAATAGTAATACATGTAGAGGAAAATCTGACAGGAATGGGATCAGTATGGAAACAGGAACTGGGATTAGTGTTATTAGTTTGAATTAAATGTCCCCAAAACCGAAAGAAATCAGTGAAAGAAACGTTACGTATTTCCCAAGAATGTACCCACCTGGTAATTTTTAAAGAAACAAACTCCAAACCAACTTATCTCACAGTAACTGTGTTTTTAAGATATGTTGCCTAGACAGATACTTCTCACGGCGAGCATACACGCCACACGTGAAAAGAGGTGCTGCGAGAAGGGACAGCAGTCCCAATGAGCACGATGGACGTCAACAGATGCTGAAAGGAGAAACACATCTTCACATCCCTCGTAAGCCTGACTCATCAAACTCTTCTGACCTCAAGAAATGAGTGAGATCTAAAATTCTTACATGGAATTAACCTTCTAGGTGTAAGCCAAAACCAGAGAGCTGTCCTCCTTGCCCTGGATCCTTGCAGACAGCCCTCCAAACAACCCGGTTCTCTATGAACAGCAAGAAGATAAGCCGTAGGTAGGAGAGAAGAAGAGAGAGGGGGGAGAGTCATGGATTCTGAACACATCCCATCCCTACACAACGAGCAGCAACACACTGTGTGAGCAGGCGCGCTGCGAAACTGGTACAGAGTGTGGCAAAACCAAAAGGTGGGGACTAGGGCAAACACGAAGGGGTTCTCAAAAAATCTGAGATATAGAAGATGAATCCTTTGTCTTCTTTCATTTCCGTATGAGGAAGGAAGGCGAAATGCAGTCACCCTGAGGAAAGGACTGAGGAAAGAAGGGGAACCTTGGCTAGCTCGTCAGCCTGCACAGACGACTTTGATGCACACAGTTCCTGCAGAGCACACCGAGCTTTCTGAAGGTTTTCTTGGTCTAGTGCAGCCTGCCCTATTTGTACCGCCCAGAACACTCAACGCATGAATGCCGCTAGTTCACGCACGTGTAGGCAGGCCCAGATCTGACACAAGCCAGTGTAGCTCACCTGATGTCAGTGAAGTTGGGCCAATTTCCACCAGGAGAGGGTTTGGCCAATGACATCCACAATAAGGCTCCTGCGCGCAATCTGCACATTGCTGATTTTTATCTCTGCATAACCGTTTGGGTTGGGTTTTTTTTTGTTTTATGCTTAATGTTTTTCCTTTAGATACATAAATCCTAGGAACCTTAGATGAAAGTGAGAAATCTGCAAGCAGTGATAGAGATTTTCCAAAATAAAGTGGCTACGTTTTGAAATAAAATAATCTTAAAGAAGATATAAAGCCATTTTCTACAAAAAAATTTTAGTTCCCATTTTACAAATGAGAACACTCATGTTCCCTGTCTGCCTTCTCCTCTTAGGAAGCTCTATATAATTGCCCAAAGAGTGCCAGCCTGCAGCAGGGTTTGATCGTTCTATTCTATTTATTATTCTTTGTACACTCAGAAGACCCAGATATTTTCAGAGCAGCTTTGCATTAAGAGTTTTTCCTAAGTTACTATAGTGAACAATGAAAAGCTAGTAAAGAAACAAGATGCTTGAAGACATGCAGACCAGGGGACAGAGAAGAAAAGTAAATTGTCACATATATTTAATTTACAATTTTGTCTATGAAAAAGAAGGTAAGCACATGTCAAAGTTAGGAAGCTGTACACAAAATAACTAGCTATGTGAGAAGGAAATTTGGAGCAGTTATTGTGTTAGATGAACTATCTCCTCATTCTGTAGACAGGAAAGTTGATAAGGATAAAGGGCTGGTAGAAAAACACAATTTGCATGAGTTTCCAAGTTATTTCTTCAACAGTGTTTAGCAATGAACTTACCGCAGTGCCATTGTTATCTCTAAATACATCTTGATTAAAATAGTCAAAGAGCTTCTTTTCTAACTGTAGCATAACCTAAAAAAAATAGAAGAGAAAGGTCAGCAAAGCTCTTGGACTCAGTTCCCTAATACACAGCTGCTGGAAGTAACCCCTTCAGAGACATGCAGCCCTTTAAAACCACACGACGTTTCTACATGTCCAAAGCTCCCTGTTGGCTTGCCCATTTGGCTGACTGGCAATCACTTAAAAAGATCCAATTAACTGAGCATTAGGTGTGACAATCCATATCCCTCCCCTCCCCTCCCTTTAAATTATCAGTTTGAAACAACTATATTCATGCTTTGTAGAAAGAAAGTGAACATTCAACAAGGTTTCTGTTTACACGGGGGCTACAGAGGGCATTAAGTTGTTTACCTTTCGGTCGTTATCGGATTCACGAAATATTAGCTTGACTACTTCGTTTGTGTCAGCTGCCCGGACAGTCTGCATTGTAGCCTTCGCACATAGTGTCTAACAAAAAACACAAAAGGAGAAAGGGAAACTAGTTTATACTCAACATAAGGCCACGTTTCACTGAACTTGATCAACCCATGCATTTTCAACGCCCACCTGAAAGTATGATTTGCTGTGGGTCAAAACACACAGCACTGCTAAGAGAAGCTGCTTCCACTTATGAGGGATTTAAAAGAATAAGCTGAATTACTGAAAACAGGCAATATTAAGAAAGTATCAATCAGGTAAGGCAAATATTCATTAAATTTACTACCGTGCACACAGGTTCTTTCACAGGTCTGACACTGATTCACACAGCGCTTGTAAACATCCTCAAAAGCCACTTCCTACAGCTAATGACTCCACAGCCCTATTGGTTTCTGCACTGCATTCCTAAAAGCTGATAACTACATTGGCACCACAGCTCGGCCCGTTAACTCTCGTTTGCAAAAACTTCTGCCTTTTAAATTAACATTCCAATTACAATTCAAAAGTCCGAGCAAGACTCACACAATCTGACAGTAAGTTTCACAGTCTACTCGGGATAGCAAATTCCCAAGCACCATCCTTTTACACGAAAGACAACCTCGTCTCTAGAGGACTGGGTGTCTAAAATACATTACCAATCAACACTTTATCAGGCACAGAGGTATGAATTTCCCAGGAAGTGTCTGGCCTCGGTTCATTGGCCGTTCGCCTGGTTGGGGCCCAGTTTCAAAGACAATCGAAGCTGGCTTGGAGAATGCAACAGAAAAGGTTGTTCCGAGGGTTTGCTCTGTTGCATTGTAACAGGTGAAAATCTGGAGCTTGTAGCAAAGCAGTTAGGCATACATTTAGCTTTGAAAGACAATTTAGATTCACTGAACCTCTACTTTTAATGAAGCTTTAAGTATGTTAAGTGCTTTGAAATGCAGAAATAGACTGGATCTTAACTGTGGGGTAGGCAGGCTTCACCAAGTGCTCCATAGTTAGCCAGCTGGGGCAAAGCTACTGGATGGTGCGTAATGCTACCTCAGTCCATCTCTCTGGGTTGCTGGAAGCCACAAGGCAGAAGACAGAAAGTGGAAATGGGAAAACCTTGGTATTTCTTGAAGGCAGAGAGCAAAGGGCCAAGATGTGCACCCACACCTGGGAGGCAGTCCAGCCCCTGCTACGGCCGAGCCACAGGCTGCTGACAGGGCCTATGCACAGCCCTGGGTAAGGATATTAGCAAAGAGTGTTCTTCTGAATAAAAGCTTATTTTGCTAGAGGTTCTTAACAAAAGTGTGCTAAGGAAAATAACCCAATCAAGGAGAGGGAAAGGTGACTTCCCTGCTCTGCCTGCTCTACTCCTTTTCATAATGGCCAGACAACAGATTTTCATTTTGCATAATATTCACTTAGAAAATAAATGTATTCTGTGGTAATAGGGTAATAGAATTTCCTACTACATGCTTCTTTCTTTCACAAATAGAAATACTTATACGGAGATTCATTGTTAGAAGTCCAGCATCTATCGGATGCGATGCCAGGAAACAGCAGCTTACTTCTCAGTTTCCCATTCTGAGTTTCTTCTGAAGGAGATTCCAAACATGTATTTAAACAAAAATCCATCTGCTTTCAAGTATTTTAGATCTCAGCTGAGGTTATCAGTGCTAGAGTGGAAACAATCTGTCAATGGACATTTTTTCCTCCATTTGATAGAAAGACATTAAAAAATGATCCTTGATAAAGGCCTCTGTGTGTTGCCATAGTACAAACAAAACGTGCCAAGCTATGCAATTTCATTTTTAAAGGATAACGTGAGTGTGATTCGGTAAAAATAAAATACAAATCTGATGTTTTTCTTCAAGTCTGTGAACTGAACAGGTGCCGATTCCCCAGCTTACTGAATAAATGATGGCCTTTCCTGACAGATTTTCCATGATTGTTCCCCACCTGTCCCCTGCCAAAAGCAGTGTCATGTCCATCGATTACAAGCATCTAACTCTGGGTTTTTTTCCTAAAAACCGTGGCGCAAGCGTGCACCAACACAGCCGCACATCTCTGCGAAACCCCCGTTTCCCTGGCGGGACCAGTCGCACGGCCAGAGCCGTGGGCTGCCCGTGGGCACCGCGCCTCTGCCGGCGGCGCGCCGCGGGGCGGGCAGCGGCTGCGCGGCCCCGTGTGCCCGGGCGGGGGGCACGCCGGGCGGGGGGGCCCGCGCGTTTGGCACCGCTGACTTCACGCACAGACCTACTGCCTTTCCCCTGGCACCCCGCCCCGCCGGACCCCCCTTCCCCGCGGGATCCCCCCTTCCCCGCGGGACCCCCCCTCCCCGCCGGACCCCCCCTTCCCCGCGGGATCCCCCCTTCCCCGCGGGACCCCCCCGCCCCGCCGGACCCCCCCTTCCCCGCGGGACCCCCCCTCCCCGCCGGACCCCCCCTTCCCCGCGGGATCCCCCCTTCCCCGCGGGAACCCCCCGCCCCGCCGGACCCCCCCCTTCCCCGCGGGACCCCCCCCCGCCCGCGCGGACGCCCCGCCCCGCCCCGCTCCGCCATCTGTGTCGGTGCGGGCCGGGGGCGCGGGCCCCCCCGCCGGTGCCCGCCATTGGCATGCAGAGCACGGAGCCGCTAATCGGGCCAAGCCCCAGAACAGAGCGCTCGGGGCTCCGGTGTCACCAGTCAGTCTGGCCGCCTTCAAACAGCGCGCCGGATTAGAACAAGCACCCGAACAAGCCCGAGCGGAAAACGCGCCGCTCTCCAAAGCCGGTTTCTAAAGCCCCAACAAATCGCTCCATCTTTCACTCATTTAAACCTTCCAAATGAGGGTCAATACGGTCCCCGAGCATCCAAATGCTAATGCGCTTAAGTGCGCTTAAGCAGCTTTCCAGAGTGAATGGGCCAAAGAAGGGCTCGCAAAGACACGGCAGAGTTACTGTCACTGTCAAAAAGTCATTGTAGCCACCCCCGGAGTGGCTGCAATTCAAGAAATTCATGATTTCTGTCTCTTAAAGGCATCTGCTTGAGAATATTTTTTTCCTGAGCTGCTTTATCTCACAACTTCAGGCCGCTCTAACAGAAAAACCCACCATGGACTCTTGAGAACCCGTACGGAGAAAGGACTCACATACCTTATTGCTTTCAAATTTCCCAGGCACAAAAAGTTACCTTATTCACTGACAAAAAGTGATTGGGCAAAGGTTCATTGCTTATACAAGCTGGAGCACTCCTTTTTTTCCTCCTCCTTTCAATTTCTACAAAGTCGTAGTCACCCAAGCAGAAAACTTTCGGGAACATGTGCCCTTTTAGACAAGTCTACTTATGAAGGGATGTTTTGTTGCGGGTAAAGAAAATCGAAATGCTCTGAAAACACTGTTTCTTTTCGGGTATTCCCTCAAAGGTGCTCTTTCACAAAGTCAGAAGAGGGGAAATCAGATGGCAAACTCCTCCGTCCAAGTTATCTTTTTAAAAAAATTTTTTTTCTTTGGAAACAAAATTTGGTTAAAAAGTTTGCAGGAGAGCTGTATTCAGAGCTGAGAGAGAACTCGGTACCCGGCCTTTGCTTAGCAAACACAGATGTGTCTTATTCCTGTTTTCACACAGTGTCCACACAGGTAGATGCTCCGTAGTATTTTTTCAACAACCCTTTGCAACAATTTATGCGTATCGAATTGTAAAACATAGCAGCATCTTTTCTGACGATTGCCTTGGAACATAATAAAAATGTAGTGTTATGCAAAGCCAGGAGTGAAAGTTTTTTATACTGACAAGAGAGAAATCTGGATTTCAGAAACCGAAAGCCTTTTGTTTTGATTTACAGCATAAATGCAAACTTCAAAATACATCTGCTCCCATATATATGGAGCACATCGAAACGTTTTAGACTGTATTTCTGAATACTTACAGTCAAAAGGGATAAAGGCATTGAAACAATTGTGTTATATACATAAAACACACACACACTATTCTGTAATATATATTGCATAATTGCTTTTTACACTGAGTTTATACGGTAACACTCTGAAAAGCTGTGAACTGTACTACTGCTTCCTGCCAGTAGTGCCCTGTTGAAAACTGCAGCTGATTTTTCATTGATTTTGCACTTCTGCTTTCTGAACATCCTTTAGACTCTTGAATCCACCTCCTGATGTGTGAGCTGAGTTACTGCATACTTGCAATTACTTCGAGAATTTTTTTTTTAAAAAAATGCAGTATCCAAGAACATACAGACTCAAACTTTCCTATTGCCTCTGACTACTGATTCTGAAGATGCGTATTACTTTTCCCAATGATTTGAATACTCTTCTTAGAACTTATTATTACTTTGAAATCTTAAAAAAAAAATAAAATAGTAGAATTTAATCATTGCTCCTTTATAATTAACAAAGTTCAGCAATAGTTGGAATTGCAGTTTCCAGTAAACCCTATGGATTAAAACAGCAGTTTTTGTTGCTAAAAGTGCCAGGAGAGCAGTGCAGTCTCTGAAGAATGCTAACATGAGCCAGTTGAAATTAGGTCTTGAGCAAAACATGAGCAACCAAACCAATTAAATTTAACATATTTCATCTTATTCCAGTTACATACTCTGTGGATTCTGGCAGGGCAGAAATGACAAAGGCACATGTATCATCTAATTATGACAGTGAAATACTCCTGCAATGCTGCTCAAAACCCAAGATCAATCTGACACTTATTAAATTAGGATAATCAAATGCTTTTTTATTATTATGTGGATGCAAATTGTATTTGAAACAATCAGTGAGATAAAAGATTTGCTACTTCGAGAGTAAGAGGAACATCTGCCTTGTTCGGGCTCCTCCTTACCTCCGAGGGCCTGACGATTTCCTGGGTATTGGGAACACACTAGCAGTAAATTTACCAAATCAGGTGATGCAAGAGAAACAAAATTTGTGAGTGAGAAAAACAAAGTTAAGTCTAACTTTCTGAGTCAACGGAAGTTGCACATTTAGCTACAGAACAGGTAACACTGCGGTTTTTAAACTCTATCTGCCACTGAAACTTCTTTAAGCTAATTTTTCACAACCGTGCACAGATATTTGGCCGTACAGCTGCTGCAAACAATTAGGAAAATTACAGAGCTAAATTCCCCAATGTGAAGCAATCAAGACCCATCTCAGAGGACACACACTTCTACTTGAAAAAAATATCTCTTAGACTATCTATTAACCTGCGTTAGCTTTAACTGCGTGGAAACAGCAAGAACGTCTTAGAGAAGTTGGAATCATAGAATCACAGAATGGTTTGGGTTGGAAGGGACCTTTAAAGATCATTCTTGAACCTCCTTGAACACTTCCAGGGATGGGGCATCCACAACTTCTCTGGGCAACCTGTTCCAGTGCCTCACCACCCTCAGAGTGAAAAATTTCTTCCTTAGATCTAATCTAAATCTGCCCTCTTTCAGTTTAAATCCATTGCCCCTACGCTTTTAATACCAGTAAGTTTCCAGGAGCAGGAATTTAACTCAGCAGCGAGATAAATGTTTGCTGAATAAAGAACAAATATAAAAAGGTATTAATGAGAAGCCACTTGAAGTATCAATATGCGAAATCACTTTCAATATCCCCGGAGGAGTAAGCTCCTGTCCGGGGGGGCAGAGATGGTGGGGGGCCGGGGTGGGACGGAGCAGCAGCCGCCTGCACCACTCCTGTCCTTCAGCACGCTGCTCATGTAGCACGTGTACGGTCCATCTTCTGACTGGGAATCAATGCAAATGACATCACACCGCTGCCTGTTCAGTGTGGGACTGGTTTAACTTCACGGGCAGTTTACAGCAGCACCAGTTCCGCCACCTGGGAAAGCTCGGCCCAGAAGCTGCCCAAGACCCACAGCAGTACTCTGGTCTCCACTGCACGACCCTTTTGCTGATTTGTGGCACAGGGATGTTTTGGTTTTAAAATAGCTCTTTGGGTAGCATCTGTAACAAAAAAAGCTCGGCACTAAGACCCTCCCTTCACGCTCCCGTTCTCCCAAACATCTCCTGCGTCCCTGAAACAAACGATCCCTGCCGGAAACAACTTGCAGTTCTTTGGGTTCAATTTCCCATTAGCTGCACAAAGTTCATCATGAAATGCATCTTCTTGTCCAGAAGCTCAGATCATTCACGACAATGTTATCAAAGCGTATCACCCATTTCCATTAGCGTTTCAGGTACTGGAGAGACCAGTCTAACGGCACAGCCTCTGCCCGGCAGCGCGCCTAACTGCCTGCTCCGCCGGGGATACTCTCTTGCCCACGCTCTTATTGCTGGAAACAACACCCAGCTCCTACAGAGTTATCTTTTGCAGAAATGGGAGAGGTTTCTGTCTGCATTGGCACAGGAGGCAGCGGGGCCACGGTCCCGGAGAACACAGCTGCGGAGCGCCAGCCCCAGCCCAGCCTGCCCGCGCAGGACGGGCACAGGAGCGGCCGGCTCGGTGCCTACGCCCGCACAACAGCCTGTCCTTCCCGCGCCCAGGGAGACCTCTGCGGTGGCTGACCGTGCCCTCCCTGCCTCTGCAGCTTTCCTCTGTGCCAACAGCTGGTGGCAATGATGGCTCTCTTTTAATTCTCTTCTTCAGAAAAGAACCTGAATTAAGTCCAAAAGGCCTTGGCCACTAAGATTCTCCGAGATTACGGATCTGTAAGAAAGTGTCAAACACCCAACCTTACGTTCTTGGAAAGAATGGGCTATTACAGCTCCCTCCCAGGAGACAGGACCACTAGATTGTGGCTGTCACTTGTCTCCTGGCATCTTTTTCACCAGAACATATACTTCCGACAGCAGTTGAAAGAAATCCCTCTTGGCTTTTGTTACACGTTTAGCAGCAATAAAATTCAATCTGTTTATTAGATGCTCAGTCTAACCTAACTAACTCAGCTACTTAGATACGGCGCTTAATTTACAAACCTCTGATCTTTAAATCTGACTTTCCTAATTCTGGCTAACTACCCTAAACATTGTTTTCTTCTGAAACCAAGCAGTTTGTTCAGTTAGCTGTTACTTTGTATGTGATGATTTAATTCTAAAATTTTCATCAGTACCCATCGAATAGCAGAACATTAATTACTATTTCCTCACCTACATAGATCCAAAGAGAAAGAGAAAGGGATAACAGATTCTCACACTTAAACATTTTTTCCCTTTTTTAAAAAAAATTGTGTTACTGTTTATTTCTCTCCACCAAGGTGTACCTCAGATTTCTAAGAATTGAAAAATCAAGAGAGAACTCCTTTTCCATCATACACATTCACCTGCACGGTGATTAGCTCTCAGTTTTCTCTGTCTGATTCCTGGTCAGGTTTCACATCTTTTTGCATCCTCTTGTTTCATTTTCCTGACTACGAGCTCCAAGTCTGACTTCAGCTAAGCATCTACATATTGATTCATACAGAATTTATCCTGAATTGTTTGACATCTGCATGCATCAGGAACACAAAACTTTGTTGGGCCTCTGCAGGCAACTGTGAAGTTTTCAGGTAAAGGGTTCCCCTGCCCCTTTTAAAGCTCTCATTTTAAATTCACTTGCTGACATTGGTAATAGATTTCAAACGCGCTCAGGACTTTGATTACATCTGGATAGACCCTACACCACTAGCAGATCTGGAACTCCAAAGCAGTCTGCTAGAAAAATCCCCTCCCTCCTTCTGTCCATCTTCCTAGTCATTTAGCATTATTACTTAATGTCACGTAGTGTCCTGGGAGAGTTTTCAGAAACAATGATTTGCTTTTCCATAATGACAGGAACTGGAACAGTCCAAGTGTTCCTACGGAAATCTTCTGTATATATGTTGTCTTGTTCCATAATGTGCGCACCTCTTGAGACTTATTCAGACATTCTTCTATTACTTCACTTCCACTATTTTTTCTGATTTGGCCAAGCAGCAATAGCAGCATGAAAAATTCCTCTTTGGAAACCTCCATGGCACTTACCCTTTTTCCCTTTTTTACTCCAGCTGACTAAGCAGAGGACCGTATGCATTGCTTCTGTATTGTAAGCAAAGATGTTGACGACGCGCACAGGATCTGTGATGTAAAGCTGCTTCTGTAGAGAAATGTAAAATCCCCTGTTCCCTTGAATTCAGGAGGAATGAAATAAGAGGCAGCTTCTCTCCTTATAGATAAGCTTGCTTTTATCTAACTTTCAGACTAAGAATGTTCTAGTTCTTGTCATTTTAAAAGCAAAATAGCCTGTGAACCCCATCTGCTCCTGTGTGCTTTGCAATTGCCATTGTTTTGAGTGGCAACATTTGCCTCTGTTTGTGCTGATGCTGCTATTGTTTCTGCTACCTCCACATTTAATGGTTTCTTACAGCTGTAAGAAACGAAACATGGGAGCAACAACATGAAGTAGCAAAAATTTAAGTCAACGCCTGATGAAATTCTTTGGTGCTTCTTGACTCACTGACAGAACTGGACATTGCAGGGTTCCAAATAACCAGATTCCATCAGCTTTATTCTTCTTAACCGTCCCCAGGGAGCACACTCACGGACACAGCGTGCTGGTGAAGAACACAGCGGCTGCAGAGTCCTCTGCACAGTAGAGTATTCCCGTGTTATCTCTCTCAGGACAAACAGCAAGTGTCAGAAACACTCCCACGCAGTATTTTGTTCCACCAACTAACATTGCCAAAAAGTGTAAATTTGGGAGCTTGCCCTTTAAGTTAATGGGGAGTTTTGTACAAAATCAGTGGCGTGACATGGCTCAAGATCAAGGCTCAGCCTCTGAAGAAAGTGAACGTTTGGCTTCCACAAAGTAGACTTACAACAGCAGGTGTCATCCGTGTAATATGTGATGCATACCCAACACACCGTTCAACAGTATTTTTGAACTTGACTTCTATTAAGCTTATCCTCAGAAATGAAAATTGGAGCTGACTTTTAAAGCCCTGGGCTCTGCTCTTGCTAAGTCTACGCACAACCGCGAGCTGGATGTGCACCCTCCGTCTCATCCAACGACCACAAGTATGGATGGCAAAGGGGGGAGATGTTAATAGTCTTCCACCATTTCCCATCTATGAGAAAAGAACGCTCTTCCTCTAAGTTTGCTTTTTAAGGGAGCAAATGTGACAGGAAAATAATTTCCAGTTCACTGTACCTGGTTTTCTGACCTGAAAAGTCAGGAATGTGAAATGCACTGTGTTAATAACTGGAAAGTGCTGTTCAGTGCTAAGGTGAGTGTAGAAC
This sequence comes from Tauraco erythrolophus, assembly GCF_009769465.1. Classification (NCBI taxonomy): domain Eukaryota; kingdom Metazoa; phylum Chordata; class Aves; order Musophagiformes; family Musophagidae; genus Tauraco; species Tauraco erythrolophus. The sequence goes on from NC_141473.1 coordinate 275,193, forward strand.
TTGGCTTACCAGGTGATGCCTTGCGGATGCAACATGTGGACGATTTCCTTACTGTGTTTTGCCCCTTCCTCTGTTTGTCCAGCCTCTCTCACTCGGCTCTTTTTCATCCTGCCATATCTCATTAATTTCTCATCGATGTACTCCCTGTCAGGTTCCACATCATTTGCTCCTTTATTCACTTTTGAAATGGAATATGAGTCCAGCAGCCTGTAAGTTCAAATAATCCTTTTTAGCTAGTTATGTTCAAATAGCTCAGAGAATCCTGAGGTGGGATTGCTGAATTGTCCTCCTCTCCCACCACTGCTGTCACACAGCCTCCAGGCAGCTGGCTGCAGCAGCACCTTGCCTATGAAGATGCTGAGATGCTGGGCTGGGGCAGGTGTCCAGGAGGCACACTGTCCAACGCAGGCTTATGCTTCTTGAACACGATGCAAACCATCATGGAGGCCACCTATTTCCGGGAGCACTTATTCACACACTAAAATAAATGCTTTTCGGATAAAGTGAATAAAGGATATCTTTGTAAAATACTGTGCAAGGTGTGGACCTGAGGTTTACTACACTCTCCCTGATAAACAGTAAGATGGATTGACAGATCAGGGTGTGTATGACACACACCCCCCACCCAATAAAAAGACGGGCAACACATAAAAAACAGTTGTGGAGAGCAGGAAATAGGGTGGCACGTTCTTCCTCCTGCCTCTTTTCCCCACCCCTGGCAAAGTAGCTCTGTGTCTTCTTTGATGTGGTTTCTGACGGTGTAAGAACGAAGGGTTTGTGCATTACGGCAATATTCAGAATTCCCCGCAGGACACGGCCTCCTCTGAACGGGGCCAAAGCTCAGTTGCTGACCAACAACAAATTGCAATGCGACCCTTGACCAACTAGAGTGATGAGAGGAAGAGGAGGATCTGGAGGATCAGCAACTTCACACCACTGGCTGGGGATCCAGCGGGATCTAACCCAGCAAAGAATGCTGATCCCTGGCCCATTTGAAACCAACGGGTGTTACAGAGCACCACTGAGAGAGACAGAAAGCTCCGCCAGGAACGCAGCTTCCACGGTCCTCCTGCTCGTATGGACCAATGATCTGTCTGGAGGGGACAAGGGTCCAACCGGGCGAACAACCAGAACGCATTTTCTGCAGAGTCTCTGAGACACAGACGAAAAGGTTTTGCTTAAAGCAAACCAGGATTCAAACGCACCGAGAAACACAGAGAGCCCCCAGTTACGCAGAGAGGGAAAAACGCAAGTTCAAAGGGGTTAACGCAGCATCATTTGAGAGCCAACAGCTGTGGGCTCGTTGGTGGAGTGCCATTCTTCTCGCTGTATCTTTAAGTGCTGTTAAATTCATTTGTCACTTGATGGAAAGCCAACAGGCTACAAATCTCCCAAGCCCCTCTCGCGCTCAATAGTGACAGGAGGATTCTGTTCCGCCGTAAGAAAACATTTGTGTGCGCCTCTGCCCAGAGTCATACATGCTACTTTAACTCATCTGCCTCCCCATTCTCCCCAGCCCAGGAGGACAAATTGCTCACTGTGGCTGCCTTTCAGAGGCAGGACAGCGCGCAAAGAATCATGACTGAGCAGAAACACAAGAAACAGGCACATAAAAATTCATCACTTTGGCCTCCTGACCTCTTGCCACTGGGTTTGGCAAACCCCGTCTCAAAAAGTAGCACCAAGGGAGAGCTAAGCAGACCGGCTGAGTGAAATTACTGACAAAAAATATCTTGGACACAGGAAAACCCCACCAGATGCTTCATTGTCTTTGCAGAGAAGTGGTGCTGAAAAAGGGGGTGATCTACCACATGGCATATTGGGTGGAATAAGTAGTGCCATTGTTTCAGAGCAGCTCTGTCACTTTACTGACTGCAATACAAAGAGGTGTAAAGCAAGATTTAATCCTGACTTTTTAGTCAGCAGATTAAAACCAATCATGCCAGATGTCCACAAGACTGTTTAACATACAGAAAGCTTTTTCATACTCTACAAAAAGTGAAAGCTGTAATAACTTCTTCTTTATTTCCTCTAGAGAGGCCTTTTTCACTCACTTTTACTCAGAAAAAAGGGAGATGTTGTAATGGATTTTAAGATGTGCTATTAATTTTTACTCTAGCCTTTGCTCTTTTCCCTTCTGAGACAAAGCTAAACAAAGTAAATTCTTTTACCCATCCAAAATGAGACAGGTATGCCAAAGAAAACTGCTGGCATAAAAAAGCTGTGATTTCATACAGAATTTATACCTGTAAGACCAGAAATGGACATTACCAGCAGTATTCACAGCAGAAGTCAGAGTCCCCTTCCACAATACCCGATGCGAGATACGCAAGCGTGGTGGCCAGCACGCCGACAAACAAACGTATGATCGTGTCCCCCCAGACTGGACTGGTGCTTGGTGACTTTTGGCACCGGCGCCTCTCCAGGCGCGTGGGCACACACTCAGTCTGAAGACGTGTGCGCTCTGCCGCCTACCTTCAATAAGAGCACGCGGGCACACGTCGAATTTGGGGCTGAGGGTGTCCTGTGTGCCCCCAGGGTAACCGTGTTGTGCAACAGAAACCCTACAGCGGCCACGAGGGCAGCGCTGGTCCCGGTCCGGCCGTCCCAGGGGGAAGGTCCACGCAGCACACGTCACCTCCGCGCCGCTCCGGCAGCGGGACCCGGACACCCGGCCGAGGTGACGGGAAGCTACGACAAGCTCTAACACACGAGGGTTCATACGAGATACTCCTGTTTAGAAACACTCACTCGGGGTTCTTCTTTCGACTCACCTACGGAACTGTTAGACACTTCGCAGTGTTTTCGTGGTCTGTTGCTTCCTTCTTTTTTCTACCTATAAACAAATTAATCTCTAAAAATATTACAACAAAGGACATAAATTCAATAATTACTGTACTTTTAAAACATGTTTAGCGTTTTTTCTGCTGTAATACAAAAGTGCAAAGAACTCTGCGTAATTCTGCCCCCCCCTCGAATTTCCATAGCTAAAAATATTGCTAAATTCAACAAAACCCAGAATGTATATTTCTCATATTAAATTACAAATCATTTATGTATTTAAGAAAAATAATTGACTTAATCTTTGGAAAAAAGCTATAGAAAAAAATACATTCCCTTAAAATTCTGGTGTAAGACTGATTTGTATCACACACATCATTTACTAAGATGCCACGTGGCAGCAAGATCATGCCTTGCTTGGTATCCCTTATCTATCAGTTGCCTATGGAAAAATACAACTTAAATCTGTTTTCCTGTCACGTGCTTTAACAAAATCCTCATTACGAGCTCCTAAAATAAAAGTCACCATCTTACTGAATCACTGACCTAAACCAGTAGTTTTAAAATAATTTTCTTCATTTTATATCTAGTCAAGACCCAGACGAAAACAGTTAAGATCACATGATATACAAACCAGCAAGGCATTGCTTTAGTTATACTGACACTACGTTAAGGACGGACAGAACTTTTTAGTATTCAGAGAAATACACGTCATCTCTTACTCCTGCGCTCACGCAGATGTGGCAATACGCTGTCAGACTGCCTGAACCAGCTGTGTGTGTAATTGCAGATGTTCTTCTCTCCTGCCACCAACGCGATTATTTTGCATCCTTTAAAACTCGAGTGCCGCTTCTGGAATTCACGTGAGACAAAAGGATCAGCACATTTTGGTTAATCACGGTTTACAGCGTTGTAAACCTAGTTACAAGGCGAGCACCATGCCTTCTTCCTGGAAAACGTATTTCATTACGTTAATTAAGCTGCACTATTTGTCTTTCTACCATTACCTTCCTTATTGTATTATTGGCAAGCCTTGTATCAGACTGGCACTTTTGGACAGGTAGACACCCCCGCTAACGTTTCTCCTTTCCCCAGCGTATTGTGACGACTGAACGGTGTAACACACTTGCTTTAAATCTTCTGGCGTCTCATTCTCGTACTGAAGAGACACAGGCAGGCACCATAATGAAGATAATGGTATTTTCTTTCTAACAAAGTCCAACTGGAGACTCTCAAGCTACCCAAGAGGAATAAGTCAACTTCAGTGTAAATCTACAAGATTTCTGCCAGTGAAACGCTTATTTCACCACTCCTTAGTCCACTTTGGAATTTGCACAATTTTAGAATTGTAACTCTACTTCTGAATTTCTTCAAGCAAGTCTGGTGGGTGGCCCTCAAGATACATTTTACCAATTTTTCATGCCCATCCCTCGAAATGTGACCCTGCTCCTGTGCTTTTATCTCTCTGACAACTTCACACAGGAAAACATGCAGGCCCTCTGATAGCATGAAATCGGAAACAATAGCCTCTGGAAACAAAAGGGAGTAGGGAGGCAGGATACAGTCCAGGTCCTGGCTGATTTTAGGCACAAACAGATGTTCATAGGACCCAATACTCTGAGCAAGCTGAAAGGAAAAGCTTGTAAAAGAAATGGACCTTAAAAACAATGTATTGAAGAGCTTTAAATAAAGGCAAAGGGAAAGCAATATGGCTTTCAATGATAAATCTCAGCAAAGAAAACCAAAGCGGCACCATGAATTTCAATGATGCATTTTTCTTTTTCAATGAACTCTACAGCTCATTTTGGAATCTACAAACTGCTCAAACCTCAACTTAGTTTACAAGCCTCCCATATCCATTAAAAGGTTACAATACACACATTTCTCGTTTCTTATAACTAATCACCATAGCTGGGAACACCCAGTGAAGTCCTGAAATATAGGCTAATGCTATTATTTTAAAGCTGCTTATAGCTCAACAAAGAGGAATATGCTGAAAGAATCTTGATTGGAAAAAATCTTAGACTAGCTGTTGGAACAAATTACGTTCAATCTCCTTCGCTTTTCATGTGCACTATTTCAGACTCAAAAAGCCCCACGTAAAGGATCTATGAAGCGCTGTCCTGAATTGGACCCGGGTTCTGTTTCACAAAAGCCAATACGCACCATTTACAAATGAAACAAAGTGTAGAATCACTTCTCTGGCTGAAGTTTCTGCTTTTGTGATTAAAACTCTCTTCCTCTTTCTTGAAGAGCCTGCCATCCAAAAGGCACTGTGCCATGCTCCAATGCACAAAATACATGTATTCATTACAGGAGAAAAAAAACCCTGAAAAATTTGGCACAAAGGCGGCTGCATAGCTTAAGTCCTGTTTAGGATAGCCCTCCCTTGAACTCTGCACATTTGCATAGATTTCACCTATTGATTGTCTCTATCAGGAATATAGTGGATAAGTAAAAGAAATGTTTCATCAGCTGTTTGTGGTCAGGTGCAGATTTAACTTGTTAATTATTAGCATCAATGAGATACATATGGCATATGCTAAAGAAAGAAAGAAGTAGTGTCTTCCTTCAGCAGCATGAAACTGTAGAAATAATTTTAATGAAAAGAAGATCCGAGACAGAAGTATCTAAGTCAGCTTAGGAAGCTTTAAGAAATTACTAGTCAAAACTCCAGCCAAAGTGACCACACGTTTCTCTAGTCTAACCATGCATACCACAGACCACTACGGTGCACCAATTCCTTCTGAGCAGAAGCAAACGGCACCTCTTCTACTAACACCAATCTTCAGAGAGACATTAGTCTCTTCTTGTAAGACACAGGATATTCACCAACTCCCCTGCCAGTCACTCCAAGAAAAGAATCTCTTATCAATCACTCCTGTGGCTAATTTCTCATGCATGATTTTTCATTTGAAATTGTTACTGGCTCCCAAGTACCATTTAGACACGAAAGGAATGGGAACATTGCTGTAAACAGCAGAACGTGGAGACCGTAATCACCTAACTACAGCCCCCTGGGAAACCCTCTCTGAGACACCAGCCACCAGTTCAAGTTGAACGTCACGGAGGTCTAAGGAAGCCTGGTTCAGCAAGCCTGACACTACTGCCTGTGACAGTAATTCCTCTTTGGAATTCAGATCTGGCCCAGGGTCTCGGTAAAAAGGCGGAGTGCTTTCCTCTCCTCTCATGCCAAATCACGCTTTTTCAATACACGGAGTGAAGATGTTTGATGGATTTCAATACACCAGCTCTGCAGCCACATGTCAAACCAACTTTGCAATTTAAAAAAACTATCCCTGAAGATGCACTAACACCACACGCCACGGCACGGGCACAGGCGCTGACGTTGAGCCGTTTGCCTTCAGTGTCTGTTCTGACTACTACGGGCCCCTCAGGGCTCCTACACGTGCAAGCAGCCCAATGCAAAGTTAAACAACGGTGTGTTTTGGAGGAACTCGTTTTGTGACACGATCACTTGATTACCATTTTCATGCAAGTTGTTAATCTCATGACAAACTGCCTTGTTCAAGCATATTTTGTGATTGTATTCAATCTTTCATTTTTTTTTTCTCACTAACAACTTCTCTATTAGTTTGCCTGAAATGAATGTCAAGCTAACGAGCTTTCAGCTAACGAGAACCTTGCTCGGTGCTTCCCTCCTTTCTTCCCCCTTAACTACAGGCACAAAATTTGTGCCCTTACTTACAAGCACAAATCTATCCCTGTTTTAGCATTCTGCAACGTCCCAGGTGCTCCAATTTGTCCTAAACCAACATTAAAGATGGTTGGCTACAGCTGGACAATTAAAATTGGCCAGTCCTACTAGTTAAAATCCTCCTCCGTTACTAATAGACTATTGTATGCTTCATAATCTTCGTGTGATGAGCATTTTCTGTTTCTTTTAGCATGTAGAGCAGAAATACATACAGAAGACCTCCGCTATTTCCGAAACAGCATTTTCAGTTTTATTAAGTGTATGAAATAAAAGATGTAAATTCTTTTGTCCTGCTTTCTAAATGGAAACCTGGTCAGATACAGTAAAATATTGATCCTGCTGTACATGTCTAAAAGTAATGAACATAGCACATGACCCTCCCGACTAAAGGAAAGAAAAAGAAACGACAGAATAATGAAGGAACAACAAAACTGTAGGGAGTGATGATCCAGGAGAAATCCAACATCCTACGGATCAAGAACGCCCTGCTCTGCACTATGCCCATCTCCTGCCTACGACTGGCTCAGGCACCTCTCTGCCTACATCCCACAAAAGCCTTCCTTCAGCAAACACGCTGTGAGCACGGCCGCGCGCAGACAGCTCTGCAGTTGCAGCCAAAGTGAAAGTGGACAAAGAGCAGAAGACAATAGTGCCACCCAACTTCCACTTACTGATTTAATGGTCATGACACATCACCCAGGCACAGGTGGCTCAAAGCTTTCCTTCTTTTTAAATTATACAGAAATTTGTCAAGTTAAAGAACTTTTCACTACTTTCAAGGAAAAACAGTAACTCTGAATTCTTTACTATCATATATCAACAGAGCTCTCAAACATTTCACTTGGGTCCAATACTTGACGTCCTCATGAAATTCAGCACTTGTGAAAACTACAAAAATGAAAGACAAAAATTAAAAATAAATTTTGCCAGTTTATTCAACGACATTTACAAGTGGAGCAATACTTGAAAAAGTTATACTTGATAAGCCTTCAATACCTACTGAAAATAAATTCTCCTATCTATGTAGTGGATACTCACTACTCATCATCTAGACTTTTGGAACATCTTCAGATATTTCAGAGTGAGAAAATCAAAACAGATTAGGGTTTTGAATGGCATTTAAAAGATTTTTCTGGATGAATATTAATAACATAGTATTACTTTACGTTGCAGTACTGAACTATCCATAAAAATCTGATTTCAGAACCATATCAACTAAGCACCAGTATGACATGCACTAACTGTAACACGTTTTTCTCCACAAAAGACATCCTTTAACTTCCTGGAACTATACTCAATGTGCAGGAAATTCAGCTGCCAGTATGAAAGGAGTTTAAAATGACCATTACAAAACCACAAGAAATTAGCACACAGAGCTGCTCAGTTTAAATACTGTAACATTGCAGGCTTCGATGCAAGTTCTATTTGGTTCTAGGGAAATTATGAAAGGTGTGAGCAATGTTAATGGTAACAGCCTACCTACACCCTTCCCAGCACACACTCATGGCTGAAAAAAATCTGTGCAAGATCTTGGCTAAAAACCTAGTGAAAACAGTCAAGTGCACAGAAAGCATTGGCAAAAAGAGCCTTCCCTTTCAATGGTAACACCTTTTCAACCCGAAATTCTGACAGCAAGGGGTCAACGCAAGCTATTTGCTAAAGCACAGACAATACTTCCGTAGAGCCTAACTACAACAGAATTACAGCCTTAATTTTGTCTATGCCCACTTTTATTGTTTGTCATTGTTTCTTAGAGTTATTCTGCTGTCAATATTTGAAGAACAGAATCCTGTCTCGATATTGATTTCCCAAAGACTTTGAATCACTGTCTTCATAATGCATATATTTTAAGGCAAGTGCATGCAAAAGGTGGAGGTGAAGCTGCTTATTGAATTAAATCAATACAAGACACCAGATTGGCAATTATAATCTAGTATTCATTTCCTATAATGTAAAATACCCAGTAGACAGAAGAAAAACAAATTTCCATCCCACTTTGGCAATCTCTAATTTAAATCTCTGGTATTCTCTGGACCTTTGGCTTGCTTAAGTTCAGTTGCTGTCTGTCACTCAAGCACTTAGCACATACTTGACTTTACTCCAAAGCTGGCAATTATTGGGTTGCATAGTGCTACCTTCTGTGATACTTCTATGGTTCATGCTGAACCATAGAAGAGAAAGAAAGCAGTGGCAGCTACAGTTTGGATACGTTTCTCCAAGGGGAGCTTAGGGGCTGTGCTGCAGGGAATTCATGACTCAAAAAACCCCAAATGACAGTGAGGGGGAAATATGGGATCCACACGAAAGCCCAACTCTATCCAGGTTAAGTTTGTGCTTCTGCAAGCTCAATGACGGTGCTACAGTTACACTATGCTCAGCTGAAAACATAGAAAGAATTAAAAAGCGTTTAATTTTTAGGGAAGTATTAGAGTTACATGAATAAAAGTAATCTAGAAATAGCATTATAGAAACACAAAGTGATTTCCATAAAGAGTTCCTCCAGTATAGGAATGTCTTTACTGTCTCTACGGAAGCAAGGTGATCCGAGCGCCACACGAAAGAGTAGGAGTTTGGTGTAACCAGCAGAAATGGCACTGTAATTCATACTGGACTTCTAAGAGCTGGAAAGTAAACTAAGAACCTTTCACCATCTGAGGGCTATTTGCTGGTATCACTCCAGACTATGTGGGCTGGGTACAGGAGGGCTCAACGGCAGATGATGGAAATCTTCCTGCAGCCACGCAGCAGCCTCCCTGCACTCAACCCTGCGGGCAGGACCGAGCTGCGTGGCCTCAGTGTGCTCCAGACCAAAGTCTGCGTGGCAGATGCTGAGAAGCTATGCTGCGTTAAGAGCTCAGGAAGATGTTTTTCCTCCAGGAAGCTGATTTTCCCCCTTTTTTGGCATGAAACGAGGCTGAGCTCAGAATTTGCTTCTACCAGGATGCCATTTCACGTATACAATTTTTTTTTCAACCTCTATTAGAAAGTACTATTTAACTGTTAGTGTTTATTTATCCCACTGAAAGTGCAAGTTACACAAATGTTTGGAAAGTCAGCCACAAAGAAGTGGTCCTCTAACTACCCAATGGTAGGTGAAAAAAAAAGAGTCCAAGGAAACAACAAAAGCCAGTAGAAGCCAGATGAAAGATCCTAATGAGTTTGCAGAAATGTCCACGTGGGTAATATACCTTGTTCTTCTAGAGGAAGAGACCATAAAGGAATATGATAATTTCCAAGGATTTTATTGGCATATTCTTTACTCATTAAAGGAAAAAGAATCTATTATATGATTGTTGAGAATAACATCAGACTGTATAGGTCAAAAATTGACTGACATCATGCTGGACAAGCATTATTGAGACACACAAAGAAGCTGTTGTGCCTTTAAGCTTATGGTACATTGCAATGCAGTAAATGAAAAGCCACTATTATGAGGGGATGTTTATGTCAGTATCTGAAACAAATCTTCTTTTTACTAGGATAATACTGTCTTAAATTGTTAACTGTTGATCAGATAAACAACATGTGATAAAGATCCTATAATCTCCTTTCATAAAATGCGTTTTAACCCTTTAATGGCTTTACATATTAAATCTTCCTACATTATTGAGGCTTGTAAAAGCTTCCAATAGCTGTAAATAACATCCTAACAGAGTTCTCGTGCAAGCAGTAATGCAAAAATTCAGGATTAGATTTTAAATAATGCAGAGATTAGATGCTAAATTTTCACAAGAGATAACGTATCAGTCACTGCCAGAAACTCACATCCTGCCCCTCCCCACTCTTCACCAAGAAAACCTTTTGGGCTTTGTGTAAGAAGAAACTAATTTGATCTCCATGGTCGGACTGCAGATTTAAGAGATGTTCTAGCAGTACAGGACATAGAGAACCTCTATGGTGATGCATTACCAAGACAAAGGTGATGCCGTTTCAAAGATGCAGCACTCGCAAGATGTACTCCCAATCATCCCTCAGTCCCTTGGCAGGATTAGTGAGAAGCAGGAGAATGGTCCCAACATCACCACTTCATCCACTCGACCTTTTCAGCAGGCAGCTGAAACAAATGGTCTTGGTAACACTACCCATCTCCTCTCCTGTGCCTCAGAGACACAAAGCTTAAAACAAAGCAAATCTCTGATTTGAGATTCTTGGATTGTCTATTTTGCATGTTTTGCTTTGAAATGTCAAATTCTCATCTCAAATTGGGACTGGAAAAAATGATACATTATGGGAAATCCTATTCTGAGAAAGGTAAAATTGCTCAGTTTGAATTATCAGTATTAATAAAGGTACATCATGTGGATATTGGAAAATCAATGTTTTCTTTAGTAATGCACAAAATGGTAAAATACAGGGGAGGTGTGCATCCAATAAAAATCTTTAGAAATTACATTCTCCACCACCACTGTGTACGTCTTCATCAGAGACTGATGAACAGAAGCTGCACGCCTGCTTATTACCTCTTTGCTACAGAAATAGCACAGAAAGTACCATGAGGGAGATAACGGTGCAACAAGCTGCACGTGCTTATTCCAAGCCACTGAGTATTTAAGGGTGTTTTCTGAACCTGTTTAAAATTAGCACTGATGTCTACGTTAATTGGAAGTAAATGGGGACTTTCAAAGCAAGACTATTTGCTTGTAAGGTGATTTTAATGTGGAGAGGCTCGAAGAAGCCAGAAGAAAGAGAAACAAATTAAAAACCTAAGTCTGCCAAAGAGCTTTATATGTATGTGCTGACATTATAAGGTTACAATCCAAGATAAAACGTACCGAACACCTTTGTCTCAACAACTTCCTGGCAGAGATCCCATTAAGAACCAAACTCAGGAGAACTTACATTCTTTCTGCAAGGGGAAATTCAATAACTCGCTGATGATTACGTATTCGACTATGGAAATACGTGTACTTTTGTAATTTTTATGCATCTCTGAGTGGGATGGAATCAAACAGAAATAATCTCAAAATGGATTTACTAAGTGATAATTAGATATTCAGAAACAGGAATGTGTTAAAAGAAAGAAATGGCAAGGACACAGGCAGGGAAATGAGCGTTACAGAGTACACTGAAGTTAGTAGGAATTTGCTAGGTTAGTGGAATTTGGTTCAATTACTAAATACAGTTGAAAAATTTAGTCTGGAAAGACTTTGTCCCAGTATATGTTTTTTTTTTAAAACCCAAATTGGAGGACCTCTTTGACTAAAGACTGCACTTTTTATTTACTCTTTGTCAAGTCATTGGGTTTATTTCCATTAAACATTACTATACCTTGTTCTATTTAAGGCAACTTGACCTGGATTCTTGAAAAGCAAGAACGAATAAAGTTTGTTAACAGGTCAAAAAGTTGAAACTCTTGAGATATTCTATCCCTGAGTGGTAACATTAGTGTCTTTTGTCATATCCTATACTATGAAGGCAGGATGGGGTCCTGGGGCCATTAATCAACAATGACGCAGTAGTGTCTCAGCTACTTGCCACTGGAGTCCATAAATACCCTTTTTAACCCTAAAACTCTGAAGAAGAGCTCTTCCTCTCCTACAAAAGCAGGACATGGAGTATGAGTTCCTAGTGGAGCTGAACAAAGCAGAGCAGCTTTCCAGGCACTGCAAGGCCACAGAGCAGCACGGCGGTGCGGCGATGGATGCAGAGCGATGCTGTGTCTTGCAGCTCACACACAAACCAGTCTGTCCTGTGGGACGATGCTGCATTAACTGTGCCTCTACGAAAGGAGATGCAGAGCCGTCTTTTACTCAGAAAGCTCCTGTACCATTGCTACTTACAAACCCCCAAGCCATATGAGTCCGAAGATTTTTATTTGTCACTACACAAGAGACTAGATAAGGTGGCCTTAACTGTAAAGGAAACAGAAGTGCTTAAGATCTGAATTACCTGCCAAACGGTTTAATGCAAGAGCAAACTAGTGTCTCTACGCAAAAGTGTTTGTTGCCTGACTCACATAAATGGCCCAGCACTAATAAGTTTCATATATTTGAAGCACTGCAATTTGTCCGTTCTCTTTAAGCACCATTCCATTTATCACTAGTCCGTGGTGAGGAGCTGCCACTGCGAACTTACAGCAGCGACAGGATTCTTCTTCTGCCAAGACTAAATGTGTGTCCAAATCTAAATAAAACCAAGGTTTTTCTTTTTTCACAAAAGATCAATCTTGGTTCCTTAGTGTACATTTCTCCCACTTTTGAGAATGACTATTTTCAGGTAAAATCTGTTAAACGCATTTCTAAAATGCTTCAACATAGCTGCACGCGTACCCAGAGACTTTGTGTATTCAGTGCCTCAGCTCTTACTGCATTTCTGACTCAACTCCAGACTAAAACTTGCCATTGCAACAGGAGTTCCTGTGTACAGAGGCAGATATGATCCTGTTCCTTGATTTTCAGATGGATACCAAATTCTTTCTTCTTGATTGTATTTCTGATAAACAAACAAAAAATCATTCTATACTACAGAGTGTATTTTGAAAAAGACTCCTAGGTTTTCATTTACGACAATGAAAACTCGTATATATGTATATATGCTTTTGATATACTGCCGCAAATATGCAGACTGCAAGCTTCCCCCCCCCCCTTCTCTTTTCTTTTATACCATCAATGGGTGCCTTTCAAATACTAGTGTGTAATTTGTCCATAGATGTTAACATTTTGTATTATGGTAACAACCAGGAATAAACCAAAATGTAAAAGGAATGCATTTTTTCTCCAGGTACATCTATTTGTTCTAAAATTACATAATTCTTAGATGGAGAAAAAGATATTTTATTGCATCTACCCAGGTGGTATTTTCCCTCAGTTGAGTTGACGGGTTTCTATCCTAGATATAAGCAGAAAAAAAATTAATCGGTGCTTTAGTTAAATATTTATTACAGCCTTTCACTATGCATTACAAAACCCCATTTAATTATTCAAATTACACCTGCTTTTATAAAAATAGCTTTCAAGTCAGGGTATTATTAATGGCTAGTTATACGTGTGTTTTTCTAGCTACAGTCCCTGCAGTACGACGAGCCCTCTTGCCCTGGCTGAAAACAATCGATTGCTGACACGCCTGAAGAGCAGCGTGCAAGGAAGCGCTCCCTGCGCCCTGACTCGGGCCCTCCACGTGCCACAGGTGCGAGGCACCGGGCACTGGCAAGAGCTTTGGCAAACAGATCTCAGGGTCTGTTTCTTAGTGAATATGCCATCAAGCGGAAATCAATCTTTTTGGATAGATGAGCACTGCTAAACCCGGGAAGGCTGCAGTGGCCACCCGGGATCTGGTGCTAGTATCTTACTAACCATAAGCCCTTGTCAAGACAACTTTTCTACGTGCACCTGAACAAAGCCTCAGGCTCTGGAACCAGCCAACCTGAGTAAAGCTGCAAGGTCTCCTTTCAGATAGTTTCGGCTGCTTTGTCAGGAGCACCATTCCTTGCACTAACAGGTATCCACAAGCCCTTGGAGAAAGGTGCCCACCCTCCAGGAGCATCCCTCTTCCCACTCCGCCTCTCCCCTGGCACTCGGCGCACAGGACCCCTCTCCGAACGGGAGCCATTCAGAAATGGAGTTTGCCTCCAAAGCCGGCTGGTGGGTCGGCAGGTGGACCCCGGCAGGAGCCAGACCGGCGAGCAGAGGAGAGACCCCGGCTCCCGCCGTGCCCACCGCCATCCCGCCCAGCGAGGTGACGATGGCAGGTGTGGCGGCAGCCAGCTCCGGCCCGGGCCGCGCGGAGACGGGCGCTGCTGGTACTGCTGTCACCGCCGGCAGCCCGTGCCAGCTCAGCCTGCCAGCTGCTAGTCGCTGCCACGCAAGGCGTAAAACAGACACGCTCAGCAACCACAGCGGCAGAGCCCAGCTTACGGACCGCGATATTAATTAGTTTAATGACACAGCCCTATTAGAAAGCAGAAGATAATTGTATTTAATTTGTGTGTGTTTTAATTACGGCCCGAGCAGCGCCAAATTTGATCAACGCATCATCTTTTCTGTTCTGCTCTGTAACCGTGTTCGTATTAATTTGCATCTGAAACAGGAGGGGCTGCTAAGCCCTACTGGGAACAGAGCTCCTTTTAGTTTTCAAAGTGTCGTCTTCCACATAGTGCTGCTGTGTGGGACCTCTGCCTGCTGATAACAGTGTCGTCTTCTCCTGTAGCCACAAATTAAAAGCAGGTTTATGACCACATGCTCCCAGACCCTCCAGGGCCCCAGAGGAGGCAGCCAGAGAACAATTCATTCACTCATCTCTCCCCTTATCCGTGATGGAAGTAGAAACAATTGCATCATTTAATTTACTATTGCAACGAGGATATGGCTCATTGGCCCCTCGTTGTTTTGAAGATGGATTTAATTAACCTCCTATGAATCTTGCCAATAAGCGTGGCAGCATCAGTACGCAACGGAAGACGCCAAAAAATCAGCTGCAGAGATGGGTAATCGGTATTTTCCAAGCCCAGCTCTGCAGAGAGGACTTTGGCCCCAGCAGAAAGCCAAGGAGCACACTGAGTTAATACACTGCTGACTTACCTCTGGGAAGTGAGCTCGGGTTTGACTTAGACCACTGAGAAAAAGAGAGGTAATTGAATAATTCCTAATAGCCACATATATCTTTAATGCAGAAGCCGTTTGCGATCACTGGAAAATAAATAATTGCAATTAACTACACTGTTAAGTAAATATACAGTCCCTTGGGGAAACAATCTGCATGCTTTTATCAGTCTGGCTACAATATGAAAACTCATCACAATGTCTATGAGAGTAATTTATAACGACGTTTAGCAGGTGCCTCAGATGGGTTGCTGCAATTTACATTCATTAATAAAACTGGCCTTATTAGACCTTAAGTTTTATGCATTAATTTAATAAATCTTTATTACATTTTCATTTTACACAAGATCTTGTTTCCAACATTTCCTAGAATCTTGTAAAGAAAGTAAAATCTTTATGAGACAAGTTATTTACAATGAACTATTTGAGAAGATAAATCCAATCCAGGATCTTATGCACATTTCTAAGTGGAATGAAAACACGATCTGAAGCTTTTAAGCTATTAAGAACAATTTATTCCATGATATGCAGGTTTATCTCTGAAATAAAGCAATGTCATTTTTCCTTTATAAGGATGGCTCAGTATGACTTTACCAAAGGAAGAAGCGAACCCCATTGCAGTGTGAAACTACCAGCTGTTATGGAGCAAAAGAACACACTAACTGAAGAACATGAGAACGAACCAACGATTCCTTTCATACATGTAAAACGGGTTCTTTTGCATGACTTGTAGCACTGTTATTAGAAGCTTTCCTTCCTAACTATTTAAAGACTTAATAGGACATGAGGTTTCAATAGTTCTTGTTTGGTCAAGATTTAGTCAGGCTTTCTTTAATTTGCCACTTTTCTAAGAAGAAGTCTGCTTGTGGTGGCACCTGCATACCTGTGCCTCTTTATTTTGTCCTGCTGTAAAAGTTACAGGAAGAGGGTCTCTTCTTTTCCCACTTACCACAATTAACTATTCTTCAATGCAGCAATCAGCCCAAAGACACATCCCTCATCTCAGAAATATCTAAGAGGTTTGGGTTTTTTTTTTGTCTGAGAGTCAGATTTTGAGCGGCTTAGGGACATAACTGCAATGGTAGAACTTGGTGTGAAATGGCACTTTTGCTGGTCTAAAAAGATACGTTGACCAGCTTCAGTTCTTGCAGGAGAGGAAAGACAGCACATGAGACTAACAAACATCGATGCAAGCCCAGAGTAGGTAGAAATAGGTTTCTTAGCTGTTGACAGTTTTTGTTGCATCAGTATTTCCAACTCTTCCAACTATATTCAACAACTCATCACTACAGAGCAGTAAGGCTTAAGATCAGCCTCAAAACATGCACAAACCATCTGAAAATGCGTATTTATCACTATGTGTGTATTCAGCATCTACTCTGGCATCACACAAGAGGCTACGAAAAGCGTACAAGATTCATGAGAAAACACTTTTCTACTCTGGGGATGACCAACCACTGGCACAGGTTGCCCAGAGAGGTTGTGGAGCCTCCATCTTTAGGGATATTCTAAACCAAACTGGATATGGTCCAGTACAACCTGATCTCGGTGACCCTGCTTGAGCAGGGGTTGCACTAGACCTCAAGAGGATTGTTCCAAACTAAATGACCTGTATTCTGTGACTGGGTCTGTCTGAAGATGCAAGTAAGGTATGACCAGCATTAGCAGACAGGTTCATAGTCTAGTTAGAAGAGTAAAACCAACTTAGTGATTTCCAACCGTAATTCAAGATCCATGAACCTGAAAGAGCACAGGTTTCCAATACCTGTTGTTTTCTATTTCTGAAAATGCCTTGTAGCTCTCCCAGTACAGATTTGAAACATCAGCTGTTTTGTAAATACTGTGGCCAACATACTCCCTGTGTAACCTTTGTGATCATTAATGCTATATTTTCCTTTAGCAGCGCTTCTGTGCAAGTGCATTACTATGCTGAATGGTTTCAAAGAACACAATTTGCATAATCCCTTCTTTAAACATTTTCCAATTTAATAATTTTCCAATTGTAATCACATTTTCTGCCATAAAAATGGAATGGTATTTGTGGTCACAAACCTCAAAATTGCCAGATTATTTCCAATCATTCAAATAGATTACGCTTATAAGGAAACAAATATTAAATTCATAGCTATGGAAACTAGAAAATGCTTAAAATACTGTCATTATCATATGGATCTACTCAGAAAAACGTTTCTAAATTTTTGTTTCAATTTATGAAATTGCTGAGGAAAATATATAGTCATATCTAGAAAAAATGTCACATATAAAGTTTTTTTTTAAATACTCTTAAACTAAACTGTGTTAAAGAGAACAATATTGTAAAGATTTAAATGTAATGATTTAAAAATAGTGCTTAGATGCCATGTCGTGCTGTCTAGAACTACTGTCATACAGCAGACGGTTCACTTATCCTGTGCCGAGGAATTCAGCAGGACTGACAAGAGCTTACCAGTGGACTATAAATTAAATGGATGCAGCTGAGATCTTAAATGTATACGTGTAGACATCAGCACGTCATTGCTGCCTAGAAAAGATAACAATGCCTAGTTTGTTTTGGATAGGGAGACAGAATTGCATTTGCCCAACACTATATACACTAACTTCTTTATGCCATGTCCGTATTTTTATTACAATTAAACATTAATAGTTTCTCCTGAATGCTCGCTTGTCAAAGCAAAAAAAGTCGGAATTAAAAAAAAAAGAAATGACTGCTGTGTTTGGAACACCAAGACTGCACAGTTCTTACATGCACTTTTCCTGACGTACTGAAAACATTTCTGCAAATAGTTAAAAAAAATACACACACACACGTGTATGTATTTGTGTCCAACAAGACAGCTAGATGGTTAGTGATGACACCAGTACTAGTGATGCCAGAAGATAGGAAGAGCCTTATCCGGCCAGGTGACCTTTTTGGTTCAGGGAAGCATTATCTAAAGATGAGAAGGTAATCAAGTCTCCATGTCCACCCACAGCCTGACCACCTCACTGAGAAGCAGCTTTCCAAATCAGTGCTAATTGCCTAATTAGCTATCAATCTTTTTGATGACAATTACTAATGGGTCACGTGTCGGCTGGAGTTTGCAAAACCCTAGTTACTGCACAAAACACGGGACTCTGTAATGAAACAAGTTCAACTTAAAATATTTCTTCAGATTTAAGTAAGATCTAAAGCAATTACTTAGACATCAAAAGCTGTTCATTAGCTTTTTTTTTGAACAAAAGATGCTTGTTCAAATGAGACAGATGTCTTACAGGAGGAGGTCCATGTTTTGCAGACGAGCACATCGCAGCAGTCCTTCGGGGTGCTTCTTCAACTCTGCTGGCACAAGCACACTTTGCAAAAAGATCTGATGCCACTGCTGTCTTTTTCAAAATGAAAGACCACATCGTGCCAAGCCTGTGTGATCAAATGTGATTCGCTGTAGCATCAGCAATACAGGAGGAGCTAAAAAGTCATGCCAGAATGAAGTTGTTCCTATTTTACCAGATAACATGAAGTCAAACGATCAGAAGTGGCTGAGAGGCACAACGCAAGTGAATGACAGAGCCAGATATGCAACTTCTTTAGGAGTAGTTATTACCTCTTAAAAACCGTTTCATCGGCAATTCCAGTTATGGCTTATGGAATGGCTGCTTGGCAGAGGTCTAGGAGAGAAATGAACGGTTGAACGTAACCCATTAAGTAGCTAGGGCGGGTGTACAAGCACGAATTCCTACTTTTAAGATGAGGACTTTGCTTCTTACTCTGCAGATGGAGCTTGAAAGCTTTTTGTAGGCCAAAATGACTGGAATCCCAAACCAGCATTTCTGTTGCTACCTTTACAAATGTTCATATATGACACACTTTATCCCTCTCCAGCTTACCAAGTTACTATCAACCCTAACAATATGTCCTTTAGTGAGGGAAAAATGAAAACTGTTTTTTCTGGATACGAGGGAAGGTTATGGTTTACCTTGAGCAAATGGATTTTGTGATTAATATGACTTCCTCGTAAAGACCTACGATTTGCATACTGAACTTTATATTCCTGAGTTGCAATTCTTGGAACTGGGGCGATGCAATTATCCTTCTTCTCTTCGAAGTACAAGGAACTCTAAGAGACATTTGGATCAGCAGTTTGAGCAGGAAACAGGTTTTTATTCCAAAACAGTCAAAATAAGCCCAGTTTATTAAGCCTGATTGTACTTTCTTAAGGTGGATAATAGGATTTGGAAGATTTACAGGTAAGAGTTTCAGTGGATAACTGTTAGTTGTTTTTTTTTTTAATGAAAATATAGTAATTCTCAAAGATTAAGGAGTTACTCTGGCCAGTTGACAGCAAAAATACTCTTCCAAGGTCTAGAGCCACCTAACACTTGAATGGTGATTCAAATAAAGCCAGACTGGTAAACGACTCACCGAGGCAAAAGGAACAGAAGGAGAAGCATTTCTACTGAGGTCCACAGCCAAAGCTGGGAGCTGCGACGCTCGGGGCTGGCGCAGGGCCACGGGGAGAGGAGGCAGCTCCCGACCGCGGCTCCGCTTCGGCCACCGAGCTCCAGCAAAGCGCTGGGGCGAACGAGGATGGGAACGCTCTCGTTTTTCACAGCGCTGCTCCAACAACACGGGGCAAGGGCACCTCTGCACGTTACAGACCCAAAACGACAGCCCACGCGGGATGCCAGCGCGCTGGCAGCCCTGCAAATTCACTGGCGGGGGTCACGACCCTCGCACTCGCACTTGCACAGATGCATGGGAATGAGGAGGCAAGGGGAGATTTATGGAACTGATTCTGCTTCCAAATTCACACCAGCAAGTGTTCATAGAGTTTACAGAAAATATTAGATGCTAATAAGTTGTTTCGACTAAAAAGTTAAATATCCCTCATGGTAAAAGTGGAGATCGGCATGGCCTCGGACCCACGGCAGCGTGCCACCCTGTGCCGTCTCTGGCAGCCACAGCAGGGGATAAGCTGCTCAGGGACTGAGAGAAGAGAATTAACTTACTTCTTCCATGCGTTCACTCACAGGAACTTCATTTCTTTAATCTCCCATATCAAACAAAAAGAACCTGCCCTCCTCAGTCCTTTGTAGCAAACCCCTCATTCATGCCTGCACAAACGTTAGTTCCCTTCTTACCCTTCATGTCCTTCAGAGATTTTAGTACCCTGCTTTGATGAAGTTGACAGCCAACTACTCTTGTTTAATTTCAGAACCTCCAAGCATTTACTCTATTACCTTTTCTGAAGAACCAAAACACTAACTCATAATAATTTTTAAATTTCTGGAATATTCCAACTTCAGCCTACAGTATACCTCACTGCTGCTGCAGATTTCTTTGAAGTCACTTCATCAAATCCCCTTTCCATTCAATTGGAGAAGATAATTTTCCAGAAATAGAAAACCTACTTTTGTCACACACACTAGTATAAATTTGCAATGTATTTCTGATAACCGCCAAGGTTACAGTCACTTATCGGTATCATCTTTAAAACACAAGGAGAGCAGAACTTTTGGACGAACTACAGGAGAACCATCTTCTACACAAAGAAACATCATAAATCATGTTTCCATGAAATGCTGTGACAATACCTGTATTAGAAACATTGCAAAGAAACTAGAATTCATAGTCAAACTAATACAAAAATTTACAGTAATTTTGTATATGTTGTAAACACTTCCCGAACATGCTGGGAATAGACCTTCCGGAAGATACACGGAAGCAGAGGCAAATAATTAGAATGCTGTACCACCTAAAAAGTCTAGCATTTAAACTGAAAATTCAGTAGGCAAATCTTTGAATTTAAACAGCAGCAAAATACTCAGCCAACTTTGCATATGCAGGATTAACTGAATTTAGTTGATCATCAGAAAAAAAATTAAGTCTTAGAGCATGCTTTAAAATGATCAAAAACTGAGGAAACGTAAATCTTTTTTTGGAATGTATTGCCTTACTAAATCCATTTGCCACTTCGAAGGCGTATTTTTGGAAACACTCACAGCAGGAAGGCTGAGGAGCTGAAGATGTTCAGCGCTGACAGAACACGGTGCCCCAAGACTGACCACGCGCAGAAGGGTTGTCACTGCTGCTCACTCGTGCCCCGCAGCAGCGCTCGGCCGCGGCGAGCGTGAGCCCACGGCACGCTGCTCCGGGAGATGAGCCCACGGCACGCTGCTCCGGGAGACGGCTCTGTGGGCGTGCGAGCCCGGCAGTGGCAAGGAGGATGCTCAGCAAGCTCACTGCCCTGGATTTCAGGAGAGCAGACTTCGGCCTCTTCAGGGATCTCCTTGCTAGAGTACAATGAGATGAAGCCCTGGAGGGAAGAGGAGCCCAAGAAAGCTGGATAATATTCAAGGATCACCTCCTCCGAGCTCAGGAGTGGTGCATCCCAACAAAGAGGAAGTCAGGTAGGAACACCAGGAGGCCTGCATGGATGAACAAGATGCTCCTGGACCAACTCAGACACAAAAAGAAGGCCTACAGAGGGTGGAAGCAAGGACAGGCAGCCTGGGAAGAATACAGAGCGATTGTCTGAGCAAACAGAGATCAGGTCAGGAGAGCTAAAGCCCTCATAGAGTTAAATCTGGCCAGGGACATCAAGGGCAACAAGAAAAACTTCCATAGATATGTCAGTGATAAAAGGAGGACTAGGGAAAATGTGGGCCCTCTCTGGAAGGAAATGGGGGACCTGGCTACCCGGGATATGGAGAAGGCTGAGGTTCTCAATGACTTCTTTGCCTCAGTCTTCACTGGCAAGAGCTCCAGCGGCACAGCCCGAGTCACAGAAGGCAAAGGCAGGGACTGGGAGAATGAAGAACCTTACTCTTCACTGTAAGAGAAGATCAGGTCCGAGACCATCTGAAGAACCTGAAGGTGCACAAGTCCATTTGATACTGTCCCACACGACATCTTTGTCTCTAAACTGGAGAGACATGGATTTGACGGATGGACCACTCGGTGGATAAGGAATTGGCTGCGTGGTCACGCTTAAAGAGTTGTGGTCAATGGCTCGATGCCCAAGTGGAGACCAGTGACGAGTGGTGTTCCTCAGGGGTCAGTACTGGGGCCAGTGCTACTTAACATCTTTGTCAGCGACATGGACAGTGGGATCAAGCGCACCCCCAGCAAGTTTGCAGATGACACCAATTGTGTGGTGTGGTGGACATGCTGGAGGGAAGGGATGCCATCCAGAGGGACCTTGACAGGCTGGAGAGGTGGGCCTGTGAGAACCTCATGAAGTTCAACAAGGCCAAGTGCAAGGTCCTGCACGTGGGTCGGGGTAATCCCAAGCACAGGTACAGGCTGGGCGGAGAATGGATTGAGAGCAGCCCTGAGGAGAAGGACTTGGGAGTGCTGGTGGATGAGAAGCTCAACATGAGCTGGCAATGTGTGCTGGCAGCCCAGAAAGCCAACCATATCCTGGGCTGCATCAAAAGAAGTGTGGCCAGCAGGTCGAGGGAGGTGATTCTGCCCCTCTGCTCTGCTCTGCTCTCATGAGACCCCTCCTGCAGTGCTGCGTTCAGCTCTGGGGACCCCAATACAAAAAGGACATGGAGCTGTTGGAGTGAGTCCAGAGGAGGCCATGAAGATGATCTGAGGGCTGGAACACCTCTGCTATGAAGACAGATTGGAAGTATTCAGCCTGGAGAGGAGAAGGCTCCTGGAAGACTTTCCAGCACCTTCCAGTACCTAAAGGGGCTACAAGAAAGCTGGAGAGGGGCTTTGGACAAGGGCGTGTAGTGACAGGACACGGGGCAATGGCTTTAAACTGAAAGAGGGGAGATTTAGATCGGATATAAGGAAGAAATTTCTTCCCTGTGAGGGTGGTGAGGCACTGGCACAGGTTGCCCAGAGAAGTTGTGGCTGCCCCATCCCTGGAAGTGTTCAAGGCCAGGTTGGATGGGGCTTTGAGCAACCTCGTGTAGTGGAAGGTGTTCCTGCCCATGGCAAGGGGAGCTGGAACTAGATGATCTTTAAGGTCCCTTAAAACCCAAACCATTCTATGATTCTACTTCTGAATGTTTATTTCAAGTAACCAGTATTTAGGGGCTTTAGCCTGTCCCAAGGAGAGGGTGGCATCAAGCACGCCTTATGAGATCTCGCAACCAAAGCCAAGATGGGGCATCACTGGCTGAGACCCAGCAAAGAGACTCTGATGTCCTCGATGCCTGGCACACACCCAGAGCATACAAACGTCTGAGACTTCAGGAAAAAAACTCTTTTGTGGTTCCAGGTCCTCTCATGTCCCCTGTATTATGAATCACATATTGGCCCAAGAAAACTAGACTAAACTGGAACCTTCTCATTGGCCCTTTTCCGGCTGAGGACAATTTTAAAATGCTTTAAATGGCTGAGCTGTAGGTATTTCTCTGAACATCATCACACCAAGCTAAACTATGCTCCAGCTATAATTCAAATCTACTATAAAACAATTGTATTTGCTATGCTCGTTATGCCACAGACATCCTATTCCTTTCTTGCCGTTTATCCCTCTGGACAACGCGCTCCTTAATGCATACATGGATCTCAGAATTGCCAGAAGCCTTCACCTGTTTTATTGATCCCCCCCGGATTACTCCAACAACAGTAAAGCAGATTTTCCTAGCAAGAAAATCAATATCACTTTAGATTAAGGTTCCCATAAAATGTTTAACAAATTATATATTAATGATTTATTACCTATTAATTACGAATTAATAAACACAACTTTTTTGGGATCTGATTTACCACACCGCACTTCAGTGTCTGGACTCCACGTCTGAAGCAGCTCTCAGCCTCCCTTTCGACGGCTTAACTGAGAAATCCTTTCGAAACACACTTCATTCCTCGTGTTTGGTATCAGCACAGTCCACGTTTCCACAACACACGTACTGCTCACAGCACCTCACTGCCCAAGAGTTCAGCACACTGGGGTCTCAAGAGGGAATCCAAAAGGTCAACAAGAAAAGCAGAGAGACATTTAGTCACACATACAATGGCGACAGGTCAATGGATTAACCCTTAACAGTCCCAGTAGTCACTACACTGCTGAACAGTCGACAGAATGGTTACTGTCAGCAGTTTGCTCAGGCACACGCTTACAATGCCAGAAGGGACCAGGATATTTTTTGGAGTGTGAGGTTCCTGCACGAGCACAGGCTAAGACTTGGGCTGGCCCTGAGCAGTAGGTAAGAGACCACCTTTGGCCATTTTTGTTCCTGTTCTGCCAGCGCCAGTTGTGCACGGCCTCGCTGCAGGCACTCTGCCCTCTGCCACCTTTGGAAAAATGCCACAGTTGAGAAACACCATCTATAAACTAGTCTGTGAAGTGATTTGGGATTGGATCTTACACATCTTGTTTACAATCAAACCAGTAGGTCCTATTTAGAATAATTCCTTCTAGAGGTGGCCTGTAACTCTGCCCTTCCAAACTGTACCTCATCTGTCCCCCAGGAGCCTGGACTTTACTGTCAAACCAGAGTGCCGTACGCTCACTACTGATCTGTTCATGGCCGTCCCGGTGCCGAGATTCTGCCAAAGACACGCTGCCTGTACCACCACTTCTATGTAGTCATCTCCCTAGGACAACCACTCTTTAAATCTTTTGGATCTTTCGACAAATGAATTTATAAACTGTACCAAAGGCAGAAGAAAAACAATATGACTTTAACTGCACATATGAAAATCAGAAATGGAAGTTTCTAGATCAACTTTAGATATGCCTAATTAATGTTGCAATGTAGCTGGGTGGAGTTCTGGTTAAAGGGGTATGCTATTTCTCAAAAAAAGCAACAGAAAATACATAATATTCTAATGCTTTTTACATTCACACGTGCATACACCTTATCTAGGAAGAATGGGTAAACTGATTTGATTCATCTTCAAGTTACACCTTGTGTGCTCAAATGCAACAACATTAACTGACATTGGTAAAGGATTCGTAAGATGAAAAGCATTGTGTCAGGACTAAGGATCACCTGCAGTCTTACTACCTGTTGTACAGTTCACTCCGTGTGCATCGCCTATGGTTAGTGACATCATGTTTTTAGAAACGGATCACTTTGAAACTCACAGATACAGACGTAAGAATCATAATCTACCGGTGATGATCATTAATACTGCGTGTAGGAGATACTTCTGCTGCAGCGTGACTGAAAGAGGTGCTCTCAGACAGGAGCATTCTCGATAATACTGTTGCACCACTAGAGAATAAAACCCAAACTGGCATAGTATTTCAAAACTGAGTAACCCATAAACATTGACGGTAACTACGGGAACTGCGGCGCAGCAGGGCAGGGTTTAGTCCTTAACACACGCAGCACGAAGCTGCGTTACTCTGAATCGGTGACTTGAATTCCATTTCAATTATGGTTTAAGCTTGTTAGTTCAACGATTGCAATGTAGAAAGGATTCCAAGAGGGAATTTATTAGCTACATACACAGGCTGTAATGTCAAACTCCTATTTTTCAACAGATGAAGGACTAAGCATGACATAAGGAAGGAGAACTGCACCGCACCTTAAGAGGGGTATCCAGCCTTTGACACACCAGCCACGTTATTTCCTGCTGCTTGATTTACAAAATAAAAAGCTTTTGGTTTAGAAGACACATGCCTATCCTCAAGGACACCAAAAAGATACTGCAGTATCTCGGAGAATTAAAGTGGGAAAAGCATGAGATTAAATTGGTTTTCAACCTGGATATTATTTCTGACCCTGTGTTACCTGGAGACGAGCTTTAGCAGTGAAGTCAAGGTAATCTCAACTCATGATAAAAAAGGTTCACTGCATTCTTTTTGGCTTTGTACAAATCTTCTAGTCACCATTCCACACTGAGATGCTGCTGTCACAAAGGTTTGCTCAAATGTACGCTCGTATTTTTAAAGTGCCGAATTCGACCACAGAAATGTGGTAAATTTCTCTCCACTCCCCAACCCCCTCCCTCCCCGAGTGCAAATATAAACCAGCGTTACCCCGCTTGCAGGAAATGATTGTGACATTCACTGTGAGCTGGAAGCATATGGCAAAAGTCACAAACACACAGCAGAAACGTGGTGGCCTGTGCTGGGGCTGGAAGAGATTTCGAACAAGGAATCTGCAGGCCTGCCACAGGAAGAGGCTCCTGCACGCCGTGTAAAGACTCCAGGTCTCATCTCAGACGGGTGCCCACACTTTGTCCTTTCTGTACTCAGGATTGCGAACAGGTGGCACGGACTCTGCAGCGCACTGGCACGTGCTCACCTTACACACCACTACTGAGAAGAAAGGCAGCACGTCGGCTGGGTTTTTAATTGCTTCAGCAGATTCACAACAGTGATTTTTAGTTACCTGTCAGATGCTCCTGTTAAAAGCAATCTACACCAAGTCTGATGTCAATATTAACATTAGTTCATTAAAGTCACTTTCGGCTTCTCCACAGGGAAGGATATTTGAGAAAGAAAAACTGGTAGGGAATACAACAGAAGGAAAATAAAAGTCCTACCTCTACTACTGCTTTGGCATCCAGTCTAAAGTTGAAATCTCCAAAGACAAAATATGAAACTTTCTCAAACCGCTGATCTATAATTCTGGAAAGAAAAAAACAACAAAACAAAGCAAAACAAACCCATCATTCAGCTGTACGTATACATGAGCACGCGCAAATACACAATTCTTAGCTTCTAAGTGCAATCTCAGAAACAATTATTGGAACGATCAAAACTAGCAGTTTATACTGGAACAATACATTAACCATAGTTTCGGACTTTTTTTTTTTTTTTTGCTTAAGCAATTCTGTCTCTGACCCCGGTAAAATAATGCAGTTGCTTTCCCCTGTCTGGCTGAGGAAAGCAGGCTTGCAGCGTTCGTACAAATAACGCAGAACTGGCATTTGGGCATCACGGAATCTTGAAGGGGGAACAGGGGTACTCCACACCTTTGGAAGCTTAAGTGTATGGCTTTGGGCTGGGCAGCTAAAACTTGTGAACCTCCAATTAGTGGTGAGTTCAGAACACGTCTACCTTCAATCGCTTGCTGAGGGAGTTTACTCATCTGTAAGACTGTAATCACCAGCATCTGTGAGCAACCAAAGTATGAAAAACGATGTTAGGGCTCAACATTCATCATCTCAGCTGATAGAGACTGATCTATGAGGTTTCTCCGGCCTCAGCTCTCTCTTCTGTTTAAAGCAGACTTTTGCTAAGGTTGTAGCTAATGCCTAAAAGGTGATCCTTCCAGATGTGGAGTAAAGATTGATTGTTTTCTCAAGCCTTTGCTCAGTACTCAACAGGGAGACAGGGCATTACTGTTCATCTTTCAAATCTTGCATTATTAAAAATTATTATTAGCTTAGCTATGATTAATAACAATTGTCTGGTACTCCTAACAATGTGCAATTTCATGCACTTCCAGAGATCTTGGCATTTGAAAATCCACTGATTCACGCTTAACTTCAAAACCAGCAATCAAGGCAATTAATTTCCTATCAGTAGCTGAGGAAGGTATGAAATACCTGAAACGCAACTGCTACAGCTACGAAGAAGACAGACGGACAAAACGCACCAACAAGTGGAAAGGTACACTGGATGTACCGTATGTAAGAAATAAGGGCCAAATGCAAGGCAGGACACTGTGTACATTCTGGGAATATTTAAATACGTAAGCACTGCAATGCCAGAAACCCCAGCTGAGCCAGAGCAGGGACCCACATGGCCAGGTGAAGCATTACAAGGTGAGGCACGCTAAGTTGGCTTCCTGGAACGACACTACCCCACAAGGAGGTATTCATTTCAATGGCTTTAAAAGTTTTAAACCATTACATCCATTTAGACTTTTCAAAGCTATAAAGATACAACATTGGATTTACAGTGAGATGCTGCTTCTCCTCTCAAAAACACCTCATATTTTTAGTCAACAGTGATCTATTACATAGGGAATATTATTCTATTGAAAAATTAATGTGCCTCAGAGCGAAGGCAGTGATCATTTGAAGTAAAATCTCTTGCAAAGATGCAAAGACTTATCCTCTTCTGGTATGAAAATCTCCAAATCCTCCATTCAGCTGACAAATTATTGCAGGTACTGTTAATAAATACTGTCTACTGTCAGCTCCCAGCAAGCACTGAGAAAAACCTGTCACTCCTGACCTGTACATAACATTAGTTTGATTAGTGCCCCCCTGGCACCTTAAGGGAAAATGAGAACTTAAAAGTTAAACCATTTACATTACCACAATTTGCTAACACTATCATTGCAAAATCTGATATGCAACTTATACATAAGAAAAACTGATTTTGCTTTGCCAGCTTTTCTGATTCATATCTTAGTTTTGGCTTTGCTCATTGCCATTTACTGCTGACAAAGAAATGACAGATATCGCAGGAATGACATCAAGGTCTAGAGAAGGCCTCTTAAAACAAATTGATATTACGAGAATGATGCCCGGGATTGTATTATGCAAAGACAGATTTTCCAAATAAACAGACTGTTCCAAAAATAGCCAGTTAAAACGTCTCCTATCCAATGATCAAAACAGCTGATTAGTCTGCTTCTGATCAACTAATTAAAATTCAGTCATTTCATAGTCTTGCACATTACCTGATTTAAACATGATTCACATACAAATCAATGCCAGCTTTAAAATTGATTTTAACCAGTTGCTCCCCTTGTAGTTTCTCTTGTTGGACTTTTCAGAAAGAGCATCTCATGACAGACTGAATTAAAGTAGTCCAAACGTTACTTCTCAAGAATGATGATTTAAGTGGCTTTTTGACATAACTCCTTTTCACAGGTGGTAAAATTTAGGTGCACAGTAAAATTACCAAAAGTGGTACAGCGAGGGATTTACACATATATGCACTTATTAAATGATCTGGGATACCTAACAATAAAATAGAATCATAGAATCATAGAATGGTTTGGGTTGGAAGGGACCTCAAAGGTCATCTAGTTCCAACCCCCAATAGGCTTTAAATGACTCAATATACAAATGTAACCTACTGTCCTCGTCACTGGAACTTATTACTAGTTCAAGAATTCCCAAATCCTAGCATTATTTCAGTGCTTCGACACTCTGCTAGCTCCGTTTTGAAACACTCCCCAGTGCCCACAGTCCCACTGAATCAATGGCACAAGAACTGGTCTTCATGATTGTGCTCTTAGAATCAGACTCCAAGTTAGCAGAGGAGATGGCAATAAAGAAGAGCACAGCAGTATTTCCTCCCCCAGGAACCGGTAGGAAAAACATCCGGCACTGGGGAGACTTGGACAGAAGTCATGTACTGCAAAACAGCCAGACCAGGACCAAGGACACACAGCGAAGGCGTTCGGGCTGGAGCGAGAGTTAAACGTGTTCCACCCGCCCTGTTTCTGCATTCCGAGCCACAGGTATGTACAGGTCATCACTTGTACACCTAAAGGAGAACTCAGGAGACTTTTTTTTTTTTAACAAGAACGAGTGCTTGCAAATCACAGAATCACAGAATGTCAGGGATTGGAAGGGACCTCAAAGGATCATCCAGTCCAATCCCCCTGCCGGAGCAGGACCACCTAGATCAGATCACACAAGAACGCGTCCAGGCGGGTTTGGAACATCTCCAGAGAAGGAGACTCCACAACCTCTCTGGGCAGCCTGTCCCAGTGTTCTGTTCCCCTTACTGGGAAGAAGCTCTTCCTCATGTTTAAGCGGAACCTCCTATGTTCCAGCTTAGATCCATTTCCCCTTGTGAACTAGAAAGGCTTCAAAATCTGCATTATTCTACTTTTCTATTTATTCTCTAACAATACCCTTCTTTTAATGATGTATCAAATAATCCTTGAAAAGCGTTGCCATGAATCAGTCAATGGAGTAATAAATCACACAAACCTATGTCACCATTCATCTCATCTTTTTAGCAGGAGGACAGAACGTCTTTTCTTTTACCTTGTACTTGCTGACTACCAGATTATCCCGATGGGCTTCAACATACTTTAAGGCTCTATTCTTTCCTGTACAGCTTTTCTAAACAGCTTGTGAAGAAACAGGCAACTCAGGTTAAAAATTCATGACTGTAGAGAAGCTACAAATACTTCAGTACCACAACTCCGTATGCAAGAGCAAACAAAAGATCATCAATGGCTTAACTAGCTGTGCTCTTTGTTGTGACCCACTAGGGCCATCAGGAGATGAGGGGCAATCAGGATGTATCCAATGCTTGAATGCAAATAAAACAGGAAACTTTTCAAACAGATTACAGCCCTTCCTTTCCAGAGAGAGGTCTTCCCGTTGAAACGGCTGGAAGAACACCTTCACTCTTCTAATCTTTTGTTCTTGCTCCAGAAGGTATCACTTATGAGAAAAGAGTTTATTTGCACTTAGAACATACCAAAGAAATACCCTTTGCTTCTGCACGTTTTGGAAATCAAAATAAGAAATTCAATATGGCAAAAAAGGACCACTGGAAAAAACACACACTTATGACTGGATTTATTAATGACCTTGTTAAACTTTAAAGCACACAAACATCAACGCCACAGATGATTTCCCTTCTACTAGTTCCACATACACAGAGCTGTTAACTGCTTAAGGAGCTCTTGAATAGATTCTTCACACTTGCAACACGTTAATTATTTTGCCGGTTTCAAACTGATTCTACATTTTTAGCTGAAGGTTCTGCACTGGAAGCCCTCTGGACTGGTTGGATTATTCTGTTTCTTTCAGATTTTGTTATATTTTGAGAAGAAGCAGACCACAAACAGTTTTTGAAATAGAGCTAAACAGCTTTTTAGACATGACAGGACAGTAAAAGAATGAAATACTCCAACAATCGTAACTTTCAAGAAAAATTTACAGTCGAAATTAGTCACGTGCTTAAATGTTTTGATGAGTCAGATCCACGGTTCACACTTTTTCTAAAGGTGGGATCTTCATCGGTAAGGGTGCGAATTAACGCAAAATTACTATAGTAATTTCTTTGCTGCAAAACAAACAGGTCTAACTCTTATTTTGGTCTAACAACAGCAGGTTGCCTCACACTGGATATCAGCACCTGCTGTACAAACCCAGAAAGAAGTTTCGGTGCCTGCACCGGGAACGTACTTGCTCTGCCGTGTCGGTAAGAGTCTGGGAGAACGACCTCCACCCATCAGTGCTTTTTCGCGTGGCAGTCCCCTGACACGTTTTCCCAAAGACCTGTGACAAAAACTGTCTGTTTTCCTGGGTGCATCAGGAGAATGACAGGAAACCTCTGAAACCCTCCGAGCTGTGTCGCTGAGCAGCCCCAGCCTGCGCCAGCCTGGCCCCCTGCACCACCAGCGCTGCCCAGCTCGGAGCAGGGGCCGGACCCGTGCGACGGCAAACCTAAGGAGAAGCCAAACAAACGCCGCAGTGGAGGCAAACGCTCAGGATCTGGTCTTGGAGCCTACGATATGTCAAATCACTTCGACGTAAAGGCAGCAGACCTCTCAGTCTGGATGGCAGTGTCAGCTGAACTGGCTGCGAAAGGTGAGTGTTTTCAGAGCCATTTAGGAGACCCGGATGCCACATTCCTACCAAGACGAGAATGAGTAAGAGGCAGATGTTCCTCTTCTCCTTGATACAACTGGAAGTCTGGGTCTAGTTATTAATTTTAGCCTCTACACAGAACACCAAAAAGAATCTCTTAGTACGCTCTTAAAAAGAACAATTCCATGTTATTGGAATCACTGAAATTCTTTTGTAATTTACTTTATTTTAAAGTACTCATTGTAGTAGTTACAATTAAAGATACTTTATGAAAAGCATCTTCTTTTATAAAAGCTTTATGGTGTACTGTATATACGTTTCAAGACACTAAAATTCAGCCAGAAAATAATAGGGCAATCAGAAACACGATCGACTTTCTCCCCTCCCATACCGTCGCAAGAAAGAAGACAAGGAGGCAGCTAAATATCAGCGATTTTGTCATGGAAGAGAGCAGCTGAACATGACTCAGTGTGACAAGAGGCACTGTGATTTGGCTAAACCATTTCTCCGGGCACTTTGTAAGGAGGATCAGCAGCATTATTCCTTTAATAGCCATGTCTAATGCAATAGCCAGCTGGGTTTTGTCCCAGACCAAGGTATCAGCATCAGGTCAGAAGGTAACATTCTGTTTACACGATTATTTCCTAAAGCACTTATCTTCTCCTCGGTGTGAAAGTTGACTTTTCTGTTTGTAAGGAGGCCTAAAGAATTGAGGGAATGGGAAAAATTAGCTACACTGAGCTGGAGCTGAATGGCATTAAGTGGGAGGTCTGAGAACGGCCGCTGCGGCGCTCAGCAGGACACCTTATTAGCCGCGTCATCGCAGTTCATTCAGGAAAGCCATACCAGTGTCACCAGCGTTCCCACACAAAGACAAAGTTCTTCACACAGTCTATAAACATGCCTCCCTGGCCAATTCATCCTAACTTGACACCGCTGAAAAGAGGGGCTCGAGGGTTTTTTTTGTTGTTTTTTTTTAAACACAACAATAACATAACAAAACAAACAAAAAACTTGCAGCTCTGCCAAGCAGGCTGAATGGAGGAGAAGGAGGGACACTGTCACGTTTCTGGGGAAGAAACAATCCAGAGGTCAAGCCATATTTTATTCACTGAGCAGATTTTTATAATAACTAAATGTGTTTAAGCTAAATACTAGCTAATATGAGCACTTCTGTACTCCTCATGCAACTTCTGGGGTTAGAAATGATCTTTCCACACTCTTTATTTTCGCACGTTACCCGTGCAGAGGAGTTAAAGGTACAAAAGCTGCTCTTACATAGAAACACAACTGCCTACACAAAATGTCCTCTCCTGAGTAGAGGAATATGAAAATCACAACTAACTACGCAGCGCAGAGCAGACGGCTCAGCCTTGGTGCAGCCCCCGTTTCGCAGGCTGAACGGCTCATCGTGCTTATTGCTGATCCACAGCCCGGTAACGGCGAGGCTGGCAAAACCCTCCGGACACACCGCAGGGACTGGGCCAGCGCGGGGGCCTGGACCCACCAGCAGCCATCACCGTGCGGCTGCCGGGACGGTCCCGACAGGTGCCCAGCGTGGAGGCGGCGCTGCCGGGGGCTCCGCAGCCCCCCACGCGCCTGCGGCCAGACCCCGCACGTGGCGGGCGCGCACGTCACGGCAGCGCTGGGCAAAGGGCACGACGCTCAACTAACGTCTTCTCAACAAGAGAGGACCCTGCCCCAAAGAGCAACGTTTAGAAAGCAGCAGGGGAAAAAAAGGCAGAAAGCGACTTGACCGTCCCATCGACGGGAGCCAAGAGCTAAGTACGGAGGCAGCAGGTGACCTCTGGATAAGAAGGTTACACACACTTTCTTCTACATAGATCTTCAATGCCGGAGGTAAAAACTCCTGCAGTGACTTCTGGCGGAAAGTCAAGGAACGGCGACATTGAAACCTGTCCTCTGCCACAGCTGTGTTGAGGAACTGAAGACCAAGAGAACGGACACGGTAGGTTTTGGCGTATACAAAACCAGACACAGGATTGCTGTGTGGCCTTTCAGATTTCTGCTGCTCTATCCTCATCACTTCTTCCCTCTTCAGTTTTAGCCAAAGCTTGCACACCGGCACCTCGGGGACTGGTCCGTGGGGGATGCACCTCCAGCAGAGGTTTTAGAGAAAGCTTTGGAACAGGAGCCTGCCATCTCTTCTGCACATCTGCTCCCTCCTGCAGCACCGCCAGCACTCAGCAAGCACCGTTTTGCATTTGCAGATATACATTTAGAGACAAATTCCAGAAAAAAACCCATCGATTCTGACTAAAAGTTACCCGGAGACTGTCTAAGTGTGCCTCAAAAGATGTGATGTAAGTGCCTTCATTGGCATGCCTAAGGTGTTGTAGCACTGTCATTAAAAAGATAAAGTTTATCATATTTTTGTGCCCTGTTCTTTCTGATATAATAGCTAAAACCTATTAATAACACCAAAACATCTCGAAAGGTCAAGCAGCATACAGCAAGATGAAGGGAATTGTCAAGAAGCTTAGGCAATCATCTTAGCACTCAAGACATTTGCCAGGGCTGTTTAACTAATATGTGATGTTCACTTTTAATTTCAATATAGTGCCATTTGGGCAAAAAATGTTGTATTTTTTAATTAATTACAATGTCAGCAGCTATTAAGATTAAAAGAAAGACCACATCAATAATAAATACTTAATCCAAAGAAAGGATTACAAGAAGAGCAATAAAAATCAATTTTTAGAGCTGGAAAATTGTGACTTTTTCCTCACTTGACTGGTATTTTCATTATATTGACAAAACCATGATCTTACCTGACACTGACATTCGCCTAATGAAATAGCAGCCATGTATAATGATGTAAGTACTTGTCAATTTTGCTACAGGAGAATACAATGCTATGGCACTGGTGTAATGTCACAAAGAGATTTTCTTGCTTTTCATCTGATGCAAGAGAAAAGAACAAGAAGAAACCAGAGAAATCACATGTCTTTTTGAATCTTCCTTTATTTTACCATGGAAGATTAAAATTCTTCCACGTAACTTCTGGAACTCCCCAATGCTGCTACCACTTGGTCATACGCAGGAGGCAGGTAACTGCCATCTCTTAATTTGCAAGAAGACCGAGATGTTGCAATTCTTGTTTACTGCTCTGCAGGGCTTGGATAGAGCAGAATAAAGCAAAAATCCTGCGTTCACTTAGCCTCAGAAGTGCCAACAGCAAGTCAGAAAATAACCAGGATACGTGGCAATGGGATACTGATCCAGTAACTCAATAAAGCTGGGAAAGTGTTTTTTGTGACAAATCTAGAGAAATTCAGAAGAGAAGCACTGTCTGCCATAAGCAGTTCATCACAGGAACGGTGGCAGAAGGGTTAAGAAATCCCGCCAGGTTTGTATCTCGCCAGACTCACAACACATGCCTTTCCCGGTCCGACTCCTGCCGATGGCCGCATGGGCAAAGGGGACAGTGGAAGGTGACAGGACAGCGGCCACGTCACGCCACACCACGTCACACCATGTCACACCATGTCATGCCACGTCATGTCACGTCATGTCACGTCACGTCACACCAGGGCGTGCTGCTGGCGACGGAAACCTGCGCGCTTCCGTCACCTTGCCTGGGGAAACAGCCAGGCTCGGAGGGACTGGGAAGCGAAAATAACACCCACTGCCTCCAGAAAAGGGTGATGCAAACCACTGGAAACACAGGAAGACTTCCCTCACAAAGGATGAGAAAACGCCCGCCGCTGAGAAAAGCCAACCATGACACATTGTTTTGGCATTCGTCCCTTCGAAAATCGCACGGCAGCGGGCTGCTGCGCGGAGAGAGGAAACGAGAGGGGACAGGACAGGAACATCTGAAGCGCCAAAGAGAGGGGAAACCCCCCTCTCCTTTGAAAGAGCACACCGATTAAAACCAAGAGCTGTCAACACGAGGTCTAGAGGAAGAAAATTCTGGTGGACGCAGAGACAGCAGAACCATTTCTTTGTTGGAGTAAGAAACGGAACCATCTTAGCTGCACCTTAAACCCTGCGCTGGCGGGGGAAAGACAAAGCAGCTGGCACGAAGGCGAGGCAGTTACGGCTGTTCACCCCCGGATCCGTGACGCACGTCTGCCACGGCCACCTACAGCCCCTTCAGCACTTGCACCGACGGGCACGCGGCGGAAAATGCTGCACCTGGTATCTGGCTATTCACCTGCTCGGGGACGTGTGTCCTTCGAGGACGCAGCACGCCGGGCTCAAAGACAACCGCCTTCTCGCACGGCGATCCCGCCTTCCCGCGGAGTGACCACGGTGAGCGGCGTTTGTTCGCCCAGTGCCCACCGACTCCAACGGATGCAGAACGGAGCTTTTTCCACCATTTCTCTGCTCTGTAACTATCAGCTCATAGCATCGTCTTGCAGCGAGCATTGTAAATAAAATCACAATTGCAATTTATTTTCATTTCTCTGCAAATGAATAAAAATTGGATCAACAGCCCATATAGATTCTTTTTAATTGAATCACAGCTATCCTGGAAGATTGTATGGCTATACGATAGAACATTTCGAAAGACACAAACCACAATGAATGCTGATGCGAGTGTCACCTTTAGCTAGACACTGATGACTGCTTTTTGTCTAGCCCCAGACTCTCTGAGGAACAAATTACAGTAAAGAGAGAAAAATAACTCAATGATAACGTGACGCACTCTGCACATTCTCATACAAAGCCATTTTCAGAGCAAAATCAAGCAGGCAACAAGTTATTTGCAGCCATTTCTTTTTTAAGAGGCATTCTCTCTTTTCCTCAATTGTCTGTGTTTAATTACATCAGTTCTCCTGGGAGTGGGATTTTTTTTTAACAATACATCCAATCCAGCCTGCAGTTACATCAGTCAGACCCTACAGAAAGACACGGTGGCCAACTGAGGCAGCTCCAGGAGAACCAATTACTGGAAAATAGGTAAAAAGGAGGAAAGCCCTCCTGGAAGACGAGGCGGAGGCTCAAAGTGCCACCAGGACCGGCCCTGGCTCACACGCAGACCTGGCAGCCCCTCACGGCCGTCCGCACCACGGGACAGTGAGTTTGCTTCTGCGGGAACAACTGTCAAAAACCCCTCCAGGAAACCTCAGAGCTTTTATTTTCCACATTTCTTCTGAAAGGGCCACAATTCCGTCCACATCAGGCAGACAAAGCGAAGAGTGACTTAGTGTATCCACACTATTTTTTTTGAAGTGACATCCTTCTGTGTGACACCTGCAAGTTCTTAAAGTTCTGTGCTTTGGATTGCTGATCCTCCCGCCAGCTCTTTGCTGCTGAACCTGCTGTTGTTTACACAGATTTCTTTCTATCATGAGAGAAAAACCAGATCTTTAATTGACAATTGGAATATTCAATGCTGCAAATTTATTAATGACCTGTTCCGTTATTAATCAATATCCCCTCTCCCCTCAAAAAGAGCCCCAAATGCTGAAAATAACAGAATAAGGACAAAATTACTGACTAGGGCTATCAGAAATCATCATTCACTTACTATGGAAAAGCATTCACCACCACGACGCATACAAGTACAAAATTATTTTTCTGCTAAAAATATTAACTCGAAATTCAAAATGTGTTTGTGCAAACAGGAAGGACATACGACTTAAAATTTTTGACAATGGCATCAAACGCGCAAAAGCTCGAGCCAGCAGAAAAACAAGAAGCGAGGGAAAAGTGTCTTTGACTGTATTTGACAGGTCGAAAGTAACAAGACAATTTTGCTGGATTTACTCTTTAAAGAGCATATTATACAAACACGCTAATTTTGAGAGCACTTAACCTTAGTTTAAAGGGGGGGATGGCTGAATATTAATGAGATGAACCTCGGGCTGTTTAATGAAAAGCTGTCTTTTTGAATGTGATCTAGGGCTTTAAACCTTTGTTAGCAGACATTTGGGTGGAAGGTTTACTTGCCCTCCCAGAGCATTCCATCTGAATACACAGAAATTTCACTAAACGTTTGAAGGCACATGATTACAGAGGGAGTTTCCACTTGATGTTAAAATCGCTGTTGCAAAACACAGACAAAATTTAAAAAAATCCAACCCTCCGCAAAAGTGACCTACTGCTAGGATCTTCTCAAATGACCCAGATCTTTAGAGCGAAGTCTTCCTTTGCCTAGAAACTAAGTGGCTTTTCTTTCGCTCATTCAGCTGCTAGTTCTGGGAAAAGCCCAAAGAGAAACATTTAGATTGGAGGGGTCTTTGAGAAGATGTGACAGTTGACTGATGAGCATCCATAAAATGACAAAGAATAGTTGTGTGGAGCCGGTGCATCACATCGCCTCTCCCTGGGAAACTAATTGCTCTGAATTGTTAATAGTAACATTATTTTTCTGGCAATCATTTCTTTTGAATACCCAAAATGAGCATGAAACAGCTCCTTTGACCGGACATAAAAGTTAAATGTCCCAATGTTGATCAAATTAACTTCAGCTATGTGACAATGGACTATATTTGTGAGAAAATAATGAAGGGCACAAAGGGGAGCTTTATGCCAAGATTTCACAGTTGTAATGTAAAAATGTTTCTGTTGAACTAGGCCAGGGAACGTTTCAATAGGAAAACAGAAGAGCACTGTCACTTTCTTTAAAAAAAACCACATTCATTTTATGGATCTGAATGCTCTAGATAATTTCAGGAAGTTTAAATGGCTGGCACACCAAGAGCCACCGTATCAGGCTAACATCTCACGTCCTTGTCCTTCGCAAACTCTCTTCTAATACTTTTAAAGGACCCTATCCTGCAGCTTCGACTCATTCCTGGGTCAGGCTATTAAATTCAGAAGACGCTTTTCCCCAGCAAGGGTCTAAAGGACATGACTAATATGCCAATATGATTAATTAATAAGACATACGCACAAGCATTAATTACAGAAGATGTATGAAAGGCTAAACTAAAACGTAAACTACATTTCCTGTCTTAGTCTTACGTATAGCTTAAATCCTCCAACTTTAGAAAATAAAAAAATGCAAGTATTATGCAAATAGGGCTTTTTGTAGATGGGAATTATCCAAAAAGGGACTGGAAGAATTTTTTTGCCCCCAAAAATATAAAGCAGGTGTTCTTATTCTCAATTATAAAGCAAATTCAGTTTTGACTGTATTTATGTCCATATGGAACAACACAAGTGACTTCTGGGAATTTAGCCTGGGTTTACATTAGGGTTGACACAGACTCATTACACACACCAACTTTCTACACACACACTGCATATGTAGTTGCAAACATACAAGCAAGTATTCGCTTAACACTGGTGTAATTCCAACTCTCTTAGTCCTTCCAGAGTCTAACAGCACATTTTCTTTGCACTCACTAAACAGCAAATGCCAAAACCAATCTGGCTCAGCACATACCAGCTAGTTGTCTTTAACAGCGTCCTCCTCGCTATGTAATTAATTTTTAACATTAGTAAAGCTAAGTCACCATTATAAGAGTAAACCTTTCAACTCCCAAAACACATTGTTATAATTATTAAAATATTCCCTCCGGAGAATACTTTCAGTGGCAACTTTAAATCATTTACTTGACACTTTTTCCTTTGTTTTTTTCCCCTCTAATCCCTCCCCTTCTTAGTAATTAAGAGATGTCGAGCAGTTTCGTGCCTATGTCTTAAAAGCTCAGAGGTAAAACAATTTTGGGAAACCAACTTCCCTGATGATTTTAACAGTCAAACGAGCTTTGAGCTTTATCTGCAAACACTTTTCTTTTTGGTATTTCAGACTCCTGTGATAGCTTTTACCTTACGTGAAAGGCTGTACTTAATTCATGTTTATGAAGATGCAGCATGAACAGAACTGCGCTTTCACTTACTCCCACAGTGACCTAAATCAACTGTGAGAAGGTGTTTCTGTTTCATTCAGTGAAGGTTTAGCTCATTAAACTGTTTTCCTTCTCAGTATTGTTCGCTGGGTTTGAACTGCATTGCTGTTAAATGCTCTTTAGCAGTTTAAAGGCTTTAAAGGAAAAGACTTATCAGTCTCTGTTTTTAACAGCACTAAATCTGCATTATTAGTTCATGCAGATAAGGGGATTTAAAAGCTCAGCTTGAAACCTCTCTCTTCTGTATTTATCTGACACTGCATAGTTCCAGTAGCTCAGCTGGAAATGTAGATCTATGAAGCTTTAAAGAGAGATTAAAGCCAAGAAAAGAAGTACTTTTCCCCATATAAACGCTCTCACTTTCCCTTTTCCTACCGTCTGAAGGAGTGATGGCAGACAATGGCCAAAGATGGTTCCCAAAACCCTCTGAATGGGGACACTGTTGGTGGCAGCACTCTTTCAAAGTGAGCTTCAGTGTATTGTCCTCCCCAATCAGCAGATCAGAATAGAGTTTGCTGGTGGCTGCCAAAAGGTTAGCAATGCCGATGAAAGGGGTTTCCCATTATTCACTGCTCCTACAGAACTCCCCTTTTGTGCCAGCCAGCCCATCACTTCGCTGCGGAGGTCCGGATCTGCGGCTGGCTGCTCTCTCAAAATGAACAATTCATCCCAGTGCTCACAGCAGTAGTGTGCAACCTAAAATTGAAGGTTTTCTTTTCTAAGGACAGGGGAGTCCGGGCAGTTTTTGGCAGTGTCACATTTTAATGATATACCATCCTGACATCTCTGACCCACGGCTGACACTAATACTACAGTCTTATTACCTTACCCTTGCCAGGGCATCGTGGGAGGTCCGAAGCCAAAATTAGCTAATGAAGCACACTGTATGCTGTAAACAAGTGTGCAATAAATAATGCAAAAGGTTTATACAGGTTTGCTAAAGCTCCCTCATGCAAAGCATAAGGAAAGGAGACGACACCAATGGAGCCAGGAAAAAATGAAATAAAATGGGCCTTTCCCACACTGTTGTAGCAGAACTCAAAAATCTGTCTCAAACTGCACTGAGAGTAGATCCTGATGTGCATCTCTGTCTTCTAAACAAGGGATCTTTTATAAACCACCGCATGCTACCTATCTGCAAACCTTTCAAGTGCCTCCAGTGTGTTCTCAGGATCTCAGCAGCTTTACAAGCATTGCAAGAGAAGACATACTGGATTTTTCCTCTTCATCCTTGTTATCACCCCCGAAAGTGAAAATAAATGCAGATTTTGGAGAAATTCCTACTTAGCCCTCTGCTGGGGTGCACAGGAAAAGCACTGATTTACACAGAGCAGAAGAGCAGTCTCTTCTGCTAAAATATCTGTCTCTCTTTAAATAAGAGAAAACTTACAGAAAGAAATAAAACTTTGGCTAGAAGGTGATTGAAAAGGTATTTATAATCCATTTCACGTTTCAGAACCTTTCTCAGCGAAAACCCACGAGGGAAAAATGACAGCACTGCATACGCAAAGGTATTTTTCAATGCCTAACTTAATTTGATTCAGGAGTGTCTTTTAACTGAACAGGAGCGGCACCACTCCTTAGGCTGCTCCAGAGGGAGTCACGAGAGCAAACAGTCACGTCCCGCTGGGGAGCTCCTCGCCCATTCGCCATACGCACGGAGGGCTGCAAGCAAATGCCAGAAGGGAGAGACGCATCAAACCCATCCTTCGTCTCAGCCTCCCTGACCACAGCCTACGTCCTGCAGAGCAACGACTCCCCACGAGCCCCGGGCACTCGCCCTCCCTGCCTCAGCGAGCTGCAACGTGCCAGCCCTGCTCACCACCGTGGCACCCACTGCTGGTGCATGCCGGGTGGTGGGACGGGGCTCAGCACCCGCCAGCTGGGCTGAGGCTTCCCACAGGGCAGCACGCGGTGCCCGCGGCGAGCCCAGCCGAGCGGCCCTTGCCCAAGCTTCACCGTGGGAAGGGCAGCAGCAGCCCCACTCCGGTCCGGGGTCTCGCTCAGAGAGCTCTCCCAGCCTGGCACGCACCAGCAGCCACGGCGCCACGGCTGGAGGCAGCCCTGGCAACTGTGCACCGCCACAGGCCGCCAGACACCAGGGACTGGGGCATGAAAACAGCACATAAAATGCTCTGCTTTTATTTTTTCCAGCCTAAGCAGTTTGTTTTAAGGACCCTCTCATGCCACAGATTGCCGTGTGTGCCGTGTGTGCCACGGCTGCTTTCAAGAGATGCTCTCAGGCAAACATGAAGCCAAGCAGCACCTCGTAAGAGAAACACCTGTTTACACGTATGCCCATGCAGAAACAACTTTTTCTTACTCCAGAAAAAGCTGTCTTTGCAACTGCTAATTAGGGCAGCTGTAAATTGTTGGGTGTTTTTGGGACTCTCCTCTGTATTGCGCCACCCACCAGACGGATCAGCTCTGTAATGCCACTGTAACCCGTGATGTTATCAGTAACGGTGACGCTGCAGGCAAACGCTGTCTTGCTGCTTTAAAAAGATGAGCTGCCTGCTGCACTCGGCTGGTAGTGAGATTAAAACAGCACAGGGTTTAACGTGGAGGGCCTGGAGCTCCTCACTGGCGGGGAGAGGCTGAAAGAGCTGGATCCCTTCGGTTTACAGAAAAGACGCTACGGGAGGACGTTGTCGCTGGCTTCACCTGTACGGCAGTTACGGAAAAGAGAGAGCCAGACTCCTCTCAGCAACACACACCAGAAGATGAGGAGTGATGGACACAAACTGCTTTGAGGGAAATTCTGACTGGGTATTAGGGAGAAAAAGTTTCACGAGGAGGGCAGTCAAACACAGTAATGGGTGTCCCAGAGAAGCTGCAAATCACCGTGCGTGGAGCTTGTCAAAGCTCAGCTGGATAAGCCTTGGACAACCTGATCTGATGCTGGAGTCAGCCCTGCCCTGAGCAGGATGATGAACAAGAGACTCCCAGAGCTCCCTTCCAACCAGAATTGTTCTATTATTCTGTAACTGAAAACATACCTGAACAGCAGCTTTTTTAGACTCCACACAGCCTAAAAGAAGCTCAGCTAACACATCTGAAAAATAAAGCTGCTTTCTACTCTACAAGTTTTGGTGACTTCAGAGAGATTCTCCAATCTCCGTAATTTAGCTTGAAAGAGTAAGTGTCATAAATGGAACTGTTATTGGCACCATCTAGAAAACTCTGACAAGAAGTGACCAGTTTCAGTTCACAGAATAAAAATCTCTACTTTTCTGAGTGTGCCCTTTGAAACATCTTTTATATGCTGCTTACGAACACAGAAGATTGAGAGAGGCTAGTAAAGGCTAATACATACCTATCAAGTACATAGCCAAGAGCCTTATGCCGTATTCCTGAGT
The DNA here is from genome assembly GCF_009769465.1 of Tauraco erythrolophus. Classification (NCBI taxonomy): domain Eukaryota; kingdom Metazoa; phylum Chordata; class Aves; order Musophagiformes; family Musophagidae; genus Tauraco; species Tauraco erythrolophus. The sequence goes on from NC_141473.1 coordinate 317,834, forward strand.
AAACCGATGGGCTTGTTTCCCAAGCAATTAAATTGGAAGCATCATGGAAAAGATGAATGTTTACCAAGTCAAAGGCACTATGACAAAAAAGGAAAAAAATAAAACGATTCAGGATAAAAGAAAGAAACATTTATTCCATCAGCAAAGCATTCAACATAACACTTACTGTATTCTCTCTTATGTTACCTTAATAAGTACTCACACAGACTGTGCAAATTAAGCTATCATCATCAGAAAATTGTCAAAGACTATCATCAAACTTATGACAACTCATCCACAGGTAAGACTGCATCTAGGCTTTTGCTGAAAATATGCATAACATGAAAATGAAAAGCTGTTTGTCAGTTACAATTCATAAAAATCAAGCAGTACCCTCTCACTAAAATATTTTAAATAACCAAAATTGAATGTTCAAACAAAATTCAAGTTTATAAAGCTGTAGCTAAATACCTAGCAGAATTGCAGCTTTGCAATAAACAACATGAAAAACAGCAGAATTTTACTGACATTAAAGTAAAATGTCATCATCTCACTGCAGCTCTTCATCTGTCCCTATGTGGAGAACGCCAAGATCACAGCGATTAATCTGCACACCACTTCCAGTCGGGAAGAGGACACAGGCTGTTTAACTCAGACGGAGCCTGCAGGATGAGCAGGCAGCCTCAGAGAGTCAGTAAAATCTGAAAAACGTCACAGTTTTGCTTCCTAACCTGAACGACAGGAGTATTAACTCATCCTTTGCTACTTTGCAGCAGGGCAAGGAGTCAGAGAGCGGCCCCTTTGCCCGGCTGCAGGCTGGCTCAGCCAAAAGCCCATCACGTTGGCATCCCCTCCTGACTGCTGGTAGTGCACTCCAGAAGGAAATAACCCCAAGGGATAAATGCTGTCTCAGCTTTGGGAACTCTATGCTCCAGGAGGAACACAACACAGTCAAGGACTGCTGTTAAAGTGTCCAGTGTCTGCCTTGTGGGATGGCCAAGCAGGACAGAAGAGATTCCTGAAAAGAATCATATTGCTCCTATTCTGGAAGTTCCTTCTTAATCAATGAAACCAACTTCAAACCCCTGCGAAAAAGAAATACCGTCTTTTGATCCCCTGCATAAAAGCTAAGTTACAGAATCAGGGAATGGTTTGGGTTGGAAGGCACATTTTGAAGATCACCTAGTTCCAACCCCCCTGCCATGGGCAGGGACACCCTCCACTACACCAGGTTGCTCAAAGCCCCATCCAACCTGGCCTTGAACACTGCCAGGGATGGGGCAGCCACAGCTTCTCTGGGCAACCTGCGCCAGTGTCTCACCACCCTCAGAGGGAAGAATTTCTTCCTAATATCTCATCGAAATCTCCCCTCTTTCAGTTTAAAGCCATTGTCCAGTGTCCTGTCACTACACACCCTTGTCCAAAGCCCCTCTTCAGCTTTCCTGTAGGCCCTGTAAGTACTCGAAGGTGCTGGAAGGTCTCCCCGGAGCCTTCTCTTCTCCAGGCTGAACAGCCCCAACTCTCTCAGCCTGTCTCCAGAGCAGAGGGGCTCCAGCCCTTGGATCATCTTCGTGGCCTCCTCTGGACTTGCGCTAGCAGGTCCATGACTTCTTATGATCACTATGTGTTCACCTAATCTCCCGCCCATTTTTCGTGATGGCTATTCATAACTACATCCTGTTGAGTGTTAGTGCATAAGTTCCTTGACACAGGGACTGGAATTTCTTTGAGGCTGCACAACACTTGGCTGATTTGGGCTGGTAACAGTATTTTTCACAATAATGATACCCCCTGGCCTTACAACGCACCTGTACACAACTATATTCTTGCACCTTCAATCACTTCACACAATCCCACTTTTCACTGTGGCACGAAACCTTCACATAGAAAGAATTTTCTGTTATAAACATGCCCAGACAGAGGAATTTCCTATTGTCACCTACGTTAATCACATACGAGGTGTCACTTCCAGCAGGCTGGGAGTCACCTGGAAGGCTCTTTCTGAACTCCGACAGACAGGACACACCTGAGTGGCAAACAAAGCTATCCAGCTGGTGTTCTGCTTTGTATTTGCTCTGCTTGTGGCTTTTTGTGTCCTAGAGACCTGCTCTGCGTTTTGAAAAACTCCTATCTCCTCATTGCTTTGCTGTTAAGCTCTTCTGGTGATGTCATGTGGCGAGTCACAACGAAACCAGAGAACCTGGAATACTCTTCTCACACAGATTTAGCAACACCATCACCCCCTCCACCCCTGCAACAAAACCCCCTCAAACAAACCCATGCAGGCAGGAATTCCTGCATACTGCACTGAGGGCCTGCAGGAAAGGTGTCTCCTATGAAGCTCCAAAAGGGAAAGTTAAGGGATAGCATCAACAAAATAACGTTTTGGAAAGGAGGTCCCTCCAGCACCTGCACACCCCATTAGCTCCTACATGCATATAAAACAGCTGCTGCACTTCACTTTGAGGGCATGATTTTGGTTAGTGTTTTAAAAAATACATTTTGGGTAGGTTCCATGAACACTAATATTAATTATTACACCAGCATTGGACTGACAAGGGTAAAAAATTTTCTGGGTGTAATTGAACTGATTTCTTTAGACTTCTTTTAAACTATGAAGAAACAGAATTACATACCAGAGTAGAGGTGAGTCTGCCCTAGGGGACTGTTACAAGAAACAAGACTATTTAAAATGCTTTATTCTCACATTCAGAAAAAATGCTGGCAAAATTTGGTTGCAGCTGATCGAAAGTAGCCAGCACTTAAATGAGAGAAGACATTCTGGGAGGAATGGAGGCAAAATGAAACCGTTGCAGCTCTAAAAAAAGTCCAGTCTTGCTGACACTTTCAGGCAGGATGGGGATGGCCATACTAGATATGTTTTAAACTCTCTGTCCAAGTATTCTTCAGTACTGCTGCTGTCCTTGGCAGCTCAGGACACTGCACAAAGGATCTCTGTCAGCTCCCCTTCACAGACATGCAGGTTCTTGGTCTTCTGTCTGGGACTCCTGGAAACAACACTGACGGCCACAGAAGTGCTGCTCCTCCAGGCACTGCGTGTTTTGTGGCTTTACCCCCTTTTGGCAGCTCTTTTCTTCACCAGCAGTGGCAGGTGCACACTGATGATTCTGCGCAGCGCTCCCAAACCACGCGTTCCCCACCTTACGACAAGCTGAATGTGGAGACACTACTGGATGAAGCAATAGAACACACATTCTCATTTCTCTGCTTCGCTGATGAGCACCATTCCCGCCTAGCCCAGAGCCATCTATGGATTTCAAGCTGCCTCTTCCCACAAAAATCCACTGAATGTCCTCTCAGCGTCTTCCCTCTCCCTTGGCCTTGCTGCTACTGAAAGGTCCATGTAGTGAGTTTTGAGCCCCTCTGCGAGGTGAGCCACAGCTCGGGCCCATCACCCGCCTGTATCACCTCACCTGGGACTTCAGATTTGAAAAACAGCTCTTTTTTTCCCCTTTCTAGGAGCCAAGCAGTTTAGAGTTGAACAAACAGCTAATTGACACTGACTTGGCATTACTGGTCCTGTGCACAGACATCTCTGGTGGGAGAATTCAGTGTGGAGACAAAAAACAACAGAGAAGGCAAACATACCTCAAGTTCAGAAAGGAGCCTGCAGCCTGCCAGCAAGAAGATGGAACAGACTCTGGCAGAGAGAGGTGCCAAGCAGAAACCCCAAGCTGTGCACAGGGAGACTCCCCAGACCGTGACGGAGCTGGGGAACGGATTTGGACACAGCAAGTATGGCAGCCAAAACAGCGAACGTGTGTTAAAAACACACAGGTCACCAAGCAGCCGGCACAAAGGCCTCTTCCAAAGACACTGGTGGGATGTTTTGGCTAAAGGGAACAGCGTATCTTGTTGAACGAACTCACAGTGACGATAAAGTATCCTACTAACCTTCGTATTAAGATGTATGGAATCACGGAATGGTTTGGGTTGGAAGGGACCTCAAAGATCATCCAGTTCCAACTCCCTGCTGCAGGCAGAGACACTCTCCACTACACCAGGTTGCTCAAAGCCCCATGTAATTAGTACGTAACTACAAAACATAATTGGGAGACGATGGCTTGAGATGTCCATTCCTGTCTGTCAAAGACGAACAGAAAGACTCCCTGTAGGACCAGGAGAGACCCCATGCCATGAACTCACCTCCTGAGTGAAGCTATCTATAACCCATCCCCATCTGCCTAAAAATTGCTTGTTCTTAGAACTTGCTAATGAAAGACCTTCCACCTACAATTTTCCTGTCCTTAAATTAAAACTTTCATCATAGTATCTGTTTTCCTGCAAATGAAACTGATTTCCTTCTGCCCTTTCAGCAGGGAGACAGACATCAACCAGCCTCCCAGATGTGGTGAGCCAAATTTTTTCACCTCCTACTCAAACACTCCCACCATTCTTGACTCTCCTGTTCTTCTTCCAGCTTACCTAAAGCACAGCACTCAAATCAAGACAGAGTGCTCTACCAAAGGCCTCGGCAGCACTCAATTATACAATTACCACACCTTCCTCCCTTCATGTCCTTCACATGATCTATCTATTCACACATCTCAGTAAGATAATAATGAACCATATTAAATTTCTTCTCCCTTGATCCTTCCCTACAGCATGGGTAATGAGTCAGTTATTCCCAATATTGTATTTGGGCTTTTGAATTCTCCTCTCAAAGTGCAATGCTTTGCACTTCCCTGACTTTAATCTTGCAATCCTATTTTCTCTAAAATATCAAAACAATTCTGATTGCTGATTCTGACCTCTGATATACTTGCAAACATTCCCAAGTTGGTGCCACACCTACATTTTATAAATGTATTCTCTACTCCATCCTTCCTACCAAATATAAACTGTATTTGTAAACTGCATTTAAGACTGTAATGCGTTTAGGACACTATCTTGCACCTATTAACACAATAATACTAAGAACTGTTGGAATAGGAGGAAATCCTGCCCCACCTTATATTAAAAATACTAAAAAAATAAAAGGTGAAAAAAAAAAAGTGCATGTAGTTATGTAGTTCTCTTTCATTTTTTCTTAAAATGAAATCTCTGAGTGCCCTAAGATTCCTTAATTCTTCGTTCACGCTGACGATAAACTGGCAAAGAATAATGGATGTGAAAAACCTGGATTCACAGAGGAACTCAACTGAGGCAAATCACTGAATCACAGAGAAGGAAAAGGAGGACAGTTCTCTGAAATCTTCTGAAGTCACTTTTTTGGTTTTTGGAAGCCCTCTGTTTTTGGCATGAGGTACATTCTATAATTATGTTTTCCTAGGCAGGGGAAATTAATAGCTCCTTTCAAGGATTCACAAAGAAGTATTAACAAGTCTCCAGGCTATATTTTTATTGAACTATTAGCATGTAGAAATGAATAGATCAAAAGTCATGATTATGAAAATGGCCAGAACTCTGTCCATTTGCATATGCACATAGACTGAGTTTAAACACTTATCACACCATGAATAGACACATTATGCACTTAGACCTAATCAGGTGTATTTTCTAAACCTCTGCATTTTACATAATACTTCACTTATGTTCTCCAGAAACTCAACTTCTCATTAGAAACATCTGAGAAATTGTTGGATCATGTGAATCATAATTGCAGACTATTTCAGACACAGAACTACCACCATAGCTCACCTCTTTAAGACCAGAATAAGCTGGGAGCCTCCTCACTCTTACTTCCCAATACACCCTTAAGAAACATAAGCAGAGTAGATTATCTGATCAGAACATCTAGCTACAGACTGCTCCTTCCAAGAGCTATTCTTTTTAAATATCAACCTGCAAGAAAACATTTCTTTTACATCTATCTCTGAAGAACATTTTTTTCTTGGAAAGGCCTAAAAATAAATCCATGTTATATTTTCTGCAAAGAGGAAATCCAAGACGATAGGAGAGGCAGAACCTGGAAAAGTCTGCTGATACAAGAGGAGAGGCCAGATCAGCAATTGGTGCTAGATACCCACTTCTGCAGATTTCTACTGCTGACATCACATGCCGTGTCATATGGATCTGGAAAAATTAAAAAGAACCTACACTATCCCATAGCTGCCTGTCTGATTTCTGGGTCAAAAGTGTGTAAAAGGAGAAAACCTGCTGCTTTTTCATCTTTCACAAACTGTTTGCTTAATCTAATAAACATGCTTATGGAAACAAGCAAGAACGCTGTTCAGCACTCAAAAGTCAGCCTGTGTGAACAATCACCAGCCTTCAAAATCAGACTTGCAATTTTAAGACGTGAAACGACCTCAGGACAAAGGGAAAAATGTTGAACATTCACACACATTTAGGCGGCTACAACATAAATAAGCAGTAAAGACCAGAATTATCCCTAAATGGTAAAAAAGTATGGTCAGATTTCCAGGTAGGAATAAAGAAATCTCAACCATCTGCAGGTTTATTGACCTCTCCTTGTCTTAAGACATGGAAAATTTTCAAGCTCTCTCAGGTTTAGTGTTTTGCACAATCAGCTGCTCCCCCCAACACATACTCCTACTGTTAGTACTGTTATTGTTACTAAAGATGCCATTTTCAAACATAGATAGTAAATAGCCTCAGTTATGACACACCTCTTGTCAACACTGGTTGGCACTGCTGCCTCCAAAGACAGTGACCTGGTGTGTAACACCATAATGATGCCCAGCTTCTCTTCCCATATAGTCGTCTGCTCCCCTCAGCCGCCACCTCTTTAGGCTGTTGGATGATCCCAGGAACAAAAAAATGTTTGTTCCTTCTGTAGATTTGCACAATACATCTTAGGAGGAACTCTCTCTGCTTTGAAGACAGCCAGGTGCTATTGAACCTAGTAACTCCTGCTCGGTGGGACGTTTCCTCAGCAGCCGATGAGCGCGGGGATGGGGTGTGCTGCCTGCTCTGCCCCCCATTGAACCCACCAGTGAGCGCTGGGCTGCCGGGTGCTTTGTTCTGTCCTGGGATGAAAATAACCTCACAGAGAGCAGCACCATGCCTTGGGTTTAAAATGGCAATCCTGACCTGAATACAACAATAAAAAGTTCTGTTCCAGTAAAAGTAATCTAGTAGGAACTGGTTTTAAAAAGCTGCATTCCTTAATGGTAGGGTTCCTCCACTGACTCAGTGGTCACTGGACTGGGCTTAAATGGGCGGCTTAACGAGCTCCTAGAGAAGGACCTCTCTGCTCAGGAACCCCACAGCCAGGCACAGGGACCTGACCCGGGCGAGAGCCGTGGGCCCGCGGCCGTGTCAGGTGCCACGTGGAGCGGCGGTGGGGGACACCGATGGCTCCGCACTGCGACTCCTGTGGCCTCGGTCACAGACACCAAACGTTTCTGATCATGCTTGATTGAGAGGTTGCTTATGGCCCCAACTGTCCCACGCTAATTGCACGCACATGTGAATATGAAGAGGACACTTTGTCGTGCATCATTACAACCTCCTGAGCGTTATGTGCTCCACAAATAATAAAGCAAAGGAACTGTTTTGCAATCAATCTGTTCCATGAATAGACCCATCTATACATATGAATATCTTCTTTGAAACAGTTGTTAACAAAATGATACCTAATGTGCATATAATCAGAAATAACTTCAAGATGCAACTTACCAATCAGTAATACACCATCTTGTTCGAATGAAACCTTTTCTGGACCACTTGCACTGAAAAATAAGCAAATAAAAATCAGTCACCTTAAGTAAAGGATTACCGTGAAAACGAAACGTGCTTACACAGAGAAGAGAAGAGAATAAAACAAAGTTCATCCACACACAGCAACTAATAAGCATTACACACCAACTGGAGATGCCTTGAAAACATGTGTTGTGTTTCTTGCAAATCCTGGAATTACTTATATTTTTGGTCCTGCAGCAGTTATAAACTTACCTGTAAAATTACTACAAGCCCTGGTAGCTGTTTATAGATGAAAGAAAACCAACGAGGAAAGCTTTACAACTGTATTCACGCTTAGTCTAAACCAGCAAATTCTTACTGACTACGCACAAATGTCTTGGCTTCTTCGTAATTTTACCTGAACCGTAAAATGTCATCAGAGATTTACATCAAATTAAAATGAATGAGATCTGCTAAAAAGCTATTTCTCCTGCTGAGCCAACCCACCCAATATTCCTATAAAAGTTAAGGGGAATTTAAATAATGGTAAAACATTACATTTATCAAAAGTGCAACGTTTGCAAGAAAGCCACAAATCAGCTCACGCCAACACATGGCACTTGTGATACAGCAAAAGGATTTTTTCAGCACCACTCCTAAGCCACTGCCATAAATTAAACCTCCCTCCAAAGGACATGATTCTGCATCCCATTTGTTCACTGCTAACAACGACTGCGGGGTGAGGGTAACGAGCACTGCACCGGACAGGCCTACGTAACGATGCCAACGGTTCTGTGCCAAAAGACTGCAGCTCCTTATACGCACAAAGTGCCAGACACGGCAGAGCATCCCCGTCCGGGGGTACCGCCCTCCTAAGGCACCGCCTTCACAAGCGACTTGTGGGATGTATTTATCCACCTCGCTGTGAACGGACAGTCCTCGTGAAATTTTCAAGTCCCAAACACTGCTGAGATGGCGAAGTGCCTCACAAAATTTAAATGGGCTGTTTTCTAATTGCCCTTCGGATAACAATCACCCACCTCCCACCTCCTCCCCTCTCCAGGCACAGACGCGGTAACCACTGTCCAGCCCCACCACACTCACACTGCTCCTTTCCTGGGGACCCTCCCCTTGAGGTTCTCCTTGCATTCGAAATACGAAGATTTTAAAATGTTTATTTGACTGAATAAATAATAGCTTATTCTTGAAAGCTTGAATGTTGAAAACTATTTACTGATATGCAGTTGTCCTCTTCTATCCAAACCCAGGAAAATGTGCAAAGTCACTTGTAACTGACGGCTTATTGAACTGCTTGCACTCAACTCCAGAGTTTGCAATAAAAAGGGAAACCCCGAAGGATTACCCAGAGCAAACGGACTTCTCTTCTGAGCATACGCACAGCTGACATCCCCCCACCCCGACCCTGACTCCTGGCAGCTGATGGCATCAATGCAGTAACCACTGACGGGGGGGGGATGGACAAGTGTGTGTGAGATATTTAGTAAGCGACATCAGTTCTTTGTTGATGCTTATAGGTGCCCAAATCTTTTAAGAATTGGGGCTTTTGAAAGCAAGTCGACTTGCCTGGGTCTAATAAGGTCGTATTCAGGGAGGAGACCCGAACAGTGCACTACTCTGAAACCCACCTGACGGACACGTTCAGAGGGGAACTTATTTCTCTGAATCCTTATTACTTTTGTCTTAGGAGATCCCAACTTTTGGTTTTTCTTAAAACTGCAGCTCTACTGAGAAAAACTCTGTGGTGCCTGTGAATGAATATCTAATTTACTGTAAATACTTCTTTTTTTCAATGCTGAAAAAAACCCTCTTCTGTAGTTCTGACAGTCACTCTGGCCCGTTGGGGAGCAGCTGGCTAGAGGGCTGACACACCAAATCCTCCTCAGAGTCCAGTTTCATGGCTGAACCACAAAAATTACAAATCCCATAATCCAGTAAAATCTCCTCTACTCACAGGTTCTGTGATGATCATGACAGCACAGTTACAAGTTGAGATTTGGCAAAATGTCAACATTTATTCAAAAGCAAAATGACTATAAAAAAAGTTAAATGCTAAAAGCATTCAAAATTGGCTTAAATCTAACCTCAATCAAAAAGGGCAGCTCTGTCATTTCATTCTTAAAAACAACTATATTGAACTTTTAATTACTGAAGAACACACAGAACTTAAAATCAAATAGTCCAAGCCTATGAGGTGGCCCAAGATAACGGCTTCAACCAAGTCATTTTCATTTGCTATTTGCCTCTTTGACAACCCCAGTGGTACTTCAAAAGACGCGGCATCACAACAGGGCCAACTCGATCATGCTGCTTAGAGACATATCCAGTTGGGTTTTGAGCATCCCCAAGAAGAGCAGTTCCACACCCCATCAGAGCCCCTCTTCTGTTGTTTACCCTCACGGTGAAATCTTTTCCCAGATTTAGTCGGATTTTCCGTTCCTGCAGCTGATGACTGTTGCCCCTCGTCTTGTTGCTGCACACCACCCAGAGGCAACTGCCCCATCCCTTGAGAGCCACCAGTTGGCCACTGCAGCCAGTAGCATGGCCTCCATCACCTCTCCCTCCTGGCAGCACAGATGTGCTCTCTGGCTTCTCCTCCCCTGTCCCCTGCTCCAGCCTCAGAGGTGCCTCTGAGCAGCTTGCTCCAGTTTGCCCATGTCTGGTACAGGTGTTCCCAAACAAGACACCGGAGACAGACTCGCCTTGCGAGTGCCAGACAGATACAGGAGCCCCTTCCTGGGACCTAACAAATCCTGTGATCTGTTGGCCATCTTTGCTACCAAAGTACAGTGCTGGGTTATGCTCAAGTCGCTGTCCAAGAAGATCCGGGTCCTCTTCTGTTTTCTGGATAGTCATCTCCAGCCTGTACCACTTTATGAGGTTACTCCAGGGGCAAGGCTTGGCATTGACCTTTGCTGAATCACACGAGGTTCCTGTCAGACCATTTCTTCAGCCTGTTGAAGTCCCTCTGAACAGCATCCCTGCTCTCCAGAACACGGACAGCTCCCACAACTTGACATCATCTGCAAAGTTGAGCGTGCGCTCCATCCTGTTGTCCAAGCTATTAACAAAGGTACGATATAGTACAGACCGCAGCATCAACTCTTGTGGAACACCACCAGCAACCAGCTTCCACCTGCCCTTTGATCACCACCCTGTGAGCCAACTTTCCAGCCATCTTATAGTCCACCTACCCAGTACACGTGTCACTAATTGAGCTTCAAGGATGCTATGAGAGACTGCACCAAAGGCCTTGCTAGAGTCAATGTACACAACATCCACAACGCTCGCCTTGTCCACGCAACAGGTCATCCAGGAAGGCTTGCTCCATCACCTTCCCACGACTGAGGAGAGGCCACCTGGGACCCTCCTTTTTGCCATTCTTGAGAATGGCTGTGACATTTGTGTTTTCCCAGCCCTCAGGAAGCTCTCCCTTTTAAGATGGCAGTGAGAAGCCTCACAGTGACATCAAACAGATCCCCTTCTCCCTTGGATATGCCCTGCCAGCTGCCACAGGCTCATGCACGTACAATTAGCTTAAGGTTTGGTGCAACGTGAGTGTAGGAGACCAAGAGTCCTGTTGTCAATCCTGATCCACTTCTCCAGTCGACCATCCCGCAGGACTTTACTTTGATTGTGTCACTGACGACCTCATCAACACAAGCAACACCAGTATAAAGAATGCCCAGCCCTTGGCTCTGCTGCCTTACTCTGCTCCATGCAAGCCTACGCTGATACCAGTCAATTAAAAGGTATTTGCAACACAGTTTGTATTTCATGACATGGTAAAATACAGGAATTTCTTCTAGTAGCTTGGCGTTTCTTCATACATACACTGCAAATACTGGTTTTAAGGGCAGCAGTGTGTATTAGAGACTATTTTGCCAAATATTTACTTTAATAAGTGTAACTGAAATCCCGACACGTCTCTATTTGAAGTCCTTAAAAAATTATAAACAAAAAAAAATCGCAATTTGAAAACTTGCAGTTACATTCTGCCAGCCTTTTCTTTGTGAATAGAGTCTCTCAGGAGATCATGCTGACCTTTTAAAACCCCCTAGAAACACCACCTACATAAATAACCTCTGCTACATCGGGTAAAAGGACCTCCAGACAACATTAACATGAAGAGAGAGGTTATAGAGGGCTAATGTCAAAAAGCACTGCGAGCAATAAGTAATGCACACAAACCATGATTGATAATGACCAGCACAGAGCCTTAATTCATCTTTTCTCCATCATTTTACTGAGAGGGACCATATCAAATTAAATAGTGACCCAGCAAGGGTTTATTCAACCATACAAAGCAGGGGCATGAAGGAAAGACATATTAAAGTGGCAATGACTGCAGCGTAATTGCAGCTTCTTAAAGGAACAACACGGTTCAGAGGAAGATGAGGAATCCTGTACAGGAAGCAGCTGAATACTGAGCAGCACGAACAACGGAGACACCGAGCGATGTCCAGCACTAACGGGCCCCCATCATCACGGTGAGAAGGACTCCTCCTCCACGCCTCACGCAGGACCTGGCGTTTCACATACTCACACTATGCTCAATGCTTAACTAGCCAGGAAAAGGAGGGTGCACTATGACAACTTTCCATAAAAAACAGGCAGAATGTAGTTCCTCCTCGCAAACGACTTCCTTTCTTTCTTTAGATCAGTTTACAGAACTAAAGAATCCATGCTCTTGTGTTTTTAGGAGATTGTACACAAACTGTTCAAGGCACCTTCACCATTTCCCTGTGTTTCACAATAATACGCAGCATATGGAAAACTCAAGCCCAGTTCAGCCTCTGAACACTGTCAAACATTGTAACAACAATATCCGCCATCCTTCTACTGCTAAAGATTTTTTAAAGTCATTGCAGAAATTTAAAAGTCCATAAATGAAAATATCTATGGCACTCATAAAAAAAATGTATAGTGAGATCTTAAGAATATGAAGTCGATCCATCCAATGACAACGTCTATTACGTAGTGTAACAATTTGATAATTTGCTTTTTGACATAATGCTTTTGTTACCACTTATTTACCAGAAAAGACAGTATAACAGTAAGAATATATCTATTGGAAGACCATATTCAAGTATCTGTGCACGATGTAAGCAAATATAAGCAGCATGTGATAAAACCTGCACTTGCTCCGCTTATTTCCACGTACAAACCATGGGGCACGCACATCGTTACTCCTGCCAGCTTCTTCCTACACACATCACCAGCGAAGTAGCCAACCAGTAGCAATACACAATTTCTTCACTAAAAGTTATTTTAGAAGACAGGAATACCATAATGATGCAGCTTTTGGAAGAAAGGTCAGGTTAAGTATTTATTTGTAAGAAAGCTGTAAGTTACCACGTCAAGTTGGCAGAAGGCTGAGGAAGCAATAGGTGTGAGCATACGTGTGGTGGCACAGAGGTGTCAGGGGTCCCTTTTTCACCTGTTAGACAACCTCGAAGGACCAAGTGGATAAAGGGGAAAGCAGGAGCAGGGATGTGAGGTCAGAGGGGCCCAACCCCGCCAGCAGCTGAAGTGTCATGCTCCAGTCCAGGTCATTGCCAAAAACAGCTGAAAATGGTATGTGTCTGAAAGCACAACACGGACTACCAGCCTGCTCTCACACTTTAACTCCACTGTCAGAGATATAATTTTTCTTCTATTTCACAAAGTACTTCCTTTTTTCCTCCTATATTTCACTAAACTCTCCAAAGAACATTTAAGTCTATAAGAATTCCTTTCTTTGGAACAGCAGAATTAAGGGTTGATAGGAGTATAAACCTAAATTTTAGGTGCCCAACCCAAAATACGATAGTAATTCTGTATCTCATTTCCCTTTTTCTGAGAATGTAAAGAGTCATTACAAAAATTCTTTTATAAAACAGTCACTAAAGGTAGATAATTAGAATAATAAAATCTGCACGATGAGGGTAACAGCAGCACAGCGATAGCACGACGCAGAACTGCCCGCAGTAAGGTGACTCGACTTGTCCCAAACAACCAAATCTGGACCTCGACCTCGCAGCGTATTTGCTGCTGTGGTCAGGATAAGCCTAATGCAGCATTTGAGCACATCCTCTTCCAACTAAGATTTTCTTTGGAACTTATCCATACAGCCAAATTGTATTATCATTTAAGCATATGACTTAAAATAGTTACAAAAGCAGCAGTGGTGGACAGAAACATGATGGTTTGGGCTTTTTACGTGGCCCAGGCAAAAGCCAGTGCAGGAGACTGGGGAGGTACTTCAGCTCATCTGGAGAACGTTACCCAGTTGAGGCTGAACAAAGCAGGGACACCCATGCCTCTGTGTCAGAAAACAACTCTTATTTATTGTGTAATTTGTATATTCTCCCACCTGTAAATTACCTTTAGATACTCATAACTTGGACGCACTTACTTAATTCCTTTAACATCAATAAATAATTCACTTTTTAATAATTTGTCTATTTCACATTAAAAATGCAAAAGTTACTAGCCTTTAGACCTAATACAGCCACTGTTTAACATCTTAAATATAAAAATGTCATCCTTCACCTTACATACATACTGCAGCTGAACAACATCTCGCATATTTTGGCTCACTGATGTGCTTTAATATTTCCAAATACAGCATTTGGAAAGAAGAAACTTTTGGAAACAGAATTTAAAGAAGAACTATAGCTTGGGAAGGAGGGAAGAAAAAATTGTTTCTTATTGCAGATTTCAAAGCAACAATCTTTATTTTGACTTTAACAGTCACTAGCTGATCCACCATCTGTGAGCCTGCATAAAAACAGGTAGAGATGATATAGATCATCTGTATGCTCTCAGAGAGGTATCTACATTTTTAAAAAGGCAAAAAACCCCCTACTTCATGTCCCAGAAAGAGGATACCACATCTTTCACCTTACAGTATTAAGTCTCTTCTCAGATCCCCTGTTAATAGGATTCCTTTAGGCAGCAGATGGATTGTGAATACAGGCAGTTTCATCTACTAAAAGACAACATAAATCATCATTGAGAAAGGAGAGACCGCAGTAAGGTTATCACCATACAGCCTTCTCCATGAAAGGTTTGCATTAAAGCATTAGTGAAATTAATTCATCTTTCATAAGAGCTTTGAGCAGTATCTGTGATCTATGATAACAACCAATTTCTCACTATGGGAAAAAAAAAATTACTCAGGCCTGATAGACTACACAAATCTGCTTTTTTTTAAATGGCCTAACATTATCTGGAGTGTTGCTCCCAGAGGCATCATTTGAGTCTTATGCCTGGCCAAGAGGACCCATAAATCAAGACAGAAAGTTTTGTTAGTTTTATATGCAGTGGGCTGTAATTATTTTGAATTGCATTATGCCTCAATCATTGTAATTACTTTTAGATCATCCTTAAGCAGCAGTAATAAAAAGAAAAGAAATCAGTCTTAAACCATTTCTCACACAAAACATTGTAAATGTGATGTGAGCAGTCTGGCTAAAACACACAAGAGCATGTAAATGTAATGTTTGGACAGATATGCTGCTCGTGCATTCTGCTGTGTCAACTCCAGTTCTCAAAATACATGTTATTTTGTGGTCTTTTAATTAGCACCATTATTACCAGCACCTGTCTAGGAAGAAAATAGGTGATAATCTATTGGTTGGGCAACCTGGTGTAGTGGAGGGTGTCCCTGCCCATGGCAGGGGGTTGGAACTAGATGATCTTTGAGGTCTCTTCCAATCCTAACTATTCCATGATTCTACAACAAGATTAATTTTAGTTTTAACAATAAAAACATGTATTTAAGAACCAAAGCTATGTCACTGTTGATTTTTTGATGTTGCTGTACTTATGTGTGCTTATGAGACTCTGGGGTCTTTGATTCAAAATGAAAAACAGTGTAATGTGAAAATCATCATAATTATTTTCTAATCTTTCAAGTCACATGCAAAATACGCTGGCTCGGTCTGTGCTAGGTTGCACGCCAAAGGAGCACGGAAGCCGCAGAACTGGAAATATGGATGCTGCTGTTATCCGTGCTGCTGTAGCCCTGGGAAGCCCACACCACTCTCCTCTCCCACTGCGCGACGCTCTGAAATCAAAGGGGTAAATCCCCCAGCCTGGTCTGCGGGTCTCGCCGCAACACCGTTACACGGAGTTGTGCAGTGTGCAGGAAGAGCCAAACTTCCACGGTGCTTCAGGGGTTCGTTCCCATCTTCATTGCGAGTGCTGGTTTTCTCTTCTCCTACTTATTCCTCCTCCAGGTAAACAGTATCCCTGACAGCACGTATCCCGGAACACGGTGCTGTCTCCTTAGAAAAGTCGTTTAAGGTAACGTAACGAACGGGAACGGCACGGAGGTGTCAGATCCTCGAATGGTGTTTTTAGGTGCCCCTTAGGTTCGGGACCTATAGTCCTGTACCTAAAGCAGCGCTGCCGGGTGCACTGAAAAGAGAAGCTATTGCTCCAAAAACAAACGTGGCAACAGCTGACCCCTGAGCACCCACCAGAAACAAACACAATCCCTGCTCCACCAAACAGCGTGGGAAAGCCACCAGACTCGGCCGTTGCTCCGGGAGGCTGTGAAGAATCGCTCACGTAAGAGGCGGTAATAGAAGGTGCCGAACGAGTTACAAATCTGCCAGTCTCGTGACGAAACAACAGCAGTGAAGTAACGATGGAAATAATTCTTGCCGTGTGCCAAAGAGCAATCCGTAATTCGGCCCGTTGCAGTTGGGTGCGATAGCAGCGCCCACGCTGCTGCTCGGTGCTCTCGGCACTGCAGTCACAGCATCCCACAGCACTGCTCCTTCCCTCCTCACCGTGTCAGCACCCTCACTGCTGCAGCTTATTGCTGACGGAGGAGAAAAATAAATACCTGAGTAACTGCTTGAAGGTCCTTCAAAATGATGTAACACTTAACTTCAAAGAAGTATTCAAGATGTTTATTGACGGGAGGTGTAAGCTACTAAAATTATGTCGAAAGCCGTTTCCCTTCCAGTACAAAGATGCAGAATATAAAAATAAATAATTCTGTATCGATGTAAAGAATAACCTACATTCCATCAACCCCGTAATTATTTATGCAACGCTCTTCCAAGCACATATGCACTGTGTAAATATCTCTAAGTGTGTATATTTACAAATTCTAAATTAATTTTTAAAGTTTTATTTAGTTCTTCCTTATACTAAAGTAGTGACACACCTGTTTGATCCACAAATGCTTGTAGTAAACACTATCCATTAAACAAACACGTTGTAGACGTTCTTAAGAAATTAAAAATGAGCAAACTAAAGTAAGCCCCAAAGAAGAGCATTGCAGGCAAAGACTGCACTTGCATGTGCAGCTGCACTGGGAGGTGCAGTGGCAGGAGCCCTCGGCTGTGCTGTGTTCCTGGGTTTGACAAGACGTTCACCTTCACCTTCAAACACGCAGCTCTGCCCGGCTCTTAAGAGACCAACAGAAAAGGGAGCACGAGGGAAGCGTCGGAGGAAAACACGGAGGTGTTTTCAAGTGACGGGTATTCTCGCACCAGTAGGAAAGCACCTGTCCCCCCACACCTGCAGTGACCAGGACCGGCTGTGCTGAACAGAAACCACAGATCCCAGAGCTGCTGCCGCCAGTACGGATGGAACCCGTTCAGTCGCATCTCACCCTGCCAAGGGTAGGTCTCCCCGAAACAGACTGCGGTCAGCACTCTCCGCTATTCCTTTGGTTTTAAATGCACGAACAAGTCTTTCCATCACTGCCTCAATCCTTCACCAGGATTCCCTACTATACAAAGAACTCCATTGGAATTTAGTAAATCCATGCAATGATTAAAACATGTATCAGGGTGACAAGAAACCAACAAACAAACAAACAAACCCCCAAGACTAGGTTCTGAACTCATTTACGTTACTGAGAGTAGTAATGATTACTCAAGTAATGAGAGTAAATGAGAACCAAATCTAATATTTGGGAACGCTCCACAGGATTGTACATACCTCAGGGAAATAATCCTGTGGAAACTTCTCTTTTTCCAGCATGGGCGTGCTTTCTAAAGTGTCTGAGTAGATTTCTTTCCCAGTAACCTTTTTATACTTCTTAGCTAGGAAGAGATATAGAACAAAATTAACATACATATCTTTGACATTATAAGCATCTTGCAGCACTCATTGGCAAAGCAGCGGCACCTGCAAAACAGGGGTTAGTGCCTCAGCAAAACCACGCAAGCGCTGAGCTGTTCCGTGCGGGAGAACGGAGGCACTAACCCACGTATGGACATACTCGCTTGTCCCAGACATCTTTAAGCTACAGTTATGGGTACTGTGGTTTTTACTATCCAGAGCACTGTAAAGTGTTGGAGCTCTAATTATGAACCAGGTCTCTGTACACCCCTGCACTCAAACTTTCTGGCATGGTTCTTCCAGGAGATGCCTGTTTGTGTCCTCAGCCAGCATCCAACAAGCTACTCTGGATAATTAACAGGAAAATTAATTAATACAAAACACATTAAGGTGAAAAACGTTACTTATGAGTAATGGTTATCTGTATGGTTTACTTAGCAATTATTTTTTTAAGTCTATCTACCTAAGCATCAACAGATGCACATCTGTAACACACTTTTAATCACATCTTTTACCCATCGAACAAGTACATAATCATTCAGTTAGATCATCTCAGCTTTTCATCTTCAGCTTTAAATCAACAATATTGACAATCATCATTGACTTAGCGTTTGGCCACACTTAAACTGTCTGCCGAGCTGGCCGTGTCAGTGAGGGGCTGGATTGTGTCCTACAACTGACCCAGTAGTGCTGGTGCAACTCCTAATGAAAGGGGAGTTGACCATAAGCTGAGCAGCCCATTCCTTTTGCAGAACTGATCTGAGGTAGACTTGTTTTTAATTAACCATAGTCTCTGCAAAGACAGGTGACATCCTCAAGTCATCCACTGAAGTCATTCAAATACTACAATGCCCTGAGACAAAAAAAGAAAGGCGAAAAAAGTTGTTATATGAACAGACTATTTTCCCTCAGGGATGTGAGAGTAGAATAGAATAAGCTGTATCAAAACCAAGTGGTTTACTGAGTGGTCTAGAACAGGATGATTAGAAATTCCTCTCTGTTATGTCCTAAAACAGAAATGGGGACAGTCAATGAAATTCAGAAACAGCGATGCGAAACCTGATACAAGGAGGAAGTTCATTTTCTACTGAACGCATTACTTTGCTGAGCAACTTACTGTCCCAGACTGTCAGAGTCGAGCACAATCTGGGAAAAGACTGGATATTTGTAACGATTTAACTACCTAGAACTACAACAGAAATCCTACAGGCAAGAACAGAGCCTTACAGAGGACAGCTGTTAAGCTTCAAGGTCTAACCTAAGCAGAGTCCTGAGGTGCAAGTGCCTCATCGCTGCCCATCAGAGGATCTCCTCCGGGTCTCTGCCACGTTTAGAAACAGTTCCCGGACCAGACAGAACAGTGCTCTGATGCCGTCCAGCCATCCCTGCACGCTGGGTAGAAACGATTTTCAACTCTGCCCACATCCCCACTACCCAGACGCCAGCCTCCACCAGGCAAGGCCAGGAACACACATCACAAAGGTGCAGCTGGTGTTCCTTCATCAGTGAAACGACTGAAAGTGATTAAAAAAACAAAAATCAGATCTCAGGAGTAAAAAGCATTCTTTTTCCCCCCTTATTTCCTCCTGAAATGTTCTGTGCTTACACACACACCTCAGTCAATTGTGAATTATTTGTAGAGTCACTTGGAAAAGTGTAAAAAAAGGGTCGTTTTTGAATGGCCTTCACTGACACCAGGCCTTCTGCATCAGTTCTCATGGTCAGATTTTTTCAAACCAAGGAAGTAAAAATCCTGCTCTGGGGATATGCAGAAGATGAATTGGACTCACTCCTTTCAAATCCCACATCAGAGGCTCCGTGATCCTGCAGCCACCCACCTCTTTCAGAGTACCCATTTCTGGCTATCAACACAAGAGGCTGACACGTGCACTCGAGGCTGGGACGGGTGCTCCGTTTGTCAAAGAGACTGCGTGGTAGAGCACATCGCTTTGCAAAGGCCTGACGGGACCGTTACCTCGCAGACAGAAATGGCACACGCTTTTCAGCCTTAACAACGAATCTATGAACCTATGCAGCTCATGAACAAGAGGTTCTGCTTCTTGATCCACTTCATACTCATCTCTCTCCTGATCAGGGCAAGGTGTTGGCATCTCTAAAGGCGAGAACTTGACCTAATTTGCCAGTCTCCTCCGACGCCGGAATTCGGGCAGCTATCTTACAGCTACTGTTAAGCTGGAACTACCCAGTTGGACTGAGTTTTGACCAGGAATGCATAAGAGAAAAGCTCCAAAACAACTATTATCAAGAGCCCTGAACTGTCCAGTTCTACTGGACATCTGACGAAAATACCAAGCAATACAAAACCTTGTCACTTTAAATTGTCTAGAGAAAGTATTTTATATAATCTGAGGAAGCATTTACTGTAATGTAGCAATATGTCTTCAGGGGATAAAAATAATTCTTTATGTGCCAATCACTGTGAGATCTGGCTCCCACAGGAAGACTAAACAAATATCCTGATAAACTAATGTGGCATCATTTGGAGCAGATCATGGATGGATGTGCCTCTTTCAGTAAGTTTAACAGTGTCAGCAAAAAGATCCCGATGCCATTCAGGACACATTTGGCAGAACTGTAAGGACTGAAGGCTTCTGCTGTGAGAACCTAAACAAAAGGCAGCACTTGGCAGAAAGGAGGCACTTAACCATCAACTTACATTAACATCAACGCTAAACAGGAACCAGCGATTCATTTACATGACTGCTTAGAACAAAACGCAGGAGGAAAGAAAAATGTCTTCTCGCGTATCTCCAAGTGAAAATACTTCTACACTATTTCTGATTTCACACCAGAGAAAACAAGATTCTTCCTGTAAATTGGAGTGGTAGACTGCAACTGGCCTGCTATCCCAGTCAGCAAACCCCTCTGTTGATGATCACAGAATCGCAGAATCATTAAGGTTGGAAAGGACCTATAAGATCACCAAGTCCAATCGTCAACCCAACACCATGCCCACTAAACCATGTCCTGAAGGGCTACATCTACACATCTTTTAAATACTTCCAGGCATGGTGACCTCACCACTTCCCTGGGCAACCTGTTCCATCATTTGATCACTCTTTCAGTGAAGAATTTTTTTTCTCAATATCTAATCTAAACCTCCCCTGGTGCAACTTGAGGCCGTTTCCTCTCGTCCTATCGCTAGCTACCTGGGAGAAGAGACCAACTCCCACCTCGCTACTACTTCCTTTCAGGTAGCTGTAGAGAGTGAGAAGGTCTCCCCTCAGCCTCCTTTCTCCAGGCTGAACAGCCCCACTTCCCTCAGATGCTCCCCATAACACTCATGCTCCAGACCCTTCACCAGCTTTGCAGCCCTCCTCTGGACACACTCCAGCACCTCAATGTCTTTCTTGTAGTGAGGGGCCCAAAACTGAACACAGGGTTCGGGGTGTGACCTCACCAGTGCCGAGTACGGGGGGATGATCCAGTGCCACGCACAGGGGTACAATCACTTCCCCAGTCCTGCTGGCCACACTATTGCTGATACAAGCCAGGATGCTGTTGGCCTTCTTGGCCATGTGGGCACACTGTTGGCTCATCATCAGTCGGCTGTTGACCAGCACCCTCAGGTCTTCTGCTGGGCAGCTTTCCAGCCGCTCTTCCCCAAGCCTGTACGGTTGCAGGGGGTTGTGATGAGCAAAGTGCAGGATCCGGCACTGGGCCTTGTAGAACCTCGTACAGTTGGCCATGGCCCATCGGTCCATCATGGCCCTTCAGAACATATAGATTGTCAATAGCAAATTTTGGGCCTCTGACCACTGTAAAAACAGTCCAACACCTTCTATGCTGCAGCACATAATATGTGAGGCTGTAGGAGAAAATTGTTCTCATTTTAAATCTCAAATATCTCTTCCTCAGAACTGAAAAACAGAGACAATCTTTTCTTCCAAAGACTATATTCAGTCACATCCAACTGCACAGTGAATTCTGAAGATGCAGTGATGTTACAGGAATATTGAATTGTATATAAACATCTATTTTTTGCATGCTTTTGAGCAGAATCAGAATTTCACAATGATTTTTGTGCAGAGAAAGTCTGTATCCATTTGGATTTTTCCTCTGATTTAAGAGCTTAATACACTGGGAAAATGTCAATAGTCATGAGAGAAGAGGCAAGTTTTACATTTCCCCTGAACGATGGGAGCCTTCAGGGTCATATTTTACAAACCCTACACTGGGAGGCTGATTCTGCTCTACATTAAGAGAACAGGAGGTGACTTACAACACCGATTCAGCGTAGCACCTGCTGTCCTTGGATTTTTATTGAGAGTTTTTCTTTCCAAGTGATGACTGAGCCAAACACATCTTTATGTGCACGGTTCACACCTCATCTGGCTTTGCTAAGGTTTTGCCAAGCAAAATGAAGCACTGAGCATTTAAAGCGTTTATTTTCTGGAACAAGTATCTGCTTATTTCTTTTATATCGATTATTTTCCCCTGCACTTTTTCCTTTCATTTTCTCACTTTTTAAAAATTCTTATATTTCCTTTCAAAAGCTGTACAGTAGCGAATAAGCTGCCAATCAACGATTAACAAACTCGGAAAGCTCCTCTCTTCCTAAACCAGTTGTCATTCCACTCTGTCAGATGTTGCTAGAGCAGGACGCTTCTCATCTGTGATGGGCGGGAAGGAACTTCAGGTGGAACTCAGAGCAAAACCGTGAGTCCTCCAGTGCTGGTGCGATGAAATTGTGGGCTCAGGAATTAGGCACACAGACACAGTTCACGTATTACTGATACACAAAGCCACTCACATGGCAAAAACAACTAACAGCTACTAAGAGTGGACCAGCAGGTTGCTCAACCCATGGACTGAGGTAACATCCCGGACACCCAGCATCATGTGCAATGCCAATTTCCTCCAATATTTCCACCCTGCACTGTGTTCATATGATAATACTATGATTACTCCACCTGCAGTGCTGCGTTCAGCTCTGGGGTCCCCAATATCAGAAGGACATGGAGCTGTTGGAGCAGGTCCAGAGGAGGTGACAAAGATGATCTGAGGGCTGGAGCACCTCTGCTATGGAGACAGGCTGAGAGAGTTGGGGCTGTTCAGCCTGGAGAAGAGAAGGCTCCGGGGAGACCTTCCAGCACCTTCCAGTGCCTGAAGGGGCTAAATGAAAGCTGGAGAGGGGCTTTGGACAAGGGTGTGTAGTGACAGGACAAGGGGCAATGGCTTTAAACTGAAAGAGGGGAGATTTTGATGAGATCTTGGGAAGAAATTCTTCCCTCTGAGGGTGGTGAGGCACTGGCACAGGTTGCCCAGAGAAGCTGTGGCTGCCCCATCCCTGGAAGTGTTCAAGGCCAGGTTGGATGGGGCTTTGGGCAACCTGGTGTAGCAGAGGGTGTCCCTGCCCATGGCAGGGGGGTGGGGACTGGATGATCTTTGAGGTCCCTTTCAACCCAAACCATTCTGTGATTCTGTGATCAGTGTCTGCAAACCTGCTCTAGTTTGGGAGAATGGCTAGGCACGATCTCGCATTAGAAGTCCCTACATCGTGATCAAGTTTGCCAGTACGGTCTCTCAGAGATAAAATCTACTCTGAACTGCCTGTGATATTATAGTTAAAATTTTCCTTCGGCGTTGAAACAGATGATGACAGGAGGACTTATGCTGGCTAGATCTGGAATTGCTATATATTTAGATCTACTGTTCAAATATTTCAGGGAAGGAAGACCCTATACCCTCAATTACACGTGCAGAGAGAATCTGTCTCTACTGAGACAGAAATAATGAATCTATATAATTAAGACAATTAGTTCACTTCATATCTACCACCATTTCAACTGTGTCTGAAATTAATGGGATGCTAGATGTAGTATTAATGTGATTCAGCTCACTAAGCTAAATGAAGCTTAGAAGATTTTTGTATTTAATATACACAGTTCTCAACTGAAATAACATAAATTTTATATAATCTTTTCTACATACACCTCCGGAAGCATTCAATAATTTTCTATGGTATTTCTAATATTTAATGTACATAGCCTAGCATCACTTTTAAACTTCTGAGATTTAGCAAGACCTCCAACCTGATGGATCAATGTGGGTTAAAGACAACGACACCTTACTGACCTGCACTGCTCCAAAGTAATTTAAGCCATAAATCTACCTCAGCTGCTTTGCAAAATGACCATCACTGCTGGACATTTAATGTCTTGGTCCTATATCTGATCTACATGGAAGAACCTTGCGGCCGTTCAGAGTTCTTTTGAAATCATCAGGGATCTCTATGGATCCAAAGCTCCATCTGCAGAGGAATGATTAATGCACCAGTTTTCAACCTGTGCCTGGTCCATTGACTTCTTCTAAGAGGTCTATAAAAGGTAAGAAAAGTAATGCCTGTCGTCAATGGACTTGTACGCATTATACAGAAGTCTGCACATCATGGAAAAACTGCTGGGCATCACTACCAGAAACGATGGCAGAAAAGCAACCTTGATATATAAAGGCAACTGACAATTAACAACATTTAATTCCTTCACTTACCTTTAAAATCAAACTGGTAGATGTTTTTCAAAGATTCATGAAGAAAGTAAAAACTTCCTAGAGCCTGTAAAAAACAACAATAAAACGAGAAATTATAAAAATATCTACTTTGGCTAACTAAAATCAAAACAGTATCATGCTTCTCAATTAGAAAAAGCAGAAATTAAATACTAATAAATAAAATTACTAATTTTTACATTATCTAAGATCTATAAAAATAGTCCTTTCCTTTGTTGCCTCTGTGAAGTTTCACAAGCCATTCTAAAGAAGATCCTTAACAGCTGACTAAACATGGCAAGGGCACACTTACCAGGAGCACTTTCGGAAGTCCCAAACGGATGCACGCAATTAGTAATACAGACAAGCACCTTTCTAAACACCAAGCGCATCCCCACAAGTCTTTTAGAAAAGCTGACAATTTCTGCTTCACTTTCAGAGCAAAACAAATGCTTTTGGAGACTGTGCAGTACAGAAACAAGAGAAGGGTGGAGAGATTCCATAGCTTTTGAGAGCCAGGCACAGGTTTTCCATCTTCCTACCGAGTTGTGCTGAGTGAATGACTTTGCCAGTTGCAGAGCAGGGACAACACTTAAAATCAAACAGGAGTGTTAGGAATATTG
Source organism: Tauraco erythrolophus (assembly GCF_009769465.1). Lineage (NCBI taxonomy): Eukaryota > Metazoa > Chordata > Aves > Musophagiformes > Musophagidae > Tauraco > Tauraco erythrolophus. The sequence continues at coordinate 342,643 of NC_141473.1, forward strand.
TACAGCTCTCCCTGTTCACAAGTGTTTTGACAATAATTACAGCGACTGAACAGCACAGCGCGTCCATCCCTGCCGGCCACTCGTGGAGAGCAACTGCTACTCCTGGCTTCGGCGCGGAGCCTACAGAAGCAAGTATTTTCTCCCAGTGTGCTGGCTCGGAAGGGAAGAATACAAAAACATCTAGCAGAGGCTTGTGTTTTTGAATACATGCTAAGTTTCTTGATACTGGCATACCTGATGTGTTTCTAAGTATAAGCAGAAGCAGACTTTAGTGCCCACAACAACACAGGAAAAGCCTGAGTTATCACTGAAAATAGAATATCATGTGTTCACAGTTTGGATATAGATAGGACTTAGAACTTCTGCTGATCTAGTCCTGAGCAACTATTCTCTTTAGGTTTTTTTTTCAAAACAGTGATCTCATCCAACTGTAGAATTCTGTTGCAGTTTTAATGATTGGTCCATGACTGAGTAAAGTAGGTAAACACAGAAGTAGTCCCTACTGCGTCCAGAAAAGCATATCAACTTCTACCTCAGCAAATTGATTCTAAAAGCATATCAGAGTCCACTCATATTCAGCAAAATATTAGTACATCTTTCTTGCAAATACTTAAGTACTTTCACGGTTTCTGAAGATTTCTGAGATCGTAATCCTCAGTCCATTATTCAAGAAAGCATCTTTGTTCAGAATACCACTTCAGCACACCCCTTAGCTGCACAGGGACAAGCACTTTGTCTCAACATGAACAAGAGCTGAAATGCCATCTGCCTCCAGGCTGACCACAACGCAGGTGTGCTGTATGCTTGGTGAGGATGGCAGTCAGCCTACTGTGGATTGCAGGACCATTTTCTCTGCTACAGAGTTCCTAAGAGATATGAGGAAATCCACTCCAAGCTTCCCACATCTAACAACTATATATCCCTCATTTTCTGGGTACCCACTCTCAGACTTCTGGGATCCAGTTTACAGAAGGGCATGGCACTGCGTTCCAAATACACTCATCATGGCAGAGCGAAAACAATCCTCGTTGCAATCTCAGCGGTTCATGCAAGTAAAATAGATGACGGTCTGAAGTGCGTTAGCCACGTGTCCCAGCGGTGGTTCCCAAACAGGGCAGGCACAGCACCCACGGTCACACGCCAGCAGCAGGGGTGGCCAGCGCAGACGCTGCGGAGGCTGGTGGGGGCTCAGGGCTGCTGCCCTTGGCCACGCGCCGCACGGCGTAACCGCGTCAAGGCAGCGCTGCCCACCTCTCCTCCGGGCCGGCACCTGCCGCCCGCAGCCCCCCGCGCACCCCAGACCAGCTCCTGCCTTAGCTCGAGTGCTGCTGAGACACGTGAAAGGCAACACAGAAAGACAACCTATTACCACCGAAAGGACCCTTCCTCCACCAGAACATTTTGCAGGGTTTGAAAGTTAGAAATTTAGGCTGTGCCTGACACACAATTTTCTAACTTGCACCTAAAAACCCCTGCAGAAGAGGCTTCCACAACCTCCCAATACAGCCCGACGGAATTTTGTCCCTAACTCGAAGGTTACAAAGTTTCCCTAACACGCACCATCCTGTTCGACTTCCTGCTCCAGCCTTTTCCTCCTGGCCTCCCAGCAGTGACTCCTGCCCCTTTTCCAGTGAACCCCCGCGGGCTGAAGGCTGCTAACGCGGGGTGCTGGGGCCCAGGCAGTCCCCTCCTGGCTCCATCTGTGTCAGGGAGGCTTTGCCACCGTCCCACCTGTACCCACGGTAACCTTCATGGCCATATAACATTCTGTCTTCCTCCAGTTAATGAGAGGAAATTTACGTATTAGAAGAGAGTAAAGAAAAACCAAGTGAGAAAGGAAAAAGCAGTGTAAACAGACTTTCTAGCGGAACATAAATTTTAAATGAGAACTCGATGAGCCTTTAAATACATCTGATGCACTAAACAGAAGCTGACGGGGAAAAAAAAAGCAGCCTGCCACTGGATAAATCTGATGGAGAAGTGTAAAAGAAGCAACGCTTAAAACAAAAAGGATGATTTAGTTTCATTTTGTCTTTTACTCCTATGATGACAGAGGCCCTCCTGGTAGAGCAGTGTTTTGGTTCAGTGACTGCTGCATTATTTATGAGACTGAGCACATCCAGAGATTAAACATTCGCTGATTTGTCAAAAGCACAAACACGAGGTCCTGCCCATCTCCTTGACATATTAGTCCATCCAACAGAAAACACTGTCACACATTTAATTGATGAGCACGCTTCCCTGCGGCCCAGCCAGCTTCCTTCAGGGCTTTGGCTTCTTTTCTATAACATGGAGGAGGCAAATAAGAAGATGCAGGAAACACTCTTGCAGAGGACTCAAGGTTAACTATCCTGCAACAAGGACACGTGGCCAGAAAAAAAAATAAATTCTCATACAAGATAAAAACATTGCCACCTGGTATTTCATCTCTAACAGAAGAAATTGTCATTAGCAATAGAAAACACTGCTGTCTCAAGCTAAACTTTCACTATACTCTGGCTTTTGGATTTTAAAAACAGAGGATTATTCTTAAATAGCAATATGTTTACAGGGAGGTTTTTTTGTAGAGAAAAGTGCATTTTGTCTCTCAGAGAGCTAAAACTACATAAAAGTCTTAAAATCACATACAAGTCACAAGTAAATTAAATTGTTGCACTTGAAAATAACTTTCTAAAACTTATAAAGTCCCCAATTAAAACAAAGAAAGAAAAATCCATGCTGTCACAACTTTAAATTTTGTGGAGAGGAAGCAAATCCTACGTTAAAAGCACCTGCTTCTCTGAACGCACATAGGCACTGCTCAGATGCGCCATCATCGAGGGAAAACACGGATGGGAGAACGGTATTTTCCGAATTCTCCTTGATGAAATTAAGTCACTGTGAGGCTGATCAAAAGCAGGGGTGTGGGATGGGGTGGGAACACGGGGCCCAGCTGTGGTACCCCCACTTCACACACCTTGTGACCGGGTTCGGATGAGCAGGCATCTCAGTGTGGCTCGTATCACGGAATTTCATCTTACACGTAAACATCTGATATTCTCCACACTGATCCATTTTATACACATGTAGTTTTTATCCTACTGAAATAAGTGTGATCAACTACGAAGTAAAGTACTTCTGAGTGGGCGGACACTACAGCCGAGCTCTTACCTGCTTATTTATTTAGAGAGCTGACCTTAAAAAAAGCTTACAACATAAGTATTATATGAAATTTAAATAATTGGAACCTGATATATATCTCTCTATGTTACAAAAAAAGGGAAGTATAAACAGGTGGATGAGTTCTCAGTTATACAATCTGGTCAAATATGATTCTACCAGAAGCTGTCAATGACCTGGGTGAGGGGACTGAGTGCACCCTCAATGAGTCTGCAGACAACACCAAGTTGGGCGGCAGTGGTGGTCTGGTTTATGGCAGGAAGGCTCTACAGAGGGATGGGGACAGGCTGGATGGATGGGACAAGGCCAACTGTGTGAGGTTCAACAGGGGTCAGTGCCGGGTCCTGCACTTGGGTCACCACAACCCCCTGCAATGGTACAGGCTGGGGGAGGGCGTCTGGAAAGCTGCCCGGGGGAAAAGGACCTGGGGGTGTTGTGTTCAAACCCTGTGTTCAGTTTTGGGCCCCTCACTACAAGACAGACATTGAGGTGCTGGAGCGTGTCCAGAGAAGGGCTACAAAGCTGGTGCAGGGTCTGGAGCACGAGTGTTATGGGGAGCATCTGAGGGAACTGGGGCTGTTCAGCCTGGAGAAAAGGAGGCTGAGGAGAGAACTTCTCGCTCTCCACAGCTACCTGAAAGGAGGTTATAGCAAAGTGGGGGTTGGTCTCTTCTCCCAAGTCACAAGTGATAGGACAGGAGGAAACGGCCTCAAGTGGCACCAGGGGAGGTTTAAATTGGATATTGGAAAAAAACTATTCACTGAAAGGGTTATCAGCATTGGAACAGGCTGCCCAGGGAGGTGGCTGAGTCACCGTCCCTGCAGGTGTTTCAAAGCCGTGTAGATGTGGTGCTTCGGGACATGGTTTAGCAGTGGACTTGGCAGCGTTAGGCTCAGGGCTGGACTCGATGATCTTAAAAGTCTTTTCAAACCTGAATGATTCTATGATTCTATTTTAACTCAATACATGTTCTTTAGACTTGAGTCATTCTCCTCTCTCATGCTATTTCTGAATTGTTCCTGGCTGGTCCGTCGCTTTCTTCAATGCACACAGCAAAATCTGACATAAATAAAGGTAACACTTTGCTATACAATAATACTCTTCAAGAACCCAGTATAAGAATATGGCTTTATTCCAGCTCCTTATATGGTCTTCAGAAGAAAAAAAATGAGCCTTGGCAAGCATGTGGAAAATATCATCCCAAATGCCTCAAGCCTGAAAAATTTAAAAGCAAATGAAAATGGGATCCTGGAATGGGAAATCCTGCGCTACATCGGTAACATGTGGCAAATTCAGCCTACCTGTAACATCTAAATACTGTTTTTAAGAGAACTTTTGATTTTCTCATAATCTGGGGTGGTAGCATCACGCAGGCTGGAAGGGACCTCTGGGGTCTCCAGTTCAATCCCTGCCCGAAGCAGGGCTGACGACTGGGCTGCTCAGGAGGGCATTGCCCAGAGAAGACTCAGAAATCTCCGGGGTTGGAAACTGTCTCCCTTTTTGAAGCCTCTGTTTCAGTGTTTGAGCACCTTCAGGGTAAACTTTTTTCCCTTTATTCTCATTGGAATTCCTCTTGCCACAGCTGAGATGGAAATGTGAGACTAACTACAAAAAAAAAAAACAAACCAAACAAAACACAACCATTTGGAAATTGTGACATATTCAAATCAGACAGAAATAATTTTGAAGAGAGGTGAAAATTTATATCTAGGTGATAGGATTATGAATTCTGAAGCTTCTCTATGTAGCATGTCAAAAAGTAAACCAAGAAGAATCAAGATGCTCTAAAAACTGTTTTGTTTAGATGCCATAATTCTTCAAAAGTAGTACTGCCACTTGTGCTTAAGATACAACTTTATTTCTCAGCATCCTGATTTGCTTACTGCTTGACTTCTTACAGTTTTAATCTCATTTTTTAAAACTAATTTTGAATAACTATGCAGTAACAGTGTGGTTTGACAGCCTACGTTTCTAGCACTGAGTGTCAACTAACTGTGCAAAAAGAACCTCTGAGAGTGATGAAGTGACTCCGCACAGCTTCGGGAACTGATACTGCCAACATTAAGACAGGCTTTGACTGTGTAATTCCGAACACACCATTGAAAAGAAGCAAAGCTATAATGGAATGGAAATTACGGCTATCGCAATCTTCCGCATTGTTACAGACTTAATCAGGTTTATGTACATAAATGTTAACTTGTAAAAATGATGAAGTGCAGTTATAATTCACTGCCCTAACACAATCAAATACACGTAAAAAGAAACTTTCTTTCAGGGCCTAATGCCCAGGCCCTTTTGTTGAGGAGATTATGTTAATCTATTTTTTTTTCCTCATAAAATGACAGTTTAACAATAAAGTCAAATGATACTAATTTGAAGCCTAGAACTCTGCTTTGTTTTCTTATTTACATTTGTAATATTCTTTAGAAAAAGAAGTAGTGTCACTTACAGTAGCAGTAGTATCTAAGTAATATAGAAACACATTACGAATTATAGATCACCCCAAAGGGTTCAACTTCTAAAAATTTCGAACATAAAGAATGAAAACCCTTTAAGGATTGTTGAAATGCATTTCTTGCACTGTTAGCACAAACACAATGCCATCTGTGAACAGGTGCTTTTACTAAAATGCCACCTCACAAGTCATGTGTTATATCGTTTCTGCTACATCTATGTTAGCGACTGCAGAGCAGCACATCTGCAAAAATTTAAGCCCTCTTTATGACAGTCTTTTTAAAAAGAGTAGAAGCCGGAAAACCATGCCCTGAAGGTGACTGAAGTGAAGATTACTGTATTGTTGGGGAGGGTGCACGTTCCGCAACGGAGGGTCCCCCCCAGACAGTGCTGCAGTTCTCCCCTGAAGGGATGATCTGCCGATTTTCATCTTATGGATTCAGAGCAGCCTCATTTCTGAGATGAAGGCTCAGACACCATGCCATCAGCTCTGGCTGCCCACTCTGAACCTGAATCAGAAACGAATGGAGATGGTATACGCTCTGCTGTACACAGAATGTCTTACCAGAAAGAAGCAAAGGGAGCAGCCACGGTCTCTCCACTTGCTTCTCCAAAGAGTCTGCAAACACAGACTAGTCAGGGGAGCTGTATTTCAGTAGCCCCGTCACAGAGTGACCAACAGATAGCTCACAGCTAGGCTCACATCCGAAAATTGTTAGTTTGTCAAGCCAGCCTGCCAACCCTTGGGTCTGTGACGGTACCAAAACCACTGTGTATTCATTTGGGAACAGCAGAGGGTCAGGAAGATCATCACAACCCAGATGGCCACAGGGACCACATGTGTAACCCTTGGGACTGACCAGCCAGGTGGCTTTCGACCCTACAGCAAAGGCAGAAGCTGACAAGATAGAAAGGGCTTCATCAGAGCGTGAGTTGCTTAGTTACTCCCGTTAGTATATACACAAATCCAAAGTAATACCCGTGGCGTGAGGAAATACAACACAGTCGTTGCTGGTGGCTCTACCTAATTTTTTTCACATTTGGCTTCATAGAGGAGTTTAAGCACTGTAAACAGGCATGAATATACATAAACACACACCCTAAGTAAAATAGCAGAAAGCATCAAAGTGAAAAGTCAGATAGGACAGTCATGAACAACAATAATTTCTAGCTTGGCCAAGTAGCTTAGACACCCGTACGACTGTTAAAACTGATTGCTGATCTTCTGTCTCCCCTGCACGTTGTAACTCAACAGCTTTGCTTTACCACTCCTAGTATCAGAGAGTTAGAGCTGCTTACAGCTGCACACAAAATCCTGCAGGTAGCCTAGGGAAAATTTCCTTTGTGAACTCCTAGAAACTTTCAATATCGCAACCACTAATTGTAGAGTACACAGTCAAACACATCCCAGCTTTTGAAAGCCTTTGTGAGAACGGCCCGTACGGAAACGTACAGGAACTCGGTGAAAAGGCCGGGCGATTATCTCACGCCAATACTGCTATTAACAAAATGCCTTTTTTCAGGACTAACAAGAGTACCTGACTGTTCTCACCACGTGCGCACACGGAATTGCACGGCCACCTGGAGAAACAGACAGTAAAATTTAACTTCAAGTTAGTGCACGTTATTTACAAGAGCTTTGCATCTCCCCCCGAAACGTATTCTAGAGAAAAAACTGGGTATCTCCTTCTGTTGGCAGACTGAAGTTAAACGATCACTGCTTTTAGTTGGGTTCCAGAATGATACTCGGTACAAGGGTGGAAGTTTCTTTCATTATTCCACACTGAAAGACCCATCTGGAAAAAACCTGTGACTGATGGCAAGATAAACAAATTGGTTCTGATGGATCACACACCTGGCACTATTAAAAACACTACTCCTTCGATTACGCAGAAATCTCGCCACAAAATTTGAACTGCTGTAATTTTTTTTTAGCAGCTAATTGGCATAATTTCTTTCCAAAGCATGTCATTTCAACTGTGGAGATTTAATGCACGAAGGAAACACCTGAAAAGTTTAATTACTGTATAAACATTTACTGCGTTACCTCACTAAATGCGATAAAGCTAATATATAAAGATTGCTTTAAATAAATTTAAAATAAATTGCCAATGATGACACAGAAACTGTAATTCATGCAGTCATAAAATCCATAATTAGCTTTAATGAATATTTAAAGTCAAAGTTCAACCCAACTTTTTCAATGTTTAACCTACTATATCAATACAGTTGAAGGAATTCATTTATCACGGCACATGACAATGCCTGAATATTAATTACGGCGGGGCACGGCCGGCAGGAAGCCCTTATCTCCCACCGCCCTCCCGGCCGCGCTGCGTGTCAGCAGCGTGTTTGTCTCGGCTGTTATTGATCGCCGGCCTGTTTTGCCAACGACAATTAAAAAAATGTTTTGCGTCTTTATACACCCGGCCAGCAGCACGGAGCCGTTTCCCATCAGCAGGACGGAGTCTATTAGCTGCCACATCGCGCCCCGGGCGAGCGAGAAGTGGCAGCAGCTCCAGACAGGAAGACAATAATCCCCCATGAAAGCGCTGTTACCGGCCTCCGTGCGGGGACGCCTTATCTGCTTCGCTGGCGTCACCGTGAAGTTTAGAGACTCCAAACGGAAAAACCCGAGACGCGACATGGCGCAGGCCTCGCCGCCGCCTCCCACCAGGCCCCGCTGCGCGGCCGCGGGGTACGGCTGCAGCAAAAGGCTCTGGAATTCTGCTGGGATCGAGCCACGGGCTACCCTGGAGCTGCGCGGCAGGTCAGGAATGCTGCGGGAAAGCCCTGCCCTGAGCTTGCCGTCAGGGCCAACTGCTGCGCCAACCGTCGCTTCCAGGGAACGGGGGCAGGCCTGACGCACGGACACAGCGGCCCGACGCACGGACACAGCGGCCCGACACACGGACACAGCGGCCCGATGCACGGACACAGCGGCCCGACGCACGGACACAGCGGCCCCATGGACGGACACAGCGGCCCGACACACAGACACAGCAGCCCCATGGATGGACACAGCGGCCCGACGCACAGACACAGCAGCCCCATGGACGGACACAGCGGCCCAACACACGGACACAGCGGCCCGACGCACGGACACAGCGGCCCGACGCCCCTCAGGAGCCACTGGCAAAGTGGCTGCGAGTAACGAGCTATGCCCGAGCACCTGCGTGTCAAGGCCGTTCCTAGGTGCTTGATCCCACAGCCTTAAATGAGCACTAAATGCCTATTACTCATTCAAGGTTAAGAAACCAGACCGGGTACACAGACCGACTCATTATAACATAGTCTATCATGTTTTATTTGCAAACAATTAGGTGTCCAGCAATTTATCATTTCCTGAATTAGACTTATCAGCTAAAGTACATACAATTAAACTGCTATTGAGCTTCCCCCGCACCGGCCCCGTCCACCTGTCGTGCAGAGCCCGAACTGGGCCATTTCAAACAATCACACACGACTTCTGCAGCTTCATATCTCAAACACAGGTATCAGCCTAATTTCAAAAGTATTTGAATAATTACACTTTCAATAAAGTGTAAAAGCGAGCAGCCTCCAGGTATTCAGTGACAAACTTAAAAAACTCTCTCTGCGTACTCCAACTTGGTCTGTATTAAAACTGTGTGATACTCTCAGTAAAGCAAATGGAATTACTCACTGGAGTAAAACCGCTGGCAGGATTGGTATTGAATCGCTGGGTCTCTGTAGCTTGGAGAAGAGGAGACTGAGGGGGGACCTCATTGATGTTTATAAATATGGAAAGGGTGACTGTCATGAGGATGGAGCCAGGCTCTTCTCAGTGGCATCTGATGACAGGACAAGGGGAAATGGATCTAAGCTGGAACATAGGAGGTTCCGCTTAAACATGAGGAAGAACTTCTTCCCAGTAAGGGGAACAGAACACTGGAACAGGCTGCCCAGAAAGGTTGTGGAGTCTCCTTCTCTGGAGATGTTCAAAACCCACCTGGACACGTTCTTGTGTGATCTGATCTAGGTGGTCCTGCTGCAGCAGGGGGATTGGACTGGATGATCCTTTGAGGTCCTTTCCAATCCCTGACATTCTGTGATTCTGTGAAGACTCTCTTACTCCGTAAAACCTAAAACAATGTTACGTATCGTAATACAAAGATACCTATGCTGTAAGGAGGCAACTTGTAGTACCACAACTTGCTTGCACAATCGCTTTCCAGTGCCCATCTCCCAATTCAGTCAATGCTGCCGAAGCAGCGGACACTGCTGACAGCAGAAGCCTGCAGGTACAGCTGGTGGGACAAAAAAAAGGGTATCCAGCACTGGGTCTACCCAAATCCTTGTCCTTTGTTTACTATAAGTACATTAGACCCACACTTGGAAAGATACTTCTGCATTTCTAGATTAGTTTCCACATGCTGGTTTTGGCTCAGAAAATTCTGATTTGTTGGGGATCTATTTTATGGACGTGCCGGTTTTTCAGACTGACTCTCAGCCGCACTGCTGCAGCTACGCAGTGGAGTTCTACTTCTGACTACTTCGTGCCAGCTCAATAACCTCACACGCGTCGTGTTTCCTGCATCGATGAGCTGTTAGAACATGCAGTGTGATTTGTAACCATCCTCAGCTAATTTTAATGCCACAATCTTTCCCATGAAGTTGTAGTTTAGCAGCACCAGACATACCTTTAACATCTGGCATGGCTCCCTCGGTCCTTTCCTTTCTATTTCTTCTGAACAGTTCTTTTAAGCGTGACACCAGTAACAAATGAACTATCAAGAGGAATAGTCACTATAAATTCACCACTACAAAAATCCAATAATGAAAAAATAAATTCTGATTTGTGTTTTGTTTTGTTTATTTTTTAAATAATAGTTGAATTAAATGTAATTCAGGAAGCAACTGATCATGAATGTTTATGTATAGTTTTATAGCTTGTACTATTTATTTCTGGACTCATTACCAAGATTTAGATCTTTTCAAATGGACTTATCTGTTTAGGTTTCTAAAAAGGTTGTGACCTGTTACATGACAGATTGGAGTAACTGTTTTAAAAATTCCAAGATATGTAAATCCCAAGTCACTTAGATGCTTAATCAAGAGACCATCATAAAAAAGTAACTCGGCAGCCATCGATAGTACATAGTCAGGAAAAAAACAAAGTCCCAGGAGCTTTCATTTTCCTGTTCTGAAGACAAACAAAACGGATGACCTTCAGCTAACATAATCCACCTCTACTACCTTCTCTTTATAATTTCTTTACTGCATCAGTATAGCAAATAAAAAAAAAATCATATTCAATTTTAAAAGATTCTTAGGGGCTAGTTAATTTAAGAAGAAAAAATTAACAAATAAAAAAATCTGAGCTAAATATAAACATGTCTGGTAAGTAAATGAGTAGTCTATATGTAACCTACCACATTGACAAAGAATACTTAATGCCACTTCTGATAATGACATCTTTCACAAAGAGATCTAACAGTTTAATTACAAATCCACTCAATTAAAAAGAAAAAATCATACAGAGGTTCTTTTTCTTAGAACAAAGATTACTGACAGACCAAGGAGCCAACAAGAGTTAAGAAAAGTGTGTGTATGCTGAACAGTTAAAAAAAAAGGCCACTTATCAATATTCCTGAACTCAGAGTAGAACCTTCACAGTCATTAATCACAGTGTTATTTAATATTTCTATCGCACAGGCGCTCCAGAGGCCCCCAATCAGGGTAAGAGGCGCACAGCTTGGCTCCGCACCAGCACCAAAAGGAGGTGGTCTGAATACAGGATTCAAAACTGCAGTTCGGGGCCACACTCTGAATTCTGCCCCAGCAACTTTTTAATGAGCCCAGCTCACTAAAAACGCGCGCGCGCTCAAAAGCCAACACCTCTGCTGAGGGCTCCGCCGGTGGCTGCAAGGCCAGAACAAAGTACGCTGCACTGCTCTGAATATTCACTGGCTCTTCAGTACGAGAGGAAAGAGAAATAAAATCTGATTTCTCTCTGCAAGCAGAGCAGATAGAGTAAGCCTAAGAGTACCTAAAAAGTGATACACAGTTAAATGCTTAAGTACTTAACGGTTATTTCAGTGTTAAACCTCATGGAGAGACAAAAATATTCCCCAGGCAGTTGTAAGTTCCCAGCAAAGAGAGCTCAAAATATTGTACGAAGAGCCAGATTTATCCAGTGGATACTGGTAACTGTTCACCAACTGAGAGAAACTGAGCTTGACTCTCAGATTGCAGAAGATAACACTGAAGTGCAGAGTATTATTTTTCAGGAAGCAAGCTATATTCTATATTCTATTTCACATTTATTTTCGTAATCATTTTAGGAGTGTAACCAATAGCAACAGGGACCAAAGTAGCACTTCACCTCTTCCAGAAATGCATTCCTTATTCCCATATACCTCTGTCCTCCCGTTGCTGCACGACTGAGTGCCCCACACGAGCCGCCACAGGGATGCAGCTGTGGAAAAGGCAGAAAGGATCTCAGGATGCAGCACGTGAGATACAGCCGTAGTTAGAAGAGCACGAAGGCAGCGGAGGAGCTTGATGATAGTGCATCGTCTGGAACCACATTACCAATTCTCGTCTCCCACGTAAAGGGTTTGGCCGCGCTGAAAAAAAGCCATCGGGATTAGAGAGCAAGATCCTGTCATACGAGAAGTGACTGGGAGAGCTGACTGTATCCCAGCAGAACACAGGAAACCTGCAAATAAACCACAGATGAGGAGGAGCGCCGCAGAATGGAACGAAATATTTGGGCTAAAGAGCAAAGAGACAAAATATATCCTGACTGAACGCAATGAACCGAGACTAGTTACAGGTATCTGATAACCATGAACAGACCCAGAACGTGGAATGTCCTTCCAGGAACATTCCCCTGATCTGCGAGGGCAGAAGGGAGATGCTGTGAGCACAAAAACCCTGACTAGCAAAACTTGACAGGCGTATGTGAGCCCAGCCAGCCACCCAGGGCGATGTCCTTCGGTCTGTCTGCTCCCAAGAACCAGCGGGTCCCGCAGTGCCGGGCGGACGCCGGCGCACGGCCCCGCGCAGTAACTGAGCTGCACGCAGGATCGCCCTGCACGGGCCCCGGGCCCAGCAGGCAGAAAGCGAAACGCTCTGCGTGAATCCCGGGCTGCTGGTGCTCCTGGTGAGGTGGCTGGTCCACGCTGCGCCTTCGCAACCAGCGACCGAGCCCTGCCGGCTGTGTCAGACGAGTAGGGTTTGCCTTTGGCAGTGCTACTGGAGCTGGGATGCAACTGGGAGGGCTTCTGATCAGATGGGAGAGACTGCTGGATGCTTAACATCTTACCATATTTTTCTTCTATTAAAAAAAATGAAAGTGCTTAATTTTGTAGGAAACTGGTAAGCTGGATGACTCTTCCCACATTTACTTGACTCTAAATAATTTTAATTTAAAAAACTTCAAACCAATTTAGTATTTCATTGATATATTCTTACACAATACACCCAAGATAGCAAACTCAATTTGACGAGGAGGCATTAATGCCCCTTTCATTTAGTATTATACAGGTCATCTTCAAACAGGAAAGTACCATGTGGTAAAAGGTTGTATTTAGCGTGTCACAGTCACCGGCGGTTGTTTTGTATCTCAAAGAACCTTTGTAACTGCCTCAAAATAAGAGATGATTGATTTACAAAGTACCAAATTTCAAATTTCATATTCTAGGACTAAACATCAAATAATTGGACAAAGCTGTCCCCCTGTCTGACCCATCACAATCAAGCCCCTTTCAAGGTTGACTGCCTGCATAAGAAATATGTGCATAATTTCATTTTGTCTCCTGTCCAACATCCAATGTTAGAAGTTAATTAAATTGCTTGTCCATTGTATTCATCCACTTACAAAGTTAATGATATTCTGTTCCTGAATTAAAGAGAATTTTATAAAGCCTGCACGATGGAACCTGGCATGCTGTACACTGAGGAGCTGAACTCTGTCATGGTTCCTGATTGCAGCTCTCCTAATTAGGAAACAAAATGAATGTTTCTGTGTCTGCCAATGCAGAGGACAAGTCATTCCAACAGCGAGGGTAAATGCTTCGTACAATAGCAACTTAATAATATCTCATGTTTGACTGTAATAAATTCTGCAGGATTAATAAACCTGTTAAATTTTAAATTACCATAACAAAGATGAACTGCAGTGTAACAAGACAGCCCTAAAGAGGGACACAGGTTTGAGGGAGGAGAACAGCTTTTTGCAAGGTCATCAACCTTGAGGACACTGAAATCACCGGATTCTCATTCTTGCATAAGACGAGGAAGGAAACCATAATGACACGGCAATCCGCTGGTGGGAGCTGGGAAGCTGGGATTCATAACTGAAACTGTACTACCCTTGTGCTTTTGGCCTGGATACGAAGATCCAGCACCTGTGCAACAGCCGCACAATCGGAAGTGTAACACAGCCGCACATGGGGGGGGACCTGTTAGCAGCAGCGCAGGAGAGCTGCTGCTGCCCGTGCAGAAGCCATCCCACGAGTCAAAGCTCGAATTGAGCACAAAGCCTGCATGCGGCGCGAGAAAATATAACCCTGCGGTCGAGCAAAAACCATGAGAATATCGCCCTGCACAGAAGTGCTGCTTTAAAATGCTCTTTTCCACATTCGGCAAGACGCGGCCTCCCATGACTGGGGTCGCTGCAGGCGCGGTCTGCCTCGGCTCGGCCCTTCTGACTGCCATGGCCCGGCCCAAGCCGTGCCGCAGCATGCGGGCTCGCCGGGGCCGCCATTCCCCAGAGCTCGGCCCGGCCAGCAGCACGGCGGCGGCCGTGCCTTGCAGAGCTCGCCCCGCGCCCCGGTGCGGACAGCGCGGCTTCGCGTGACGCCGCTCACCGCGTGCTGCAGGGCCGCTCCGGCAGCTCACGCTCCGCAGCCGGACGCCGACGGATGCACCGGCTCAGCCGGTGCCTCTGCGAACAACTGTCCGCGCTGCCCAGAGCTCGCCCAGGCCGTGTCCCGGCTACGCCCGGCAAAGCCTGCGCCGCCACGCTCTCTCCGCGGCACAATCACGCCGGCAACTCGAGCGCGGGGCGGCCAAACAGCAGCCGTCGGTCGTGTCCAGCAGAAACCCGCAGCCTCTAATGCGCCCGGGCTGGGGGGAACGCGCTTGGGACCCTCTTCCCAACCCCCTCCCTAAACCTGTATTCTTAGGCTTCGCTGTAACATGCAGAGAAGGTCTGAAATCTCTAAAAATGCTACCAAAAAAGTAAGGTTTTCAGTATCTATTTATATCGCTACAGTTATGTATTGAACAACAAATACAGTAAGAATTGCCCATCTTTGAAAAAGAGTCTCTACTGACTTGTACCGACTTGATAAAACATATTTTACCTTAAAAAGTAGAAAAAAAAAGTCTCTCTCAGCTTTTCTTTGTCTTTTATCCAATGCTGTTATTACGGAGAGCTGGTATGAAAGATCAGAAGTGCTACTTCCCTGACACTCTGAGCAGATAAACCTGACTCAGTGCAATGACTTCAATGTTCTACTGCGTACATTGCCATTTCAGTGAGAGACAAAGATGCACATTGCAAGCTTTTAACTTATTTTTGCTAACAAGGGGCCAAATCCAGTATTTCCTAACAGGCTTCACTTCACTGAAAGGAAGAGCAGTATGATTTATGTGGTTAGATATTATAAACTCATGCACCCTTTGCACCAGTTGCTGCACTGATTCCATAGAGGTGTAATGATACAAAACAAAACAGCAATGATTTAAACTTTGTAAAGTTCATTAAAAATACTGAAAATTGAGTAAGGAAGAATCCTAAAAAAAATTCAGTGTAAGCAAACTAAAGTAAGAGCATAAATGAAAACACGTCCAGCGTATTTGGTTTAGTGAATGTAAGAAAACATCAGGATTACTGAAAAGAAAATAATTTTCCTGGAATGATATACAATAATTATATGTAATTATATGTAAAATAACACAATGCCTGCTGCCATTTTGCGTTTCTTCATGTACATTTAGGAGCAATACTTTGTGATAATTCATTTTAAACTATGCTCAGCATTTTCTTCAAGTGGTCTTGTTTCCAAAACAAGGCTACATTTACCAATCCAAAAGATGTATTTTGACTCATGTGACTTCTGTGAATTGAAATTCGTTAAATGGCATTGGCAAATCAATAAAGACATAAAGACGTAAAGCTTTTCTTTATGAAATAAACCAAATTATGCTCTTCTAATCTAAACAGTCAAGTAACTTGCTAATTAAATCATGCGGAAAACCTGCCTTGTTACTAAAATCTCTTCAGAACGTCCACGTACTTTGAAGTATGCACATACATAACATGTATTATTTATATTTCTACCTTTCAGAACTTTTCAATTTCAATTAAAATTCTGTAATTTTTATTGGGAATCACATTACATGCATGACAGATATAAGTTAATTAAAGCACAATCAATTCTAAGAGATGGCCACCAATGAACCTAAGCAGTTTACAAATTACCTACTGTCATTCAACTGGAGCATGCAGTGTCTGTGGACAATTACAGAAAAGCTTTAATTGATTTTTAAAATTTCAATAATATGGTACATTTTGTACATTTATAAATACTCTGCTTGTATTCAGGTTTTTAGAATTAAAGTCACTGTTGGGACCACCAATGGAAACTCCTGGCACAGCGCGGAGCTTAGGTCTGAAGTTCAATAAAACACTGACATTCCTGATGCGCCCCAAAATAGCCATATCTACACTCAAATTCTGTTTTAGGTGGTATAATGCTTTAAGCTAATCATATTTTAATGAAACATGTTCCTGACTAATTACAATTTAAAAAGTATTTAGCACATCTGAAGTTTGTTGCAGGCATGCCGGTTCCATTGCTCTGATGACAGACAAGAACGTTTTCCTCTTTAAATTCTGGCAAGCCTCGGAGCAAACTGAATTACTCAAGAAAAAAGTAGAAACTGTCACCCCCTGATTCACTGGTAACACAGTCAGCAAACAGTAGAACTCACTAAAGCTCTTTTGTCTCAACACCCGAAAAAGTCTGAATAAAAAGAGGTTTGCTATGGCCTACTTCTACTGCTTCCTCCTTGTTCCAAAACTGGGAGATGTGACAAGTCTCAGAGAGCTGGCAATAAGAGGCAAAGACCAAGCAAAGGCTTCATCTCCAGCAAAGGTATCTTCTCCACATGGAAATTCCAAAGACATTACTTTATGCTAACAAAAGAAATTCCAGCAGTTCTGCTAATCCAGGTAACACGCTTGTTGATGTTCTATCCCTAAGCAGAGAATTCATTTTGTGAGGCTACCCCTGTATCAGACAGACATCACATCAATAATCAGAAGAAAGTAAATGCTGGCTCACACCTTCTGATCTGCTTCTACTGGTGAGAGCACCGAGACGAACACGACATTAGCATGAATGTGCCTTAACTTGCCAACTCCCTGGGCATGCCAGCTTGGGATTGATCCTGAAGCAGAAACCCAGCTTCACGGCAGGAGGAACCTGGGAGGATGCCACCCTCCCTGCTGCAAAAGTTCATTTCACAAAGAAAACACCACAAACAGTTTAGGAAGAAACTGTTAGAAAGATATTTGCCATATCTTACTTGGAACTGTAATTCATCATTTCTATTAATGCTTTACCTTTCAAAGTCTCAGGTGAACCTCCACCTACTGAACGGCCACAAAGGAATTCAATGGTGTTGTGCTACAAACACCACCACAATTGTGCTAAAAGGCTTGCCATCTCGATTTGTGAGGTTTTTTCTTGCAAAGGCAGCATTTGAATGCCCATGCCTGACTTTTTAAAAATTAAAAAAAAACAAACAAACCCAAACCTCAAATGTATCTCTAGAGCATATGAAAAGCAAGCTCAAGATTACTCCAGTTACTAGTCTGTCACCACTGCCTTGCTCATATCCTATTTTTGGCCTTGCTAGCATCACGCTGTTACCATCATTTTCTAGCTTTGGGCTGATAAACAGTAAGGAAAATATAATTAAGCATTTCAAGAACAGCACAGCATCACAAGGCACTTGGTGAACCTGATCCATTAATATCAAAAAGAGCACGGCAAACACAGCTCGTGGCTCTGTAACATGCCTTTCGGTTGTACGAAATTTGCTAAAAGGTAGAACGGGAGATGAGAACTAAAAGCCTCCCAACTTGTAAGTGAGGCCTAACTTTACTAAAATTTTCAACGGAATTAATTGAGGACATGTCCATGCTCAGAGTGACGTTAATGCTTTTGAAGGAAAGGGCAGCCAGGGATGCCACGGCACTGAGCTGGGCACCGCGGGCAGGAGAGGGCTTTGACAACTCACAAGACCAGGGCGCCTACTCGAGCGGATCCGGAGCTGCAGGACAGCTCAAGAACCACACTTTGCTGCTGCAGTATTGTAAACTGTATTTTTACATCTGAATTGGAAAACAAATAAATAAAAAACAATTTCCTTTTCTAAATAGGAGTATACTTTCTTACAGGAAACAGCAACAGATGAATTAAAGAGCCTAAAAAACTAAACTAAAAAAAAAAAGCTCTTTCAAAGAAGTGAAAATATCAGTCAGTTGTACTGTTAGTCCACCTACAGGTAGGGTTTTTCTTCCTATAGGCTCATACTTGAATTAAAAAGAAGCCACCATTTGAAAAGAATGTTTTAGTAAAAGTGGGAAAAAAACCACCTCTATATTGATAGAAGTAATAACTTGAATTTTATTTTAAAACTGAGAAGACAAAAATAGTGTGTATAAATCAAACAAGTTGTCTCTTCATGTCACTGTTATGATGGGCATTAATCTTAGTTTCTAGACAGAACTGCTGTCTGATGTAACCACGCTTATTGACTTAATGGGAAGAAATTTATATTAGTCCAGGAAGCTGTGATGAATGCAGTCTTGAAGTTCAATGACTCAAACACTTTGGTAACCTCAAACATTGACCCAGGTAGACACAAACTTAAATCTTATTCCTGGAACAGAAGTTTATGCTTCATTCACATTTTGTTGCTAAGAAATTGTGCAGGCTCACGTATTTTTCGTATCTGCTTACGCACGCGTGTGGATGTACAAACCCTGCGTGCAGTACACACGGTTTCACACGGCAAGATGTCTGCGGGGAAAGGTGCAAAGCACCCGCCTTTTATCGCAACGCATGCTCCCCCCCGGAACCACGGAGTGGAAAAGCTGCCAAGGGATTCTGAAACAAATCTGAAGCTGGTTTCTTTTCAGCAGTTAAAAATTAAAAAGGAATACGCTGAAACTGGACTTTGTTGCCCCAGAATCCCGTTCAGCCTTCAGAACCGCCGGCGCAGGCGGCGACTGCAGAACGCTCCCCGACGGCCATGGGGGTGGGCTGCCGACAGCGCTGCTCGGGCTCTGCTCTGACACCTCCTCTCACAGCCCATGCTCTCACTCGCCTGGAAGAGCTTGCTGGCAAATCCCTCGTTCCCACCGCGCTGACGATGTTCGTCTAAGGCAGGGAGATGCTGCCCTTGAGCCTGAGACCTGCCTACGCAACTTAGACGTGCACCGCCAGCGTCGGTGGCACTGATTAAATCGTTTCACACTTGAATCGCGAAATAATGAGCACAGACCAAACATGCTGACAAACCTCCAGAATCTTAGTTTCACTTTCTTCCTACGTATGGAATTAGCATGTAAACAGAGGTGAACCAGAAAAAAAAAAAAAAAAAATCAAACTCACTCTATAGCCACACGGAGTGCCCACAGCACCCACCAGTTAATTGTAACTAAAAGCTGGGATGACCCCAGTAGCATCTGCAGCGAGTCCTAAGACTGCATCCTATGGGGTGTGTAGAGCAGAGCAGAGGGGATGGGCTCCACCACTGGATGCACGCGGTCCCTGGTACGCTCCCAGTTACCAGTTTAGGCCAAGGCAGCTCCTTTGCAAGGGATAAAAGAGCAGAGAGGTTTTGTCTCTGCTCGTAACAAGGGGCCTTTCTCCATCAGTATTTCTCACCTTCCGTTACTTTCCCTCTCCCTCATTCTGCTTTCACATTCCTCAAGCACCCCTTGCCTTAGTTCATTTCACAGATGGAATTTCCCTTCTGTCGGTAAAAGCCCCACCTGTGTTCAGGTCCATATGGCATAAAGACTTTGAGAGGGGTTTGTTCTTCTCCTGTCCTACCAACTCCCCAAACATTTTTGCGGAAATTGGTACAACGACATCCTCAGTTTACAACCTGAGATGAGCCTGTGCACACAGGTAGAGCCACCCGGGATTCTTATGGCCTCCTTCCCGGGTGGGAAGAACGTGTGTCACGTCAGCAGGAACCTAGCACAATAGAAGTAATTTACAACAGAGTCTTTAGAGAATGAACTTATGTTTAATTCCAACTCAGGACAAATCCGTACGGAAGGAATGCCTCCCGTAGTGCTGGCTGTGACTTGTCACCCAACCAACTGCAGCTGGACGTTGCGCTCGACAGCGAAGCTGCTGGATTCTGCGGGGTTCTAACAAAATGGGGAAATACAAGATGGAATTGCAGCAGATGCCGAGCAAAACCGAAGCAGTCTGTGCTCACGCCTCTCCTGAGGATGGAGAAACACCCCACTGCATCCCTTTTCACAGACGTGGTATTTGCTGTTCCTGCCATCCTGCAACTGGGAAAGTGCAACAAGATCTGCAACGGCACTG
The DNA here is from genome assembly GCF_009769465.1 of Tauraco erythrolophus. Lineage (NCBI taxonomy): Eukaryota > Metazoa > Chordata > Aves > Musophagiformes > Musophagidae > Tauraco > Tauraco erythrolophus. Next base: position 362,871 of record NC_141473.1, read on the forward strand.
AATTCTACATGGCTTCTCTATCAGAGGAACAGTACGTCTGTGGCACTCTTACTGGTTTCTACTGTCGTAGTTATTTTTTTACAAAGTCTACATTTACCTAATCAAGCAGCAAATCCTCCTTTCCTGCGCAAACGGAAAGTCAGGCAAGCAAGGGGAGGCGGGAGAACACCGCAGCCTTCACGCCTGGAAGCTGCTACCGCGTTATTTGGATGGCGACAGCTTCCAGCGAAATCTGCACATACCACCCTCAAAACTGAAACTGTGCTTCTCACAGATGGATTTCTGCAAGCTGTATCCACAAGCCCCTCCGGAAAGGAACGGACTGCGTGCCTCTTCGGCCAGCTCAGGAAACACGAGCTCTCTGGGAACGCGTGGCCAGGCATGCTCCCATCCACGGTCTGGCCTCTGCTTCGTGCGGTGACTGTGCTCTAGCTTGGTCCTATTTTAGTTCCTCTGGACTTAGGAATGATTTGATAAACAGTCCTTACTGCTAAATATCTTAAAATCCCTGTGTTCAACAAAAAGAAATATTCCTTTAAATAGGATCAGCTGATTTCAGCGCAACAAAACCTGTTTTGTCACCGATTTCGTGCAGCTGACAACAAATCATAAACATGTCGATGCTACACGTTATTACCCAACTGCAAAACTTTAATACTAACTCATGAGAAGAGGAAGACTTAGTCTTTTGTGTAATTTGGTTTGTATAAGATAATAATTAAAACAAACTCTTAACGTCTTACGGCTCACATATTCAAAATTGGGGATCCATCATGTGAAATAATACCTACAATACCTGAAAGACTTGAACATATTGGATATCAGACGCTTGATTTGCCGAAGGAACTGCAGTGAAAACACCCTACTTCCATTCCCCACAGTTTAAACTTACAAGACAGCAGTTAATTAGCTTATAAAATACTCACAAACAGCAAAATCCCCATTCTACACCATCAGGTAGAGAGTCAAGAAGGGATGTGCGCCGAAATGCGTTCAAGACGCCAAAATGCACCGAAGGCCAATTTACATGGGGCCCTAGTGAAAAGTTAGTGTATGGAAATAAGAATGTTACAAGTCAAAAGGATCAAGGCAACCCAGTTTAATCTGATTATTCTGGGGTTGAGGCAACGTATTAATCAAGTGGACAAAACAATTCTATTAATGAAATTCAAAAGGTACAGTACGATAATCAATCTTTTACTATATTGCAAATGATAAAACAAGCATCCAGAAGGGTTATGCTAATTACATGTTTCAAGTCAAATGAACCCAGTCCATGCTTTGTCTTGTTTAGACAAGTAGAGCATTCCTGCCATTTAATTATATTTCAGATGTCTCTATCAGTGTCTGCGATGATACATTGGCTGACCCAAGAACTGCAGATAGACTGTTACCCTCTTATAACGCACCCAGAGCGCGACCTGGGCTCAGCAACTGGCACGGGCAGCGGTGTGGGCAACGAGGACCAAACCCAAGAGCAGGGGGTGAGCTCTCGCCAGGCGCCTCAGGGGCCACCTCTGCCCGTTTCCGTGCAAACACGCGCACGAGGAAGGGGCCGACTTTCCTCCCTGGAAGCGCACGGGCTCCGCGCGGCACAGGGCGGTCGGAGGTGGAATGCCTGTGCTGGGTGGGAAGCGGCGCAGCCAAGCAGAGGTGGGAGCTGCTCCGGGGAGAGGATCAGCTCAGGGCAGCGTTGTGCAAACGTCGATACGCTGCTGCTCCTGCCTGCTGAGCTGTGCTGCCTCTGCACAGAACCTGGTACTAGCGCGTACGTTCTGCATCCGCCCAGACAGAAATACCCTCGGGCAAGAATTCAATGTAAGCCCAAACACCTCTGTGTTCAGAAAGGCCAAAATCATTGCATTGTGTTTAAAAAAAGTCACGTGGAGCCCTGTCCTCCTGCACTGCTTACAGAGCCTCGGCACACCCGGGCAAGAAGACAGCCGGCACGAACGTACGCACGGAATCAACACCGCGTGGGAAGAGGAGAGGGGACAGCTACCCTTCTCCCACGCTTCTGAGGGAAACGAGGACATTACCTACAGCCCAGGAGAACAGAGAATGCCCAGATACACAACCTCCAAACGGGTAATATCTGATCTGACATGGCAAATATCGGCCATATCATAATTTGGTATCGGTTATTAAAAGTTATGATTGTGTAAGGTAACGGCCCATAAAATTCATTTTTCACAGCATGCTTATATTGTACGTAATACAAGTAGTTGTGATCAAATATACACAGCTGGAAACATGGTTCACAGTATTTCACTCTTCTCCAGCGCTACCATTTTTATGTTACTCCATACAGACGGCTCCTACTGGAAATACAAGACACCCTGAAAACACATGGCGCGTACTGCAGCTTTTCTGTACAGGCTCGTGTGTGTATGACCAACCCTGGCTCTCTTACGTGCAAGGATGTTTTTCTCTAAATAGACACAGACCTTGTGAGGCTTCAGCATTTTCCCTGGCTGCACTTCCTAAAGCACACATCCTCCTTCTTCCGCCTTACCCATACGCTGCCCTTTCCTTTCATTTTCCTTTGCTTCCACTCGCGCCGACTGAATACTTCCAGCTATGCCACGCGCCACCAGTGCCAACGTTCCTCACTTGCCGTGCAAATTCCAGCACGAGCCACTTGGATTTAACTGTCTTCTCTGACACAGGCGGGACCACGTGTGTCCCCGCAGCCGTTAGCGGCGTCGGCTCCCCGGGAAACGCGCGGCCACGCGGCAGGGCGTCAGCACGGGCCGCGTCCGGGCGTTCGTCACGGAGAGTGGGCACCAGCTACACGGTCCAACAATTACTCACCTCAGCATCTGGAAGCAAACAACAGCCCAAAAGCAGGATTGCAAAAAGAAAATAAATTCCACTATGTAAAAAAGCCGAGGAAATACGTGACAATTTTTTTTTTTTTTAAATCTTCACTGGAAACGGTAATATTTTTAACCAAAAAATACTAGATCTGTATTAGCAGCCAAAACTGTAAGAAAATAATGGAAGCAAACAAATACACACCTAAGGCTGTAATTAAAAAAGTCAAACCCTAAAACCTTCCCACACAAAACCAATCAGAAATCCTTTCTGATAAAAAAGGTAAACATTTTTCCTTCACTTTCAAAGAAAGCTTTTTTTAAAATAAACAAACACAAATCATTGCTATATATTTCAGGATCCTAAACCCATGCCTTTTTGTATCTAGCAATAGACTACATTTTTATTCAATGCATTTTCCTGTTTTAAGTGAAAAAAATGTAAGTAATAAGAAAATTCAACTTCCCATGTGGCATCATCTTCCTTACTTTTTAGGAACATTCCCTTTTTTTACACGCAAGAGAAATGACATCGTAAGAAATTTCCGCTAATAAACCCACAGATGCTATTGACTTCAGTGGCTTTCCTCAGGAACTTACGTATTTCCCGATAAAATAGAACTTAATACCTGAAGTCAACGGGCTGTGATCTGGCCCTACATTCTCTTAAATGGGAAAATGTCAATTTTCAGAAAGGAGACACTCTTATTTTAAACTGTAACGATTGCAGGTATTCTGACTCATCTGGCATCCTGCTTTGTCACACCACTGTTTACAGTTTTCCCTGATAAAACTAAAATGTAAAGCACAAAGAAGCCTACAAGTTCAAGACAGGAAGACCCAAAATATTTAGCTGCTGTATATGAAAAAACAACATCAATTTTGTCTAACTTAGCATTCACATTTAATTTTGAATTTTTAAACAGTAAATTATCAAAATAGCGATACTTGCTTCCTAACTACGTTTCAAACGAATTATTAGATGAATCCAGACCACTGGAGTGAAAATTTTGGCCTTAAATTATTCCCTGCACCTTCTTGGACTTTTAAAGTATACTTCATACAAGAGGGGTGCCATTTTCAGGTTCGAGGTTTTACAAGGATTAGTCGTCATTTCTACTATTACACACTGTATAATCTTCCACGTAAACTTGTGCCAGCTTGCTTTAAATTAACTTTAATTCAGGTTTCCCAAAGAAGCAAATCAGACTGTAACTAAATGAGGTCAAGGACTTTGGAAGACCTCATTTAATCCCACAACACTCGGATCTTTTTATGAAGTCCATGTGATCATCATGAGCCGCGCAACTGGGCGCAAGTATGTATGGCAGATTAAATAACTGTTTAATATTAGTCAGAAATAGGAAACAATAACTAATATTTGTAAAAAGTTACACCTGAAATATTTCACTCCGTCTTATGTTAAATGTACTTAGCAGAAAGGTCAGAGCTCCTGAATTTGCTAGATAAATAAATGTTGGTGAGGTGGATGAATCACTGGAGAATTGGTGCATGGCAGCGAATGAATAACCTGCAAATGCTTCCCAAACCCCATTATTTCCCTTTTTCCAGTAGGCCAAAGATTCATGTCCCTGCATGCCGCCAGTTCATTACGGAGAAATATCATTCCTCTTCTGGCACTCTGGGCGGCCTCTCAGCCCCACGAGGACCCTTTAATGTTTAATTCCCCATCATCTGCTCCAGTGAACAGCTTAATCTCTGCTTGTATGATCAATACTATATCAGTGTAAATTAAAATGACAATTTTAAAGTAATTAAGCCTGTTAATGCTCGATTCAAATGTCATTATTTGCACAAGGGATTGAGGAGAAATTACATCGTGTCCAGGGTGACAGGAAAATGTTTGAGCCTTCTCAATCCTGTTGCCGCTGCGCCACTGGAGGCTTTAGCAAAGCAGATTAACTCCCAGCTCCCACTGCCAGGATACCTATCCAATTTCAAAAGAGGATAACGCAATTTGATAAATTTAATTCCAGCTACAAACTCAATTATTGTGATAATGGATGAAAACTGGGAGGAGACACTAAACAAGACCCACATAAAAAATACACTTAACTTCAGAATGAGATACAACAGTAATTGTTTTATTTGATTTGCTCTATCCCTTTTGAAAACCCTTTAAATAATCGTGATTGTTAGAAGAATAGCCAGCATTTATTAAATAGCTTGAGCTCCAAGATCAAAGTGGCTGCAGTTTAAAGGATTTTGGTCACAATGGAAATGTTTGCTATCCTTTGCTTGTACAGCTACATTTATTAGACAAGTAAAATTACATCATTACAGTATTGGATCTCATAAATAGATCTATAAAACTCAACTACGCTCAGATGAAATCTCAGCCCACTCTACGTGCTGCCCTTTGTAGACCCTACCGTGACAGCCTGTAGTCATTTGTTATTTCAAAGGAAGATTTTAATAACAGAAAACCCTAAACTTTATGAGACAGCCAGAGGATTTGGTTTGTATCTCAAGCTGAAAGTGCAGCCAAGCTCTTGTTACCTGAGCTCATCTGCAGGACTCCAGGACGGAGCAAACCACAGCAACTCAGGCCCAACACCGCACGGAGCCATGGAGATTTGGAATTTTGAAGCTCATCGCAGAAGTGAGACACCAAACGTCGCGGTTCACATCAAGCATAAGGAAAAGCAGAAAACTTCTGCAAAGGAAGTTCGAGCAGTAACACGTTTCTGCTGAAGGAGGGACCAACAGCTCCAAGCAGAGCCCTGAGAGGGTCCCATCAGCATTCCTGTCACTGGCTATTGTTTTAATAAATTCCGTTTATCTGACCGTTTGCATTTCCTGAAGTTCTCTGAAATAATTATATTGAATTTTTATTAGTGCATGTGAAACATTTTTGGCTTGCACTTCTTTGAATAATAAATGGCATATATTAAAGTACCTTACAGGTCTAATAACTTGCATCAGATCCGTGTAGGCCTGTCTTATTAACTTTTAGTTTAAATTACAGCAGAATTCATCAATCAGTGTTTCTGAAAAGCAGACTGCAGATTGCCAGACTCTCAAGAAAAATGCATCTCAGGACAATTAAAACGTCTACTGTGTCTCAAGTATTTCATCAGAAAATCTATCAAATCACAGATTTTCTTAAATGAACTGTCAAAAGAAGAACCCTAAAAGGGTAACCAAAGACTATCCAATTTTTTTCACAATAATGAAGAGAAAAAAAAAAAAAAAAAGAAATAACTAAAATTTAAATAGAAGTTTAACTTTTTAAATTAAAGGTATTAACTCTAGCACAAACAGAATTTTGAAATTAAAATTAAGGAAAGCTGATCGAGTCAGGTACTGTAGGCTGGATATTTCCTTGCTAACTCCTTAAACACAGGAACCGGTGGCACAGCAGAGGTCAAATTAAAGTCCCTGACTTCCATTTGTTTTAATTAAAAATAGCTTTCTCCTGAAAGAATAGCTACAGATTCAAAACTCAGAAGACAACGTTCAGAAGTGGGAGACTATACTCAGTGGGTTGTTTTAGGGAGTTTTTTGTGTTGTGTTTTTTGTTGGTTTTTGTTTTGTTTTGAATCTGGAAACACACTGAATGTTACTGTGTTAATATAATACTGTTAATTATATTTTGCTCTGATGATTACAAAAACTTTAAATTATAAAGCTCCTGCATCAAAACAGAACCAAACTACTATCTTTAAAAAAATGATTGGAAAGCACGTCAAACTCGTGAAGCCACAGTTGCTTTGGGATTCCCCTGCTATGTTCTGCTTTAGTCTTTCTTTTCTCACGTTAGCGAGAGGGACGAAGACCTGACTATTGCCACAGCGTACAATAAGCACCTATGTGTTAGTCAGAGATTCTTTTCTCCAAGAAACTTTAAAGAGGAAATCGGACAGACATTTTTTGGAGTTTTTTTTAAATTAAGTTGGGAAATATGAAGTAACATTGTTCTCACACCACAGCAAAATTATTACTGTTGACAATTCCATGCAGTATATGCAACGATATCTTAAAATACTTCTCTTGTTAAGCAGCACCAAAAATGAATTCAGATATGAGTCCTGATTAGATGATACTACCTGTATTCTACAGCTAGTTGATTACTAGAACATACATCAAAAAGAAGCAACGTGGTAAGAGAATTGCGTAAGACTGAGATGTTTTTCCTCCAGTTCCCCTGCGCTTGCAGCACAACAGGAACACTGCGCCCGTCTCCAGGGCAGAGCAGCAGAAAGCCCCTCAGCTTTGGCACAGATGATGACGGCTGTCTAACCTGACCGCTCAGAGGAAGAACTCCTTACTCGTTAGCTGGAAAGAGAAGAATCCTACTTTCAAATTAGCGTCCGAATAGAGTATCCGAATACTTTCCTCTGCACATGACCCAAAACCTGCGCACGCTCCTTACAGCTTTTCTGGTGTGCGTCATTAGCAGGGCATGTTAATGGCCACCAGACCATATGGAGCAAGAAATTAATTGTTTCCCTCTGTACAGTAATAGCTTCATTTATCACGCACATGCTGACCTGTGTTTGCTTTGCAAAGCTTATTACTTAGCGGGGATCTTGGTGCTTCAAGAATAAAGAAAGCGTCAGTAGAATTTACCACAACTGACAGATTCCTTCAGGATTACTAAACATATCTCTACTGCTGAAGGTAGGAAAAGTGTTCATTTTGCTTTTAAAATTTCATCTGATAAGCTTTTAAGGAAATAACATTGGTCAGTAGGAACAAATTGATACTTGTCTATGGTCATGATTGTTCTGTTTGAAAGTAACTTGTTTTTAGTGCTATGTCTAGTATCAGCTGATTTTTTTTTCTACAAGGCTTTTATTAACCCGTGAAAAGATAAGCAAAACCAAGGTGCATTAATAGATTATTAATCTCATCTGATCTTCATACCTACTATGCATATTGGCATCATTTAGAACATGTAGTAAAGGGGGCTTCGTCTGGATGATATGAAGTCTTTGTCCTAAGCTGGTGGCTACACAAGGAGTTCACACCAGACGCAGGTCTTGGACAAATAAACCCTTTTTGGTCAGGCAGCAGAGGGTCGTGTTACACCCAAAAGTGGTGGGTTCAGCCCCTTTAGCAAAATCCATCCAAACACCCGAAAGAAAACGGTATTTTATCAAAAAACAACATGTCCTGTCTTACTAAGACTTTCCTACGGTTCTGACAATTGTTAACCTGATAAATTCTGAGTGCAACTGAAAATTGAGTAATTGGACCAGTTCTCAAACGAGGGAGTGAAAAGGGTCACAGCTGACACAAGAGGAGCAAGCATCCTTATGGAGAAAGCATGCTGAATGAACAGAACCACAAATACAAATTCTGAATCAGCCTTTATGAAACCATTACGACTTTTCTGCTCTTTCTTTTCATGTTCATTGCTTCAATGGCTTTCTGTCAGAAAACGCTAACAAGCCTTTAAGATCTTTACGAGCGTAACAATTTTTCAGTTTGTTCACCAACAGACTTCTTGCAGAATATTTGTTTCTCACATGTGGTGCTATGACACAGCATTCAATCATATTTGTGTTTTCCCTGATATATGGTGCAGCCACAACACAGCTTGGTCAGACGTTTGCCAACGTGTCAGTTACAGATTTTTCTTACTCTTTAAGAAAGTCTAGTGACAAGTGATTGAATTAGAAAACATTCAGGCCAAAACACTGATCTGAACTTCTAAAGGACTAAATTGAACACAACTAGTGATAGTGAAACAGCTATTGACAGGGTTTTTTTTTAATATCATAACCAGTAGAAGTTTGCTTAAGATAACACGAGGTGATCGAGGTAACGACACGGCATTACAGCAGCTGCTGATGGTCTCTTATTGAAGCGTCTTTGAACCAGTGAACTGGTATTATCAGGTGTCAGGATGATGACATCCAAAGTCCTCCTTTTTGCCAATGAAATAAAAAGATTTTTGAAAACAGAAATACCCAAACACACAGAGGGACTGTCTTTAATTTTCAAGATAAAACAGAACCATGGAAAAAGAGGGATTTGGCCCAGGGAAGTCTCCTCTACCAGCACAGCAGGACCAACTGAGTCATTCCCTAAGCTGCTTGCATAACCTGCTCACGGAAGCTTCCACTATAAGATTTAAGGTTTGGTTGGGCTTTTTTTTCTTTTAGTTGTTGGTTTTGGTTTTTTTTAATTTTACATCTTTTTCAGACAATATGGAGAAAAGTTTATTCCCTCTGCCTTCCTCGGCTTTCTCCTGCCTAGATTAGCCATTCCCTGTACTGCCAGTCCTTCACAGATCATACTTTCTTGAGCTCCAGTTAAGTCTTGCTGTTCTTCTCCAAACTCCCCAAACCAACTTTCAGACAACAGCACTGCCGCCTTCAGAAGAGGCTGGCACTGCTCAGACACAAGCTGCCCACACCCTGGGCTTCAGTGGGGCTGCTTATCTGAGGAGGAACCAACCCAAAGACATTACAAGTTCTGACATGTCACATGTATGTTCCCTTCAAGGCACGCACAAGTAAAGTAGCAGATGAAAAAGTGACCCACAGAAGTCAGTGGTTAAAAATAAAAAAGCAGGTAAATCCTGTTTCTGTCAAGAACTCACCTATCATAAGATCTTATAATTTCATAAAAATCATGGAATAGTTAGGGTTGAAAGGGACCTCAAAGATCATCCAGTTCCAACCCCCCTGCCATGGGCAGGGACACCCTCCACTACACCAGGTTGCTCAAAGCCCCATCCAACCTGGCCTTGAACACTTCCAGGGATGGGGCAGCCACAGCTTCTCTGGGCAACCTGTGCCAGTGCCTCACCACCCTCAGAGGGAAGAATTTCTTCCTCAGATCTCATCGAAATCTCCCCTCTTTCAGTTTAAAGCCATTGCCCCTTGTCCTATTACTCCACACCCTTGTCCAAATCCCCTCCTTCGGCTTTCCTGTAGGCCCTTTACGTACTGGAAGGTGCTGGAAGGTCTCCCTGGACCCTTCTCTTCTCCAGGCTGAACAGCCCCAACTCTCTCAGCCTGTCTCCAGAGCAGAGGTGCTCCAGCCCTCAGATCATCTCCGTGGCCTCCTCTGGACTTGCTCCTACAGCTCCATGTCCTTCTGCTGTTGGGGACCCCAGAGCTGAACGCAGCACTGCAGGGGGGGGGGGGTGGGTCTCATGAGAGCAGAGCAGAGGGGCAGAATCCCCTCCCTTGACCTGCTGCCCACGCTGCTTTGGATGCAGCCCAGGACATGGATCATAAATCATTCACAGTCTGTTTTGCAAATTAATGGGTGAGGAAAAAAAATAAATTGTAATTTTCCAAGAGGAGAACTCAAATGAGTCATTTCTATACCACCCTCGTAAAAGGGAAGAGCTTGCATCTCCTTCAAAACTGACGGAGCTGCACCGGTTGTGAGTGCGCAGGGAAAGGGATGCCCAGTTCCAGGTGGGATCCTGGTCCTCCTCCAGGCTCAATGGCCACTGGGCCTCGGTGAGCGGGCATCACGCTGTTTACCCTCTGCTCCTCCTGAAGTGTGGGGCATAATGAACTCAGCTCTGAGAGGTGAGAAAATACTAAATGTTTGGGTTTTCCACTTAAAAATACTTATGAATAGGAAAGGAAAAAAGTGTCAGCAACTATTGTGCTACACAGCTGTCAAATATGCCCGAAAGATAATGACTACAAAGTTAGAAGGAGAAGACAATGTTTTTAAGACTGTTTAATTCTTTCTTGTTCTGGAACCTGTGTTTTTGCTATTTTACTGTTTTCTTGGCCTACATTCTTACAGAACTGTTCCTTTTCCATTTTCATTACTAAAGCGGTGCTTTTATGAACAAACCCCGAGTCAAAAGATGACCCTGAAAATAAACACAGGATCCTTGCTATCAGCACATACAAACAGGACGTCAGGTTTACAAACTGCACTTACAAGACTGACATTAGTAAAAATCTCTTTTCTTTCTTTTTTTATTCCTCTCATCACCAGCGATCTGAAAGCGCATGAAACACACTGCAGGTTATAAACCGGCTGTGCTGGTTTGCGTGGCAGGTTTGGTGGCAAGTGGGGCCACAGGGGTGGCTTCTGTGCGAAGCCGCTGGAAGCCGCCCCCATGTCCGACAGCCGCTCCGGCCGGCTCCACCACGGACCTGCCGCAGCCGTCAGCGACGGCGGCAGCGCCTCTGGGACAGCGTTTTTAAGAAGGGGGGAAAAGTTGCTGCGTGACGGTAATTGGAGTTGGAGAGGAGGGAGAATGTGTGAGATAAACAGCCCTGCAGACCCCCAGGGCGGTGAAGAAGGAAGAGAGCGGGGGCTCCAGGCGCTGGAGCAGAGGTTCGCCTGCAGCCCATGGGGAAGACCACAGTGAGGCAGGCTGTGCCCCGCAGCCCATGGAGAGGGTTAATGGTAGGTCAGAGATCCACCTGCAGCCCATGGAGGACCCCACACCGGAGCAGGTGGATGCACCTGAAGGAGGTTGTGACCCTGTGGAGACCCCATGCTGGAGCAAGCTCCTGGCAGGACCTGTGGCCCCATGCAGAGAGGAGCCCAGGCTGGAGCAGGTTTGCTGGCAGGACTTGTGGCCCCAGGGTGGGGACCCAGGCTGGAGCAGTCCATTCCAGAAGGACTGCACCCCGTGGGAGGGACCCACGCTGGAGCAGTTCGTGAGGAACTGCAGCACGTGGGAAGGACTCACGTTGGAGAAGTTCATGGAGGACTGTGTCCCGTGGGAAGGGACTTCACGCTGGTGCAGGGGAAGAGTGTGAGGTGTCCTCCCCCAAAGAGGAAGCACAAGTCCCATTCCCCACTCCCCCGCTCCACTGAAGGAGAGGAGGTAGGGAGTAAAGTTGAGCCCAGGAAGAAGGGAGGGGTATGGGGAAGGTGTTTTAAGTTTTAGTTTTTATTTCTTTTTATCCTACTCTGGTTTAATTGGTAATAAATTAAACTAATTTCCCCAAGTTGAGTCTGGTTTTGCCTGTGACGGTACCTGGTGAGCGATCCCTCCCTGTCCTATCTCGACCCATGAGCCTTCCGTTATATCTTCTCTTCCCTGCCCAGTGACAGAGCAGCTTGGTGGGCACCTGGTGTCCAGCCAGGGTCAACCCACCTGCTCTTCCAGGACACGGTGGAGCTATCACTGTGATGGCTGGCAAGCAGACTCCTCGCAAGCTCAAAACCCAGCCATGTTTCAGGCTCTGCTGCTTTGTTTGCTTTTTCTGCTCCCATATCACCAGAAACAGAATAGCTTTGGCCACCACAAGTTCATGACACCCCAATTGCTACCATGAAAAAAGCATCCATATGCATATGTGAACGCACGTCCCTCCCAGCGCCAACAGCTTATCGATAGGAACAGAGCCCAGCAACAGCAGCATTAAAGGCTTCCCACCTCCTGCCCGTCTCTCCTCCTCTCTTACCAGGAAGCAGACCAGGGCACATGCCATAAAGCTCTGGGGTATGAGAGGGACTTACAATGGGCTTAGAAATTCTTTAAAAGTATTCAATCCTGTAACTTGAATTCAGGGCTACAATGCTCAGAAGAGAGATTCAAAAGCTGTGTGACAGAAATGGAAAAGGACAGTTGGAGAGGAGAAGAACATCCACTACAGCGACTTCACGAGCGCCACGGTGACCCCCTACTCATTCCCTTCTGCAGCCACCGCCAATTAACACCGGGATGCTTTGTTAACGTGATCCGTTGTGCCGACCGCGAGACCCAAGGCGACCCAGAGCAATGAAGCACCTCACTAAAGACTACTAAAGCCGAGGGTGGGATCTCCAGTGCTGCCAATTCTTGACACAAGCAAACCATTTATGGTTCACGTTCTTACAGTATCAGCCTCGCCGGCCCTGCCTGCCAACCCGCACACCCACGGACCGCAGCGACGCCCGTCTTGCTTCCGTGCGAGAGGGGCAACGCTTGGAGGCAAAACTCTTCAAGGACACCCAAACCTGTGTTAAACCAGATGTTGGTGTCTTAACGTTTATAAATGCTACTGCCACACACATTATTTTCACGGAAACATCCAGCAACAAAGTTCAAACTTCCCCCCACAGAACGTCCCTTCAAGAGCCAATTTTTCACACTCCTTATTTTCTCTGTCTCCGTGGCAGACTCCGGACGCTGGCTGTGGGCACCGACTAGCCCCTTCCCCAGCTGGGACCCCCCAGGAGCCCCTCGCCACTGATCGGCGGGCGAGAGCATCGCCCCACGGCGACCGTCGCCCTGCCCCAGGCGCCTCTGGGGACACCTTCTCAAATTCAAGGTTCCGTTCAAGCCTTATTTGAAATTTTGCCCGTTGTAACCGACCACCCTCCTCACCCCCTGTGATTATCACTCCCCAGCAGCCCCAACAGGGACACTCCTGTGAGTGGAGACTGGAACGTCTCAGGGCCTGACCCACAGACCTGACGCTCATTGCTAATCGAAGCCGAGGAGGAGAACACACCGCATGTTTTGACAGTCACACACACACCTTTTTAGTAGAGTCTACATTTCATTATGACACTTCAATAAAACAGATCAATCTATCCAAAATGCAGAACTTGTAGAAATTGTCTTAGGTCGGTACTCGCTGAACAGAAGCAGTACATCCATACGTTTATGTCTATGTGTTACAAACCCGGGAGCTGGGCGGCATGCTTATGTGGCGAACCACATGAACACTAAATGGACACAGATTTTTTTTAAAAAAATTAAAAATATAGTGTGAGCCTCAGGAATTTTAATCAAACTCCTGCACGTGGATACATTTGAGAGAATTCAATTGAAAATATCTGTTGGCTACTTCCAGGGAGCCTCTGGACACTAACAACATGTATGCAAACAAAAGCAAGAGCCGGCTGATGAAATACCGTTACGCAGAAAAGCAGACAATGACTAAACCACGATCCACTCAGTAATTTATGGAACTCTAGTTTTATTCCTCTTAATTGATCACGTCTCCTTGTATTAAAGATAATAAACACATGAGTTTAACTGCATTTGAACCGTCAGGCACCGGGCAGTAAATCTCGGAAAGGGACACTAAAACACGCGCTCATACGCACAGAAATCCGCAAAGTACGAGCTGTGACTCGATGAAAACTGGGATGTGTTTAAGGCTCTGCAGTAAAGACATAACTGCTTAAGGGGCTTTTTAACACTCTTTTTTAACATCGACCAAACTTCTCTCTCTATGTTAGTGGAGGAAGCTACTCTCATTCTCAATGCAACTTCTCTTTTCCTACCACCTTTAACGGCAGAGTAGGCACGATGCCATGCCTTAAAACAACATTAAAAAGCAGGTTCCCAAGAGCTGCCAGAGAATAGTAACATCAATATCTCTGTTCCTGAAGAACGTTTTGGTATCTAAAAATATACTGGCTAGTTTGTAAGAGAAAACGACTCTCCTGAAAACACGTTACTGCATTTCACTGTTTCCACTAATGAGAAACACCCCCACAGCACCACAACTCACAACGCTGCAACACCAGTGCGTGGGCAGAGCAACCACTAAAGAGCTCGTTACGTTTCCGTGCGCCTATTCCTGGTTGGACGTAAAATGAAGATAAACCAAAGAAGCAAAAATAATCCACTTAATGCTTATGCTACGCGATGCACTTATATGGGGTTCCTGTTGTTGTTGTTACAGTGCTTCTATTCATCCCTATGCTTTAGTGGTTCAACTGCAATTTATCAGCCTGGAGTGGAAAATACCTGGCACCTACTTAAAACGCATGGAGCTAGCAATAAAATTAACCTTGTGGCAATTGTTTTCCCACATGTTTGATAGACCAATGTCAGCTCATCTGTTAGAAGGAAATAAAAAAGTCAAGCCTAAATGTACAAAAAATTATGATGGAAGCCTTAAATAAAGCAAGGGTAATGCAAGTTTATTGAGTCAAAAATCAATCAATCAATGAGCGAGTGGATTAGGAGCACCTCATAAGCCCCAAAGAAATAATTTGCCCAAACACTGGGATTTAACGGCAGAGGACCAAATTCCAACACTTTTAGGAAGTAAGTAATGAAAAATCAATTCAAAAGGAAAAACAGATCAAGAACCCTGGATTCTGACATGCCGACACATTTATTGCTGAATACCATTTCTTGGCTGACCCGAAAACTTCGGAAGGTGTTTATTTACTTTCAACACCTTCCAGAGATCAATATTTTTAATTTGGATCCGAGTTATTATTTTTCACATCACAGCATCGGGGAGCGGAGTAAAGTGGCTCATATTTTAGTGCTAAAAAGATCGATATGACAGTTTCACCTTCACTGCAGCCCCCCGCAGCCGCCCGGGTGCACATCGCAGCGTCCCGCAGGGGGGAGCGGTGCCACGGCGCGGGAGCAGGTCATCACCCAGCCCGGGAGCCAGACAGCCCGTGATTTAGCTGATCGTGAAGGGCCTGGTGCCCTTAGAAAACCAATCTTGTTTCTCTCACTTTATCAGGCCTGTCTTTTACCCGGCCTACGGGAAGGGGGAGGGGGCAGGAGGAGGGAGAAGAGGAGAAGAGGGAGGGAAGGAGCAGAGTAAAAGACAATCAGTTTCATAAAGCGGATTATGTCCCTCATCGTAAATGCATCCATTCGTTTTTACCTTCCTTGAACCAGGGCACATCTGTAATCGATAATTAATTTTCCATAAATTTCGAAATATTGTTCCGGAGGCTGAAAGGGGACGAGCGCGCAGCGGGGAGCGGGAGGGAGGGTCTCCTGCGGTGAGAGGCATCGCTCCCGGGCTCCAGTGGCTCCATCGATCGCTGCGACTGGGGCTGGTGGAGGCAGGCAGGGAGAATTATGGACCCGGCCAGCGGACCGCTGCCCTGACATCTCTTCCACTGCAGCGGTTTCCGGATGTGCTCCTCTCCAAGCGCCACGGAGCACGGCATGCCCTGCATCCTGCAGCGTCACGGCTAACTCCGCTCCGGCCTGAATTCCACTGCCTCCTTTCCACTGCTGCGTACTGACTGTAAAGGCACCTTTTACACACAGCCTTAGGGCGTCAAAATTCCCTTTCCCAACGGCACCCACCCTTCCAGGGTAAGACAAACGAGACACTAACTAGCAGATCACCACAGAAAAAGGAAGGCTGCTTTTTTTATTCTTAAAAGAGTAATTCCCTGCGGTTTCACTGTCCGAAAGTCAGTGACACAGAGGCCAGGGACGGGACGCACGCGGCACAAGGACGCAGTCCGTGGGACTGGCAGCCAGCAGGGCTCGGAAGCTGGAGCTCACCCAGGCACGTAAGCACAGGACAGGTAACTGCTGCAGGCAGACTGTGCCATCATTACGGAGCGAGTGTTCTCATCGACACGGAACTGCGACTCAAAAGCAAGGAGTCATCGCACACCTCTGAGTGATTTCTCAACAAAACATTTACGTCTACCTCCAGGAAGTCATTGGTGATACCATAAAATAGCTGTTATTTGCCATTTAGTGCAGTAATCAGCTCCTCGAAAGGGCAGCTGATGTGAAACTCAGCAGATACTACAACGGGAGAAGTATTCTACAGGAAAGATGCATTGATCGGGAAATCTCATGTCTTCTTCTTAGCATGCCCTAGACAACAGGAAGCAGAGACAAGGAGGAAATGTGACTCTGTGGATGGGCTGCTGAAAGTAACACATTCTTTTCTTAGCATAATTAATAACTCACGCTCTTTAAAAAATTGCCTTCAAGAAGTCCTGTGCTTGGAAGAGTAATAAATGATAGTCATCCTCCTGGGGTATTCTCCAGAATACTAACTGAACAGTAAATGCAGGACTATTTCTCCAAATTATGTATCCCAGCTAAAGGCCATATTAAAGGAGCAGCATTATGTAATGACATTAAGTGAAAGCCAAGCAGCTTCTGGCTTACTGACAGCAGCACTGCAAAGTCAGGGTAAGGAGACTCCCTCGGACTCCCAGGGACATGCCGAGCAAGCAAGCACACAGTCTTCCCAATACGCCCCTTCTGCACGAACACGGACAGATGCCTGCTTTTAAATTCCACTCCTGAAGGGTAACAGTGGAGAATCGCACCCGACTGGCAAACGATCCGAGCGTACACACGGTCATCTGTGGTTTTGTTACACTGTTTAGAAGGAACGGTCCTTTGATTTCACTGCAAAGCACCCATTTCCCAGTTAAGGCCCTGCAACTCAGTAAAACATCCTTGGTTTGTTGGTCTCCGTCAATCAGAAACCAAAGCACCAATTACAAAAACAACCAGCTTTGGATACTGGTCAAAGAACGATTTTTTTTTTTTAACTCTTATAGTAGCATTAGGAGATCAGGGAACAAATACTTTCAGAGCTGGCTGAGACCAGCCACAGGGTGCTGGCACTCTCATGGGTTATTTGGGAAGTCTGGCGGAAGGATTGCAGAGAACAAGTTCATGAGTTGAAACCTCTCACCTCAGAGAAGGCTAAAGACTGTGGACAGGTCCAAGGCCCCCTTGGAAAAAATCCATCACTCTGGATTTGCTTTGAGGGAGACATACACCTTGGACAGCACTCTTCAGCCTTCTCCCCTCCATTATCCTTGCTAAGAAACATCATCTTTCCTACTCAGCCAGTATAAAGACATGCTATATTACTGGCCTGTGAGGTGTCACTGTAAAATGAAAGTGTCTTAATATCCACTAGAATCTCCGAAGAAGTTTTACGGATGCTTTGCAAGTAATATTTTGGTGGCTCATGGTTAAAGACAATAAAATTAAGTAGACTTGTAGTGCACTAGAAATCATAAAGAACACTTGCCAAGCAGCATTGTCTCCAGATCCACAACCTGGTTTGGGAATTTTTCAGATTCACAGTTTGGCCCTGGCCGGTAGGCTGTCAGCATTTCAAAGGTACTGGAGGTACTGAAATACAGTAGTAAACTTCAAATCTTAGTATGCCTACAAAAGCTAAGGGACTGGATTTACTCCAGACTGAAATGATGCAGAGTCCAGAGATACAGCTTAGAGCCTTCCATACTAAAAGTGGTTTCCTCCCTCCCACCTCTGTGTAGTTTTGTTTCAATGACGGAGAATCCTGAGATATAGAACTTCCTCGGTGCCAACCGGGATCGTCTTCGCTGTAAAGGCTGCTGTGCAGCACGTGCTTGTCTGCTGGCTGAGGGTTCCCTGTCCTTTGTCCGCAGAAGGACCTGAAGGCAGGCAGAGGTCATCCCAAGTGAGGACACCAGCCTCCGCAGGAACCAAGTTACAGCTGGTAATTCTCACTGTCTGCTGGTTTCTTAGGATTATGCAGACTATAGCCCTAGTCCTCCTGGAGGATTCAAGCTTGTTGTGAGTTCCTAAGACCACAGCTAACTATGGATAAAATCTTTTCCAGACATCCAATAAACAGGATATCCAGCCAAAGATGTGTTATGAGAAGCCAACAAAGTGCCTCAGGCAATACATGGAAATGGAAGTTTCTTGTACTTGGAAAACTGCTGGTAAACAATAAAGAGAAGAAAGAGCAATAATCCTTCGGTTGGATAGGTGAGTTCTCACCTAACGGATAAAGTCATGGGATAAGATGTCTTGAGTAAATAACTGTTCTCAAGGTTGCTTGTGAAGTTGCTGTTTCTCCTGTTTTACCATCCCTCCTGGCTTCATTTCTCCTTAAAATCTGAATATTTAAAATACATTTTATTTACTCCATGATAACAAGTACCCAACATTAGTTACAGCTACGTGTCCTTTTGCAAACCTCCAAACACCTCTTCTCACATAGCAGTTTAAGTGTGGATGATTGTGATAGCCCAGTGCTCTCTGCTTCATAAATTGCAACTGCATGGGAAATAAGTGCATAAACATAACCTAAGTGTGTGTACAATTGCAGCAAGGACCAAAGATGTACTCTGGTCCTGCTGAAATCATGTTCACACCATCAAACACTCTTGGATTCTACAAGAGATACGAGTCTCTGGCGGAGAGCATCTTCAAAGCTGCACCCAGGCTTCTGCTGCCATGAAAGAAGATCCTGTTTCTTAGCATCACATGCACACAATTAAAGTACTTTGAAGGAAACAAATGGGAAAATAGTAGTATCAGTACATTAATATTAGTGACTTTTGAATAGCCAACGAAAGGCAGTAAACCTGAGAGCAGAGGCAATGACCAGCAGTGGTTTATGGATGATGGAAATAAGGCAGAGAGTTGAGTGACTTGTTGAACGTGCCAGAGGCGTGAGAGCTGCGGGACAACTGGGAGGTCCCCAGAGAAGCGGCGGTGCCTGGCCCCTGCTGGCTCTGCTCTCAGCCCCTTGTCCCTGCCCCTGGAGGAGGGTGCTCTGCCACAGCCACCTCTGCCGAACGTGGCTGACTGGAGGAGGACAGCGTAAAAACGTGGCTTGGGGCAGTGATCGCAGCGGGAAGAACTCCTGTCTGCATCTCATTCCTAGGAGAGAAGGTGGTCTTCTCACAAGCAGTGACCAGCCACTGACACACCAAAGCTACCCAGAATGATCTCTCCTTGAGTCTGCCAAAACTCACAAACTAAAACCAACTTATTCCCCGTGACAGTGCCTGTTTCCTGAACGGCTGCTCCGAGACGCCTTCCCAGCCAGAGCACGTTGGTTGCTGACCCCGAGGAAGCAGCCTGAAGCAACGTGTCACTGCTGCCAGCGACAAAGCGACCCGCGCTTCTCCCACCAGCTCCACGCTCCGCAGAACTTTCCTCAAGTCTGGTACTGTTTTCCAGAGACCCCAGAAGATAACCTTTATCTGCTGAACAGGGGCCTCAGAGCAAAGCATTGGTACTTATCGACACAAAACAGTTTATTTACATTTGTATTTTCCAGTATTCTCATTTTTTAAGTGCGGACTTTTCTCACTCTTCCAAGCCCACTCAGTGACTTTTTTTTCTATCCCTCAAAACATCATTTCCATATACAGACACATAACCCTTGCCTACCTGGAGAAATTACTACCCAAGATGAATTTACAGCAAAGCAGCTGTTCTGCACTCAATCCTCCCATGGACAACAGCAGCCTCCAAAGTATTTTTCCCTCCCTTCCATCCCCATACACCCTTGAGGCACCTGACACACGTGCAGTACTCTCATTATTGCCAAAAGACAAACAGAGGTAACACCAGAAGGTGGCCCTTGCTCCTGTCTAGAGAGTATGACCAGGGAGAACGTACACCTTGGGTAAACGCCTGGAGCACAACACATCTAGATCTGATTAGGCAGCGCGCCCAAGAGTTCAGCGCAAAGATTTACACACTCTGCTCTTACGGAAGTAAGTGCCAGGCAGCGTGTATGCTGTGGATTCACTCCAGCCGATAAGTAATGTTAACTCCAGTTCTAAAACCACTAGTACTTCAGCAATACTCCCATTTTGGGGTAGCCAACTGGAAATACGGTTAAGCAAAATCTGAAATGGAGGTACACCCCCCCCTCCATTTCTATACGATATTAGGATTTTTCTGCTATTTTTGGAGGAAACAATTTTTTAATTCTAAAAGTACAATTACAATATAACAGCATACCAGGCATCCAGAATAACAAAATACCTTTCAGATGTTACTCAGCGCTTTATTTTCACGATGCCCGAACCCCGCTCCCGCCAAGCACATACAAAGCCCACCAGTGTATGATCCGTTTTCATGCACCATATTAACCAGGGGATTAGACTGCCGCTTCCGTTGCAAAGCGGAGTGTCAAAAGACGACATCCCTATAATCCGGTAGCACTTGTATCCGTGCGCGTGTATCTCAGTGGGGGATCTGGGTGCGCTGATTCCACCCAGCAGCAACATTAAACCCAAACCAGACCAGACCACCAGGCAGGATGTGCTGGAGAAACAAAAGGCTGGGATGTGCTGAGGTGTTTTTTCTCTTTAGTACGAGACACACACTATCTGTATCAGGATCCAAGTGCAGTTGGTTCTTTCCGTGAAAGTGAGTGGTTTTCAAATTTGTATCTGGTAACCAGATATCAAGGAGATGAAAAGCTTTAAAATGATCTAATATTACAGCAACTATTATTTGAAAGACAATTTGCATAGAGAGGATTGTAAGAAATGGCGATATTTAAATGTGGGATTTATAACTGTAGCTGCTTTCACAACGGAACGAGTCAATACCAAAACACTCCATCTTTTTTGGAGACCTTTTCAGGAATGCAAGATGTTTTAGGTTGCAGCCTTTTGAGCCTGAGATTAATAAGCCATTATAATAATTAACTGAGAAAGACAAATTCTTGCAAAAACAGCTGGCTTTTGTTTGTTTGTTTGTTTTTAACATTAAAGTTACCACTTTGTCCTCGCCCACCCTCAAGCGTTTCCTGATCGCTTTGTTTCTAACATTCTCATCCATTCATACTTTCCTTCCTTAGCCCATTTCTTCCTCCGTGGTCTAACCCCCCTAACTGTCCTAATAGTTGCTCAAAACACCAACTATTAACTTCTAACACAAAGACCACCCAAACCCTCACCCCAGTTTCTGGGCAGCCCTATTTCCCGTAACTTCCACGCCAGCGAGCTGTACCCACCAGCACTTGCTGCTTCAGCCTGTGCATTATTCCGTTTGTCACTGGTCTGCAGGTCATCATCCCGCACATCTACTCGTTTTCACAAATATGTGGAAGATGAGGCTTAATACTGTACAACACAGACTTACACCTTCCATCATCTTTATATTGTCTGATGTTCCCTCTTGGGTTTTCTGATGCACTTCCCAACCAGTGATCCAAACATAAAGCTTTGCTCTTTTATTGCCCTTGTTATCCGAAAGAAACAGATCCAGATTTTCTGTCTCCTCAAACCCTGTCACAGGTCCGCACCGTCCGATCAGCAATCCGACTGCTGTTCTTATCCCCCTTCCTTATCCCAGTTTATTGCCTCCGCACGGCACTCCAGATCCGCTGCCTGCAAATCCTGGTCACAGAACCCTCTGACAGATGTCAAACGTTCAGGATTCGCAGCGCCTTTACCGAAGGCAGCAGTGCCCGGCCCGGTTCGCCCTGCACGGCACGGACACTGTGCCAGCCCTGGCACCGTGGCACAGTCGCCTCAGCTTAGGAGAGCCCCACGGGGCCGCGGCAGCTGCACCACCCCTCTCGGATCCCGTCTCTGCAGTCGTGCTTTCCTTCTCACCAAACCACTACCCACGAGACCAACGCTCCTGGACCGTTTTTCCAGCTACACAATGGTCACAAGAGCGCTCCGACAAACGTGAAATAAATGGCACGAAGAAGAGAATCTCTCTGGGGTTTGTTTTGTGGGTTTTTTTTAATCACCTCCTTGTGCACGACTTTTGTTGACTGATGAAACACTTCACAGGATGCCAATTACTATTTTTAGTTCAATTTTTTTCTATGCTTATGATGAAGCAGTTGTGAAAGAGATCTTCTCATTTAGGGAAAGAGAAATAACGAGTGTCTCACAACCCTCGTATAGCAACAACTTCTAGCAAAGTTAAAAGCATCCTCAAGAGCAGATGAGAAGCTTTTCTCAAAATGTTAGGATAAATGCTTCTCCATTAATCCTAAAATAAAGAAAGCACAACCTGAGTAGAAACTGGAAGAACACAAAAGACTACCTGTTGCACATGCACTTCTGAACATCACCTGCAAACCTACTCTTCCCAACAAGCTCCAACACCTTCCTGACAGGGAGGGAATCCGGCACGGGACTACGGGAAACTCTGGCCTATGAAGGATTTGCAGGTAATCTGGGAGCAATGCCAGTCAGTTGGAGAATGAATGTTCAGAGCTACTTTAGTTCATTCAGAAATCAGATTTTATATTTTTTCTTCCCAATAAATTCTTTTGTTTATCTGGAAAAGGTGGGATAAAATGAAACCAACCTAAAACTCCTTTTAAGCTTCACAACCAAAGGAAGGGAACTGATAACAACATATTCCCTTCCCAACCTGGACTTTGACTACCCACCTCTGGAAACCTGGTATTAACCCCAATATTTGGAAAACAAAAGCTTGAGATCTAAATAATTTTTGCTATGCACTTATTTATGCTAATAAATTACCATAAAACTAGCAATTGGTGTTCAGGGTAAAGGAGAGAATTGAGACAACAAAGATGTTCCTGATACAGTAAGCCACTTAGAAAACGGTAATATTTGAAATTGTCTGGACAGAAGCAACAGACTCTTCGCCAGACTTCATGAGCAAAAATCACTAAATTTGTCAAAATGACTAAGCCCCACATTTCCATCTTTTCCCCTTTTGTTTTATATGCTTTGCATGTCAGACAAATTATCAGGAAAATACTCCTTGTGTGACATTTCATTGCTTAATGCTTTACTGGTGCAGTAAAACAAGACAACTGCTGAAATTATAGGAAAATAAATTTGTAATTTCTTCCTCATTTAGCCATTTTTGAAGCTTGTGTATAGGAAAGTCATTAATGTTATGTCCTCCTATCGATGTTCCAGGCCTTTCAAGGGATAAGTAATGTTTTTTCTATACTCCTCCATGTGACCAGTTAAATTAGACACATTATTTCTGTGCTGTTAGAGAACGCTGATCAATAGACACTTGGAAAGCCCTCTAAAACTAAGTGGAAACACTTCCTCAGTGTCAAAGGGTTCTAGTTTGTGTTTGTACATTGCAAACACTCCCAAATTTTACGGAGTGGGAAGTGTGTACTGTGGCATTTCAGTACTGGCATCAAAATCCCTGACTGTTCATTTCCCTTTAAAAGTACCATCCGGCATTTGGTAGGACCGACCATCACGGAACCACGGAATCACCGCGGTGGTTTCGTGGAAGGAGTCACTGCCACCTTCCCGTCCGTGCCAGGCCTTTTTTGCTGGCTCCTCTCACTGGGCATGACTCCGCTGCCTAAACCCATCAGACCCTGCTCGCAGAGCCAGGTTTGGCACAGCTCAAGCTCACTGAGAACTGTGCAGGCTTTTTCCATCTGTCTCCCCTCGGTACTCGGGCTGCTCCCTGCCTGTCCACAGCGACAGCAGTACCTCGACTTCATGAGTAGGTGGTGCAATACACAAACCCTTTTTCTCCCACCCATTTGTTTTTAATTGCCAAAAATCAAGTGCGTTTCCAGGACCCTCTGAAACATGTAGCTGGTGAGCCCTGCCGTGAAACCGGACTGCCACACGATATCCGTAACACGGGAGTCAGCAGGCTCATGCACCGCTTGCTTTCCAGCCACCAACACTGCATTATAACATTATTTCTAACACTAATAAACCCATTAGCTCGTATCAGTAAATAGCATACGTATTTTTTGTAGAGTCATGCTGCTCTTATTTAAGAATTAATTCAATGCCTCAGACAAACACATTAGCAAGTTCCTTAAACAGTGTTTCATAATTTCTTAAGCAATTATTTTCACATTTTCCAATCTCACATCTTTTCTTGAAAGTCAGAGCTGTTCCAAATCAAACATTTCATGCGCACAAACAAAATTCCTCACACGCATTACTTGAAAAGAGCAGTTAATAAAGTCGTGGCTATGCTAGAGCAATGTATAAATGGTCCTGCCCTTTGCCCTACCACACATAAATGCAAACAAGATAACCAATTGCCCCATACTTTAACACTTCTTTTTAATTTTTTTTCTGTAGAAAGACAAGACCTGGCAACTATGCCCCCAGATTTCTAACGAGGACTCAAGTGGGGCTATCACAAACTTCAAATTACAGCATTTACTGTATTATTTGTGCCGGATCTTCAATTATTTCAGTGGATAATACTGTTTTTCATTACCATTCTTCCTGTTCTATTCAATATTCATCATCTTCCTGAGCACTCAGCAAACCTTTACACAAAACATCCTCAGACCCTCCGGCCCTAAGAGGGGCACAGGTCTGCCCTGGCCTGCAACAGAAGAGGCAGGCACGGTGGGAGCACAGGGGCTGCGCACGGGCAGCCCAGCTCTCCAGCTGGTGAGGGGCAGGGACCTGCCTGCGGGTACAGCCCCCTGGCTGCAGCCGGGCGCTCGGACACTGGGGACAATGGCAGGGGTGCTGAGCAAGAGAAGGCTGGAAGGATTCCTGTGGTTCAGAAGGGAAGGATTAGGTTCAAGTAAATATACTTTATAGCATTTCACTATTTACCAACACGTGTTCACCAGATGTGCAGAACACAGTCACGTACCGAAACGCTCGCAGTGAGCGGCTGCCTGCAAACCACTAATGTGAAAAGTTCTTACTCTTCGGCCACAGATCGCTTTTGGATGAGCTGCTAACAACGGGTGCCAGGCAGTACCCTGCTCTCCTTTCTGCTTTTCAGAAAACTCCCTTGCCCCCACCCTGCCCGGCCAGGAAAGTGCTTACATGTAAACATGGGTAGGGAAACGCGGTGCCCGCCTTCCCGGCGCTGAGCGGGGAGCCCGAGCAGCCACACGGGGACACGCGGAGGCAGCGTCCAGTCTGGCACAGTCCTGCTGCACCCAGTGCGTGGTGCGGGGCCTCGGGGACAGGCAGGCTGCAGACTGGGTGCAGCGATGTGCATCGACTGGTGTGCTCGGGGAGCGGGGGCGGACGCCACGATCAAAGTCGCGAGCCTTGCGCCTCTACTAGGACAGAATTTACTCTGCCGAGCCTGTTCTCAGCTCCTCTGCTGAGGAGGTTTGCTTCCTCTCATGCCAAGATCTGATGTGCTCTTGGACTTCAAAGAAACTTTACTAAAATAAAATAAAAAGAAAGGTCTGAAAATGAGACTTTTATCTCGTTCACAATAAGTGAAAATCTATCAGCCATGTTTTCTCTCAGAATTCTTCATTATTCGCATGCAACAAATTTATGTATCAAACTGAATTACATTCATTCTTCTTAATCCTGTCTTGATAAATGAATTCTTAGTATTATTTACTATAAAGAAAGGAAAAGAGCTAAATAACACTTGAGAACTATCACGCAAAAAGCAGGCAGCAAACACTAAGCTGCACAGGATTCTGAATTAAAGCATCAGGAACAGCTCCGCAGTATCACCGACCTGTCAAAGGCAGAGTTGCCAAATAAATGCAATATGATTGAGAAGATTTACTGTTTCAACGTATGCATTGCGCCAATCCATAATTCTTTCCATAAATCTCCAGACAAATTACTTCAAGAACACACAATAATTAAATATGCACCAAGGCAGAAGCAAACGAGAACACAACACACTCCTACACTCAGACGAGAGTGGTTCTCCTCCACCGCCCGTCCTCCTCCTCCCCGGCTCGGCGCACACCAAGTGCCAACGCCGCGGGTCACCGCGCAGTCAGCACAGTGGGCACCCGGGCAAAGCCAAGAGCCGCACACGCGGCCCAGTGCCTTCCGACCCGCAGTCCGATGCCAGGCTCCCGCAGGAGCCCCAACACCACGCACCACAGACAGGGAAATGAAATCCCGACCAGTGTCAGCCACAAGAACTCCTGAACAGTGCGGGAGGGCACAGGGGGACCAAGCGGACAGGTCTGATCGGGGCGTTTTACAGTCAGCATCACTATTCTCTCCTTCTGCCCTCGAAGCCTCCCAGCTTCCTGCGGCACAAGCTGGGCAGCACTGCCCCCGGACTGTGCCCCGGAGCGCGGTGCTGCAGGCACGCGCTGCCACGCACCATGCTGCCACGCGCCGGTCCACCCATGCTCTGGTCCGAGGGCTGCGGTGGGAGGGTCTGGGACTGGCCTCTCCCTGGCACCCCGGCACGGGGCAGGGCAGGTGCCCACTCAGATGGGGCTTCTCCAGGGAAGGGCCGGCCTGGCTGCGGAGCGGAGGCCACCTTGGTGGCCTCAGCCCAGCCGCCAGGCACGGGCTCTCCCAAGGTGCCTGCGCTTCCACGGAGCGCATCCCAGGCAGCTGCACCCCACGGCCTGCACGGCCAGTTTTAAACGACCTCAGCTCTCGGGAATTCTGACCTGACACACAGCGGCGCGGTGCTGCACGAGCACAGGGCACTCACGCGCCTCCCGACACCTGCCCAGGCAGCCTGCCACCGCGGCACGGCTTGCCTTACACGGCAGCTCTTGTTTAAAGAAGAAAAAAAAATACAATTGTTTTAGCCTCACTTTTTCAACAGCAATTAGAAAAGTATTTTTTGATTTTTAAAAGCTTAGAAATAGTTGATTTCCCCTCGCATTCAGGTACTATAGTCTGTAACTTCATTTCAAATATTTCGGCTGATTTTTAGATCTATGGGTTTCTATAAAAACAGGTTATAGTCCCAGATGTTTTCTAAATACGCAGTCTGTTGCACAACTGCACTATGAAATTCTTAACGGAAAATCCACAGCCCATAGAAAATGCATTTCTGTATAAATTGTAAATCTATAGCTAATACAAACAGTATAATGATCCTAGGTATAAAGAAGCTGCTATGTCACAAATTTCCTCAGCACTAGCACATCTGTGAACAACAGAAAATGACCCAAGACCGTATTATTGGGCTACTGATCTGTGAAATTTCTCACTGTTTTGTAATTATTGCTCTGCTTCCAATTATACAAAAGTGTCAGAACACAGGTGGAAGATAAGCCGTGAAATTCCTCACAGCAAAAACAACTCTATAGATGTCTTACAGAATTATTTCAAAAACGCACAGGAAAAAAAAGACAAGTTGAAAACGGAGGAAGGCACCACTGTGGCAACACCTTTCAGACCCTGTTTCCCATGCAGAAGAAACTGCAAGTGATTACCTGACAGCCGATTCAGTTCCCTAAGAAATTACGTGGGAGATTTCATTTCAGGTGCTTGTAAATACGTGTCCATGTCACAGCATGACAATACTTATACCACGTTTTTTTTATGATTTTGTTGGGAGCAGCAGGATTAACTTCTACATTCACCAGCTTGCTTCCCGCACTCTTTTTTTTCAGTTAAAACCAGATAAAAGCTAACAAAGAGGTCGAACTGCAACGCAGGTTTCAGAAAACTCCCACCGTGTATTTCACCGACCCCCCCGAAACCTGGAGGCTGCGGTGGGAAGAGATGCTGCCCCCCGAGCAACGAGGTGAGGCGGCCGGGAAAGGGGGGAAGCAGCGGAGCGCGGCGCGGCACAGCCGGCCCGCTGCAGGACAGACACCGCCCCCGCGCGGGGCGGCCCCGCGCTGCACCGCACCGCTCCCGGCCCCGGCACCACCGCACCGCTCCCGGCCCCGGCCCCGCGCCACCGCACCGCTCCCGCGCCACCGCACCGCTCCCGCGCCACCGCACCGCTCCCGGCCCCGGCACCACCGCACCGCTCCCGCACCGCTCCCGCGCCACCGCACCGCTCCCGGCCCCGCGCCACCGCACCGCTCCCGCACCACCGCACCACCGCACCGCTCCCGCACCGCTCCCGCGCCACCACACCGCTCCCGCACCACCGCACCGCTCCCGGCCCCGGCCCCGCGCCACCGCACCGCTCCCGGCCCCGGCCCACCGCACCGCTCCCGCACCGCTCCCGCGCCACCGCACCGCTCCCGGCCCCGGCCCCGCGCCACCGCACCGCTCTGCACGCGGCTCTCCGCAAGGCACTTCTGTGCACGGCTGTAGATCTGCTTCCGGCATTCCAGGGGCGTTTATAGGCGAGACTAACATATTTCTCAAACGGTTTTATTCCCTTTATGCTCACCTAGGAAGTGGAATTAGCAGACAGTAAAAACTAAACGCGTATCCGAGCAGGAAGCGCCAACAGCGAGCGGAGCACTGCGCTCCACAGCATCTCCGAGGCTCACCGTGCAGCCCTCTGCCATGCGCTTCATGGAGGGGCCTCCCCGGGCATCTTCTCACAGCCCACCAGCGCTACGCACGCTCCTGTGCACTGGAGTACCAAGAGAAAAATCCCATACAACTTGCATAATTCAAAGAGTTGTTACTTATTTACAAGCATTTATATAAACTCATTTTTTAAAGAAAAAAAACCCGCAACAGTGAGGGAAAGGGAAACATTTGATTAGGAACAATGTGTGGAGGCTGGTGATGATGAAATACTTGTAGCTTTTTGTACGTGCTTCTTAGAAGACTCTGTGGACTTTGCATTCCAGAAGGTCATTCCTCAAAAGAACCCCAGAGGACTCAAAATTTGAGGAGGGAGCCTGCACAGCCACGTGTTGCTCCCTTGGCTCCTCCTGCAACATGACCTTCCCTTGCAGAGCAGCCCTGTTCCCATCCATCCATCCATCCATCCATCCATCCATCCATCCATCTCTCCAGGTACAGCACCTCTGCCAGACACTGCTTCTGCTGCCTTCTCACCTTGCCACACACTGCTGGAACCCGGTGCCATATAATAAACACTTCTTGGAAGTATTACTTCTAGGAAGTTTGACATGAGCCCAGGCCCTCTGAAGGACCAGGGCAGGAGTCCCTGGAAGCCCCAACAGGACGAGATCTCTGGAGCTGAACACCACCATCATTAGTGAGGTGGGCTGCCAAGTCCCACAGATCGACCCTCCCACAGTGGTGCCAACAGAGGGAAATGAAGAGCCATGAGGTTATAGTCACACTGACATGCAGACATGCATTCAGTACCAGGGAGACCTCGTTTTATTATGATGCTATGGCATCTTAAGACCAGCAATGAAGTCCCACTTCTCTAGCTTGGCATATTTTTCAAAGATACCACTATAAAAACAAACTCAAGTACAAAGTAAAATTCCATGGAAAGAAGGAAGAAAAATGGAGAAGATGGAAAGAGGCTGATGAAATTAGCAGAAGAAAATTCAAGCAGAGACTACAGTAAAGGATAAGCCTGGCAAGAAAGCATACTCCAAAATCTCCCGCTCGGCAGCCGGCCACATTGATATACAGCTACAAATTCCAGAGTATTATGACCGTCCCAGCTGCACCAGATCTCCGCTTAGCCTGCCCAGAACTCAGAAAGCTGCACCCATCTCAACTGGGGCCACGCAGGAGGGCACACTCGGTGCGTGTCCAAGCGTGCGTTCGCAGCGTGTTGGTACCGCAACCGTCCCGACACCCTCCAAGACGGGGGCAGCGTGGGGGCGGGGGGGGGGCCGGCACACATCCTGGTGCTTCAGCTCCACCTCCTGGGGACAACTGCCCTTCTGCAAAACCAGCAATTCCTTCAAATTGTTAATGGAGAAGGGGCCGAGAACTAATCAGGCATGTGAATCCCCCCAATATTCAATTCAATTATGTGTCTCTTCCTAAATCATCTTTTTTATTTAACAAAACTCTAAACTGCCACAGCTAATAAGCTCGGAAGAATCAGTGTACACCATTCATTTCTGGGAACAGGCCGATATTTTCTAAGACCCATTAATAATGATGACAGGATTTATGTACAAGATAAATTCAATTCAATTTCCTTTTTCAATTAATGGCCAATTATTCGAACTCAGCTCAACTAAAAATATTACTCAAATATCATTAATCTAACAAAAATTAACTTTACTATTCTCTCACTAATGAACATGTATAATTTTAAGGTAAAACAACACGCTTGAATAAAATGTTGTCTGCCTGCATTTTTAGGACCACTGCTCACTGCTGGAGCCCTCCCGATCACGCTAATTCAGGTTCTTATTATTAAGGACAATGACTCGAGCAAAGGTCCCTCCTAGATCCCCCACTGCAGGCTACCCAGTGCTTCATCTAGCTTAGTTCAAAAGCCATTTTACATCAAAAAACTGCTGGTACAGAGCGCATAGAGTCAAGTAAAAATAATCAGGGAAAACAAGGCATAACCCTTTTCGACACATGAAGGCAATGCACATACTCGTTACCTAGTCCAAGAGAAAATACCTGCATTACTGCAGAATTTGAGCCTTTTTTTACAGTGCTTATCCTCACTTCATCTTTATTGCTCCCACCTGACCCGTGTAACTCTCCCCCTCACTGGGCAGCACTGGGCACTGTGTAGCCCAAGACCACCATGGCACCTCCGAGCTGCCTGTTCCCGCCCCGCTCCCAGGACAGCAATGCCCTGCATCGGTGCGGGGAGACAGGAGCTGGGCTGGATGGCGATACCCCCAAACATGAGCACCCGGGGCAGGGGGACAGCCCGAGGAACTCGCAGTTCCCCCACACAACACCGAGGATTTGTGCCCCGTTAAAGAGGGGACGCAACAGCAGCCCCTTCTAGAGACCGGCTTCTTAGGAGACCCCCACACGCTCTCCATGGACGATGCCTTCGTGATCTTCTGCACGGCAAACACCTCGGCCTCTGTAACCCAACCGCCGATTCGGCAGAAAAACGGGCTGTTGCCTGCTGTGCTCTCCAGTAATAACCCATCTTTGTCCATTTCCTAGGGGGTTTTTAAGGGAACTTTCATTTCAGTAACTACCTCACAGAACTCGAGCTGTGGAAGTAGGCAGCCACATGAGCGCAGCATCCTCTCTCCTTTCAATCCACCTGTATTAGCAGTGCAACTCGGACCTGCGCTTTATGGTGCCCGTGTTCTTTAAACACATCTTTCCAATGTCAGAAACACGAGTTTCTAAAGGCATCCATCTTTTTCCTTTTTTTTAATTCGAAAAAAAATCCACTATAGAATGAACTAATGACAGTGCTATACATCCTTACTAGGAGGAGCAAGCTGAAACTGCAGCACATCAGATACACAGCCCAACAGCATTTTTTCCTTGCAAGGTTATCCATCGGGCTGAGCAAGCAGACAGGCAATTGAGGATTCTCTTTATATTTCAAAAAATAAATCCATACTGAGAAGTGAAGCAACTACCCTACCATGCAGATGCTTCCACAGATCAGCTCAGTGCCGTAACAACCACACAACTCCTACCTGGCACCCTAAAAGCTCGAGACACGAGCTGGTGACGAGCTTGCTCTCAGAGGCCTGGATCACCAGGAGTCCTCGGGATCTGCCTGACTGCAACAAAGATTCTCTCTCAACCTACTGAAACCACGTGTTCAACACAGCAAGTATGCTTTGAACTATGCAGGGGTTTCTTCTGCCTTCTTTTCACAATGAAAAAAAAAGAAAAGAGCATTTGCTAGGCAATATAAAACCTTAATTGAATATTCCAGAAATCAATAAATACAGGGCACCAAACAAAACTAGCTTTGATCTAATTAGAATAAAAATGTCACCGATTATTCTGAGATGTTTTCATATAAAATAATTTGATGAGATTTGATGAAAACGTCAACTTATTTCTGGCTGCTATTCAGTTTCAGCATGAATGCTCTTATTCCAGAATAAAAGTACCTTATTCACAATTAACTTAGGCTACTTGAGAAGTATGCACAGGTAAATGTTCATCAAATCCATCCATTTTTGAGTAACTCTTCACATGTAAATCTTGATGCTTTTCTAATTTACCCCTTACACAAAATATACCAAATACAGTTAACAGAACATAAATGCTAGGAGTTTGGGAAAAATCCATACAAGTGCCAAGACCTGTTTTATTAAGAGTGAAGTCCATCGGGTGTACTCATAAGTAAATACAACAATTGTACTGAATTTCTCAGCTTCGCAGACTTTCACCTGTCTTCTCTCTTCCTTAATTACACATTCTCTAACACAAACTACGACCTACCTTCTAGATTACATTTCATATGACAAAAAAGTATCATGGTTTTAAACAGAGACTTACAGGAGGCTGAATTTTAAAAAGTATTGTCAACCTATTTGGGTATCTGAACATTTCTGGCTAGCACACGAGTCAGTTTGTCCGCGCCAGTTTGCTATCCGTGTTTCCAGTCATAACTGGAACAGCATCGCAGCTGCCTGCTTAGTTAATCTGAAACTTCTGGGAAGCCGTCGTTCTGCTCGCAAAGGCCGTCACCCGCAAACCTCATTCACAACTGCTGGGCACTCTGAACTCCGACGCTGCCATCTTCCCAGAGCTGACAAGCATTAGCTCTAATGTAGCAGCCTTCTGCCCACAGATTCATCTTCAGATTGTTTTTAAATTTTACAGAACTGTGCGTCTCTGAAGCGTGATATGAATTGCTCCATCCACGTGTGTGCACTGCCGGTGCAGCCCCTGCTGCCCAGGCTCACGACGCTCGCCGTCGCTAGCCTTAGGGCAAGAGCTGCTGCCAAAATCTGACTCTCCCTCTCAACCCCTCCCTTAGGGACTGTGAGGGGACCACCCCACTGGGACCAGAGACCCACCGTGGGCTGTCAGCAGCATCTCACACCTCCCTTAGGCTGGACACTTGCTGCTCATCCTGTGGGCTGGGTTTGTATGTTGTGGTCGGTTAGTAAGCTCTGAGTGGAACAGATTCCTGTGCAACTTCATCCTGTCACCAGGCTGGAGGAGGCTTTGAGCAACCTGGTGTAGTGGAGGGTGTCCCTGCCCATGGCAGGGGGGTTGGAACTGGATGGTCTTCAAGTTCCCTTCCAACCCAAACCATTCTATGATTCTATGACCTACAGCAAAACAAAATCAACCAACGGAACCAGTTTTCTCCCTAGTCACGACACCTCCTCCTCTCCCTCCACAAATCCCAAACCTAAAACCAGTCTGGTTTATACCAGATTGGGTATACATGACCATAAATGACAAATGCCTGGTACTAAGCTTTATTTGTGCTTGGGGGGATGCAAAATGAGCCATTTTGATCCTTTACACATAGTGAATTATTAGAGTTTTTAAAACCAAACCACTCCACGAGAGACACCTCGTTACCACACTGCTCTTTTATTTCGCAGCTCTCGTGTAACACACGCATCCCAAGTTGCCTTGAACTGGAAGAGAGAGGCTGCACGCTGAAGGGACAGGCTACTGAACCCCCACCAGATCTCACTGCCAGTCCTAACGCCGCCAAGCTGAGTAACTACGGGCAGCAAAGCCTCATTTAGCTTTGCAGCAGCCAAGCCAAGGAGAGCCCTACCGAAGAAGTGATGCCAGAACTGCTAGAAAAGAGGATACAAAAGCAGCAGGGGTAAAGGTTAGCCAAACTGCAACTACTTGGGCTTCTCTATTTCTAAAGAAAACAATATCATACAATAATATATGTGATAAATGTTTATACTTCAAAGACAGAGAGGTAATAATATCATAATCGCAAGGCTAACATCTGCTGCCAATTCCGTGCCTTAGAAGGGATGGAAAAAAGCCCACAGAAGTTAAAGAACTTTGCAATCAAACAGAACTAAAGAGGAAACAGGGAGACGCATAACATCGTGTGAGCCAAACCACAGTGGAGATAAAACCAAAACTTTACCCTAAATGGACACACCACAGTGGTGAAATCCCCATTCGGATAGTCAACCAGGGCGTAAGTTATATGCACACAAAGACCGAACAGAGGAGCTGAAGAACTGCCAGTTTACATCACTTGTAAAAAAAAAATCATTTATAGGAATCTCTGATTTACGACAGTAGTCTCAGGAACTCAGTATGAGGACCAAGCATGAGGTGTCAAAAGGTAGACTGTAAGTCAACAAAAGTTTAAGAAGCTCAATACAAAGGTGCATCCTCTCTCCGAGTTTTCTGGCTACTAGAAGTCTAACAAGGAGGGCATATAATATTTCCTCTATCATGGGGAGAAAATGCTGTGTGCTAGTGATATAAAGCATAATTAAATAATTGCTCATCTTTTGTTTTTTTTTCCCTTTTCCACACTGAACTGATTCAGCATTATAAGGTTCTTACAGGTTGAAAAGAATGACAGAAAAAAAGCCAGAAACATCATTCTATGAGTCACCTCCACCTTTTCATTACGCTTTTAAAAGTTCTGATGCAAGAACTGAATGCCAGAACACTCGTGGTGCCTTCACCACGTCTGTGTACAG
Organism: Tauraco erythrolophus; assembly: GCF_009769465.1. Taxonomy (NCBI): domain Eukaryota; kingdom Metazoa; phylum Chordata; class Aves; order Musophagiformes; family Musophagidae; genus Tauraco; species Tauraco erythrolophus. Next base: position 397,231 of record NC_141473.1, read on the forward strand.
AGACAAACCCACCATCTTTCTTACGCTCCTTCTCCACTAGCTACGCTTTCAAGGATTGCTTTCCTTCTTGAGCTACGGCAACTGGAAACGCCTCACCAACACACACTGGTACTATGCTCATTGTTATTTGTCTATTAGCAGTGCTCTTACACTCGCTGCCAGGTTGGGGTTACTACCACAGACGAGCCCACCTCTGAAAAGAGCTGAGGGCTCCTGTGGGAAACGGCCTCTATCCTGTGATTGTCTCCATCTGAGACCGATGGAGCCATTTCCTCACCACCCAACACTGCTTTACTGGTACGCGCAGCATTGTTTACAGACAGGCTGTTGCATGGGGCTCCATCAGACACCCTTACAAACCTGTTTTATATCTTTATAGTTACTAGTTCAACAGAGAGTAATTTAATCAAATAATAAAAAACACTTGTTTGGTTAGATCATTTTCCATGGAAAATAATATACTGGTACAAACAGCCTTTCCCACCCCCCCTTTATTGACTGAATGTTGACAGAATTTCTTTTTCCAGGAAGGCCCAGCTTTAGTAAACACAGGATGAGAGGAAAAAGATATGCAAAGCAACATTTATGACAGGAAAGGGAGAATTACAAAGGCGGTTGGGGACTACTGCAAAAAAACATAGTGCCTAGAAAATAACGCTGGTATATGAAACAAGAAACCACATTGTTTCTTGAACTAGGAACTTTGCAAAATACAGAGTTCTTCAGAGACACAAACGAGACACGCTCTAGGATTGCTGTCGACCTCTTTCAGAGCCTTTTTGTCCACCGTAGTGGCACCAAAAAGAAATGTACCTCATTCATGTTAAATAAAGTAACTTCAATACTATAAAGTACTGTCACCATGTTTAAAAACAAAAGTTACAGATATCTGGTTGTAGGTTGTATTAGTCTTCTACACTGTGTTTCCCAAATTAAGATCACAGATGAGTAGCCCTGTTTCCCATAATCACAGAAAAGTCTAGGTCGGAAGGGATCTCTACATATTACCTGGTGTGACCCCCGCTGAAAGCAGAGCAGGTTTGCAGAACCGCCGATAGCCCTTCTCACCGTATCAGGAGGGGCTGCAGGCCCACCACAGCCCTGCAACAGGACCCTGCGGGGTCTTCATTACTGAGCAGGTTTATCCAGATGCGGTTCGGAGCCACAAGAGACTAAACCATGCAGTTCTGTCCTACTGCCCTTCATCTACCGGGACTTCCTGAACATCTTCAGCATGTAGTTTGAACACTCCTGATGGCAGATTTGTCTCACTAAGGCTCAGTAAAGCTGATAATCTTGTTTTTCTCCTCTTTGATGAAAAAGAGAAAAAAATCCTGATATCCGTCTTCCAGTTCCACATAACCTGGGCTTCTGGCCAGAGTCATTAAAGAATGAGTAAATAAAAACCTTTCCAGGTTCTTACTCCCCTAGGACACATGCTTTACATGCTGCCTAGCTGGGGTTTGTGCTCGTGTTGGGGGGCTGTTTTTTCCTTGTTTGAACTGGGTGCCCCAGTCACTGCCTTGGGCTGCAGGGCAGCACCAGCTGACACAGGGCACAGAGCCCCAGAGGCACTGAGCAGTGCCCTGGGCGAAGAGGAAGCTGCTGTCCTGGAGAGAAAGGAGATATCACCCATTCACCTCCGAAGGACTGTTCTTCCTTGTACGATCCAGCAGTGATCACCTAAACAAAGAGCAGACCTGTTCACACATTGTACAGCCCCGGCCATGACCACACAATCACTTCTGCTCTGTGTAAGAGGCAACTCCACACACACGTTTTTACGTTGACCTAAACATCACTCGCATACTAGTGGCATCTTGTGCTCTGGCTCTGCTCACAATCCCACAGGTGAGGGAGCCTGGGAATCAGCCCTAGAGATCCCTAACACAAGTCTGGAACGCTCACCAAGCCATCGCCAGCTCATCATGCTGCAGAGCTGGCACCACCTCAGACTGTCAGAGTAACACGTTTTCTTGAATGGAAGGTAATTCTGATCCACCAAGAAGGTTAATTGTTAGAGGGAAAAAAACTTGGACAATTGTTTTAAATAATGAAAAGACTTTCTATGCATTCTGGCGTTCTACTCATTTTTAAGTGGATGCCCTTCTGTGAAATCAGCATATACATGTCCTACAAAGTAAACGCTCTTAGTAAAGATGTAATCCTCACCGTGGTGGAAACAGCTCACACCCCCACACCAATCAAAACCCCCCCAAATAGTTTAATAGAAGAAATTCATCATCTGTTGAACTAAACTTGTGAAAGAAGGAAGTTTACCGTAAAATGTTCCTGTGATTTATAGTTCTCATCCAGGTAAACTCGGGCTCTGTTGTAGTCTTTCATTGCGTCACTTGATAACAGTTCTCTAAAAGAGAAAGAAGAGATTGAAAACACAATGGGAGACACAAAGATGCTCAGTGCTTCAGTGTTGCTCTCTGTACTGTCATGTCCCCAGCACCACCCAGAGGAACCCGGCTTTCACCTCATCTCGGCACGAATTTCAGGGATGAAAGTCTCCCGTGGCACGGCTGTCTGCCTGCAGGCGCCGACCACACTTCAGCTACACTTTCTGCATGAACCGTGAAGTTCCCAAGTGCCGTTGGGACACAGCTATGAAGGACTCCAGACTCTAAACACCACAAAATTCCACGCCATCAAGTGATTCGTGCTAAAGGCCCTGTGGTCCCCACTCTGGAGCTTTACTCTCCTGCACCCTGTCCTGCCGGCGGGAGCAGAGAGCTCCCGGCAGGGCCAGACACCTTCCCGCCTCGATGGAGAGCAGCGGCGGCAAAGCGGCGGTGCGAGTCGCACGGGCAGCGGTACCCGGCGCTGCCCGAGGGGCTCTCGCAGGCGGCTTTTGAGCAGCCGGGCGCGTCCGGCGGCCGTGAGGAGCGCGAAGGTCACAACGCTCCGGGGTCGGGATGAGCTTCGGTGCAGCGGAACGAGCCCGGCACGCTCTGCCCTGCCCGCGGTGCCTCCCGCGGGAACCGAGCCCGCCCTCCCCGCACGCTGCCGGGGCCCGGGCAGGGCGACCCTGCTGCGCCCCCGCCAACGCCCGCCGTCCTGGAGCAGCCGCCGCCGCAGAGCGCGTCCTCCGCCGCGCCCGCCGGCACCGCCCGCCCGCCCGCAGCAGAGGGCGGCGCTGCCCCGCGCGGCCCGCGCTCCCTGGCGCCGGCAGCCACCGCGCCCGCCGCCGGCAGAGGGCGCTGCCGGCCCGCCGCGGGGCGGGGCGCTCCGGGGCGCTCCGGTACCGCCCTCCGCCGCCCCGGGCCCGCGGCGCTGTGGCTGCCCGTGACCTTCCGCAGGCGACGGGCGGACGGACGGTCGGACAGCGGCCCGGCAGAGCGCACGTGCCCACGGCGAAAGCACCTGGTGCCGGTGCGAGCTGCACCTCGCTGGGCAGCTGGGGCGGGGGGGCACAACCGGCCGAGGGTACCCCGGGAAGCTCCGTCCCTGCGGACGGGTGCCCCAGGCCGGCCGCCTTCGGGAGCGGCGTGCGAATGAGCCGGGCCCCGGCGGCTCGGGCCGCTGGCCCCGAGCGTTCTCGCCGCCATCCGTGCACACGCGGCAGCTTCCACGGGAGCGGCAGCACCGGCAGCTGCCGCGGGCAAACACGTTCCCACGGCCTCGCCTCGAGCTGCTCCCGCCTCACCGGCTGCTCCCCGGGCAGAAAGGGCTGCGCTTCCCACCGCTTCCAACCCTGGGCACTGGATGCGCTGACGGTTCTGGCGGGGCGCTCAACGCTCCAGTTAAAACCCTGAACTTCACACTCTGACTTACAGGGTCAGTTTCTGTACCTCAGGCGTGCTTCGCTCACCCGTCTGCCACCCACCTTCCCCCTGCCACCCCACCTTCCTTCCAGCTCACACCATTTTCTCAGCGTCACCAGCTATTAAAAACGCCACCACTGGACGGCACTGGGATGCACCTGCCACAACTCCTGCCCAGAAGCACAGCCATATGCCGTTCAAGTTCGGAGCCTGAAGGTGCTTTCCAAACATGAAATTGATTGCCAGTCATAATGAGCTTCATCTCAGAGATGACACAAAAGGGAGATATATAGCCCATATATCGCAGGATTATCTTGCCAGGACATGGCCAGTTACTTTTCCCAATTTCTTAAACAATACAGAGCGTAAACATTTGCCGTGTCACTTCCTTCTGCAAGGTCATATGACACGCTGAAGTTGAAAAATATTTCAAAGCTTATATACTTTACACATCTAATGACTTCTGCTTACAATTATATACCATGTTACATGTTATAACTTTCCAGTTACTTACTTAACAAACTTGTCCACATGAGACATGGAAGCTTCATAGTTTTTTCCTCCAAATTCTTGGCAGTGTAAAGCCATGAAGTGGGGCTTGTGTGCATGTACAACCTGAAACAGAGAAACACACATTAACAAAGTCGTACCCACAACTATTACCATACAACACAAATGACACAAATCCAGATGTGTTATTTCTGGAAAGAGGACTATCAGCTGTTTTCTGAGAAGTAACTGGCAGAACAGTAATAAACAAACCATCATTTGTTATGCACATAAAGCTCATAATACACTAATTATCTCAAATATTTTTACCTAATATTTTTTTCTTTAACTATGACTTAGTACTTAGCAAATATGTAACACCTTCCAACTCACCTCAAAGAGGACCTAACACCTTCAATACAATCAAAACATCTCCTTGTCCGGGAGTTGGAAGAGTTCAAACACCTGAATTAATTTCTTAAGTCGTTTTGGTTTTGTGTTTTTGGTTTTTTTTTTTTTTTTTCCCCCACTTTTACAAAATATCTCGAATTAGCTCATGACAGAATGCTGATTAGCTGACACATTTCCTATGTTTACTTATGGGGTATCTTACTTACAAAAGTGTTTAAATAACACACACAATGGTATCTGTACACATGTATAATACAGGAGGTCTACCATGTTATTTCAGGTGTTCATCCTGCATAATGCAGGTATCAAATACTAAATAGTCAGCATTAGGATGCAATTTTCATACTAAAACACCTCGAATGTATACTTTTTTTGTCATGTACCAAATCAAACAGTCAGTATATATAAATTTGCTGCTGCATTAAATGCACGTTCAGTGTTATTTTGTCCTAATTTTCTCTGTGTTAACTATTTTCACCATTGCAAACACATCTACAGATGTCTCTGGGTTGATACTGAGTCTCTACTGCTTGCATTTCATGTCTTGTCTTGCGATTTAATAGACACAAGCTACAGAACCATTTCCATTTCTTAAAAGGGTAACTGAAATAATCAAGTACGTGCTGGTGCAAACATACAGGGTGAATAACACGTTAAAAATCTGAAATACAATTCACTTATTTTTCTACTCGGTGGGACTCGGCGGTCCCACCAGCACAAGGGCCACGTTGTCCGCGCAGCCATTCAGAAGAACAGTCCGGTTTCCATGAGCTGCTTCGACCAGAGTAACAAATTAACTCCTCTCTCCGCAGGCTTTGGCGCCGGCAGGTCCGGGGTCTCTGCCCCGCGGGGCCCACAGCATCCTCCCCGGTTCTTGTGCTGGGGATGGGGGGCAGACAGATGTGCAGGAGGCGGGCATGGCTTCTGCAAACATTTCTAACTTCAACACACCGCGGTGAAGAATAACTGAAAAAGTAACAGGGACAGCTTTCCTTCTGTACTCATTTTTTTGCTGCTGGTGCCCTGGAACTCCAGAAAGGACAGACATAATAAATCTTTGCGGTCACGCTTTTAATTATGTAACTCAACAGTGACTAACTTTACTGTAAAAATGTTTCTTTCAAACCACAGTAGAGAGAAACTGTCGTCTGATCTGATAACAGTGCAAAATTCCTCATTCCTGAACATGCAAATAATCTCGTTAGAAAATCAAGCTCAAAAGCAATGAATTAAAGATTAGCAAAACATGAAATGCAGCACGTTTGCACTGAGCAGAAGGCAAACAGCAATCCCATCTCTGCTTTTAACTACCACCTTTTCACGACAGCAACACAGCTGCTCGGCTGCGCTCCGGAAGGGACTGGCAGCCAGGCTGGCTGTGACCGTGGCCGAGAGCACCAGCAGGCGACAGTGCCCACCTCTGCTCGAGGGACTCCGCAGAGCATGTGTCCCACGGACCCGTCGGGCGCGACAGGGCGAGTCACCCACAAGGTCCTACCACCCACTGGAGGCACGTCGCGTCCCAGGGATGCCCCTTGGGCACCGCTCTCCATCAGAGCCTGGAGTGAGCGCCCCGGGCTGCCAGGCAGCCGCTGATCGGAGTGTGCCCGCAGCGGGGCTGGCAGGAGGGAGTAGCCAAACAAGCAGCAACCCGACGTGGGCACGGGGACGCCTGGCAGTGGCTCACAAACACTAATGCTGACGGCAGTAAGGCACACGACTACATACAGATCAGGTAGTAAATTCAGCAAATTACAGCGTTTCTAATCTAACCTAGGTTAGACTCGCCAGAAGAAGATAACAGCCACTGGTTTCCGAGTGATTTCTGACAAGTCACTTCCTCTTCTGTACCTCAGCTTCCCCATCATCGAAAGAAATCTTGACACGGACCTGCTCGGTGAAGCATTTTGAGGTGAGCTACTGACAAGTGTTACTATATAAAGGAAAAAAGTAAATACTCCCTCCCATATACAAGGTTGTGGATCTTTGTGCGCTTCAGTTAGCTCATTAATGCTGGTTTCTGCCTAACGATGACATGTAGCAATCTTGCTTTAAAAACACACCATCAACAGTAAGGACTGAGAATGAGCTAGAGCAGAACCCAACGGAAAGTGCGACTGAAAAAAACTAAGTAAGCAGACTACAGAACAGACGGCTAAAAAAAATATAATAAAATACCTGGAATCCAAGAAAGTTTACCCAACTGGGATGTATATCAAATACATAATCAAAGGAAAAGTATGTACAACTGTAAGAGCTTACATTAACACCAGCTGATATTATAGATTTACAAACAATTAAGAGAAAGCTTTGCTGAGGAAGTTTTTCTTAAGTATCTTGTCCAACACCAAACATGGCACTGAAAAGGACCTATCTCTGAAGTGGTTTTGAACACGCAAAATGCGGGTTTTGGCTACAACTACCAACATTCAGGAGAGAGGTTTCATCTTCCAAAAAGTCTAAATGTCTACTTTGATTTTCAGTGAGAGCTGTTAAACAGAAACTTGAGCCACACTAAGCTGTGGAAACAAAGTCCAAGACGAACGTATCATAGAATCATAGAATGGTTTGGGTTGGAAGGGACCTTAAAGATCATCCAGTTCCAACCCCCCTGCCATGGGCAGGGACACCTTCACTGAGATCTGGCTGCTCAAAGCCCCATCCAACCCAGCCTTGAACACTTCCCAGGACAGGGCATCCACAGCTTCTCTGGGCAACCGTTTTTTTTAAAAAATCTTGACACTTAAAGGCATTCAACTCTAATGAACCGTGGGTGGTGGGACAGGTAGGGAGCAGCTTCCCTGGCACTCCAATGGACAGGGGCACGCACATGGCCTGTGGCACACCATCCTGCCCACGGTGCAGGGGAGGCTTTGCCCTTGTACTCATGGCACGGTGCGACATGGCAGAACGGAAACAAGTGTCCCCACACAGATGCTCCTTTCTTCCCTAGGACAACGTGTTGAAGCAGCCAGCCTCACCCGCGGGCTAGGAAACAAGCTGCACTTCGCAGCAGCGTCGTGCGCCTTGACCTGCACAAGCCAGGACCATGGCGGTCTTGCATCAGCCCATACCACTCCTGAGTGCTCACTGGCTGCAGAGATCAACTGTGCCAGTACGCTCATCTTCCTGCAGCACGATGTGTCTAATTTACCATCACTGTAAGAAACACACCGTCCTGCAGAGCATGAACCCTCTACGTATGGAGCAGAAGGTGTGACATCCAAAAGCGTGAGGACCACGTGCCTTAAGGGACCACCTGCAGCCTGCAATCACAGTCTCCACCAGCAACCAACCAATAATCCAGCATCTGTATGAAGTTTAAATGGCTAGTTCATTTTCTTCACTATCTTGGAGATAAATATTAACCAAATATAGCTTGTGATGTCGAACTTCACAACAGTTCGTTTGTGGTCCCTAAACAACATGCAGTCCCAACCCTCCATGTGCTTTATTGCTCCAAATCAGTTCTGGCTTCCTAGTCCTGATCTTATCTACTCGGATAGCTCTGTGAAATTACCATAATTAGAAAACAGTTGTAACTATTTAATCTTGTAAAGCAAACATATCCAGCTCTTATGTTTCAAAGCAACAACACATCCAGTAACTGCTTATTGCGAGCACAGCAAAAACGTGCTGGCACATTGTGTGATGCATTTTAACTGCTGCAACAGTTTGCTTCACTAAGATCTCTTCTTACACAGCTAATAAAACAAACCAGTAAGACAAAAGTGAAAGAAACAGTTTCAAACAGGATCGAGGCATAGGCTGTCTCACATTTATGAACGATGAGTAACAGGGAGCCTTGAACGTGGGGACCTGCCTTGGGAAAACACTGGAGAAAAACTTTACTGGGCTACAGCAGCTGCAACAGAAAAAATTTCCAGGCGCTTAACTGAGATGCAGGACACAGAGTTTTTTGTTCACGTTCAAATTCTTGACAGCTTGAAATCACCACAGGTATTAAAAACAAAAAATTAACAAAATTATATGCCATTTTTTAAATTCGGAAACAGTATCGGCTGAACAGCAAGAGGCCTTCATGGCATTCCTTGCAGGTTAAACCACAAAAACACACCTGAATATTAGTTACATCCTCTCATATAATAAATACCCTCCAACTAAGAGCAAACTGGCTCTGCTTCATTACCTTTTACTAGTTTTCTACTGTTATGAAAGAACAAACAGTACATAATAATGAGCAATAAATACTTCAGAGTTGAAAACTCACAGTTGCCAGAGGTTAAAGAGCACGTATGAGATCACACAAACACTGAATTTGCATCTAGGGTAGCACAATGTTTTTACAAAATTGGGCAATCTCTGGATACACAAAAAGAGGTAAAGGAAGCCGCAATTATCATTTGTTTTTTGGGATAGAGGTAACTGTGCAAGATGAGCCAAGGTAGTTAAGTACAAATATAGAACTGGTGAAAAAATACAGAGTCAACCTCTCTCCATTCCTGTGGGTCCTGCGGAGAGGGGACAGGTAAGGGGACAGGGTGGAGGAGAGTGCCCCTGCGGTCGCAGTGCCTCGAGCCCCGCGTGCCGCAGGGCAGAGCGGGTACAGGGCTGCTGGGGCTGCGACGGGAGCTGGGAGGGGACGCAGCCCCGTGCCGCACAGCTGCCCACCTCTGCCAACGGCCAGCCGGCTCTCAGAGAGGCTAATGCGTGCACAGAAGTGCAGGCATCATTTACAGACCTTGAGCCAAGCAAGGCAGAACAGGAACTTGAGCCCTGATCTCCCATATCGAGGACCACTTTTTTTTTAAATTAATAATATAGTCAAAATATGAGCTTTAGTTTCCTTGTGAACTGTGAAATATGTACAAATCAATTTAGCATTTGTGGTCCTAAAGCATTCAACGTATTTGCAATTTCTTTAAGTTGGAAGAAGAAAAAAAATGCAAAGAAAAAAATTGTTTACAAGTGCACAGCCAAGTGGCAGCAGTCCCGGTAAGTCTGCTCCTTCTATTTCTGTATTTGATATTAACTGACAAACCCAACTTGTAGCTCTTGTCATGTGATTCAAGAGACTCTGAGGACAGCTATAGTGGGGTTTTTTTGGTTAAAGCATTTGGAAATTCCCTGTCACTGAGAAAGGGTCATCTTCTATTGACATGAGACATCTGACGTTACACATCAGCCATAACAGAAGAACGTTAAAAGCTGAGGATGTTCCTCTGTGCCTGAGACACGCTGAAAATAGGGTTGCCTATGGAACTTGAATTCAGTCCTCCCATCCAGGAAAAATGAGTTGCGTTACCCATAGTTTGGCTACATGAACCACCTGACAGACGTGACCCAGGTTGTTAAAATATTTTGGCAGCAAACCCTCTGCCTTGCTTGATGAGAAGCGGAGAGCAGCGCAGCACGCGAGGCAGAGGACGGCAGCAAGAGCACGAAGGGAGTGGAGGGGAAGGGGATTTAGCACTGCCATGCCAGCACGGGTCTGCCCTGGTCCCCACGGCACGGCAGTGCCAGGCAGGTGTCGCCGGCTGCTCTCCAAGGGAGCCGTTACTCTAACGGTCCTCATCCCATAAGCGAAGTGAGCCCGGCGCCCGATCTACAGCGGGGAGAAGTGCTCCCCACCCTGCGCCTGCCCGTCAGAGCTCTGCTTTGGGGGCGTAAAGTCTTCACTTCAAGGAAGAAAAGCTTGTGTGGAGGGGTTAATACTATGGCCTCAACGCATCGTTTGAGCATCCACAGCTGAACATCACCTCTGGTACGTTCCCACACCACATGGCGACCACAGCCAAGAAAGTCATCGTCGAGCAACCGCTACTTACACCTTAACGGAATTTAACGGCATGCAGTAAGCTAAGGATAGGAAGAGGCTGACCTGCAATTACCCATCAGATACACACAGCGGAGATAACCCCATGAGCGGCGTTTTGAGCTCTTCACTGATAATGATACTGCAGGGTCATTCTGAGTAATCCCTTAAGGGCTTTTGCTTGAACCCATACAAAGTCATGCAGGACCACTATCATCAGTCAGGTAAGCAGCTTTACACCCTCCCCTATTACTCTGTCACTTGAGTTACTGGAGCAAGGATGCCCGCCTCCTTGCCCTGCTGCTTGAGGGGGGGGGGGCGGGCAACACCCCCACAGTGTTCCCAGATCCGCGCTCACGGCAAGGCTCCGCCACAGCCACAGGTCAGGCTCCCCAGCTCCGAGACACCCACACTCCAGCTACCCAGCATCCTCACCCGTTTGCTGTTTGGGCTGTGTGTGCCATTCCAGTGCCCCTCCTTCCCTGGCTCAGCTGGTGTCTCCCAGGGGGAGCTCCTTGGTGTGCCCACTGCCAGTGCTGTCGTGCCTGCCTACCCCCTCAGCCCAAACACAACCCTCCAAACGTGCCAAAACCAGAACTGCCGGGTCCCTGCTCCGAAACCTGCAGGCAGCACGGTGTTGTAAAGAAACTGCTACTACCAGCACTTATTCTTTCAAATCAGAAATGAGGATTTTTCTAAGTCTCATTTACAGAATGAGGAAATGTTTTTTTCTGGAGGTTTCCTCCAAAACTCAAATGAGGCACATCATGGAAATTTTCAGCTTAAGCAGGTAGATTTTTTACCCCCCCCCCCCAAAAGCATATGTGACAGAAAACAGTCAGAAGGGTTAAGTAAGGGAAAACCATGTTTCCAAATACAGGCTGTGCTTATGCATTAACGCACACTATAGAAAAAGGAACCAACACAAACCAGTAAGGTGGGGCGTACACCGCAAGACATGAAAGCTCTGAATGATCCTCCCTGAGCAGCCACTTGCCATGCCACGGCTCCCCCAGGACACGGCACCTACGGCGTCGCCGCAGCCGCAGCCCAGGCAGCAGGGAGGCCGGGAGCGGGCTCCAGGGAGCAGCCGCTCTTCACCACCTCGCCGCTCGCCCGCCGCCGCGAGAGAAGGGCTCTGCTCCGCGGGGACAGCGGGGACCCGCCGTTCCCGTTGGCGGGCACAGGGGACAGCGTGCCAAGTCACAGCTTCTTGCCATAAAAGACCAAGCGGAGGGAAGCAGTGAGCATTGCAGTCCTATTTCTGCTCACGATAGGCACAGGATGCCGCACGTTTCCGTGATGCCAGGGCCGGGCTGGCTGCCTGGCACCCAGCACAGGCGCGTGCCCCCAGCAGCTGTCCGCGCTCGAGGCTTCCTGCCGGAGCGGGGTCGCTCCCCCAACCCACCTGCAGCGAGGCTTCGGCTTCGCGACACGTCCTACCGCCCGCGCGGGCACACGCCGTCCAGCGCAGACAGGCGCCGCTGCCCCGTTCCCGGGCTGTGGGTTCCAACAGACACAAACCCCACACAGCCCCGCCTGGGCAAAACGCACCCACCTGAATGCGCCAGGGCTGCTGGGGCTGGAACTGAGCACTGCAGTCAATCCCCCTTCCTACTTAAACACGATTAAGTCCACCGAAATAATTAGACAACCTTTCTGAGTGGCTGTCAGGCTTTTTTTTAAGTGTTGGGTTTTTTCCCCCCTTTCTTCTTCTTTCTTTAAAAAGGGTAATACAGAAAGTTTCCATGCAGCAATACCAAGATGACCTTTAGCTTTTAGGTAAACCTTTAACTTCTATAACACTACAAATAAAGGCTCTAAATACTCTCAAACACATTAAGCAACATGGAAAATTGCATTAGGGAAAAAAAACCTTCTGCCTCCACATTTTCATTTAAAATGACCATTGCCATGACTGCTGCACACAAAGATTGTTACTAAAATTAGTAAAGATTCTCAACAGCTCTAACTCCTGAAGTCTTCCTGCCCCAAACGTCAAACCCAACGCAGCCAAAGAAAGTACAAGACATAGGAAAGGAAGGGGTGAAAAAGAAAAAAAAAAAAATCACTAAGCAAATAAATAAGTCAACAGAAGTCCTTGCTGTGTGCCCCTACGGCCCTCCCTTGCAAACAGCTTCTTGAATGCTCTTGAAGCTTCTTGTTCCCTACTTTTCCCCTGTGAACTGGCACTAAGGCTGTGAGCCCGAGTACCGGGCACTTGACACAAGTGGGACAATAATCCGATTTGCATGTTCTGTGGATACTCTACCATTTGCATAACGTCTAGTTCATCAAATCATCCAATTTCTTGTTAAGCACTAAGCCCTTCCCCATCACACAAAAAACGCTCCAAACCACTGTTCTCACAGTGTGTTTTCACTCTCCTCTGAGCAGCCACTTTCCCTCCGTGTCTCCGAGGTATGTTTCCAGAGAATTTTTACTGAAAAGAGGACGGGAGTCCAAACCAAAATTGGAAGAAGACCCGAGTTACCAGTAACTATCCACAGTTAAGAAATGGGGCATAAACACCAGCATTAGGACTTCACTAAACTCTGCCTCATGGTAGGGAGGGTTTTTCCCCTCGTTCACTATGATTTCTGATCAAAGCCCAGCATGACACACTTGCTTACAACTCTCTTATCGTGATTCCAGTGGATTGTTTTCAACCGCATATATTTTCTGCTTCGAACATTAGAAACTGGAGGAAGCTCTGCGAGCCCCAGGATTCAGCAACCTCCTTCCCCCGTAACGCCTGCTTCCAGTGCCAAGCGCACAGATTTGCTGCTGGGAGTTGCGGAGCGCTGCCCGGAGGATGACGCGCAGGACGGCACGTTATGGAACGGCCCGGTTCCTTCGGCAGCGCTCCAGCTGACGACAGGGACAGTCACAGCACGGGAGGCAGGCGAGTTTCCTACCCACGGACTCATTTTGCTGCCTGTACCCATCACTCAGCACTGCTGTAGCAAAGCCAGGCTGGCACAGCTGCCTCTGGACATCCTTCCAGAGCCACCACGCGACATCCGTAACGATCCCGCTCGCCTTTACAAAACCCTTACACGTTTCTCCAGCTCGACACACCAACCAAGCATGCAACGTGCCGAGCTGTTCCAGAACACACTGACAACCTCCTGCTTCTGCTTTTTAAGTAAGGGGTGGGGGGGAAACAAGGAAAGTCTCTTCTAAAACCACTTAAGACATAATTCCCACCCCTTCAAAAAATTTTAGTGGCCTAGAGTCTATTCTGACCAGCCACTTGAAGGGGCTGCCAAAAGCATCCAAATGAACATATGTTGTTGGCTTCATACATTACAAGATCTGCAAAATGTGATTGTCTTATCACTAGGGTCTGAAAGAACATAAAACACAGCCTGCAAATCCACAGCATTTAAAATAACCGACTACGCTACCAAGATGATCAAAATTCTTAAGGGTTATGATCAAATTGTTTAACGAAAGGGAAGATTCAGAGATTTTATGATTATTACAAAAAAAGACAAATATGCTGGAAGAAAAATGGTGGTTTGTTTACTAACCATTTGGGTAGGGTGGTTTTAAGGGTATTACAGTAAAGTTTCACCACTACATGCACTGGTAGCCTGACTGTCGCAAATCAGACACCAGTTATGTCAAAAGTCCATCTCAGAAAATCGCGTTTCCTATTTTAACATCAATTCTATCCATAGCACACTAAAAGTTGTTCTAAACCACCTTCTTTTGACCACATTCGAAGCAATGCAGTTGACCTATTTTTAGGTTTGAAGTCACAGACATCACCTAAGATTTCGCTATGACACAGGACTCTGCCTTTTCAAGTACAAGCACATCTTCTTTCAAACAAAGACGTTTTCAACAAAATCAGCTGTGACCAACAACTGGAACGGGACTTTGAGTGAAGCTCAGAGAGAATCAAAGTTGGAATAAACGGAGCTTGCTTACACCTATCAAGAGGCTTGAGTAATGTTTTAATCTACACACAACCCCTCTGCAGAACAGAGACACCGATCTTCTCTCTGTCGGGACAGCAATCACAAGAACTAACTCCATACTGAAAGCGAAGACCCTGCAAAGGTGTCCAAGGTCCCACCCTGCACAAGGTTCCACTTGCCTTCCCGAGGGGCAGAGAAGAGCGAGTCGTTTCACTACGGAAGCGCTTGCTGTCGCCAAACCAAACCTTTGGCCATCGCGGTGCGGGGGCAGCTCAGGGCCCTGCGGCAGCGGCACAGGCACGCACCTCGCCAGCCAAGACGGGCCCCATCCAGCGTCCTACCCGTGCCACAGGACACAGCACACTCTGTGCCTTCACTGGGCACGGGCTTACGCTCACCGTACTCCACTTTATGCATAAAGATCCACATCACGAATGGATTTATCTCCATCTACGGCAGCAGTGCTGCATGTAGAGAAAGTACATTTCTGCAATGTCTATGGCTACTGATGGGTATTTAATAATTTCCATAACCCGAATGGCTTCCTTGCACAAAGACAGACTGCAACAAGGAACAAAGAAATGAAGGAAAAATTTAATCTGTTATTGGAAGTTCTAACCTAGCCCCCCTCTCCCAGTCAAAGCATGTTTTAGATAACGAGCACACGTAACTGCTCACTATCCCTTCCAACCCCAAGCTTAACACCTGAAAAAGTGACTTCTGAGACGGGTGCCACCTCATTGAGTGCTCCTTCTTCTCTTCTCAAAGCAAAGAGCAAAGCACAGCTTGTACCTTCTCTACTCCAGAGGTAAGACAGACAGACTGCAGAAAATCACCATGTGGCCTTCGTCAGCCTCGTTAAAAACACTTTCCCATTCTTCACCAAAAAGGGTGGGGTTCTCCAGCACACAGGAGGTCCTTCAGCTTTCAAGGCTTCGCATCCTAAATTCAGCCACAGAGAAGGTGCCAGCTCTGAACTCGGCTTCCCACAGTGCCACCACCCCCGTCCTCAGGCTGTGCCACGGCAGGACAGCATCACCTGCCCACCTGCACCTTCCCGGATCCCAAACCCTGCACCCGGAGCGGGTGGGCTCAGAAGGGGAGGGCACGAGCAGGGGTGGTACAGGTACAGGTAAAGCCTGGACCCCGCCAAGGGGGGCCGGGAACAGGCAGGGGATGGAAACTCCCGACCAGCAGCTGGTTGGAGGGAGCTGACTTGCAAAACACTACGAGTGAAGCAGAAATACTCCTGGCTGCCTTATTTATGTTTACAAATCAAAAAGCTAGTTCAGTGATGCCCAGTCAAGAGGCAGTTAGATGCAAAGTTTGATTATAACCACAGAAGAAGAAAAAAAAACCCCCATAAAAATCCACTTGGCCAATTATTGAACTGCCGTATTTCAAGACGGCGAGTTCCTGAAGCTTAGCTTTTGGATATGAATTAAACAAATAAAACTCTCCCACTTTCCTATAGGACAGGTATTTTTCTGGCTTCACAGAGGAAACCTGAAAACACAAATTGGAGGAATTCCAAAGCCAGAGCACACAAATCACAGATTCAGATACTCTGTGCTCCTCCTGAAAACTATCACTAATTGACAGCAGATGTTCAGAAAAGTCTATACTTCCAAACAACCACCACCTTAGCCTACACCAAAGCAGAGGCAGAAGGCTCGGGGAGATTACATCTTTCTTTAGGTTGCCATCACACAAGCACACGTATTCTTCATGGACTACCTCTGGGAGGGGGGTGGAGCACGGGGAGAAAAGGAGGAACCCGGGAGAAGAGCAGACATTCTGTTTCTTTCTGCTTTATAGGTTAACCTAAAAAACACTAAAGTTAACACTGCAAAGTTAACACAGAAGGGAAGGAACACAGATTCCTCAATCGTTTGGTGAATGTTTTTGATGATACTGTGTTTTAATTAGATGATGTACTTTGATCAGTTTGCTAAGCATTCAGGGACAGGTGGATGGATGGATGGATCCTGCAGAAGCCTGTTCTTGTTCCTAAAGCATCTTGCTACTAGAGCACTACCGGAGATGTCAACTTTCTTTCCCTACTACTTCTTTTTTGCGAAAGCTGGCTGGCTTTAAGCCTTCCTGTTTATCTACATGTAATGAGAATACAATACCTACAGCTTGTATCATAAGGCAAAGCACTACGAAGCCCCAAAACGAATATTCACCCACTGGATCAAATGGAAAAAGCCGAGCAGCGAGGAGGAAAAGCTTCACTATAAATTTAGCGATGGGAAACAAGCAAGTTTCTGAGATCCCAGCCGCTCTTTCCTCCTAGGAGCCTGGTGTCAACAAGGCATCAAGGGCGCTGCCCATTCCAGTGCAACACGACATGCACAGGAAAGGCTCCACCACCATGTCCCCTGGGGAGCACGCCAAAAGCCAATACCTATAAATATCCGGAATTCAGTTCAGTTGAACTCCTCCTTCATTTTGGTTTACTCTTCCTTGGGGCAAAACCAGCAAATGACAGCGAACTGGCAGGAAATTACCCAGTATTTGAGAGTTAAATCAATTTTAAACTACAAAGTCAGATGTCACCCAAAATGCAGGCTCCAGTTTTACAAGACTGGAGATGGATGAATCCAAAGAAAACAGATCAGACAAAACAACATCTCAGCTGTATCAACTGTCAACAAAAACAATCAAGTAGCACGGTACTTTACAGGCTGCTACATTGTGAGCTGTCAATTAAAAACAGCCCTGAAAGTTTATTTAAATATTTTTTTCCTGTTTGTTTTCTTGGACAAACTGTTTAATATAACAGCTTTAGATCTTCCATGTTTTTCATGTTAATAACGCAGGATATATTTGTGAATCAATGGCAGAAGTTTAAAAATTTTAGCATGTGACAATTGATATTTTAGTCCTCCACATGCTACCACATTCTCAGAACTGCATACAGCATGTAATCGACGATAACACATACATTAAGTGACTTGTATTTACCAATCACAGCAATTAAGACCCTTTATTTTAATTTACTGGAACTTAAAAACAAGCTCCAAAAAAGCTCCTTCATTGATAGGTTCTTGGATATGAGTTCAAAGACACGTTGTCATTATGGGTTTAATTTCCAGAAACTTTTTAAACTTACAGTGGTAATAGTGCGTCCTTTTTTGTGGAGATCACTTTGACTGCTTACAAAAGGATTCAGCTGCAGAAGTTACGCAAACTGTATTGACACAACTACATATGCAAATTGAATTCCTCAGAAGAATGGAAAAAAACTGTGGTCTGTGGTTTCTCTGGGTTTCGAGTTTGCGAAGTATCATCAAGAGTCATTTTCCAGTACTTCTGACGATCTTCAATTTGCAGAGGTTTTCAACAAGGCATGCAGAATTCAAATTAAAAAAAAATAAATCTGCAGTTGTACCTTTGCAAGGCTGCTACGCAGCCTCGTATCAGGACTGCGCTGTGCCACTGGTGGTACGAGCACGTCAGTCTCTTCCCTAGGGAGCTTTTAACACAGTTCTAGTCCACTTCCTACTGCGTGTGAACGCAGCGTGAACAGTCACCCTGCTGCACACGCTGGGGAGAGGAAGAGGGTTCAAGGCTGCCGGACGGCTGTTCCTCAACGCACGCTCAGGACCGCCTGTCTGTTACCAGCAATGAGCAGAACCCGTAACCTTCCCCTCTCTCCTCTTTTTTCTTCTTTTTCTGTTAAATATAGCTTTCTCCAACCACAGATGCAGCGGCAAGGAGAGGGAGAGTGGGTGCAGCTGAGGGATGGATTCAGACCCACTTCAGCTCCGCTTTCGCAGGGCGGACCCTGCGGTTGACTGGACACGCGGGAGTGTACAGATTCCTTTTCTTCCTATTTTGAACTTGGCATACACAATAGTCACTTGGCCAAAGACAGACCATGTCCAGGTACACGTTAGTGGTCCCTAGTATCTCTAAGATACCGACAGCTCGTTCTTTTCCCCTCCTCTTCCTGTTTTCCACAAACTATTCAGCGGCGTTTCCGTAGTGCTCACCCCACTTTACTGAAGAAGTGAACACGTAAGGAGCCTCCTTGATAAAGGTGCATAAATAAGTAATGTGATGCTGAAAAATATACAGCAATTAAAAAAAAAAAGGGCAAAATTTTAAAAGTTCTATCTATTTATATAAGCCTGTGCAGTTTGAGCATCCTGTACGTATTGCAGTAATCAATCAAGATGGAAGAAAATAAACAATCTTTTGTGAAGCTGACAGATAGTGAGACATACATAGCTAGTTATTGCATCCCAGATTTTCTGCAAATCTGTTAAACTCGCCAGAAAAATCCAACTGCAGTATTTTACAACACTGCAATAAAGGTCATAGGCTGCAGCAGTAACCTGACCATGTAACTACAGTCTGTTTGCAGTTACAAAAAAGCAAACGATAACATATTGCTAATCATTTTTCCTGTATATAGCTTCACTTCAAAAAACCTGAACAGCAGAATATTGTTGCTTTCACCATTTTTTTATAGAAGATGTACAACTGAATAAAGGAATCTCAGAATCTCTCTGTTCTGGCAGATCGGACAGCAGCTGCCAGACGAAACGGCACCGGCGCTGCTTCGCGGGGATGACACCTTTGTGCTCCTTTCCTACTGCTTCTTTACATGTTTCTGCACAGACCCAGCAAGTGAAATGAGTCTCCACTGCAACAACACAGTGTGAGAGTGGCTTTTACACTTAAAAAAAAAATAACACACAAACCACACCCAAAGTTTACAACACATTTTATAATATGGGTTCCATTTCAGTATTTTTCACATTGTCTAAACAAGACATTTTCAAGAGAGCAGGACTGATCGACTGCAAACTAACATCAGAAATTGTTAGATTTCTATATAAATGTAAACTGGCCTTTCCAGATTTAAAAAAAAAAAAGTTACTTAAATATATTTCTTAGGAGACTTAAAAGATCATTTCATGCCAAACCAAAGTAATTTTTAAGAAATGTCCAACCTTTTTTTAGTCAGAGGATTGTCAATGAGAATAAATTGTGGTTTTATGCTGAATTTTTATAACCATTACTTAGAAATCCAGAAAGAGACGTACTTTTTAGGACTAGTTTTGACTATAAAATAGTTAATGACTTTCAACATCACAAAGCAAAAGATCTTGACATTATTAATTAAGCAATAAGCAAGTGTGCATAGAACTCCATGAGAAGATAAGTTTTAATTTACCTGATAAAATTCCCGAAGCCAATTCTTCTGTAAATTTTCTGGCTGAAAAACAAAATACAAAAATTAATTAAGAACAAGAGTAATGCATTTTATAACAATATCCCGATACATATTGCTTTCCTCACTGCATTCAAGTGAGG
Source organism: Tauraco erythrolophus (assembly GCF_009769465.1). Taxonomy (NCBI): domain Eukaryota; kingdom Metazoa; phylum Chordata; class Aves; order Musophagiformes; family Musophagidae; genus Tauraco; species Tauraco erythrolophus. Next base: position 416,940 of record NC_141473.1, read on the forward strand.
AGGTTTTTTTCCCCACAACTAACGAAAAGTGTACAAAAATGAGGATGTTCCTCCTCGAGCTCTAACGGACAGATCTCTCCTTTTTGTGTCTGAGTCTCCTCAGATTCTCCCTAAGGAGGTACGCTTTGTATACAACTTCACAACACTCTCATGCATCCAAGAGCACCAACAATTAAAGCAACGGACTTAAGGCACCTTGACACCCATGCTGTTAGAACACGCGTTCACCGGGTGGACACCAACAGCTTCACACCAACTGCTGATCTCCAGCTCCTGCAACCTGAGCTTCCACTTACATGGATCTACTCCTAACGAACTGGCTCAGAGGGACAGGCGTGCTTTTGCGGGATGTCTGAGCACATTAGAGCTCCTGTCAAGGACCAACTGGGAGAAGTGTTTCAAAATTGCTGCAGAAGTTATGAAAACTGAAGCAGCAAAAATATGGTAAGTAAGAAGTTCTGCCTTTTCAGAAACGATTATGGAGGGAGAAACCAAATCTTCACACATTTAATGTAGAGCTGCAAGAGAAACTTTTGCTGAGTTTTCTCTTCTACAAGAAGACTTCTGGATAATTTTTGCATCACAGTGGGAAATAAAAAAACCCAAATCAGACTTTTCTCTCCCAGAAATGACAGGAATGTACAGTATCTGTGGGAGGCAGCAGAACATAATGAACTGAAAACCAGAGGTGCCTCAACATCTTCCTTTTAGCAAGTTATGATATCAGCTGCATGAAATTTCTGTTCTGCTCTATTTTCCCATTCAAGTGTGATATTTTCATATAGTTAGATACAACTTTAAACTTATTAATTTATACTGACCGCTTGTTGCATGAAGACTTGCCCATAGGTGGCTATAAAGATTTGTAAGTAGTTAAAATTATTTTTTTGTCTACAAGTCTGTAAAAGTTGTCCAGTTATTTGAGCCTACAAAGTCTACAAGTTTATAAAAGTTTTTTTAGAAAAGCACCATGTTTTCCCCTTGCTATCCATCACATCCCTTATATTGATCCCTCCTTGCCAATTCTGGAATTCAGACATTATTGGTCAAGAAGGCAAAATCTTCACTCCTTAGGAACAATTACTTTTTCCAGTGATGAACTTTGTCAGTATTTCCTACAGAAGTTATTGCTTTGGGTGCAGGGGAGCCACTGGTGTCGGGGCACAGGCTGGGCACAAGCAGGAGCAGTGCCCCGCATTCTGTGCCAGCAGCCAAGCGGGATGAATCCCGGCCTGAGCTCAGGGACGTCCGAAGTCAATAAACACAGAGAAGAACACATCCATGTCTCCCACCCACGGCCCTCCCCTCGGCTGGACAGCGTAACACAGAGCCAGAATAAGGAAGCTGCAGACAAATAAAAACCGAAGGCAGCCAGGCGGGCAGTTAAATAGTCCCTCTAAAACCATGCCTCATTAACTGCTTAGTTAGCAACTTAACTCGTCTTCCACTCCTTCCCAGCTTAATGAGACACGCCACTGAGTAGCAGTAAGGATTGTTGCTTTTATAAAAGCAGCAACAGAAAACAAACCAAGCAGGAGCTGCTGTGATTTCAAGCTGACTTCGACCCTGAAGCTATGAAGATAGCACAGGATTGAGTATTTTTTTTAATGGCTCTACAGATCAGATATGAACTGGCAACATGCTTTGTGTACGATTTGTGTACGATCTAAACCAAACGGCGACGGCAACTATCAAGAAGGCAAGATCTCGGGGATTGTGAAATTTCTAATTAAAATTTTCTGGTAGTTATGAAAACTAGATAAGTGAGTTCTGCGTTAGGCCACCGGCAGACTCCAGCGGTGCCGCGTTTGTTTTCAAAACAGAAAGCATGGCCTTACTTAGTAGGTAACAGGCAATATTATGTTCAAAACAAACAAACCCCACGCACTCCTCACTTCTCTTTATTTTAGTGCCAATTGAAAGATGACCTGGTGACCTCTTAAGTATCAAGAGCAATCGAGAATTAACTGAAGTCAGTCATCTTTGTAAACCCACTAAAGAAAACCAAACCCCACTTCAGCCGATATTTGGACAGGAGCTAAGCGACGGGTGACACAATATCCCAAAGAACGCAGGCTTGAATTTGTGGCAAACACGCTGCCGAGGGCAGGACTCGTCACCGCGAGCCTCGCCTGCTTTCAGACAGTCTTTCTGTGTTAAGGACAACCGTAAGATTTTTATTTAGCACGTTCTGAGATTCAGGTAAACCAGAACACAGATCTGTACGTAAGGATGGGGCAGCTATTCCTGTCCGTTTACATTAGCCACGGCTTTTTAAGGGAGAAAAAAATTGCTATCGATCAGAAACACTTAAAGCAAGTTATTCATATTTGAGGAATCCCAGGGGACAAAAATAAAGCACGACCTTATTTTAGTTTTTCGATACTACTGCAAGTGGTAGAAGTTCCCCTAATTTGTTACATCACTAAATGAAAACACTGTAAGATTAAACACGAAAACCACCCAGTATGTCAGAGGGAAGTTGACAAGACAGCTCCAGGCCCTTCCAGCAGCTCTGCACCTTCCTCTCACATTCCAGGTGAGACTGCTTTTGAGAAATCAGATCAAATATTGAAAAATTTGCCCAACTAAACCCCAAGCAGTGACAGCAGTCTCTCAGATGAGCAACCTACAGAGGCTCCTCCCAGCGCACAAGTTACCCAAGGCTCACCCAGTTCTTCTACCATTACCCAATTCTTCTACAGCTGCCAGTTCTCCCTCCCCGAGGCAGCACCCAAAAGGCAACATCTGTTACAAGGAGGAATAATCATTTCGCTCCCAAGAAGGGACAAGTGGTTACTGGATTTTGTTTCCTGTGCTCCTGGTCCTTCTGATGCCCTGGGACATTGCTTGTAGCAAGAGTCAAGGGCAAGAATTTACAGCTGTAAGACATCATCAAAACACCATCTAACGTGGAGTCATGTTGAAGCAGCAGGAAGAGGCTAAAGGCATGCAAAAGCAGACAGCCCTAGCTTGTAGTGGCAGCTCCGCCACCAGAGCTCTTGGAGACAAACCGGGGATCACTGGACCCTTATGCGTCTGGTGGCCCCACAAGATGAGTCACGTCAGAAAGGCAACAACATGCTTTGCTCCACCTCCGCTACCCAGCCTGGGACAAGATGGGCAACGCTATTTACTTGTCACCTTTGTTACAGCTTTGAGATCCTTGGATGACAGATATTACAAATGGAGAGCATCACTGTATTGATCCATACCTCCCGCTAGAAGACATACAAATACATATAGAAAACTCAGAGCTCCCTAGAAAATTCAAGATGTCAAACCTACACAAAACGAATCTACAGCAGCTGCATTTTGAAGATAGACCATGAATGCGTTCTGAACGTTAAGCAGGAGTCCACCATAAGCGATAAGTAAAATAAAAGCTGCTAATAGCACTCCTGTAGAAAAATTTAGCTATTAGGAAATCTACTAACTTGTGCATTTGTGAAAAAGCAGGAGCAGCCTGCAAATAGATTCCTGTGGAGGAACAGTGCTTTGCAGTTTGCTTTTTGTTTGTTTGTTTTTAAAAAAGGGTTTCTTTTCTTCTTATTTTTAACCCCAACAGTCACTACCTGGAAGCCTTGTAAGCCACCTGCAGATGTCCTCAACGGAGCTGCTGTGCACTGTCACTAGGTGCATCGAGAACTTCAGCTCAGGAAGGACGTTCACCGTCCCACCAATGGCCTGGACAACATGCACCTGACTTCTCGTGAACAAAACACAGCTCCATACCCTGCCAATATAATCCATCCTGACACCCACTCTATTTTAAATTTGCTGGCACAAGCCAGCGTTCAAACAGAAGAAGAGAATTCAGGTCACCGAGTAGAGGTACATGTAAGTTTTACAAACTTCACTTGCCTGTACACCCCTTTGAACTAATGAACACAAAGTCTCGAAGGCAAAGGCATTTATAGAAACAATTCCAGAACTAAACCAGGTACAACGAGATGATGCAAGTCACCAGAAGCTGTAGGACCTTCCTCCTTTCCTTCTCCTCATCCAAGTAGCACAACAAAACCACCACAGTTTTAGAGTCAGGAGCACTCCCTGGGGTGAGGGATGCTGGAGAGGCGTGTGGTGCCGAGGGCCCCGTCCCCACCGGGACGAGGAGCACCGCTTGCCGGCGTGTCCACTGTCCTGCCTGGAGACGGCAGCAGGGAGAGCAGTGCCAGGCACGGGCCAGCATGCAACACCCAGCACCAAAGGGCCCATTTTAAACAAGTCAGTTGTGTAAAGGGCTGTTAATTGCACCAAGGCAGGTAAGAAGTGAGGGGCTGATTGATGGTCTCAGTTCACAGCTGAGGTTTTCTGAAACGGGTGACAGCAGGCAGCAAAAGCCCAATGAAATAATACAAACAGGTGCAGAACGAGGCTCTCGCCTGCAGATTAATTCCTTCTGAGGTCCCATGGGACACAGGAAGATTTGAAGAGTGGTGACAGAAACACAAATCGGAGCAGGAGAAACAGCCCTGGAAGAGGCCAGCCAGGTCCTTCAGCAGGTGCTCTCAGGAGATATGGTGCCAACCAGGTGGCTGGGGCTGCCCACAGGACACTGTGGTATTCAGTACCCCGGGGGGGCTGTGACTCACCCCCACCACCGCAGCTTGGGCTGACCATCACCTCTGACCATCACCTCACCGGCTCAGCAGGACCGGCCACACTCCCGACCGCTGTGCCCTCCTCCTACGGCACAACCACATCCCTTCTTGCCTTTCTCACCAATCTGTGGTAAAACTCTGCAATCTAGCCCTCTGCCTCAAACTCCTCCCCAGTCACCTCAAACAAATGAAATAACTAAGTTGTGAAGGCCTGGAGACAACAATCAAGTGGAAAGATAATTTATCTTTCTCTTGTTTTTCTGTCTAAAAATAGGCACATTATAATTTCATGTCTTCCAGACTCTTTGGCCTTCTTCCCATCCTTTCTCTCCACGCTCTGTCCTTCATTAAATTATCTCATTCTTTTTGTAATGTAACTAAAATTAGTCTTTTCCTTGTCCTCTTCACTTCTAAGTTCTTTTATATCCATCCACTGCTGAACTGGCTTTTCCCCACTCACCAGTCTGAGCCCTTTAGCAGCCTCCTCACCTCTGCACCCCCCCCCCCCCCCCCCCCCAATCCCGCCCTGCATCAGCCACATTTGCTCCCAGTCCTTCCATGGCCACACAGCAGCCTCCGCTCCTGCCCCGGGGACCCGCCAGAGAGCCACGGGTTCCAGTAACATTGGGAAAGACAAAAGACAGACGCAGGAAGAAGGTCTGAGCACCCTTTCAGAAGGGGTCTCCCCCCAGTGCAGGTGCCTTTCTCTCGGCCGCCCTCCGCAGCCCTGGCCACTCTGCCCCGTGCACGTCCGTGTGCCGGAGAGCGCCGGGGCTGCTCGGCACGGCTTCCTCGGAAGTGTGTGCCCGCTCTGAACGCCACCACGCTCACGAGCCGAGCGGACGCGCGCAGGCCACCTCCCCAAACGCACGCAAGAGCGTGGGAAACGCTCTTCTTCAGGCCGTGCTGTCGTCACAGAGCCCAGTAAGTATCCAGTGCCTCAGGGAGCACCGTCCCAGTTTCATCCCACCGCTCCATCTGACGGCACACGTTCTGACCAAACAAAGCCACAAACAGAAACCCACCCCCGAAACAAGCACAGCTTCTTTCCAGACTGCAGAACCACAAGGGACCCACATTAAAAACAGGACACGTGTACCACACGCCATGGCTCCCTTCAATTAAAAGCCATTTTGACCTTTTCCTGGAATTCCAAATCCCACTAAAACTGCCTCTTTTCATGCCGAGTTTCCATTTGGAGTCTATTTATGTCACACTGGTTACTGTATTGGTCAGGCTTATAAGAAAGAGCAGTAAGGCTGCAAACACGTGAATGCCGCATGAGTTGGTAACATCCCGAAAACAAGCAGCTTTTCAAAATGAACATACAAGTAGCCCCTCTTCTCGCCAGTGCTTCCATTTCCTACAAAATTATACCCAGCAGCCAAAAGAAAGCTTTAAGTCTGTTGCAAAAATATATTCAGAGAGAGAAGAAGTCTTTTCAAAAAAGGAGAAAAAGAAAATATATTTAGACAGGGTAAGAAGCCTTTCATTCATAAGAAAAAAAAACATAAAGTGAACTAAATGAAACCAAATTAACAGCCTGGAAAATTTCTTTTTCATTTCATTCAGAGGGAAATAGAGGAAAGTAGATGAATTATAGAAAGCAGGTTCTATTTTGTGAAGTTTATTTTTAGCTAAGAATAAGCTCATTCTTTAAGCTAAAAGAAAAAATTCTTGACTCTCTTTGTGAAAACTCTCAGAGCTCCAAAATGGATGCAAGGAGACCTGGCTGGTCAGACTTTGTGCACCAACTTGAACATAAAGTGCAACCAACCAAAATTTCTAAATGCCTAGCTTACACCGTCCTACTAAAGGATTTCCCGAAACCCTGAGCTCCCAAGGCTTCTTGGCACTGCACAGCAACACACTGGCCCAACTGAAGTCATATATTCCAAGGGCAAGTCCCAGGCAGTACCCAGAGCCTTTTCAATCTCTTCCCTTCAATCTTTATTCCTTTCAGAGAAAAACGTGAAACAGAGGCTATCTTCCCCCACATTTGCTGCATTTGGTTTTCTACTTATTTAAAAACAACCAAAACCTTTAACCAAGTTCTGTTTGACCAGAGTCACCAGGCTTACTCAAAATCAGGTTTCAGGTCCATCAACATGGCCGTTACAGTTATGTCACTTGGAACTGTTTAGATTAAGCTTTTTAGATCAAGACTTTGATCTCCTATAGTAACTTTAAAAGCTTACTGGCAACTTCTTGACATTTATATTCAAAGGTCTATTTGATTTAAATCTTTTTGTGCCTTCAAATAGACTTCCGAGTACTCCCATTGCTATGCTCCAAGCATCAAACTGCACGGACAGTGCTAAAAACCCACGTCAGATAGGTACTATTATTGTGGCGTTTCATAGCAACTTCGCGGTCACAGTTGACCAACAAAAAGACAACACCCTGCATGTTATGTTCACATTATTGGTTTGCAAAATTTCAAAGTCAATGTAGGCAAACAACAGGGATCAAACAGGAAAACAAGAATTATTCATGAGTCAGGAAAACTTCTAAGGAAAAGTGTAGATTCTTCCCATTCTGAACTTTTACTTAAACACTATGTTTTTATTACATACATTTGCACTGACAACTTCCAAATGCAAATGCAGTGTCCTTTACTTCAAAGTTTCTGAAAGTTTGGGAAAGCTCACAGCTTTCCCAAGTAGCAGTAGAAAAAGAAGAGAGCCTCATCCTGCTGCTGTTATACCCCACGGAGAGTGACAGTCACAAAGTTCAAGAAACAAATGCATAGGAGAAGTAATATAATATAATATAATATGATCAATTAACGTGGTTGGAGAAAATTGCGTTTTGGACACATAAGTCTTTCATTGTAATGTTTATGGCAGTTTTAGTCCTGAGCTGAGAAAAGCAGTGGCTTGTTGGATGCTGAAACAAGAGAAACGAAAAAACAAAGGCAGAAGGTAGCGCTCAGGGTAAAACAGTGCGTTAGGAGACAGGAGGAGCGAGGAAGAGGAAGGGACTGCTGCCCACCCTTCCTGTTACATGAGATGCTGGGTCACCCTGAATGCCGAAGGAGACAGACACAACGCAGAAGGCAAACGTCAAGAAGTGAAGACAGCCTGTGCCTTCTGGTGGCCTTATGCCTGAAGGAGAGGGGCTGAAGCCTCCGCAGCCAAAGGCCTCTGCCCTTACAGGAAGGGGTGGCACAATTCCAGGACAGCAGTATGTTACTGGGGCAGACTATCGGACAGGCTGTCCCGGACTGACGCCCCGCGGGACAGAGCCATGCTGGCACCAGACCGGCTGCACTGCTGGGCTGGTACTTAAGGACCAAGGTCCCTGGCGCAGTGGCCTTTCAAAGGAGCACTGGAAACAACCATCTTGGTCTCTCCTGTCCAACCTGACCTGTGCTGCTGATAGCTGAGTACCTACTAAAAATGCAGTAAGCTCCTATTTTGTTCGACACCTTCTCTTTTGATCTCCTTTCCTGTAAGTGAGTCTAAATCAAGACACAATACATGGTGGGAATACAAAAAGAAACGGAAGCATTTATGGCCTCCTGTGGAGTAAAGCAGAAAACACGCTGGTCACAGCCTCTGCGAGGAGAAACGCTGCAGGAAGGCAGGTGAAGCAGCTCTCGAGAGTCTGAGACAGATAAAGGGGCTGCGGCCCAGCGCTGTGCGCTCACTAGCACACATGTCCTGCAGGAACTCCTAAAGCCTGGGCTTCCCCTCAGAAAACACCAGAAGATGAAAGAAAAATACTAAGCATCTACTATCTGTTTTGAAGGCTATGTGTTTCCAAATAATGAAAGTTGTCTACAAACTACCCTGCACTCACGAGACATCAGCACCTCTTGAAACAATGGAAACCATGTCTATCTGGGCTGTAAGAGATATCAAGAGACATCAACGGACCTTTGCAGCCAGGAATGGGGCATTCAAAACCCAGTTAAACACAGGAAATAACAGCCTAACAGTAACAGCAAAGGGTAACCCATTAAAGAGTAAATAAACTATTCTGGCCACATCTTAGGGAAACATTGGGAATGATGTAATTGAACTGAAAGAAAGTGATGAAGCAATCATAGAATCATAGAATCATAGAATGGTTAGGGCTGGAAGGGACCTTCGAAGGTCATCTAGTCCAACCCCCCTGCAAGGAACAGGGATATCTCCAACTAGATCAGGTTGCTCAGGGCCTTGTCCAACCTGGCCTTGAACGTCTCCAGGGATGGAGCATCCACCACCTCTCTGGGCAACCTGTTCCAGTGTTCTACCACTCTCATAGTAAAAAATTTTTTCCTAATATCCAACCTGAACCTACCTCCCTCTATTTTAAAACCATTACCCCTTGTCCTATCATAACTGGCCCTCCTGAACAGCCTCTCCCCATCTTTCCTGTAGGCCCCCTTGAGGTACTGGAAGACCGCTATAAGGTCACCCCGGAGCCTCCTCTTCTCCAGGCTGAAGAGCCCCAACTCTTTCAGCCTGTCCTCATAGGAAAGGTGCTCCAGCCCTCTTATCATCTTCGTGGCCCTCCTCTGGACCCTCTCCAACTGGTCCATGTCCTTCTTATGTTGGGGGCTCCAGAACTGGACGCAGTACTCCAAGTGAGGTCTCACAAGGGCAGAGTAGAGGGGGAGAATCACCTCCCTCGACCTGCTGGCCACACTCCTCTTGATGCAGCCCAGGACGCGGTTGGCCTTCTGGGCCGCAAGAGCACATTGCCGGCTCATATTGAGCTTCTCGTCCACCAGTACTCCCAAGTCCTTCTCCTCAGGGCTGCTCTCGATCCAATCACCACCCAGTCTGTATTTATGCCTGGGATTGCCATGACCCAGATGTAGGACCTTGCATTTGGCCTGGTTAAACTTCATGAGGTTGGTACGGGCCCACCTCTCCAGCCTGTCAAGGTCCCTCTGGATGGCATCCCTCCCTTCCAGCGTGTCAACGGCACCACACAGCTTGGTGTCATCGGCGAACTTGCTGAGGGTGCACTCCATGCCACTGTCCACGTCACCGACAAAGATGTTGAAGAGGGCCGGGCCCAACACGGACCCCTGAGGGACGCCACTCGTGACCGGTCTCCACTTGGACATTGAGCCGTTGACCACTACTCTCTGAGTGCGGCCATTGAGCCAATTCCTTATCCACCGAGTGGTCCATCCATCAAACCCATGACTCTCTAATTTAGAGAGAAGAATGTCGTGCGGGACAGTGTCAAAAGCTTTGCACAAGTCCAGGTAGATGACATCCATTGGTCGACCCTTGTCCACCGATGCTGTCACCCCATCGTAAAAGGCCACCAAGTTGGTCAGGCACGATCTGCCTTTGGTGAAGCCATGTTGGCTGTCACCCACCACCTCCTTGCTCTCCATGTGCCTTAGCATGGTTCCCAGGAGAATCTGCTCCATGACCTTGCCAGGCACAGAGGTGAGGCTGACCGGCCTGTAGTTGCCCGGGTCCTCCTTGTTCCCCTTTTTAAAAATGGGGGTTATGTTCCCTCTCTTCCAGTCATCGGGGACCTCGCCAGACCGCCACGACTTCTCGAATACAATAGCCAGTGGCTTGGCAACTTCATCCGCCAGTTCCTTCAGGACCCGCGGATGGATCTCATCAGGTCCCATGGACTTGTGCACCTTCAAGTTCCTCAGATGTTCTCGAACCTGGTCTTCAAGTACAGTGGGCGGTGGTTCATCCTCACAGTCCCTGCTAGTTCTTTCCACAGCTTGGGTGGTAAGACAAGAGGCTTTACCATTGAAGACTGAGGCAAAAAATTCATTAAGTACCTCAGCCTTCTCTATGTCCCGGGTAACCAGAGCACCAGTATCCTTCGAGTGCCTTCCTCTTCAAAGGAGCTGGAGGTAAAGACTTACATATTACAGTTGATATTAGTCTCACCTCTAATGACACTAGACAGGCAAGGGGAAAGAGCCACTCTTCTTTAACTCCTAAAAAGTAATGGTAACATCTGCTGTCAGGACTCCAATCTGGGCAAGATCCTTCAAACCTTCAGGACCTTACTGACCTTGAAACCAACATAACAGGTTACGGGAAGATCTCAGGACAAACAAACAAAAAAATCAAACAGATCCCCCCAAAGAACATTGGTTAGCAAAAGTGTCCCCAAATTTAGTTTGTTTCAGGGGCTGGGATGTAAAGTGCAGTAGCTGGTGCCCTTGTGCTTTAAGGGACGAGGAGGAGGAGGATGAAGCAACCAAGTTACTGCATGTCGACCACTCACTCGTCCTGACCTAACCTGATAAGAATAAAGCCTGTTCAAAAACCTCTCTCATTCAAAAAAGTGCATCTTTTCACCCTGCTGCCTGCAACTCAGAGTAACCAGCACAGAACACCGGGCCACTGGACAGAGCCACGCTCCGTGCCTCCGTCCGCCCCGCCAGCACAGCGGGCTCGGCCCTGCTCGGAGCTGTGCCCACGCAGGCGCCAGAGCCGTGGTGCAGGCGGTGGGGCTGGTCAAAGCCTCCCGCAGCGTCATGCTGGGAGGACAGGGAAACTGCGAGAGGGTGACCTGGGAGCACCAGGAGGGTGAGGAGCAGCTCCCTGCAGACAGGGCACAACAGCAAGCAGGGAACAACACGAACACTTCCCTGCCTCAGGTTCCCAATGTGGATATTCAGGAGTCTCTCCTAAACACCATGGGAATAAGGGAACAAAGAGTCCAGCCAAGAATACCATTCAAGGAAAAAAGGAAAGGAAAAGGAAGGGAAGGGGAGAAAAACGAAAACAAAAAAAAAGAAAGAAAAAGAAGGGGAAAAAAAAGAAAACCAGTCATTACCAATGGAAAAAATAAAGTTTTCATGACAAAATTGAAATTGGTCACCTAATTCAGTATGAAAAAATGCCTGCATTTAATAAAGTATGATTCAAGGGCAGTGACTAAAAGCAATATATCACTCATACGAACTCAGGAAAAAAGTTTATGAATCGCATACAATACGTAAGTTTGTAACATAACATTTGTAACTCCCGAGTACAAAGATGAAAACTGCACTTAAAAGCATATTGCAGCAATACAGCTTTAGAGCAAACACCAAGCATTGCACGCAGCAGAACATCAGCCCTTCTGCAAGATCTGCTCCTCGCTCAACTCGTGCCTAACCATCAGTGCCACCCACGCTCTCAGAAGAACAGTTGGAAGAGAAGCCCAAGATTTGTATATGTTACTACTTCGCAAGACTCTGGCTCAGCAACTCATTTCAAACATGTCTGTGCCCATGTTTACGCAGAACTGCTGAACATGCCCGAGCTGAAACACGGGTTTAAGCGCTGTGCAGAGAGCACTGGGCCGGCTGCCGGGAACGCTGTTGGGCTGTGCCAGTATGTTTTTCGCCAGCGTACCTCCGGTGACACCAGCTACCTCTATCCAAGCAGCCAGCACGTGGAAAGGAAGTACAGCAACACGGTGGGCTGCATTTCCCATCGCAGAAAGGCAACCGCTTGCCTTGGGAGGCGTCCATGGAAGGGAGGCTTCCATGCAGCCCGCCACTGGCCACGGATGCCGCCCAGCTGCTGGCTGCCCAGGGCCGGACCCTCGGGGACAGCTGACCCTGGGTGGGAGAACAGGACACCCACATCCTCCTCACAGGCCCTGGCAGTGCCAGGTCTGGAAAAAACCACTTCCCATGTAAAAGCACTTAAAGCTTTCGTCGTCAGCGCCGAAGTTCCGCCGTAGGCAGCGCCGCAGGATTTACACAGCTAATACCTTCTCACAGGCTTTCACAGTCAATTAGAGGCTGTGCCTGCCAAACACCTGGAAAACACATTCCCAGTCACCAAGAGAGAACAGCCTAAGTGAAAATACACAGCCGTGCTCGCAAATCCCCTGACACTTCTCTGGCCCTTCCTTATTCATGTATGCCTTGACTGGCAGAGACTGCTAAGTAGCCAACACACAGTTTAATAATAATATAACTCTATTTTCTTAAAAAATAAATTGCTTGATAACCTGTAAACCAACACCATCTACAGAGGCACTCTCCTTCCTCGGCCTATATCGTTTGTATCAAATACAAATGTTTTAAATGGGCAACGCTGATGCAAGAGTCCCTCTAATCATGGACTGTACACAAAACAAAAAAAAAGGAAGAACTATCATTTCTTCTTTTCATCCATAATGCCATACAATTCATATACATGTATGAACGAAAACCTAGTAAAGCAGATGACTTGGGAAAGGTGCGTGTATATGTATATAAGCACACACATACGCGTATGTGTTTCCATATACACTTTGAAAAAAGTGTTAATATTTGTCCCAAGTCTATTGCTTTCTTCGTTAATCCAATGTCAGAGAACAAACAAACGACTTCTCTCAACACTAATGAAGCTCAGCTTCCAGTTATAAAATTCCCACTCTATAATTAATTGAAGATACACATTCATTCATAACTATTTTTCCTAGTTAAATAACAGGTAATTTTCTTAAGGTTACATCACACAGACAGAGCAACACGACCTTCAGAACTGTTGGTGTAGAAAGTAACACAGTGTATCTGACGGCAAGACCACCAGGTTTACACAGGTCTAACATACACCCCGATACACCCTCCAAAGAGAAGTTAAGCCACTTTAAACCAACGCGTTTTCTGAAGATACGGAGCACATGGGCAGCATTTATTCTCTGCCACAGCTGGGCACACATGTGGGCACCCGGCAGTGCCACCGGCTCTGTGCACAGGCTGGACCCAGCACACGCTGCAGGAGACAGAGCAGCCCACGACCCTGAAGGGCTGATCTCCCTTCACATCCCACATGCCAGATAAATCCAGCCACACGCAAGCACAGCACAACAACACCCAACGAGTAACGATTTACAAGTAACTGCAAAGACTGAAATAAAAAAAGCCATGAATCTTAAGTATCCTGATCCCAGTGAACTCCCAATGCATTTCAAATTTAACTCCTATTACCAACATCTTACTGAAAGATTAAAGGCCCCTGGATATTTGAATAACCGTGTTAAGAGTATTAACAACCAGAGTTAATCCAACACCCAGTATTTACAACATCACACACTATAATTGTTAGCAAGTAGCAGCAATTAACCACATTAGTACACTTGAGTTTTCAACTACTTAGTATCCTGATTTCGGAATGGCATGGGGAAAAGAGGCTTGATGCTGGAAAAGAATGTTAATAAAATTAATCTGTTCTTGCACACAGATAGATAAAATAGAGCTCTGGCAATACTCAGAATCACAACCACCACCATGGTCTATCTTCTGTATCTTGTGGGGGGTTTCTTTCTTTGTTTTAAATTTGATCTTTAAAAATTCCTCCTTGGTTGAATATGTTTTTTTTTTTTAAATACACGTTGTAAGAAAAAATTTGTTTCTAGGATCCAGTTTCAAAAGTTAAATCTACAACATACTCAAGTGCCCCTCTTCCTAAATCGCATGAGAATAATTGCTGAGCCAACGAACTTTGAAAAACAACATAAACAAAAAACCCCACTACACTCACCACCAACAAAACCAGAAGGTATTTGTTAATCCCTGTTTTCTGAGACTTTTCTGCAAAATCTTGCTTGAGCTCCAAGTGCTTCATAGCACAACCCGCAGGGAAGCAACGCTGTCCCAGCTCGTGTTTCCCAGCCATGGCAGGAGGTGGGCACAGACGTGCCATGCAAAACCACGCAATGAAGTAACCGGCGGCTCAGAGTCATCACCATGTGGACACTGAATGTGCCCATTGTGAGTAACGTCTATTAACCTCTGAGGAGCTCAACAAGCAGAGATCTTCCCAGCAAGCAAGGTAGGCAAGAGGAGTTACACGTGAACGAGATGACAGAAAAAGAAAATCCCTGTCAGTCACCGCCAAGAGCGCGACAAAGAATTTGGCTCTCCAAGCCAAGTCAAAGTGAGACGCGCTGAGAGCTGTACGCCCAGCCTGTGGCTGCTCCTGCTACCACATTTGGATTTTCACATGTCCAAGTTATGACAGGGACACTGCTAAAAATTCAGGAAATCTTCAGTTGCAGATCTCCTATGAGGCACCAACGGCACAATAGTGAAAGCAGCCACTAAAGCCAATGATCCAAACAGTTCCTCCTGTAAGGCCCGATTTTATGGAGGCTTGAAAATATCCTACGTAGTTTATTAATTCTGTTGGCTGTGACAGTGGCACACCTTTTCACATAGATACTGTGCTGGTATCTTGAGGCAGCAATGTCAGACTTCCAGTGCCTTCTATGCAAGAAATAAACGCACTGGAGAGAGCATCGCAGGCCAGCATGCCGGTACGTATGGGTTTCACGTACCCAACTCCACCTATGGCCTCACAACACCAGCTGCGTCCAACAGCTCAGGCAGTAGCTGCAGAGCAGGAGGCTGGTACAAAACATTGTCTTAAATTAATAACATAGAATGTGTTCTGTGAAAAAAATAAATAAATGTAATACTATGTAAACACTCACTTTTGTAGATAGGAACTTTCATGAGCTAAAGCTCCAGAGCTAAAGTTCATGAGGCATATGCACTGCTGTACAACAGCGTGCGTCAACTACTCTGAGCAATAAACGCTCTGCACTCGAGAAGATACCCACATTTACGAGCTAAACTCCTTTTGATGGGGCACTGCTCTGCCGAGGACGGGAGTCCAAGGCTTCCCCAGAATTGTGGCAGAGTCCATTCCAGGACTAACACATAAGCAACGTGCAAGCTGTCAGTGAGGCAGCTCCAACACACCTCATTCCATCAGAAGAGAGATCTTTCATGCCAAAATACCATAGTGCTAAGAATGGCTGTCAATTTACTGCCAAGTGAAGTATGGGAGATGCCAAAATGCAGTTCATCCTGCTAATGAAGAAATATGTAGTGATCTAACACAAGTATTGAATGGCAGAGGAGACCACGTGAAAGTTGTTTACACCTTTTTTCAGAAATAAAGGGCCGAGGGAGATACTTAGAAATTAACTTCAATTTGATCTAGAGAGCGGGTTTTCAGTATTATTTATTTTTCTTCTCCTTGCTGCTGTGCATGTTTCTGTAATAACTATTAGCAGCGGGAAAATGAGTCTCTGCCAAATTCTGTCCTGGCAGGAAATTCAGACCAGACTGCTCTGGGTACCTAACAAATGGCTGAAGATGCGAGTGATGCAGGACCAGAGCACCAACTGCAGCCAAAGCAGCAGGTACCAAAGATTCAGTGTGGCCTCATTCGTTGCTCAGCTTAGGTGAAGGGACCTGAGGAGTCTTCTCCTGACATGTGAAACTGGAACAACCTCTTCTATTGCTGTGTGTCACAACCAGGTCTCCTCCTCTCTCTCTCACAAACAGCAGCAAAACCAAAGGTTTTGGACTTGCTTTACACAGGAAGGATGGAAGGGAAAAAAACCCAACCACCCAAAATAAAAAAAAAACAACCCAACACAGGAAGCATCGGTTGCTCTATATATATTATTACTGGCACTTCGGTTGTCCAGGAGGGACATAAGGGGAGACAAATCCTCTTCCTTCTTGCATCCTCAGGATCCCCCAGGAAGAGGCTTCTGCGCTACAATTGCACTTAACATGCAGTTGCTCGAAGAGGAAAAATCTAAGAAAAAAATATCTAAATAATTATGGTAAAAATCATAGAATCACAGAATGGTTTGGGTCAGAAGGGACCTTAAAGATCATCCGGTTTCAACCTCCCTGCCATGCCCTCCACTACACCAGGTTGCTCAAAGCCCCATCCAACCTGGCCTTGAACACTTCCAGGGATGGGGCAGCCACAGCTTCTCTGGACAACCTGTGCCAGTGCCTCACCATCCTCACTGTAAAAAATTTCTTCCTTAGATCTAATCTAAATCTCCTCTGTTTCAGTTTAAAGCCATCGCCCCTTGTCCTGTCACTACACGCCCTTGTCCAAAGCCCCTCTCCAGCTTTCCTGTAGCCCCTTTAGATATTGGAAGGTCGCTGTAAGATCCTGCAGCCTCCCTGCTCAGCCACCCCCTGGTGCACAAGCTTTTCCCCAGGTGCAGAGGGAGCCCTCCATGCCCGCTGCCTCCTGCCCCTCTCGCTGGGCACCTCGGAGCAGCGCCTGGCCCAGACTTGTTTGCTGCCTGAGAACGGATTAGGGAATCCTGACAAAAACCAAACAAAACACAAACTTTCCTTCAGGAAGGAAAGCTTTCATTTGCTTTGAAAGACAAAAAAAGGACAACCCACACTGTCAGCTTTACAGCTGGACAGTGATAAAGAAACACATCTGTTGGTCTCCATACAACACCAACGTGAGCACCACCAGTAATTTTACCTTCATAAGGACTTTAGAAAATCCTAAAAAAATAAGCTAAAGGGAAGAAATTCATTAAAGAGCTGACTGGGTATCTCACACAAAGTCACACGGTCTCTTATCTGATTCACAGTATTTCAGGAGGTGCTGAGGAGCAGCCAAGGAAGCAGGTCCCACAACCTGCCTCACCCCTGCAGACTGCTGCCAGGCTCCAAGAGGAAAATCACCTTCTCCAGCACAGGCCCAGCACTTTTGGGAAACAGCCCCCAAAGGATCACCCACACCGACTGACTGCAGATACAGAGCACCGTGTAATTCAGTCCTCCTTGTCCAGGAACGTTTGTCTCAGGAACTGGTAACAACTGAAACAAAATGAGTATTCTTAACACAATATGGGAAACTTCAGGTGAAATAGCACAATACTATGCTTTTTTTCTGTTTTTAAAGACACCATTTCTATTCACTGAGACAGGACAAAACATTAATCAGGAATGCGGGAACATTTTGTACAGAAACGTATTATTGGAATATTCCATTTTTTAAACATGCTCCCCAAATCAGCCAGCGATGCAAGAAGAGGCAGCTGGAAAGGCCGCTGATGTCGCAACACTCCCTCGAACAAGGCTGAGCAGTGATGAACACACAGATCATCTCGGGGGCACGGGGAAGGGGGGGGCTGCCCCCTTAGCACTGCGGCACAGCACATCCCTGGCACACGCCGGAGGAACGGACCACACCACGCGTCCCACCAGGGCTTCAATCGCACACACATGCACACTCCTGCCATCGCACGCTGTTTAATTAGCTCCTGAACGGAGCAACAGCTGCCCTGCTACGTACTGAAGAGCTGACATTTGTTTTGGTTTTTTCTCCAGAACCTTTAAGGGAGCTGCAGGAGTTCAGAAAACCCCAACTAAAATCAAACGTGGCTGGTGTAGCAGCTGATCCGTTGTCCTAGCACACAGAACAGCACAACTGTAAGGAAACGTACAGCCAAGTACCTTAGGCACACGCTCGCACACGCTTCCCACTTTGTAACTGGCAGCAGAGCCACCCAAGAGGCACGTGCTCATTGGTACCCCCGGGAGAGGGGATGCTTTTTGAGGAAAAAAGCAAAGGTAGGTTTTCATCTTACATGTTTTATACCACATGCCAGCCCTAGCCTCTGTTTGCGGCTTGGCCTTTCACTGCAGAGTCCCAGCCCTCCCTCCTCATCCTCATGCACACCTGCCTGACACCCCCAGCGAGCTCCTCCTGCCCCCCCAGCTCCCCCAACACCCCCACAGCTCCCATCGAGCAAGGTGGGACGGTATTTGCCGTGGCTGGTTTTGGCCCCAGCAGATGCCAGCAGCCCCAGGCAGACCACAGTCTGGCCGGGCAGGTTCAGCTGGCAGCAGCCAAGCTCACACTGCCACTGCTCCTGCCGTGCCTGGAGGAAGGAGTATGGCTTTGATCCACCTACAAAACCACCAACTTCACTGCTTTCCTCCAGTTTTGTACCATCTCTAGGATTTCTGTCCTGCCACAAGAAGTGGCTGGAATTGGACAGCAGATTCACAGCTTCAGGAGGAAGAGCAGGTGGGCAGCATGCCAGGCAGGCTGGCCGGGGGTCTCTGCGGGTGTCACTGCCCAGGCAGCGGCTGCCACCTGCCCCGCAGGCCCGAGCGGCTCCAGCCGAACCCACCCATGGGGTCACGCAGCGCTGCTGGAGGGATTACAGTCATATGCAAAGCTTTCGAGCTCCTACGCCACAAACAAATCACCCACACATCTGAAGGGAGCTCGTCTCCCGGCACAGATGGGCACGTGCCCAGGCGGCACTCCCAAGACCGCACGGCGGCACCCAGGGACCCCCCGGCACGGCGGCACCCGGGGCTCTGCTGGCCGCATCCCCTTCGCCCGCACTGGGACAGGCTCGGCCCCTCCCTGACTCTATCCCGACAGACGAGCTATTTTTAGAGCCGCTAATACGAGAGAGGAAAACAGATGACATCCACCAGGGAACACATCCGCCGCTCTCGGAGCCCGCCCTACCCGCCGCTGCCATTCCGTACTGAAAAAGCCGATTTTTCCTGCTCGGCAGAGGGACTCTGCAGCACTTCCCCTGCGCCACATGGCGCAAAGCTGCGTGAGGACAACTGCACGCGTGGCACACGCTCGAGCCGCTGCCCTCAGCGCGTACACCACGCACCGGTACGTGATTATAAACCCACGTAGCAAAGTTGCCTTCTCAGTTCTGGACAAGCGTGCTCCGAAACGTGGTGTTGGAACGGTGCCACTCCCCATTCTCCAAGAGAAGGTCGAATTCTAATACTGCAAACATGCTGAGAAGTACAAAGGAAGCAGTTACAGGGGAGAAAAAAGCCTTTTACGTTGGTGTAAGTTATCCAGGTTTTTCATTTAGCCTTTTTCACCGTGAAGTTCAAAGTAAAAGTTGATTCTCATGTGGGTGAGTTTCCACAGGAAATCCTGCCCTTCGTTCACTCTTATCCCTAAAAAGAACCATTTCCTTTTGCCAGAAAGGCAACTGCCTTGAGTCCTATGCCACGGTGAACACTTTTAAACACGAAATATAGCTTCTAAAGGGAGGAAACATCAGGCAGACAACAAAAGCGAGGAACGAAGGTTAGCGTGCGCTGTCAGACGGTGCGGGCTCTCTGGAAACACGCCTGCCTGCGAGAACACAGGCTCTGTTATCACAAAGAAACTGCAGACCAATCAACAGCAGAGATAAGAACTTTTCTCTCGAGTTTAAGAAAAATCAACCATTGCTTAAAATAAATTTAAAAAAACCCCTAAGGCAACAAAAACATGCACAGATCAGAAATACACCCTATTAGCACCCCGGCCTCACACGATCTTCTGACTGTTCCTCCCCAGGTTAATGGATGTGTAAACTTGTCACACTTCATTTTCTTAAGCACACAGACTCAGACCAGCTCTGTAAGCAGCTGCTGCAGGACCTGCCTGCACCGTTTTTAAGTTTTGGAAGTCCTACACACTGCACAAAACGCCAGCAGAAGATACCTGGTGAGCCCCTTCCCTGCCAATCTCCCATGCCCCGCCTGGTGGCTCCTCAGCCAACCACACTGGCAGTTTCGCTTCTTGAAAGTGAAATCTTTGTCATGACAAACCACACACAACCTCAGCAACTCGCGTGACCAGCTCCACAGGTGAACCCATAACACGAACGGTGCAATCTAATCCTGGTTCTGCCTTCAAACCATCAGTGTCCCACGCCGCTAAGGACAAAGGAGCAGAAGCTGAACTAAGCGGGCAGCTGCTGCAGCCGTTTGGCCATCTCCCTCAAAGGCCTGGCTGGGGAAGGAGGCTGCCCCGGAGCTTGCCGACGCGCCAGCTCCTGCGCTGGGGCTGCCCAGCGGGTACCGCAGTCGGAGCGATGCTCCGGCTCCCACTCCAGACACCATCACAACTGCCTTCCCCCCAGACCACCCTTTCTCTAGCTGCAAACAGAGACATCATCTTTTGCAGAGTCTTCAAGCCCATCCCTGCACAGACACCTCCCAAACACCTACGCCTCCAGTCATGCACTCTGAGGCCCCTTAACAAGAAAAACAAAGATAAAAGAGTGCATTTCTTGTATAAAAAAAAAGTCTACTTTAAGTCAAATTGAAGATCCAGTCCAGAAGTCTTTATTTTCACCCAAAGAAGTCCAATAAGAGTTATCCAAGTACAACCAGAGGTTACAAAATCAAGCTTAATTTGTTCCCTGGTCCCACCATGTGTGGTTAAAATGAGACATTTTTACCCAACAATAAACTGACATGTCAGTGCGTGAGGCAATATTCCTAGAACAGATCTCCTTCTGTACGGCAGCACGGTCTCACCACAACTGCTCCCACCCCAAAGCTTTTGTCTCCAACACTATACTCCAACCGCCACGCTCTCCTCTTTCTGTATTTATAAAGTTATTTTATTTTTCCCTTTTTAATATTAAAGTGTTGATACATATTTATCCCATTTCCATTTATCTCCCAATCAAAATCTTCAAAAACTGTTACATTAAATTGGAGTTCAGCAGGACAGAGTACATTTCATAAGCATCCATTTTGGCCCCAGTATCACTATGGATACAACAGGTGAGACTTACGACCACCACCAGAGGGAAGTATCAGAGCTTTCATTACTCTCAGGAGAATGTACAGTCTCAGCACCACCTGAATAAAGGACTAATTTTCATAAATTATTAACTAATTTTTGAAAGAAAATTATTGAGCTGACAATGCATTTGCAGCTGTGGACAGATTAATCAACAAATTAAGTTATTTTCAAACAAGTACAACCAGTGGGTAATGGTGTAAAAGGTATTTCATATCTACAGCGCTAGTGAAAAAACACCACCTCTGGCTGCAAAGGGACTACCAAAAAAACTAACTGGCATTTCAAGGAGAAAAACCATCAAAGCAAGCTTCATCCCATCTACTGCACTTCCCATAGCTTCCTATCTTAATTTCCCGCACCATTTTCCAGTCTGTAGGCAAGAAGCTTCTTGTTTGAAACTGACCAAAAACAGTTACTGACATTCACGAAGGGTAATAATGCATTATTTTTGTAATTTTCAATACAACCCTTCTCAAGAAAAAAATGGAAATTGAGCTAAGGCATTCCTATTTCTGCAGCTGACCTCACATTCGTGCTTTGCAGAGTTAGGGCCCAAATTTCTGCAGGTTTTTACCAACTACCAGGGAAGGATCCCATTAGTCAGCGAGCAAACAGTGCAGAAATTAAGACACATTTTTGCACCATACCCGCTGAAGTTAACCGACTACCTTCAAAGCAGTAGTTCTTGCAAGGAATTAAGGTCACTGCTCCTCAACCCACACAACAGGGTACCAGCAAATGGATTACGGGCATTTACTGGGCATCAAGTACAATCTGCGTTGTCAGCCCCTACAGCTGCACTGATTGTCTCGACACTCAGTAGTTTTTGCTTTGTGCTTGTGATTTCTGCCTTTTTTTTTTAACCAAAATGCCACAGGCCAGGTGAGTACCTCAGTCATTATCTCTATTAAAAAACTAATACCTCAGTGGTGGATACAGAAAGAAACTTGAGAACATGATGTCAGTGCTCTCTAAAGTAGAACAACCAGAAAGCCAGCGAATAAACCCCCGACACCTCCTGATTTTCCAGTCAGTATGGGGGTTGGGAACTCCCTCCCACCCCAGCCCCCCAACGCGCAGCTCATCCCGCTGCCCCCGGGATGCCGGCCCTTGCCACCCCTTGACAAGGCAGAAACACCTCCAAGTCCGGCCCCAAGCGCCAAAATAAAACTATTTTCAAAGCGTGAGCAGCGATCTGACAGGCTGGACAGCTGTCATGAGCTCTCAGGTGCTCAGGGGTATTACTTCTGCAAAACTGTTTTTCAGACTTTTTTGTAAAAGTGAAAACCAATTTATTTACCATGCTTTCTAAAAATATCTTTTCATCATATGCTTAGTATTAAGTAGCACTAATTTCATGCAAATGAAATCATAAAGGATAAAGTGGGACAGTAAGCTGCATAAGGAATAAATTACAGAATTTACATAAATAATGGTAGAAATGTAAAAAGCAGACATGTTGGGGACAACAAAGAGCTTAGCTACTAAAGCAGAAGATGAGCAAGTTTTGCTACCCAATTCTCTGCCCTGGGCATCTTTCCTTCAAGGTTTCTGTGATCTCCTTCCCATCTGATTGCACTCCTCCATCCGCCTTTACTTTGACTCAGTTTCTCATCTCACATTTCCCAGGTAAACACCTGGCAGCTTCACCTCCCGTTTTCATCTTCCATCAGAGGTTTCACACTGCCACACACCATGTCAGATCACCCATTTCATGGGAAATCCTGAATTACAGCCAGGAGGGGTGGACCAGCACCCCAGCGTGCCAGGCACCTTATGGACACTTGAGAAAAAAAGAGATAGCCTATGCCCCAATAAATTTTTTTTATATAAATATACATATTTGCACAGATATATATATAAAAAATACATATATGTTTAATTATATATTAGCTGTTTAAAGTAAAAGATTACAAGGAGATCAGCAGGTTAGAAGCCATCAGGGAAGGCTGCTGTTTTCAGTATACAAGCTCTTCAGCTCCTGTCAAATTTTCACAGTGCCCCTGAAAGGTTTTAAGAAAGTTTTGTAGATTTTTATAAGGTTTCCCAAGCAAAGAGGCATCCTGGGATAGAGTAAAAACACATCTCCTGGCAAATCCAGTGAGTGAGCAATCAAAAGAGCAAACTTTGGCCAAAACCACAAACAAACATAGAAAGCGAACCAGGAGCCAACCTCCCACTATTACTTGATAAAAAACATCTTGGGAAGGCTGCAGAAATGAAGGGAATTTCACGTGAAGTCAGGCAGCTTATTCTCAAAATAAGAGAATGTGAAATAAGTGAAGAGGCAGGACAAGAGGTGCGGTTATCCAAGTATAGACTGGGAAAGTTATCTGTGTGAGTGCCGTCCGAACAGATGCTACGTGAGACAAGACTGCATTCACCACAGGTAGGGAAAAAAGTGTCCTACAGGCATCAGGATGCAAAACAACCACCTGAACAAGAGTCAGGCAGCAGGAACGACCATCAGTCCAGACTGCACGCGAAGTATTCGCAAGACTATGACTGAGCTTGAGGAGCCAGAAAAATGCTGTCTGCATCAGTGTGGATAAAACTACTTGCATGGGACTCCAGAAGAAATTCTCACGCTCATGGAGGAAGATGCTATTGGTAGGAAGCTTCACAGATAGAGAAAAAGAAAAATACTAGCAATACACAAAATCAAAGATATAAGAACAAAAAAATACAGGCAAACTAACTAGAAATGTTTTCTCAATCACAAAAAGCAGAACCTCTCTTCAGATAGTTTATCGCTGCACCCACTCGCACAAGACCAGGTCCACAGCACATCAGCTACAAGATTCAATGCTGTAAGGAAGTCTGGTCCTGATTCCACAAATTCTTGCCTGTTCTCGGAGAGTTGCAGCCTCCTAAGGCCATTCCTGCCAGAACAAAAGGTCTAAGCCCCCGCGCTTTCTGCACGAGCTGCGCCCAACCCCAGCCCCACAGCCCTGTGCAGGACGGGTGCTCCCAGACCCACCTCCTGGCATCCCCACCTGACAGCACAACCAAGTGTGGGACCAGGATGCCCAGGGAGGCCATGAAGTCTTCATCCTTGGAGACGCCAAATCCCCTGGGCAGAGGTCCTTGAGCTCCCGGCCAGCCCTAGCCCTCCTGGGCTCTGTGTTCCGTGCTCTCACATTCCTATGGGTTTTTTTCTTTTCCCCCCACAAAACTGTGGCCTGCAGATTGTTAAAGTGACTCCGCAGGGACTTCAGAACAACTGTACTTACCTGACAGCAGACTGCACACAGAGCCACAAGCAACAGGGTTTGGGTTGTGTTTCCTCCTTGCTGAACTCCAACCCTTCCTGCAGAGCGTGCCGAGCTCCCGGCAGCCCCGGCACTGCCAGTTCTGCAGCGGGAGACAGACATCGCTGCTGCTGGGGTGACTCCCCTGCTGCTGGGGACTCGCTGCCAGCCCAAGATCAACGTCAAAATAACGATGCTGGAAATCACTGAATTGCAAACGGACATGCTACAGGCAGCTGTGCCTGTTCGCGTTTCAGCACTGCTCCCGAAACACTCTGCAGATCACTAATTCACTGCCAAATTCATACGGCAGCTTTCTCACCACAAATTTGCTCGGGGCTCCTTCCCCAGGGACCCAGGCTGGGTGGGTACATGGTTACACGCCGGCTGCAAGAGTTGGTCTTGAAATTTCATGACGTGAGCGTGAGATACTTCAACTGTCAGCGACACAACCCACCTAAAAAGCAGAACTGTTAGATCTCGCTATTTTTCAACTATTGGATAGTACAGAAATAAGAAACTGAAGAAAGTTATCTCAGAACGTTTCTTGGATAAGAATATTTCTGGAAGCCAGAAAATGCGGAGCAATCTATTTCCTGTGTGGTTTGGTTTGTTTTTTTCTAATACACGGCCAACAAACACTGGAGCTATTTATCAGATCCCGAGAACATTTTGCCTCTCAATGACATTAACTCTCCAATACTGAAGCCGACTGATGAGGTCAGTAAGAGATCTTGCAATGAGGAGGAGTTAACTCGACAGCTGGGAAAAGCCCTCAGATGAAGAACAAAAATGCCCTCTGCCCGTGGGGAACTAAATCCCTCCCCCGTGCCCTGAAGAGCAGATGTGACGCCTGCTCTGGGGCTACGGAGAGGCCATCCACTGCTCGGCCACGGGCTGACGCACAGAGAGGTGGGCGACTCGACCCGTCCCGCCGGAGCCGTGCCAGGCTGCCCGCCGGAGTCGCGCCAAGCTGCCCACTGGCACAGGGAGTGTGCATCACAGTCCATGCTCCCAACAGGGACCACGGCCACACAGGCAAGAGGGGCACCAACCAGCTCCCGCTGCACAGGCGGCGGTGGGCTGGTGAGTCCCAGCAAGCCGGTGGAGCAAACGCCTGGCCTGGCCCCACCTCGCCTGCCCTGGCAGGGGGCTGCACCCCGGCCTCTTGAGCACCTTCCCCCATTGCCCCCGCTACACTTCCACAACACAGACAAAACCTATGCAGTGATTACCCACTCAATTTCTAGATTCTCCCTCTAAAAACCAGCAGCTGAAGAACATGGACTACTTTTGTTCACAAAATAAAAGAGTTGAGACAAATTTAAAAAAAAAAATTTCAAGAGAGGGAAGAGGAGTCAGATTTTTTTTTTCCCCCTCAACTCATTAAACAGCACTTTCCTTTCTACACTCATCTTCAGAATTATTCACAAGACACAGCCAGGAATAGAGACTTTCCATTTAGAACTTACATGTCCGGAATTTCTCACTCCAATAAGAGACACGACTACAGCAAGAGAACTGCCGTTACATACATCTTCCTGACCTACCGTACATACACGGTTTGGCACACCAGACTAGAATAAAGACATGCTTGACAATTCAACAAAATGCAAGTCAAGTACTGCAAGAATACGTGCTCTGGGTCCTGCTTATCCTCAGTGTTTTTTTGTTTTGTTTTGTTTTTTAAATAAATCAGTCTGTATTTGCAACTCAACATTCACCATCAACTGAATTCTGTTGTGGAAAACAGACTACTTTTTGCAGGTGGATGGGGCAAAGTGGGAAATACATCTGCAGCTTAAAAACTTATTTTCCATCTCAAAAAAACACCTACAATTACGAGCGAGGGTGCACCTGCCACAGGGATGGACCTCTGGGAGGGGTGGGGGATCAGCACACACGGGAGCAGCTCCGACTGCCCCGGAGGAGGCTGGCCCTGCTGCTCAGGTGCAAGGCAGCCCCAGCCTATGCACAATAAAGCAGCAAAGACAAACTCAAAAGCCCATTTCCACGCACGTTTTGGGGATAGGCTTGATTCAACACCAACACCCAAACGAGCAATTCCACGAGGCACCAGTGGAAACCTCCTGACAGCCAGCCAGCAATAACACTGGTACAGCCAAAATTTATCCTGCGTCCGTGGCTCCAGAAATTCACAGCCACTATGGAAAATTTTGTATATTTAAACCTAACTATTAAGAGATATCCTGTTTGCAGTGAGGTAACACCTCTATTTTTCTCTGTCACAAGGAAGTGCACTGCGCCCAGTATCAACATTTCTGAACAGCGCAGGAATGGCTCTTTTCCTGTTTAGGAAAACGGGCTTCGGGCTCAAATTAGACTCTGACGAAAAGTAAAGATTACTTTTATTGACTTTTTCCCCCTGAAATTTTTTTTCATGTATTGAAACATTCCAAATCTGTAACAGGTGACACTGGGGAAAACCACCTTGAGCCTTCTCCGACCACTCGAGTGAGATTCAACTGAAAGTGGCTCACTGGGTACCACGGCTCAGGATGCACTTCCAGAGAGCACTGCAAATATGAGGACACATCTAAAAGGACAGTTGTAAGTGTTTTTTACACGTTTCTCTTGGAGAGCTCTGGAGACATATTTATGCTGCAACATGTGAACTGCTGTAAGAAAAAGCAAAAGTAAAACTGTCCTTACATTCAGGATTGAGAATGAAGACCATCAACTCAGCTGTCATTCCCCTGGCACAGGCTGAGCCAGGGAACTGCCCCACATCAGTCAGGCTCAAGCTGTGCCCCCTGACAGCTCGCCTGGGGAGGGGGCACGCAACTGCTGCGAGGGAGGAAGACAAAGGCTCAACAAATGCCATCCTCAAGCAGCACCGTGCAGGGACACGGCTGCTGAACAGCACTGCCGAGGCAGAGGATGCACTCCTGGGACTCAGCTCCTGGGTAATTAAGGACAATTTGATTTTATTTTTCTTTCTTCAAGAGGGAAAACGTTCATGCAAATTAGCATGAACAATTCAAAATTACACAGCTATTATGGAAAAACAGTTGGAAGGCAGATACATAAACCAAAAAAATCCGGTTGCGCTACAACACTAGGTATTTTAAACTTATTCTGCTGAGTCTCACAGCAGCTGTAGACTCAGAGACAACTTTTACAGCAAGCCCACTAGAATAAAGCAGGTTTGAACTGACTTTACTCACCAATCTCTCTCTCGTTCCCCCTCAAAAAAAAAACCACCACCAAAAAACACAACTCAGAAAAAATGCCCCAGGTTGTAGCAGCAATAGCCTTGTGATTCCAGTTTTTAATCTCACTGATTATTCACAACAACTGGAGCGCGGCATTGACAACAAAACAGTGGATGCCCTAGGAGAAACCCCATGCAATCCTGGAGGAGAGCATCTACCAAGGGCTCCCGCTCCGACGGGCCCTGGGGCTGACAAGAAGGTCTCCCCTGGCACCCTCCAGCTTTGGGAGCACAGAGCCACTCCGAGGCAACATCTTCCCTCCGTCGGGAAAACTCACCCTTGCTCGTACCAGAAGCCAGCCCAAAGAGCAGCCTTGCTTGGGGCCATCCCGTCCTCAGCAGGCAGACAAATGCAAAAGCCAGAAGCCAGCAGAAGGGAAGACCCCGCACCACCACCGAGGAGTGCTGGGATGGTGTCTCCAGGTGAGACAAATCATACCCAGCCTGCACGAGGAAAATTAAACACTAAGACTACATAAAGCCACCTCCACCAGAACAGAGCACTCAACAGACATGCACCTTCCTATGCTCACCGGTGACATCCCACCCTTTCCCGTTCGGGGCGGGCAGACCCTGTGGCAGAGCAGGGAAGGCAACACAGCCATGGCAGGACACAGTGGCAGGACACTTGGACCTCAGTCCCCAGCTTGTCCACATGCTCCTTCATGCCTGGACTCGGATCTGGCGCAAACCAGGTGGTACCCAGGGCGCAGAGGTCAGGAACGAGACAGGAGATCAGGAATGACACGAATAGCTGGATTCAGGTGATAGAGAGCATGGACACGAGCCAGTCCACATCACTGGACTGAGGCATCACATCCTACTTCCAGGCACACAAAGCAACCAGGATAGACACAGGAAACAAGCTATTCCCCTGCCTTTCCTTCTTCAAAAGTTTCCCCAGAAGAGAGCACAGTGCCAGCCTGCTTGCTTGCAGCAAAAGACAGCAGAAAAATGTTTGTTTCCAGATTTCCCAAGGCCACAGCCTGACCGTCCATTTCCAATGTCACGGAGGTAGAGCCCCTAACATCACCTTCAGCAAACACAGCAGGCTGCTGCATTTGTCTGACTGCCCTTCAAGCTGGCATCCCCCAAAGACATCACAAGTATCACTTATTAAATAACACTTACAAGACGCACACTATTTCTTGCAATATCAGATTTCACTCACTGAGAAAAGTGGCAACATCAGACTCTCTACACTGACATGTTTCACTGTGCAAGTTTTCTACACCAAAAGACTGTTCTCCACCCCACCGCACCTTGCAATGCACCAATACAATACCAAGTCCATTCCAGAGAAAAAAGTTACATAAACTGTCAAATTCCACAGCAAATAGCTCCCAATCACATTGATTTCATTTACACAGCAACGACTGTGTTTTCAAAGCAAACTCAGCACTAAAAACTTGGTCTCTCACCAATTGAAGCCTTTGTGAAAGAGGCCAGTAGCTGACATTGCACAAACACACCCACAGCAAAGAAAACCCTTGGCAGCCCCTGCGCAGGGCTGCTGGCATCCCGGCAGTGCCAGGGCCACGTGTGGCCGTGCTTTCCATCCTCCCCAAAACCCCCTGGCCACAGACCCGCAGTGGTGGAGAGGGGTGCAGTCTCCTGCGGCTTTCTGGAGACAAAGAGAAGCTCTAATAGGTGACCTGAATGCTGACCCAAACCTCAGACCCTGGGGAGATATGGAATTGCCCCCTGCCAAAAAAAGTAAGCCCTATATTTGATTGCCAGAATTTTTTATTTTTTTTTTTAACCTGTAAAGCCTAGCAGAGGTGAAGGCACTATACTCGGTATTTTAAAACCCAACCGTACGAGTGGAAATTCTTTTTCTGCTCTGTTCTCACAGCCCTTTTACATGCCTGTCTTTTTCTCCCAAGTTTTCACACAATCTTGTGTAACCATGGCAAATGCTTTTACTCGTAAATGCAGTTAGGTGTTAATAAAACTAAATAAAACTAACTAGAATTAATAATTTTTAACTAACTCCCAGCTCGTATCTGGTCTATACAGGCTATCACACATCTACTTACTGTCTCCATGTGAAACTGAAAGCGTTTGGTACACTGGGATTAGACATACCCATCTTTGTACACCCTCTGATCTCAGAGGTCACCACATTCACACCAAAACAGAAGTCTGAAGCTTTCTCCCAAATTCCATAGCAAAATATCAGTTTTCTTGCATTGCCTTTTCTGGAGTTGAGGAGATCAACATTGCGCCCACCCAGCCAGTTCAGGCGTCCTCACGCGACACCTGCCCCGTGAAGATGCCGGCACTAGAGCTCAGGCCCAGTCTGCTTTGTCACTTATTTTATTTTGAGAGCAAACAGTTCAAAGTGACACTGCAGTTTAATACGGCCAAAATAGATCTGCTCTTGTTTTCAACTGTAACTTGCCTTTCAGAGATCCTTAAAAGACATCCCAAATTTCTGAACCACGATAAAACTCCAGAATTTTTCTCCCACCCTCCAATTTCCAGTCTTTAATTAATAGAAGGATATTAGCTGTACTGATGGTTTCACAGTATACACTGATGAAAGCACAAAAGACAGTAAATGATGAAGTTGTGATCTCTCCCGAGGGCTTAAGGGGGCTCTGGAAGCCATGGCCCTCCTTGCTTCCGAGTTTTCTCTTAGGACTGCTGCATGAAGCTGCAGCATGCTGCTCCAGAGCCAGCCACCGCAGCCCCTCACTGGAAATTAGGGCACGATGACAAGGAAATCTCACCAGCCCAGGGAAAATGAGGATATTGTTACAGAGCCATCGATTTCCCCTTAGAGGAGGAGCGTGGTTATCTCTAGCCTCTCCACTGAAGCAGCCTGCAAGCAGTCCTGGCGGGTCCGCCCTGCTCCGCACACCTGGGCCTCTTGCTTGGCTCCCGAGAGCCCCGTCGCAGCCCAGACGTGCCGAGTGGGACCAGCAGTGGTCCAGCTGCTGCACATCAGAGGCACGGACCAGAGCCGTGCTCCAGCTGACTGCAGGGTCTGCATCAAAAAAGGGAGTTTATTTTAACCAAAACGGCGCAGCTCTGACAGGTATCTTTAGACGCATCCTTTACGTGAAGCTTTACAGTCAGAAAATAATTTGGGATGAAAACAAAAGTGAAAACAAAAGATTCGAAGCAAAATCCCAGTCCAGGTTCCCAGACCATCCAGATTGTGCCAATGAGAAGCCCGATCTCATGCAGATCAGGTGACACTGACAAAAAGCAATTAATAAAGCAGCCTAGATCATGCATGCTCAACTTTGTTCTACAGTGCAGCTAGGATTTTTAAGCAATATATTATCTTTACAGCCCGATGAGAAGAGTGAATATAAGTAGATTCTCAAAACCTAGACAGATTCATAGCATGCACATAAAATTAATCATGAATATTTAGCTGAAGACTAGGAGAAACCATTCTCAGGGGAGCAATTGGATCTAACCAACCTGAATTCCAACTCCAGACCAACTCACTCACCCGAAAGGAATGATGTGCCTATATATAAATAGGGAGGGGCGGGTGGGGGGTGTACTATATACACATATATCTATAATCTTCTTTGAAGAATTAAAGCCCTTGAGGTGCCATGTTGGCCCTGGCAGAGTTTTGCATGACACAGTGCTACAATGGCAAGATTAACCCCTGCGCTGCCAGGAGTTAATTGTGCAGTGGGCAGACACCATGATTGCACCACGGGTGCCGCAGCTGTGGCTGAGTCAAACTGGCAGCACTGGTGAGACACCACTGCACAGTCTGCACAGCAACACTGCCTCAATTATGCAGCATTCTTTCATACCCTCAAAAAGTTTACACGAATAGCAGCAGAAACAAGCGTATATTAAAACTAGCACTGCCAACTTCAGGTAGAGATTTCAAAGGGTCTTTAAAAGGCAAGCAAGTTGACAGGGTCAAAAATTAATTAAATCCATTTTACTTCCAATTATCTATCATTTCAGGTTAGATTTTTTTCTACAGTTGAAGTATGAACAGGCAGACTTTAAGAGTATCACTCCATATTTACAAAAGGCTTTCATTTTTAATTTAAAAAAATACTAATTTGTACCTTAAAAAAGTTGAGTTTCCTAGTAACTCGGATAACTAAGGATTACTTTTTCTTTTTTAAAGCTTCATTCACAGTTCCAACACAATCGGGGACAAAACTACTTCACTTAGTAGCTTGAAAACCCAAAGTCAAGCTACTTTCATATATTTCATGATATTTCATGATATTTCATATCATCATATTCATATCATGAAATACCCTCTAATACCAGCAGAGGTGCAACTGGAAGCTGTCCTATGCTTACGGAACAGAAGGACATTGTTAAACACAGGAGACTGCTCTTCAGAGCTCTTCAGTGGAACTATTAAACAGAACAACTATTAACAGAAAGGAGCAGCGAAGAAGAGAAGCATCATTGTTCCCACATTGACCAAATCTTGCATATACTGTGAATATGTTAGCAAATACTCAGAAAACGCAAGCACTAAGGAGTCACAGTCTTTGTGTCTTCTGGAGCTATGGAAACACATCATTATGTTTTTACCTCACTTTCAGAAGGCTCTCACATACAAAAATATATTCCTTCCTATCATTTTTTTGTTGATAAAACAACAAAAATCCTGATTATTTCCACTTATTGTTGATAGGAGTGAACCTACTGGATTTTCTCCGAATGAAAGCAAAAGGGAAGATGATGCACTCCAGCCTTAAAACCAGATATTTAGCCTACAAGACCAAACTAGACCTACTTTGAACACTGGTACTCAAAATCAACTGATTCTTGCCTAAACCACTTCTACGAAACTG
Organism: Tauraco erythrolophus; assembly: GCF_009769465.1. NCBI lineage: Eukaryota > Metazoa > Chordata > Aves > Musophagiformes > Musophagidae > Tauraco > Tauraco erythrolophus. The sequence goes on from NC_141473.1 coordinate 449,160, forward strand.
CGTTACCTGCTAATACGGAATAAAAGTGCAGAGACATAGCATTTTTAACTGAAGACTTCATAATATCTTGCAGGTGTGACCTAATGCATTAAATGCACATTGTCACCATAGGAAATAAAGCAAATAAAATAATTAAAAAAAAAATAATAAAAGGATTAAGTACTTAGGCTCCAAGTCTGTTCTGATGCTTTTGAAGTGTTTTAGCTTGCATTTTACTCTGCATTATCCAACATACGTTATTTTCCACAAAGACACAAAGCACTTAAGCTAGAACTTAACAGCACCCCAGGCTAAGCTAGAACAGGCATCGAACTTACAGGCCAGACTTTGAACTCTTTCTCAGGCATTTGCCATTCCCAAGCAAACAACTTTGAACATAAATGAATTGAGCGGCAACAGCACAAGAGCAGGAACAGGGAAATTCCAGCACACTTCAGCCAGGAGGACAGAGAAACATGAGCTATGAAAGATCCCCAGATTTGACTTCTGCTTTTCCTCAAAGAGTATTAATCCCCAGACATTTCTCTCACTTACTCTAGATCTCACAAAATGCCTCAGTATTCTGAAAGTCCCAAACCACACTCATCAAGCTGACCCTAGGTAGGTCTCACCCTTACCTGAGGCAGCTCCTCTCAGTTTATCCTCACTCTGCACATTGTTTTACAGCCTGGTGAGCAATGGCTGCCTCTTCATTACAGTGTAATTCGGACCAGGTGTGATTTGGAATCAAGCCTCCCAGCTGGCCCCATTCCACACGTGGGGGCTTGCAAAGCAGCCGCGGAGCACACGGGCTGCAGAGGAGCAGCCATGCCACTTCTGCAAATTTTCACAAGCTGGCATCGTTTTTGCCTCCCCTGCAGTGCTTCAGCTCTGCCCCGCTTGCAGAGGTGGCCCAGGCTCATGGTCCACCATATGCCACCAACACAGCTTTTCAGCTGAGCGGTGGGGACCAGAGACAGATTGGGCATCGTGAGCTGCAGAGACCTGCCCTAAAATTCCCCCCAGTGTGCCCAGTGGCTTCCTCTAGAGCAAGTCTCATTTCTGTGACGGTACTCTAAACCATATCAGGGGGAAAAAAAAAAAAAAAACCGTCCTCAACAGTGCATTAATCAACATTCACATTTATCTGAAGGAATTCTACAGGGAAAACAGGAAAATATCTGCTTGGTCTTTCTAAACTGTGGTAACACTGAAGTTTTGCAGAAAATATTTTATAAGTAATATAAAATGATTCTGATATTATACTGGGACCCAGAAAACACAATGTATAATCAAATAAAACACAAGTCACATTGGACATGGAAAATAACACAACCTTAGCTTCAGAGCATGCACACTTGACAACAGTAGTTTTGTATTTCCCAAAACAGTTTACAAAAAGGAAGACCACCAGCCCAATACAAAATAAGCATTCCATGTCCTGACTGCCTAGGCTCTAGCCAGACCACGACATGCACACCCAACTCCAGAACCACCCAGATTTACCTCCTCGCTGCTGCCAGAGGGATTCCCATGGAGACCCGACTCCTCCTGCACTGATGGCACAGCCATCGCGGCAGACCCCAGCCACAAACACCACGCAACCGCCAAAGGCTGCTGTAAAAGACGGAGCAGGAAGACATCCCACGGAAGTTGCCATCATTACAGTGGGCACAGCCTCTGCGAGCAATTCCTCAGCCGAACGCCCGCGTGCCATGGGATGAACGCGGACACCTCCTGGAGATGGCCGTTTCCCACACACAGCCCAGCTCTGTCCCAGCCTTCTGCTCTGGGCTGCCGTCATGCATCCCAGTCAGGGACCATTAATTCGCTCTCTGGCACGTGTAGTGGTATCTCCCTCACTCAGAGGAGCAAAAGGAAGACACAAGCTTCCCAGCTGACACATCTGGGGTTTATCGCTACATTTAAATCTGAGCTCGAGGTTTAAAGTGCCCTTCCATCCGCTGTGTTACAGCAGAGAACCATTCCTGCAATGCCAACACCCAGCGTGCAGTTCATGCCCAAATGGTTCCTGACGCTGCTGTACACAAACCTCAGCTCTACAACAGCTAAAATCAGCAATTCCAGAGCCTCCTTGGTCTCTCCGGGCTCACCGGAGGCGTACCCACGAGACATGGCGGCGCAGCAGGAATGGCACCGAGGGCAGCGGGAGCTCATGCTGCTGTGGGCACAGCCACCGCGGTGCTGCTGGCACACGCCACGCGACCCAGCATCCCAGGAACACGGCACGAAGTGCTCCAGCTCATGTGTGGGAGGAACAGGAAGGTACTGGCAAGTCTGGAAACCAGTTTGGGAATCGCGGGCAGGTAACTCCTGGAAGATTTTGGTGACGCTGCTGCAGCCCCTCCATGTTCCCAGCTGCTAAATAGAAGCTAAAAATAGTTTGCTTTCTAAAAATCACTTCTCCATACAAGGAAGAGCTCTCGTTCCCACAGAGATGGCACCACGCGATCCCTGCAGCGGGGGAAGCGGCCCCACGGAACTGCGGCGGGATGCAGAGCGCCCGTGGAAGAACCTTCTCAGGAAGGTGAGGCCAGGGCTGGGGCTGGGCTCGGCTCCACAGCCCACGAGAGCCGCTCCAAGCGGGACCAGTGCCATCATACCCAGGGCTATGGCGGGGGCACGGAGCGGGCACCCCGCTGACAGCAGAGTCCGCGTCCTGGCACAGCTCCCCGCATCCATGGCCAGATCCTTCTCCTTCTCTCCCAAAACCCCCGACACCAGCCCGGCCCGCTCCAGACGAGAGCTGCGGGAACAGCCCCGGGAAGCGGAACAGCCCCCGGGAAGCCTCTGCCCGAGCAAAGAGCCGCCCAGAGCCACCCTGCGGGGAAAAGCGCGCCCGCTCTTGGCCACCACGCACGTTCCCAACAAACCATCAGCAACTTTGTTTTTTTAATCAGTATATACCGATATTCCCTCTTTCTACAGCAGCAAACACCCACAGAAAGCACTGCTTTAGATAAGAAAGTATTCCATAAATTGGAGTGCTGGTACGTTAATACATGATCTTGCTTATAAACAATTAATCCTGATAGATTTAAAGAGTTGTCTTATCTATTTCATTTCCTATCTTCCTGCTAAACATACTAATTCTCAAAAGCCGTTAGCACTGCAGGTACACAGCCCTTCCAGCAGTGCCAACAGATTCACAACAAGTTTTATCAGGTTATGTTCTTCACCATACAGAGCTGACCCATTCTGAATTTTTCAAAGTTCAGGAAGAAAGTGTCATTGATATGTTTCTGAAAGATTTGTCCTATTTTAGCATGAGGGTTTGAAAGTTACAGTCCTCTTGCTCTATTGATACGTGAGCAGCAGGAGAAATGCCAAAAGAAAGGATGGTATAGTGTAAAAACGAGGACATCTACAGTAAGAGGATCCCTAGAGAAACAGAGGAAAAAAAGACAAAGAAAAAAATAAAATAAATCACTGGAGAGAAGACTTACAAAAGCAAATCATACAAGATGAATACATTCCCTGGGCAGCCTCACAGAAAGCTCAATATTTCAGCTACCAGTAAGAGATATCAAAACACTGCATCAGAAGTAGGTAACAGAATGGTTTTGAAATGGTTTATTAACCATCAGATTTCCTAAGTACATGATCAGTACAAAAAGCAAATTAATACAAAGTCGACCCCCCTCTCCTCAAATCCGTGGCCCTCAGCAGCCAAGCGCTGGATCCACCGAGTCGGATCGCTCTGCGTTGCCTCGCAAGGGCGGGTGACAGACAGCCTCCATCTGAGCTCTCCGTTTCAGAGAGCGTCATCTCAGTTTACTGGACCTGGTTTTAAAAGACTCATTGATTTTGAGAGAATTTTAATCAGTCGAGTTTTAGGGAGGCAATCATTTTAATTAATTCTTCCAGCATAAAAAGCTCCGTATACATTTCCTTATCCAGAGGAAAAGGGGCAGGGGGGGAACACCATCAATCATAATGTGATGAATTCCTAATACGACTGGACATTCTATGCGTTGGAAAAAAAGAGTAGGAGTTTTCCCCTTGTGTTTAAAAAGTCAATGTTAGCAAACACTGAATACAAGGGTGGAAATCAGACGGATGTTTGAAAGCTAAGTCACACCTGCTTGTCTGTTCACTGAAGTATGTCCACTCTGCAGTGAAGAACAGTTAACATCCTCACACAGGGCATATTTTTAAGCATTCTTTCTTTGCTTAGTTTCCAAATGATTCCCATGCTACCCACAGCAACGGCGTCACTTATCCCGAAAGGCAGAAGCCAACGTTAACTACACCGAGCATCCAGAACTATTCATTAAAACCCATACTTAATGGAAATTTTCAAATTAATCTGTCATTTGGTATCATGTACGAGAAGCTTGAATACGATGCTCTGTGAAGTTTAACAGGCTTCCGGATTTCTGTAGACTCTAAAAATCCAGCAGCTCTGCCTCTGTTAGATTCTCATTCTTCAATAATTTAAGCAAGCAGTCTGTCTCTCTTTGTTCTTTTTTTTAAAAAAGCATTTCTCATTCCTCTCAGTACATACAAAGCTTCTGTGATAGCTTTCACAAAGTTCAAAAGAACCACGAGATCACAGCAAGGGTATGATAAATTTCACTCGCATTCCCATATATTGGCTGCAGAAGAATTAATAAATTAAATATTTCTATTCTCAGCAGATTAGATCGTTGAGAGAAAACAGACACCAGGAGAGCTGGAAGTATCATCGCTGCCAAGGGCTCTTGCAATGGCTGGGAATTAATTAGGTAAGATAAGAATGAAGATGATCATATAAAGCAAGCCACATGCTTCGCTGCAGATAAAGGGGAAAAACACCAAAGAGCTTCGCAAAGCCTATCTGCTGGCACATCTGAAAATGAGCTTAACCCCAAAACATACGAATGAAGCGTGCTGGCTAGGTGTCTGACAAACAGGTGTATCAGTGGCACTGGGAATGCCTTGTAGGACAAGCCAAATCCACTCTTCCCTTCCTCAGCAAGAAGGGAGGCTTCTCAGTCCATGTGTTTGTAAAGAAATCAAATTACTTGTCCCTTTGCCTCTCCAGCGTCTCAGGAATGGTTCTGATCCCACCTCCTCTGCAATCACTGGTATTTACCATGAAGCTGGAGAAGAGCCCTGGATATCTTCCCAGACCCATTTTGATTGTGCCACTTTAACTGTCCTGTTTTGACAGTATGTAGTTTCAAGAAAAAAGGAAAGAATTGACTTACAAAGCACAGCCCTAATCTGTATTTGTAAAGATATACAGAATGGGGAAAAGTGAGGAGGAAGGCTAGAAGAAAAAAAAAAAGCAGGCATCAAGTTACTTCCAAATTGGTGGGATGAAGAAAGAGACTGGCCGAAGGAGGCTGTTTCCTTATATCACACCAAGTGCATCTGAAACACACAACACTGTACTTGGCCACAAAGCTCTTATATGGAGCTTTGTTTTGCAGAATTTCACTACAGATTTCATCTGTTACAATGCAGTATGTCCTGCAGATAGCTGCTGCTGCGACCACTTTCCGAAGACAATTTCTCACCTTTTCAGCAGTCGCTATGGCACAAAACCGCCTTTGCAGAAGGGGTAAAAAAACCCAACCAACCAAAAAAAAAATGACAAAAAAACCCCAGCCAAACAGCAACAAAATCCACAACACTGCAAAAGAAACCCCAAACAACTTCCAGTTGTCAACCAGGAGCTGAGCAAAGTAACATACCGCTTCGGAGTTACCCCACACGCCAATGTCACAAACATAAAATAAAATGCTGTCCTCCTAGAAGGAAAGGGGAACTAGCAACGGTTCATTTCTAGGGCTGGTGTTTTAACTCACAACAAACTCTCCAAGCCTGAGTGAAAAAGGACTGGTGTGAGAAAAAAACCTTAGGAGATGGCGACTGCTGCAGTGGCCGAGGACTGCGGGTCCCACGGCCAGCAGCACACGGCAGGCTCAAACCCGCGGGAGCCTCCCCATTTTCTGGGAATACCAAGAAATCTCATCTTTCCCCCCTCCCATGACCTTTGAGTTAACAGCAACAGGCCTTCAAAGCTAACTCTAATAAATTAGTATTTTAATAACATTAATTTATCTCCTCTCATAATCCACATTTTCTTGAGCAGGAAAGGGGTAAAACCCTGCAAGTAAATGTAACACAGGGACCTTCTTGATGGGGAGCGGCAGGAGGGGATGTCTGCAAGCTGAAGTCCTCTCTCCTGAGGGGGTCTTTACTCCCCTGTCCTCAGCAGGGGAAGAGGCAGCACGACAGGAAGGCAGCCTCACGCTCAGGTATGTTGGGTTTATCATGCCAGGTATCACCTGCACTGAAAACACTTGAATTACACTATAAGAGCTCAAGGAAACAAAGCTCCAATTTAAGTGTGAGTAAACACTGCAGCCTGTCTCTTAAAATCCAACTTTCTGGTTGGAAAGAGGCACAGACAGACAGATGCACAGCCTCGTTCACGCAAAACGTGTGAAGTACTGGCAGTTAAACAAGCCAGCTTGCTCTCACCTCTTTAACTATTATTACAACCTCGACCTGAAGATACATTGCATTCAATCTGTACACATCCAGGCACAATACTTGAAGACAAGCAAAATACAAAAAAAAAATATTGCACTACCAGTGTAACACTAGGTGTATCTTTAAAAGTTGTCCAAGAAGATGGTTTGGGGAAATAAAAAAAAAAAAATCCACTAACACTTCCAAGTACCTGCTAAGGGTGGTCACATCTTTGCTTGAAGATAACTGGAAACACATGTTATTTCTAATAACACCATAAAGCATATCTGAATTCAATACATCGTGAGAGGCTCACAAGGAGTGTGGGAAAGGAATGGTGAGTTCTAAAAACACACGGCAAGTCCTCTACAACCAGTGACGCATTGCGGCTATTTTCAGACCACTTTTCAATTAACACAGTTTGAGAAGAAAAAGTCTCATTTCAGTGAGTATCTGAAAAAAGCATATTAATCCCTAACACGCAAAGGTCTTCTCAAAACCTTAAAGGATTTGCTAAGCATAACTGTTAATACTTTGCATGTCTGCTTTGATTATGTTTGACATAGTTTCCATATGGAAACTTACACTAAATGTCATCAAGAGCTTTACTTTGTTTAAAATATCAATCCATGTAATGTAATAAATGTTTGCAGATATAGGAAAACATCACCTTTGTGGGTTACCCTTATACAAAGGGGTGAGAGAATTCACACACAGCTTCTCTCAAATGCTTCCTGTTTCCTTCCTGAATAATACATACCTTCTTATTCTCCAACCTAATTCTGAGCTGGTTTCTCTTTGAAAAGAGCTATTTTTGGTTCACTATTTATATTTATGGAAAAATCTTGTTGAAAGGCTTGAGGGTTCTCTGAAGTTACAAAGGTGAAGGTTTTAGCTTACAAAATCTCTCATCAAAACAAACAAAATAATTTGACAAACAAATGTTGGACATAACAGCCTTATGCTAATCAGTCAAGTTACCCTCCCAAAAACTAAAATCCTGCCATCTTCCTGGTCCAGTCTTCCCTTGCACAGAGTCAGAGTTTCTGGGCTATTTAATGAAAAACCACTAAATTATGCGAGAAATGGGAGCAACTAAGGCAAAAATTTAGGTTAATAATTTCTAATCATTTAACAAACGATTATCGTTGCAAGTTCATGGCTAACATTTAAATGCCACTGAGCCACAGCACTAGCAGGAATCAGCCAAGTAAGCGCCTGGAGCCAATGTCTGGAGACCACCCAACCTAAACCCAGACCCAGCCTGAAAATAACCCCTTCTCCAAAAGCGACGGTGCCCAGCAGCACACCAACGCAGCAGGGTTGCCCCAGTGCTCCAGTCCAGTGCTCTTTCCAGCTGCAGTTACGAAACCAACTGGGAACGGGGGAATCATAGAATCATAGAATGGTTAGGGCTGGAAGGGACCTTCAAAGGTCATCTAGTCCAACCCCCCTGCAAGGAACAGGGATATCTCCAACTAGATCAGGTTGCTCAGGGCCTCATCCAACCTGGCCTTGAACGTCTCCAGGGATGGAGCATCCACCACCTCCCTGGGCAACCTGTTCCAGTGTTCTACAACTCTCATGGTAAAAAATTTTTTCCTAATATCCAATCTGAATCTACCTCCCTCTATTTTAAAACCATTACCCCTTGTCCTATCACAACAGGCCCTCCTGAACAGCCTCTCCCCATCTTTCCTGTAGGCCCCCTTGAGGTACTGGAAGACCACTATAAGGTCACCCCGGAGCCTCCTCTTCTCCAGGCTGAACAGCCCCAACTCTTTCAGCCTGTCCTCATAGGAAAGGTGCTCCAGCCCTCTTATCATCTTCGTGGCCCTCCTCTGGACCCTCTCCAACTGGTCCATGTCCTTCTTATGTTGGGGACTCCAGAACTGGATGCAATACTCCAAGTGAGGTCTCACGAGGGCAGAGTAGAGGGGGAGAATCACCTCCCTCGACCTGCTGGCCACGCTCCTCTTGATGCAGCCCAGGACGCGGTTGGCCTTCTGGGCCGCAAGAGCACATTGCCGGCTCATATTGAGCTTCTCGTCCACCAAAACGCACATCTCCTGCCTCTCTCCCAACCTTTGGGTAAAAGCATGTTTAAAATGATGAGATTCAGTAGTCTTAAAACGCTGAAGACTCGGTTCAAAACAATGAAAATATACAAATTGAGAAATTAAGGGCCCTTTAAGCTTTTAGCTTACTAAATAAAAGGATGTGACAGCGTTTGTCTTCCTCACTGACAGGAAGGGCTGACGTTATGTATAAAACATATTGTGGCAACATACCCACTAATGAAAATCACTCTGAAGGAAGATCACCAATAGTGGTTGCACTTGGGACTGGCTCTCTTTAGCTACTGGCTAGTTTGGAAACTAGCACAGCATTAATTTTATTTTAAATAAAGTCTGAAAAACAAGACGTTCAGTTTTACAAGTTGAAAAAGGTTTGTTTCCAGGTATGCTAGTCCTAAACGTTGTCGAACTAGCAAAATCAGCAGCTGCTTGGTACAAATCCAGAAGCCAGCGTGTTCTCACTTCCATGTTATCTCCAGTGCTCCGTGACGGAGCACATCCAGCGTCAGCAGAGACGATGGCTCTTGCAGCCACCGGGCTCCAGGCAGCAGCTCCGGCTCGCAGGAAATCAGCTGCTCGCAGCAGCTTTCGGCAAGTAAGGCTGCTGTCAGAAATGAAGGCACTTCTCCACGATTGCTGGGAATGTCTACTCTGAGTTTAAAAAAAGAATAGTAACTTTAGAGGAAGAAAAAAAAACACAACAAGAAATAAAAAACAGTTTGCAGATGGCACGCAGTGCTTCTCATGGCTGGAGATTTCGGGAGGCCCTGCCAAATGAAAATGGCAGACGTAGAAAAAAAGACTCAATCAAACAAAACAAGGTAGAACAGAAATAGTACATTTCCTCTTTTTTTAAGCCTAAATCTGATGCTGCCAATGTTTGCGAAGAACGCTCAAATTTAAGTAAACAAGACGCAGCGATAAATTCCAGCGAAAGTCTGAAGCACTGCTAGATGAAAGAAGGCAGCTTTTTGCCCCCTGCCCCGGCTTCATGCTCTGTAATTTATCAGAGACGAGAATTTCTCTCCGAAGCAAGGCGGCCTGGAAAGAGGCCGCTTCCGACGACGGTGCGTTTCGATGCTTACGCCTACTGAGCTGCTGAGGCACTTGGCAAACAGCACAGTGCTCGGTGCCGCTCGCCAGCATCACCCACAACAGCTGTTTTCAGAGACCTGCAAGGAATACAGGGCTTTTAAGAACTACTTCTCGCCATCCTTAACCTGCACATCCAAACCCAACTATATGCTGGATTTCTTCCTCGGATCACACTCGTCACTAAACAGCACCTCCACCTTACTGGAATGCGGGTAGGAAATGGAAGGTGTTAGGTCGGAAGAGCGTACCAACAGCTCGGGAACTAACTAGGATTTTTTGGCACTAGTGCAGGTTGTGCATGCTTCACTGATGGTGCGATTATTCACTGAAGTAATCTCACTTATATTTTCGGTTACATTATTTAAGCAAACCCAGCATTTTATTAGAAAAAAGAGCAAAACTGTAGAACGGGCTCTATAAATACAAAACATATTCCAAGCACTAGATACCTACAGCTCTGCTAACCAAGCACACAGCAATTATTCACTTGTCAGGTGCACAGGAAATTTAAATTAATTTTGTTAATACCACAGTTGTTGGCATTTGCTTTGCATTTTTCCACCAGGCAAAACGCTTGCTGTACTCCAGGTTCTGCATCAGGCATGGGATTTAGAAAGGTTTTACAAAATTCTGTTTTCCCATACTAAGACTGTGTCTTCTCAATAGACACTATCATTTACAATGCATTTGTACTGGAAATTGAACTTGTCACTGGGCTCTCCAGGTGCCACAACAAATAATCACAAATACTATACTTAGCTTAGTTCAGTTGCTACTCCCATTTTACAGCTGGTAGAGCTTACAAAACACTTCAGAAATATTTATGCAACGCAACTTGAGACAAGAGAACTCTTCATTTTGTCCATCTTTGGACCATAGGCAATAATAAAAGGAGGAGAAAAGGTGCAAGACAGACAGAAGAGAGAGCACTGCTCCAAAAAAACACACTGCCACGAAGCCTGGGTTACGCTTTCAAATCCAGCTGAGGATAACAAGGAACGAAGAGCTTTACCACCTCTCTACTAACACACATGAAATAAAGTTCACCACAGCAGTATTCATCACCACCTGTTCACGTCACATTTCCTTTAAGTTCATTGTCAAGAGCCAGTTCCTTTCAAAATATTTAAAAAGCCCAACACAAGAACAAAACCACACCACCACCTCCTACCACTCCCCAAACCACCATCACATCAGCAAAAAACAAAACAAAAAACCCTCACACAAATAACGAAGCCACATTTCTAAACTCTGGAGATAAATTACCATCACCCCGTTCACCGATGTACGTGGTCAAGACATGCCAGGAAACATGAGCCTCTGGCACCCAGTCCTTTGGGTGTAGCCTGAGCAGCACGCAGAGCCGCCAGTGCAACGCCTCAGCAAGAGGCAACGAAGGACAGAAGTGGGAGGCAATGAAGGGAGCAGCACAGGTCAGTCCCAACGCCACTCACACTGGCAGGAATGGTGACCAAAAAAAGCTGCAATTCAGAGAGCTTTCTGAACTGAAAGGTCTACAATATTGAATTGAAGCAGTGTTTCCATAGCTCTACCAGTCATCTTAAGTCATAAGCCACGGAGCCTCTCTAGCTGTTTTTTTTAATGACTTTTTATAGCCTACTTGGTTTAATACTTTTTTAAAGGCAAATTTGCCTGTAGATGACTGGGTTCAGTGATCAGAGAGAAGATGTTACAGACGCACAAAATTCAGCCGAAGAACACCGCAACAAAAAAGCATACAGATACTTTCCCCCAACATTCATCCGGCTCGCCTGCCACCTTTGAAGGAAGTGAAGCAGGGTGTAAACTTTCCAGGAACAGGCAAGAGCCACAGTGCTGTGAAAGGCAAATCACTCCAGAGTACACTGACGTGCAGGGAGACTCTTTTGTTCATGAATTCTCACCCTCAAAACTGCATGTTCCCTCAGATAAAGAACCGAGCACTTTGGGAGGAATATAGTTTCTACACTACTCAAAGATCTGATAATCTCTATTTCCAAAATGAATTAAAGAACACCATTTGAATTAACGGTTACTTAAATTATTTGGAAAAAGCACATACTTGGCTGCAGTGGTAAGTCACAGTTAATGCCTAGAGAGATACAAAGAAGTCAACTATAGCAAATCCTCCAATTTCAAATTTGGTTTTGATTAATCTACTTAGAGTATTTTCACATTATAATTTGCTTACTGCTCTAGAGAAAAACGCTTGCACAATCCCACAGTTATTTTACAGAATGTAATATTATACTTAAAATAATATATGTCAGGTTGGGCACAGGAATGAAAGGAATACATTGTTCTGAAACATCAGGCAAATAGCACAGGAAGCCTGTGAACACCTCTAATCTATTATCACTGACACCTTAAACTTCCCATTCTTTACCTTAAAACATACTACTCAGGGAAAAAATATCCATTTTAAGCAAGGAAAAGCATGAAAAATGAAACTAAACACACAGAATAGTGTAATAAGCTGTCCATATGAACATCACATTTCAGAAACATTATTGGAAATTCCAACATTAAAAAAACACTTCAGAAGTTTTCCCACCTCTTTATATAATCATTTAATGAGAACAATCAGTTACTTCCATTTTCTTAAAGCTTTTAAGTTCATGGATTTAAATAAGAAGTTTTAGAAGAACTGCTGTGAAGACAAAGAAAGAACTTCAGTTCTGCTGAGATCTCTAGATAACGTCTTCACATTTTTCACCTAATTAAAATACCACAGAACCTTCTGAAAATCCAGAGCAGCTAGAGAAATCTCCCTCTAGGATGATATCATGCAAAGAAACATCAGTATCTGTATATTTCAAGCAAACACAGTTTAAGTGCTATCTAACATATTTTCCAATTTTCAACAAAAGCTCTAAGGAGCTCTAAGGAACACAGTTACATGATCCAAGTACTTAGTGTTGGTGAAGAGCTTTGCCAAAGTGACTCTAAAGGAAATTCGCCATAGGTTTATTCTTATATTCGGAACAAAACCCAGTAACAATATTCCTTCCACATACAAGGATACGTAACATTATCTTTTAACTGTCTGGGGTGGTTAGTTGTTTCGGGGTTTTTTTGGAGGGGTGTTTTGTTTTGTTTTTTAAAGAAATGTCTCTTATTCAGGATATTTGTTAAGGTATCTGTCTCTGTGTGATGTCCCAGTGAAACAGCTGTGATTCTAAACAGGGACACTGTCCATCCTCTTCTGCTCTAGCCCTTGTCCCCGCTTCTGGATTCTATTTCAAAAGGAGCTGAACCTAAAAATCACAAACTATTCAGAAGTACAGCAGTCTTCTGTGCATTTATGGTGCGTGGCACAACGGGGACTCCCACTGCTGCTGTCACCAGGACAGGGCCTGATGTGGGCTGTCGGGATAAAGCCATCCCTGCCAACCTCGAGCAGCAGAGAGACTGTTCCATCAAAGAACTGACGTAGCTGCAAAAATGCCTTCTGTTTGTTGACCTCTTACGAAAAGCATGATGAGTTTTCCCAAAGCAGATTTTGGGAAGATCCCCTCCTATGAAACACCCACAAACTTCAGAATCGCTTCTGAACTTGGCAACTCCCCATCAGCCTCCAGCATGTTCCCCAAGCGTGACACTCGGGGCTCAGACACGCAGCGACGCGCTCGCTGCTCCAGCCTCTGCCAACCCATATCGCGGGGCTCGTGCCGGCTCGGGAACAGCCCTTCGGTGCAGAGGAACCCCCACGAGGCAGAGGCGAAGCAGAAGCCCCACAGAGTGATGGACTGGGAGCAACGGAGTGCTCCATGAACCCTCCAAAGCAGCAAGGATCAGCCCCCAGCCCGGACAAACCCTTCCCTCACACCTCTCCCTGTGCTGGGAAGCCCCTGACACCAGCAGCAGCACCAAGCCCCGCTCTTGAGGACCACCGAGTGTTTTGCCTCTGGCCCTCCTCCCCTCCACAGCAGCCAGGACACTCGCCACAGGGCTGCAGGAGGGCTGCCAGAGGTCGCCAAATCTGCAGGAGAACAGCCGAGATCCAAGCACCGAGCTTGGAGAAGGAACAGGGAGATGGAGGGACAGGGCTGTAAACATCTGCAGCGTGGAGAGAGATGCTCAACCGGCCTGGCCTCACCTTCCACCATGACCCAGAGCATCCTCTAGACCCGCTGCCTCTGCCTGTGCCACCCCCGGCTCCTGCGGAGCCACTTGCTCCCCGACACGGCCCCGCACCCGCTGCCCCCCCCCAGCCTTCAGCCACCTGGCACCCCTGGGACCGCCCGTGCCGAGCTCACGGCAGCTCTCCGCGTCCGGAGAAAAGGAGAGAGACAGTGGGGGGCATGGCTGCCAATTAGGTGACACCATTAAGCCACACAGCAGTCAAATTTGTGATCAGGTGTGGAATTCTTCTCGGCAGTGGGAAGGGTCTGAACTTGTCCTGCTGCTGGGCAGCCTCACCGTGCCGGGCGAGCCCGGTCCTGCCGAGCACAGTGAGCAAGCCAAGCTCATCTCCATAACACGCTTCCATGGCTCAGGACTACTGCTGCTGGATGGCCCATCGGACAGAGCGGATGCTCTGTTTCTCAGAAGCAATGCAGAGATTTTTGAAAATACTGATGGAATACACACGCAACACCCCAACTGTGCCAGATGAGTTACTGCAAACACGAATGGCATGTCATCCTGCCTTACGTTATCAAGTGATTGAACAAAAATGTAGAAGAGAAATACTCTTTTTTTTGGTTTTTTTATACTACGATAACATCTCTTCCCAGTTCTCAATTTGGTTCTTCGGACCAATCATGCTTCAGGTAACAAACAGTAATACTGCAAACATGGTAGTAGATAAAATAGAAACACGTAAGTGAAGCAGCTGTTCTGCTATCGAATCACTTCCCAACGTGCACCTCCGCTGTCACTTCGTTGGGGTAAATAGTGTACTCATCAGCTGCCAGTGAACCCTGCAGATCCACTGCTCTTGCCATCTCAGTCACTTGTAACTGTCTTCTGGCTCCTGTGCTTCTACCACCTTTCCAGCTCTGAAGTCACCAGGAATAGCATATTTATTCGCTACTGAAATGTCAACAGAAAAGCAAACAAACAAATAAAAACCGATCGGAGCTGAAAGCCTGACTTAGAGACTTCAGCTTCTGAACACTGATAAAGCATATGAGAAAGCTTTCAGAGATTCAGAGAAACTTAAGCTGACACACATCACACGTGTTTTCCCTCAAGTTTTCAGGAAAGCAGGACAGTCTTTGTTTTCAAATACATGTTCCGGCTCCTGGACCAAGTTACTCTGCAAAGCATTTGGAAGTGGTCTACATCCATAACCGAAAAGCAGATAAAAAGAGAACAAGGATTTGCCACAAAATGATGAACTGAGAAGCAGGCAGTCATCTTCTGCAAGTGCTGGAAGGCAACAGGCAATGGCATCAGCAACAAAAAAAAAAACAAGGAGAAAAAATAAGTCTATAATGTCTGGCTGCAGATGTCACAGGCTGGTTGAGGTTGGAAGGGACCTCTGGAAGTCACCTGGTCCAACACCCCTTCAAGCAAGGTCACTCAAAGACAGTTGCCCAGGACCATGTCCAGACTGCTTCTGAGTATTTCCAAGGACGGAGAGTCCACAGCCTCCCTGGGCAGCCTGTGTCAGCGCTCAATCACCCGTGAAGTAGAAAGGCATTTCCCCAGGTACCTTTCTTGCATTGCTCTGAACGTAACATAAAGTAAAGCTTTTGTCTGTTTAATATGGATTTTCATTATACAACACTGAATATTCACCTACAAATGAGAAACCAGTTAGCTTGGCAAACATTCATTCTTTTAAGCAACACAAGCAAGCAAGTCTTGCATCAAAATTCCATCTCCTTAGTCAAGGATGTATCTCTACACCAGCTTACACAGCTGTCTTCATCGACCCTGGCACACAATGTATTTTCCACACACGCACTTCAGTAAGACTATAATGGCATTGATAGCCTGTAAGAACAAGTAGATCCACACAGCATCAGTTCCTTTTCCACTTTTTCCTAAATTGTATTAAGCATCTTTGTTGAGGTAAGTACAGCTACACAGTGGTCATAAATCCCAAGTACTTTAGTAAGGATAGCTGAGGGGAAAAGGCTTTGTGTCCTTTTTGCTAAGAATTGCTATCCCGCAAGACAAATTAGAATTGGCTTCACGGTCTTGCAAGAAGCCAAGGCAGGATAAGGTCTGTCCTTCCAGCCCAAAAAACCAACATCGCCAGCTCATGAAAATAAGCAGAAGGTTTTTGGGTCATGTCCAGTTCTCTGAAGTGAGTGGGTTGGTCCTACTGTTCCACCCAGTTCTTGACTCCTTCATGTGCCTGGCAACATTTGAAGTTAAAAATAAATTAAAAAAAAATAGTGCTTCCATTTCTTCCTCCAATAAGAAGTGCAATAGGAATTCTAGACTAACGCTTTCACTTCAAACAGCTGTTTTTAAAAAACATTTTGAACAGTGAGGTCAGGGACACAAACAGCCAACGCTTTTGTCAAAAGGTATCATCTTAGTGCAAATCTGCCGAAAAGGTCTTCACTGCCCAGTTAGTCCAAGAAAAGCAGTAATTCTGTCACTACATAAACAAGAATTCTGAAGTAATTAAAATATAGCTAAGGCTGGCTGATAGTACTTAATGAATATAGATTTCTCTCAAGTGATTTTTGAGCAACTCCTTTTAATGTTTGGTTGACACCTAAATAAACACTGCCGAAGAGAGTTCAGCATACACTTCTGAGATGTTCCTACGGGAAAACCAGTTTTGCTTTTCCCGCTGGGATTGGTAAAGCCTCTAAAATTAGAGTTAGCCACACCAGAAAAACAAAAAACTTCAAAAGAAGCTCCCACAGGATCACTTAAAAGGCTTTAACAAAAGAATTCAGAACTACGTCCTTCTCCCAAAGCCTGCCTGCAGTTCACTGTTCGCCTGCTGCAGCGCTGGGAGTGCCGACAGCACGGGATGTAGTCACACCGGAGAACCCATCCATTCACACGCAGCGGCTTCTCATACATTCAAGGGCAATAAAATAAAATCAACCTCTTTTCAAGAAGGCAATGGAAACTGGAAAACAGAAAGAGAACAAGTAGAGGCAGCTCTACCTGGCGCACAGTACAACAAACGAGTTCTGGATCCGGTGTGTTCCCATGGCACTTAATGCCCTGATGGGCCACTCCTCCTGCACTGTGCTAGCGAAGCCTTTTAACGAGATCTGAACTTTCTCGAGAGAGGTGACGTTACTTAACACCCTGTAAATAGGCTTTGCAAGCCTCACCAAAATGCTGAGTGAGGAGGAGCATCTTTCCCTCCTTTTACTTACTTCCAGAAGTGAAGACAGACTTTTTCTTTCAAAGAGCACCTAAAGAGCTAGTTCTGTCATTCATTTGAGCTTGCAGAAGCCACAGGAACCTGTCCCTAAGAAGGCGGCTCATACAGCTTGTAGTAACTACGCCTTTGTTTAGCCAGGAACTTCTCCAGGAACAAAACGTGGTACGTGCCCATACAAGCTGTGTTGAAGTCAGTGCGTGGTGCTCCCCTGCCTTCCTTAAATTAAAGGGGAAAGAACGAACCTTCACCCCAGGTCTCACCCACGAGCCACACTGTCTGGTTATCCCCGGCCGATCCCACTGCTGACCTCAGGCTGCAGCTTTTCACGAGGGAAACGTCACGCAGCCCGCTGCAGCCCAGGAGCTGCTCTCACCTGCTTCTGCACCTTCACGGCTGCCCACCTTACCATCTCCAAACTCGTAACCTTCATAGCATCCTTCTACAAGCAAAGGAGAACTGTCTCTTCCAGTTTTCAGAGGGGGGCCCAGGATGCCATGTCCACAGCCTGCCGCAGGCACAGGAATGCCCTTGGTGGCAGCGTGAGGTGCAGCCGCCCAGGGATCCACTGCCACTTGCCCTGGTCCCACAGGGTGCTGCAGCTGAACACACACTGAGCACTGGTGTCCACAGCCCGGACCAGCACTCCCACCACCGAATGACCCTTCCTCCTGATAATGACTGGAAAACACCTTGTGCCCTGAAGCAGTCAAGTTTTCTCTATGTTGTTCTGAGGGACAGAGGAGTCCCGGGCAGCTGCTGCACAGGCAGGCGGTGCCTCTGAGCGGCATTGGTCACTGGTGTCCCCTACGGCCATCTGCAGCCATGAGTTCTGCCATCAAAGGCTTTATCGGTTCCAAATTTGTACTTTGTGTAACACCACGTATTTTGTGCTGCAAAAAACACAAACACCCAAACAATCTCATGTCAGTGCCATTCAGTATACTCCACTCCTGCAAGCCTAAAAATAAGTGTAGAGTTTCTGTATGTGCACCAGCAAACCATTACAAATTAACATATTTTAATTCTGGTTCTCTGAAGACCGAACCGACACGGTTCCTCCGAGCGCCTGGGCGCCGTGCTGCCCGCACCCGGGGAGCGGTTGAGCAGCGAGCAGCAGACAGGCTCCGAAAACAGTGGGCAACTCCAGATTCTTTTTTTAAACTCTCCACAAACAGCTCCCGCAGGATGGCTGAGCTCTGCTGCACCTCCGCTGAGCACCGTTCGGTTGTGCCGGGAAGGAACACCCAGCAAGCCCCAGTGCTGCCACGCAGCGCTCCCTGCTCACATTGATGCTCCTTCTCCGCTCACCCCGCTGCTGCGTCCCCCCACTGCCAGCCACCACCTCCCTGACCCGCACTGGGCCCATCCATCCTCCCGGAGTGGGGAGCGAGGCCGGCCGCCCGCCCCACAGCTTTCACCCTTGGTCCCCGGGAGGGGCTGGGCCCTCCGGATGCCACGGGCACACCTGTACGCTGCACCGTGCCGTCGCCCTGCTGCTCCTCCTCAATCACTTTTTTCAGCTTACGGGTTTTTTCTATCCCTGCTACAATTTCATGCCATATTAAAGCCTCTCCTTGCAAGAGTTTGACTGCAAACTGTATTAGAAAAGAAACTGAGATGAATCCAAGGGAAACGAAAGAGATTGCAGAGGGAGGGACGGCAGGGCACTTAAACACCGGATTCTGCAAGGAATATACGTGGGATAGCTTTACACACCTTTGGGAAAAGGTTTAAGAAAAGACTAGAAGATGTTTTACTGAGGACAAACCAAAAGCTGAAGTGAAAATCCTTCCAGTCACAAACCACAACTTGAAAATTTCTTCTCTACCAGGGTCTGCCCTGGTAGAGAAGAAACTTTGGGTTTAACCTCACGCAGTCGCCCCTCCAGCATAGAGCGAGACACTTGCTGCATCAAAGGCGGCGCAATGACATTGCGAAGCCCAAGCCAGAGCTCCACGTCGGACGGCTCTGTAACTCCAAGGGAGCTACTCCACTGGAAGTACGGTGTCCTGCCGCTGCCTGTAGCGGGCTCGTTACTGGGCGCATCCCCGGGCCCCAAAGACGTGCGTTAATAAATCAGACCCCCCTCTCAGGGGTTCAGTCCCTGCTGCAGCTCAACAGCTTCAAGAGCAATGAACATGTTCAGGGTAACCCAGCTCACCACCTGGATGGCTTCTGAGGCACACACAAAACTGAAAAAGCTACTTCTCTCAGTGACATCCTCACTTTAAAAAACAAATGAGGAATAAGGGGAGAGCTTTCAGAAGGAGGTTAAGTACATACAGTGTAAGAAAGGGAAAGAAAACGTCTTGAGATAAAAAGAGGAAATATATTTGCAGGGGGTAGAAGATATAAACAGTATGACAAAATAAACAACAGAACAGGGAAAATGAGAAAAAGTAAGCAAACAACAGATCAGCCTTTCAGAAAAATAATGAAATCTGAGGTCTTGACTGGTAGCTTATGTGCAACTCCCTTTGAATTCAAATTCTGTGGTAAGAAAATTTATGAGAACTTTGAAACTGTAACAAAACCTTTAAAATTTGACCCTTGTGAGAGTGCTCGTACAAGCTAACAAACTAACAGATTCACATGTAAAGCATTCTTCCTATGGTATCCTGCTCCCATTGCATAATTTCATAATCTATTTTGGAAATTAAATCCTCTTGAACCATCGCACTGATACATTGGCAATTTGTGGAAACCCAGCAAGCTACAAAATGCCAACTCTACTCCACCTGCTACAAAACCACATTAACAGAAAACTATAATTACATAATGCACTTTGCCACTATTACTTCCCCATGTAAACATGTGCTCTTGCTGTTAATGATAGCACTTAATCAAAAGTAGAGGAAAGATGGTCTACAAGATAATCTTCTGAGTTTCCTGCTTAAGGGAGGCTAAACACTGTACAAGTTCCTACTTAAAACTCTTTTGTTCAGAGAATTGTAAAAATAGCTAAAGAGAAAAGTTGGGGATTTTTGTTAAAGAAAAACAATGGTTTTTTAAGCATACAAGTCCGTCTTGGAAGAAAAAAAAATCCACCCTCTGTGCTGCCTGTACTATTACTGCTCCAATGGTCTTTGGCAAATTAGAAGAGAGCTTTTACATTTTTCAAGCACGTGGATGCACAATAACGTGTCACTGCTTTACTGCACGACTGCCCCGGGTCTCCAACCTCACGTACGCGTGAACAGGGAATTTGCTCTGCAACTCACTCTCAGCTGTCACCGCTTGTTACAAATATAAACGAGGGCGGGTTGCGAGCCGGACCGGCGCAGTCGCCGCACAGGCCACGGGGGAAGCGGCACTGGGCCATGGCACGGAGCTGGGCACGGGGATGCTCCCGAGCAGGTGCCCTGGTCATGAGTAACCCCAGCGGCACGCGCTGCCATGCCACCCTTACCCTGAGCTAGGGACGCTGAGAGCTGAGGTACTTGGGAAGCTGACACCGAGGAAGCTCTAAATCAGCGCGAGTATTTACATCTTCGAGAAGGTGGCAAAGGATTTAAGAAAGACCTCGTCAAAACTGCACCTTGCGAGGCATCGCTCTCGCTGTACATACCTGACGCTATCGCCCACCTGAAGACTAAATGAAGAAAGAGCTACAAACTGGTACAATCTTACAGTCTTCCCCCCAGTGGTTTCAAAGCACCAGTATCGACAGTTGCAAGTTATCCCTGCGTACTCGGGAAAAACATTTTGGTAGCAAAGACCAGCATGGGCATTGCTGCTGGTGCAGCTCCATCGTACCGTCCTCCGCTGCCCACGCTCACATCCCCAGTCACACAAGTACAAGAAAACAAGAGGCAGTGAAGGAGTTTGAAACCAAAACACCTTTTCACAGCAGCAGATTAAGAACTACACACGAAGCAAGGGCTATTCAGCAGCCAGACACCATCACGTTGGGCCACCACCCAGCTTTGTTCAGTCGCCAGTTGCACATCTGGGCCAACAGCTCTATCCTGCTGGTAATGCGTTACCAACAATTTCATTCTCAAGATACACCAGATCTCTCAATTATTAATACTTTTTTTTTTTCCCCAAATGCACAAGTACTGCAAAGGGTAACAAAACTGTTCTCTCCTCCCCATCATCATTTTCACAAAGCTCAAGAAGTTTTAGGTAGTACCAAATTCTGGTCTAACTCAAAATTTCACCTCCTGCAAAGACGGTTTAGAAATGAGTAAAACAAGAAACTCACTCCTAAAAAACAGCATGAGTACAGCAAAAACCGTAAGAAAAACATTGATTTGAGATTCTGCCATAAAAAAACAAACAAACTGAAGGCAATAACAATGTTTAAGAAATTACCAGTGGCACTCACACAACAACAACAAAATAAAAATCAGAAGACACCAAAATAACCAGAAAACAGAAAGTGAGGAGTGCAGAAATAGATAAAGAGAAATTAGAGATTACTTATTTTTAGGGTTCCCATAATAGAGATCACTGAAGAACACTTTTTCATTGGTGTTTCACATCATCACTCAAGAGTATGTATTCCTAAAACGGAAGTCCTTGGTTACAACCATGCAATTTTGACAGCACCACAGAAAGGCCAGCCATAAACAAGTCAGGTTTTGGGCAGCACCAGGGCTCCTTCTCCAGCCACCCGCACGCCTTGGGGAGCGCAGCGGAAGGAAGCGCTTGCTCCAAAGCACACGAGCCCACTGGCGACACCAGACCAGGGCCCTCCTCGCTCCTCTGCCCCTCTCCTCTGGATACCTGACTCCTGGGCAAGCGGAGGGTAAGGAGAACAGCAGGGAAGCGTTAGCTCACCCCTCCCGAGCAGCAGGTGCCCCCAGCCTCAGCCCCACTGGGTCTGGCAGAAATACTCCTCACACATTAGCATCTCATAGAAACATTGCCTTTATCTGGGCATATTTGTTTAGTTTCCTCTTCTACTCCAGATAACATCAACACAGCCTGACAGGATGGCATAAGCATCTCTCAGCAGTGAAACAATGTTTGATTCATTGTGATTTAAAAAAAAACCAAAAACACAAACACAAAAACATTATCTTTCACTCAATCTAGTAGCTATGATTTGAAGAAAAGAGGGTGTCTCGACTTGCAACATGCCAGTCTTAATATTTAGAAATCAAACCTAATTAATATATTTTCCATCCTACTGCATTTCAAATATTTCACAAAACTCAATTATTGGGGTGGGGGAGGAACAGAAAAATAAAAAAACCCAAACAAACTCAAAGCCAAAACCCCCTATCGTTATCACTTAATACCAGCTGAATCCACAGATATCTAACATCAAAATAAAACTACACCCACTCTTTCAGGATCGGAAAATTAAGATCAGATGTGATAAAGAGACATTTACACTGCAATCACCACCCATTAGAAGAGCAGGCTGTTTTTAAAAATTATTATGGGAAGTATTTCTACCTCTAATTCAATCAATAGACTTCGACTCTTAACAGAAGTAAAGGACATTTTGAGTTCATACTCAGAATTAAAGCAATAAGCGTACTTGTAATACTACTACCACCACAAACAGGACTTGGAAAAAGAAATCCCAGCTCTGTCCTGTATGAGAAAGGGAGGCTTTTCACCCAAAACCCGAGCAGGTTAAGGCCACTTGGGAACGTGAAAGCTTGCTGCCCCATCTCAGCCATCACACGACGGCCAGTTCTCTGTGCAGTCAAAGAAAACACCGGCAGAACAGTAACGCTGTTAGTCGTGTAAGGGTCTTGGGTATCGGTACCATAGCACCACACAGCAATTCTCTAGCCTACCTTCTCCCCTCTTTGTTTTTTAAACTAATAAAACTCCATGTTCTGTTCGGCTTTTACCTTTCTTGTCATCATTACATTTCTATTCTGGCCTAAGTTTGTCCTGAGAGTTTAAGAACTGCATTGACCTCTCATCAGAGAAGAGCTACGTACATTCAGTGGCACGAAGACAGAAGGAAACGTTTTCAGAAGCACCTACCTGACTTAGGCTCATATATTCCAATTTCCAAGGAAACTGGAACAAACAAACCATTTTCCAACCCAAGCAGAAACAATGGAACCTGCACGGTTGAGCCTGCTGGGCGTATCAGAAATCTTTACCCTAAACATCTGTGTCCAAAGGTTTTAGCAAACTGGATTGTTAAAGTCACCTAAAACCGAAGGAGAGTAAGACACAATTTTCAAGCGTGAGCACTAAGGTGCTTTTCCAATATTTCTGACTGCACAGAGCTAAATATGCAGCAAACAGTAACAAAACTTCTGAAACAACAACCAACACTGCAGCGCAAAGCCCTCCCTCTGCCTCCATCCAGAGCTCCTCCAGGGCACTGAAGGACACACGCAGTAAGGGAAGCGTCTCCATTACGCACAGTCCCACGGCCTCTCCAAGACATCTGCCGGACGGGAGTGACGGAGCCCGGGGCAGAAAGGCTGCTGCGTTCGCTGCAGATGGGCTTGGGACCTGCCCGAACTACGGCCAGACAGACGTGCCCCCGCAACTCGTGCCCATGCACCCGCAGCCCAGCCCGCTCCGTGGCCCCTGACACCCTGCACTGGGCGCTGAGCGATCCAGCAGTGAAATCCAAATATCTCCTCTGCCGACACACTCCCACTCGACACGGAACGCTCCCAACCCTGCCCAAAACCCTCCCGAGCAGAGCCCTGCAGCAGTCACTGGGACAGCTTGGGAGCCCGGGGTGTCCTCAGAGGAGCTTCCCATAAGTGGGCCGGAGGCATTTCATGGCAGATGTCGGCACAGCTCTGTGCCCATCACCCACTGCAGCCCTTGGGAGGATGAGCTCACACCATCCAACAGCTCCCACGGGCCCCACCATCACCTGCTCACTCCTGACTCCCAGGTTTTCATCCCAAGGGCAAACAAACAGCATTAAGCCATTTAAAAGTAACTGAAGAGAATGAAAAGGATACAGCAGGCAGAAAAAAAAAAAAAAAGATGGCACATTAAAGTAATTAAAATCCTATACAGTAAAAGCAGTGAAGTGCCAGGCAGATCGATCCTGTGGCCACGACAGAGACAGGCTCCTTGAAAGGCAAACATGGAATTTTGTCAGTGCAGCCAGAGGAAGCAAAGCAAGCAAGGAAGCCAGGATGGGAGAGAAGGAGGGAGAGGTCAGTATCATGGTATGGTTTGGGTTGGAAAGGAGCTTTAAAGATCATCCAGTCCGACCCCCCGTGCCATGAGCAGGGGCATCAGAAGAGGAGAAAAAAGAGAAAGAGTGACCCACAGGTAACCTGAACTCCATCTTCTGCTGTTAGCAAGAGTATACTGTGACAAAAACAGGAAACGTTCATACAACAAGACAGACATTAAATGCTTAAGTAAACACGAACGTACCAAAAATCATATGTATTCATATTCATGAGATGCACGTGCTCATGAAACTTTGAAGGTTATTTGTAGATCTAATACTGCATTAACATCTTTAGTGAAGCAGCGAAACTACTTAAGGAATGGAACAAACTCAGCACAGTCCCTCTTCACTGTTAACATCTTTATTCATGAGCTCCCAGGCCAGCACTGCAATAAGTTATTGGTGGATGTGGAGGGCTGGCAGGAGCAAACCAGTATGTTATCACACCTTGCTTCTGGCAATCAGAGAGTGGGGGAAAAAAAAAAAAAAAGCAATCTTCTCCTCTCTGCAGAAGTATAGGCAGGTCAGCAACACCAGTGATCTAGGAAATGCTATCCCAGCCAAAGGAACCTGTCTACCTTTAAATTACTCCATCTACAATTTAAATTTTTCTTCTGTAAAATGCTGGTCTCAACTAAAAGCATTTGCACGTACAGCACGTGCGAGCCAAGCAAACAGCACTCGTGCACCCCAAGTGCAGCTCATGCTGCTGCCACTCGTAACGTTCAGGCTGCTTTACACAAGTCGGAGAAAGGTTTATCGCAGAGCCAAAACGCAAGGGCTTGCCGGCGTGGAAAGGGGGAGCAGGAGTCCCACCCGCACAGGGTAAGAGCGAGAGCACGGCCCCGAGAGGCTGGGCAGCCTTATCAGCAGGAGACCCTCATCAGCAGAGCCCCCTGCCTGGACCCAGGCTGCCCATGGCAACCCTTTACATGGAGGCACCTTCCCAGGAGCTTCAGGTAGGAATGCTCCCCACGGGGCTTCTGGCCCACCATGAATCAGATCCCCAGGGCAGGAGAAGGCTGACTGCGTTAGCGTGGGATACTTGGACCCAACCATCCCATCCACTCAGAGTTTCTGCACTGTGTTGGGAAAGCACATACCGATACGCTACCTTGAGGTCCAGCAAAATTTGGGGAAAAGTGTAGTGTTTAACTAAAACTTGTATCACCAACTGAAATTTGAAATCAGAAATGGAAAAAAATGGATTAAAGGAACTGGAAATGGTTTTGCAGCCCAGCTTAGGGGAAGCCTACCAAAGCAGCAGTCCTCGTTCATAACTGAAATCACTTTAGGTCATTGGAGAGAAACGTGCTCCTCAACTGAGCAGGAAGAGCCCAACAAGCAGAAACAGCCGCTGACAGCTCCAGCACGTAACTCGAACACCAAGTCCCCAAACCGAGCTGCTGCCATCTTCCTGTGCCTGAACAGCACCAACTCTACTCCAGACACCCAACTGGGCAGTCACCAACACCAACAGCAACAAACCAGAGGTGTAACCACAAAAGTTCAGACCAGTCTTCCCATTCCCCACCCTGCAGTGGAACATATCCAAATAAGTCCCGTTTTGTTGCTGTAGAAAACTTAAGTTTTTCATGGCATGGGAGATGCTTGCTAGAGCGGAAGCGTTCCCCTTTTTGGTCACACCAAACAATAAACAACAAACACGCTTCGCCTTCTCCAGCAAGGCCAATGAGCCTCAAGCACTAACTAGGATCAACCGGGAAATCGTTTGGTCTGACAGCCCAGAATTTCTTAAATGACAGTGCTCCAAAATGGCCGCTTGCATCACTCCCAGCCAAAAGCGAGGGCAGGAGAGCACTCCAAACCACAGCGTCAGGCACGGGGGACAGCGGGCTCAGGTCGAGCAAAGGCACGGCTCAGGCTCTGGTGACAGAACACACCACAGCGATGATCTGCACCCGCCCTGCTGAACACCAGGCAGCTTCACCCACACGTAGATATTGCACAAGCCTAAGGCCGTAATCGTGAAAATTATAACAAAATTAGCATTTTCAGTGCGTTCATTCAACACGAACTGACACATTTAAGTGTAAGTAACTGTGGTGGTAATTTGTCAGAGTTCACTAAGCATGGCAAAAAGATGAACTGCGCCCTTTGACTACACGTGTATCAATCAAAGTGTGTATTTCAGGTCAGCCTTCAAGAGGATGAAAAAACAAGACTGGGGGAGCACGAAAACCCCACGCAGTCACCTACCGTCGCGCACACAGGGATTTGTGCACTGGGCCACGCACAGCGCGAGCAACACGCAGCACGAGTCTGGACCCAGTTCCCCGCTAGACGCACGCGGCTTCACGACCTGTAAAGCCCGAGAAACGCTCCCGTTACGGGACGCGACACGCCAGCGTTGCGCAATTCCAGAAGTGCTTTGCCTCCAGCTCCAACAGCACCCGACTGCACCTGGGGCGCAGCCCAGGACGTTTGGCTGGCTGCTATTCCAGACACTTGTAATCATCTTAACTCACACAAATTTACAGGAAAGCCACCTCCTCTTTGCCGAACTGCCGGCAGTACCAACTGTTGCACTCGCCTTATTCGCAGCCATGAGAAATATTTCAAACGTTTGTCTGAACACACTCCGCTAAGCAGAAATTCCGCTGTATTTTCGTGCCACGACGCGCACGGAATCAGGAGCAAAGCCCGGGGCGAGCGGAGCCGCGGCCTTGCGGAAGGCTGGGAACGGAGCGCTCCAGGGCACGGCCAGGTTGCGCCCCGGGGGCCGGGGGCACCCCGAGTTCTCATCCTCCCGACATTTAACAGCACAGCGAAGGACCTGCATCCTGCGGGACGACGCTGCGCCACACGGCACCACCGAGAGCAGTACGGACCGTCACGGCACGCTCGCGGCACGGGGCAGCTCCCCAGAGGATGTTTCGCCGCCAGCCGCGCATCCCCGCGCCCTGCTCCGGGCTTCCAGAGGCGGCAGAGCACCCCCCGCCCCGCCCCGGCAAACGCCCGGCTGGCGGGCACACCCCTGCCCCGCGGCGGGCACCGCTGCCCGCCGCCGCCGCCACCCGAGGCCGGCCGGGAGCGGAGCGGGCGGGACGGCGCGGCTGCCCCGGGCGTTGGCGGGGCGGCGCTAGGACCGGCGCGGGGCGGCGGCCCGGGAGGCGGCGCGGCGGCGGCGCTGCCCGCGGAGACCCCCGACCCGACCGGACCCGTTCCCCCTCCCCTCGGCGGGGCGCGCGCGGCCGCGGCAACTTACGTCGTCAAAGAGGGACCCGACGTTGGCCGTCACCAGGAGCACCCCGGCGCCGGCCGCGGCCCCCTTCACCGCCATGGCGCCGGCGGCGGGCGGGCGGAAGCGCGGAGCGTGGCCGGCAGCGGCGGCGCTGCGGGGAGCCGGGGGGGCGGGCGCGGGGCGCTGCGGCGAGCGGGGCGCCTGGCCCGCCCCGTCAGCGCGGGCGGGCGGGCGGCGGCGAGTCCTCCCGGCGCAGGCAGCCCGCGGACATCCGCGCCGCGGCGGGGCCGGCCGGCCGCCCTGCGGCTGCTGCGGGGCCGCGGCGCTCAGCGCTCGCCCGCCGCCGCCGTCGCGCTGCTGCCGGGACGGCTCCCGCCGGCGGAGGCTGGCGCCGGGCCGCGGCGCATGGCAGGTCGGCGGGACGGGGCGGCGCGGGCCGGGCCGGCTGGTCCCGGAGCGGCGGGGCTGGTCTCGGCGCTCCCCGGCGGGGCTGGGCGGGCGCTGCGCGCACCGCGCTGCTGCTGCCGCTGCCGCCGCTGCTGCTGCTGCTGCTCCGGGCTCTGGCGGCGGGCGGGCCGGGCTAGGGCTGTGCGCTCGCGACGTCACAGCGGCCCCGCGCGGCTCTTAAAAGGGCAACGCCAGCCCTCGGGAGCCGCCCCGCGGGAGGCAGCCGGCGGCGCTGTCCCGCGGCCCGGCCGCCGCCGAGCCCCGCTCGCCGCCTCCGTGCCCCCTCGCGGAGAGGGCGGGGCCGGGATGGGCGGCGCCGGTGCCGCCGCCGCCGGCGGTCACCTGTGCGGGAGCGCGGCCTGGCGCGGCGTGTCAGGGGCCGAGGCCCCGCGGAGCATCGCGCGGGGCTGCTGGCCCGTGCGGGGCCCGGCGGGGCGGCAGCTCCTCCCTGCGCGGGCGCCGCCGTCCTGCGGGGGGACCGCCCCGCTGCCCGGGGTGGCTCAGAGCCGCGACGGCCGCCTGGCGGGAGCGGCTCCGGGGGTGGCGGCCGCTCCGCGCAGCCGGGGGTCACCCCCGGGGAAGCGCCCGGCGGAGGCGGAGCGCGACCGGCGGCTCTGCGGGGCGCAGCGCCGTGCCGGGGCTCGGGCCGCCCGAAGTGCCGCCGGTGGGACCCCGGGGGTACCGACCCCCGACAAACACCCCCGCGCCGCGCGGCGAGTTTCCCCGGTCGGCGGTGTGTCCGGGAGCGGCTTTAGCAAACGCGTGTCGCTGCCCCCGGAGCGGAAACCCCGCAGCGTTGCAACAAGGCTCTGCCGTAAAGAACGGAGATAAGATAATTAGAAATATCGGGCAAAGTGCTGCCTGCCCCAGCAGAAAATAATCCCATGAGGAGTAGGTTGGAATGGTCCGTACAGAGCCTGGGAGCACGCCTCCTTAGAAAAATACCCTTTTGAAAGGAATCTTTTCGATACCTTTGCTTAAGAAACCGGAGAAATGATAAATCAGTCTTTGCTGGGCTGTGCAAAATAGCCGGCTCCTAAGATTATCTATATTTCATGGCTGATTAGTAACAGGAACAAAATGTGCAGAAGCTCATGTTACAAGGCTTGCAGAGGTCTTACTAAGTTTCAGAGCTGGGGAAGCTGTTGTCCAGACAGCACGTAAATGATACGGACAGAGAATCACCGAACAGAGCAGGGGAAAGAGGAAACTCAAACTGCATTCAAGAACAACTGCACAAATACACAAAACTGAGGAGAAAACAAAATGTAGAGGCAAAGCTGGGAGTACTGTGGCACACATGGCGATGGTGAAGAACGTCCAACAGATGACACGCTGTAGCAGAGTGACAAGGGAAATCGCCAAAGACACAGACGTTTGTCACACCAAGTAGGAAGACATCTGAATGAGAGGGCTCGGCCAGAGAAACGTGCGTTGCCCTGGCAGAGAAATAAAAAGGTTGTTGCTTATCCTCGGCAGAACGTTGTTTTTCCACAGCTCTTGGCTGTGTCTCTCCAGGGAGAGGTGTCTGACAGGCAGCAAATATCACGTACGGCTGCAAACACAAGGCAAAGAAAACGTATCTCCCAAATAGGCCTTCAGGTGTGGTTTGTGCAAGAAACAATTTTATTTTGCGTTGTAATCACAAAGTCTGCTATGGCCAGTTAACGAGTCTCTCCCAAGTTAAAGCTACGTCAGGCAAACGAGCTTGTCTGCTCACGCTTGCAGTGAATGAGATTTCACGTGCAACAGAAGAATAGGTTCACACCTCTTTGGCAAGTTTCGGTCACCCAGAAATACCTAAGGGATGTGTTCCTGGTACCTTACAGTCATGCTCCCTCCACCTGCATCCAGGAACGGGGACGGAGCTCACCTCCCTCCCCACAGAATTGCTGTGGGTAGCAGCACGCAGAAACCAGCAGCCAGACCTTCGCTTCAAGTCGGTTCTTCCCACGAGCACCGCAGCCGCACAGGTTCCGCCGAGCACCGCGGCGTGCTCACCACAGTCCCCACCGTGCAGCTCAACCGCAGCGGTGCCTCCAGGTGCTGCACTGCGCGCCTGCGGTACAGGGAGTCCCAGGAAGCAGGAGCAGTGCTAGGGCCAGGGCAGACCCTGCCTCGCAGGGTGCCCAGTGCATTACAGGAAGGTGTTTCAGAAATGGGGGCGCGGAGAGGGAGCAGAATCACTGAAGTCCCAGATCCCAAGGGGCCTGGTGCCCACTGACAAGCCAGGAAAACTAGAAACGTGCTCGGGATCAAACAGCTTGAAGCTATGAACAGAGCGAGTGACTGCAGCAGATGCCTGTGTCTGAAAAGCCACTACGTGATAAAGGAAAGGCAAAGTTATTCTCAATATTCAGTAGCAAAAATAAATACTGTCAAGTACTACTGACCCAGGGAAGCATCAGCTTCACCGTCCTACGGTGCTGTTCACCACACTGTAGTATGTACTACATCTACAGAGAGGGGGTGAAGGAGTGTGTCAGCCTACAGTGCTGTTCACCACACTGTAGTACGTACTACATCTACAGAGAGACAGGGTGAAGGAGCGTGTCAGCCTGCGAGAGGGGATGGCTGCTCCCAGTGACGCTCAACTCGATGAGTCAGTCCTGTGAAGTCTCTTCTTTCTGGTAAACTTTCTGAGGTAGAGATGCAAG
Source organism: Tauraco erythrolophus (assembly GCF_009769465.1). Lineage (NCBI taxonomy): Eukaryota > Metazoa > Chordata > Aves > Musophagiformes > Musophagidae > Tauraco > Tauraco erythrolophus. The sequence goes on from NC_141473.1 coordinate 479,548, forward strand.
TGGAATGACAAAAGCTCTGCTAGATCGTGACCACTGGCCTTCTTTCTTAGAAGATGCGAATTACATACACAATTAAATAAAAAAAAAAAAAAAAAAAAAAGTTGAAATTGTGGAAGCCTGCCTCATACGTGGGACACTTGCTGCCCTCCAGTGAGCTGTGGCATACAGGTAAATGCAGTGCAGAATGTGCTCACGCCCAGAGATACTCAGTGCTACTCTGGATAATTTCTTCTAAGGTTTTGTGCAACTCCTGAGACAACTATTCCATCAGGTTGCACTGTAGACTCCGTGATCTTATCTGGAGACAGCCACCAGCGGTATCAAAGATGAGTTGATCACATACCATCCTGATATGCCTTGACATGCTCGCACACAAGAAAAAAGAAAACGGGGGAGGGAACATTCGGTGCTGTGTTTTGGCAGACAAGTCTTACAAATTTCAGCCCACAGCGATTACATCAAAGTCAGGGCATGCTGGAGGAAGCTGTGTCAAATTACACCCAGCTGGAAAGGGATCTCGAGCCATATGGCATCCAGGTGAAAATGTTGGCAGTGTTCAAGAACGGGAAACGAGAATAGGAAGCAGCTGCAGACCTCAAGTTCCTTGTACAGAACCCAGGTCGCGATCCCTGGGCTGCAGGGTAGATTACTTTGCCGGTTTCTTTGGCAGAGGAAGTACTACGGCATGAAAATGTCGCAACTGCATAGAAGTAAAACGATGACCGACGGATGGCTGAGATGATGTCTGGGAATCCCACACCTTCGTCAAGGAGTGGAGTGGATAAAACCTGAGAAAAGAGGAACATAAAATATAGCATCATCTATTAAGCGTTTTCAGAAGAATTCCTGAGAGCTGACTCTCCCAATAAGGGATTGCAATAGAAGCCATTTCCAAAAGCCAGAAATGCTGAACGTTAGCGTAATCCTCTCCTAGACCTGCGGACGCATGCGGGAAGCACAGGCCAAGCAGAACGCCCAGCGTCCCCAGGGGAGAGCAAAGGAGACGTGGATCAGCCCCGTGCCGAGCGCGCAGCCTGCTCCTTGCCGCGGAGCGTTACTCGGCGCTGGCCGCAGCAGCTGGCTTAGCGACTCGGGGCAGTGTCCCAGCAGATGCAGGACTCACACTACACTGTTTCAGGCCATGGATCCTAACTGCAGCCAGTTTTTTGCCATTTTCTCCAGGGTCAGAATTCATTCATCCCATCCAATCAGTAAGAAATGTTTCCGATTAAAAAAAGCAAGGAATGATTGCAGCGGTACTTCTGCACTCAGTTGCAGGAGCCCAGTACAAACACTGATGGAAGATGCACGTTGCCAGTCACTTTGTAGGTGTCGAGGGGACACGAGCTAATTTTGCAAAGGTAAACCGAGCGGAGCTGATGCCTGGTAAACTCACATAAGCGAGATCTATACCTGTGCTATATGGGGTAAAAAAAAAGGGCAACTCTATGTCCAAAACCAAAAGTTTGCCAATGGCAACGGTGAAAGAATAATAGGTAAAACCATGCTGAAGTCTGTGTTACGTGACATTGACATCAATGTTAAACCTAAATGTGCACTGTAGAGCTGACAGTTTTGCTCCCGATATTGCACTGGATACCTCGCAAGAGATGTTACAGTATAACGATGGGAAAATAGGAATGAGCATGAACGTGCCTCTCCGCATCCGTTCAGGGAGCAGGAGCTGTAACTGCCTCCAGCTCTATCCACACCAGCGCCGTCGCCAGCTCCAGGGGCTCACCGCTCTGACCCCTGGGCCAAGTCCAGTTGGCTGAAGGTGCAAATGAAGATCAGATGACTTCTCTTCTTCCCCTGCACAGAGATGGAAGGCTGATGGGTGTGGATCGGTGGTGTCACTGTCGGGAAAGCACCACTGCTAGCTGAGGTTGTCGAACATTGGCTGTTACAGCTCCTGGTTTCCCAGTACTTATAATCCAGACAGTGCAGTCTGAGTATTTTCCATCTCGGTGCCTGCCTTGAATATTAAGTTTGAGACAGAGGGCTCAAGGATCAGGTTAGTTTTTACTAAGTGGCTTTGCCACTATGAGGAATAAAACAGTCTTGAGGCTGAATTTTTCAAACAAGCCCGAGGGTCAGGTAAGTGCACAACATCACCGTCCCCGTGAATTGTAATTGCACAGCTCGGCAAACAGTGTCACCGCGTGCGCAGATGCCACAGAAAAGTTGTCTTGTAGGCTCGGGCTATTGCGTTTTTGACCAAAGCTCCAATATTTTCACAGCTTTTGAAATAAAGCACACATGAGATAATGAAGTGACTTGATGTTATTCATTGGCAGGTTCTTAGAAAATGTGATTGTAATTGGCACGGAGAAGGGGTGTGTGTTGTTCCAAACCCACCGATGCGCCTCCTGAAGAACACAGGCGAACACAGGCAAGCAAAGAGCAGCATCGTTGGCTGTCGGCTGGGAGCGGTGGAGCCCGCGGGCAGGCAGCGGTGTGGGGCAGGACAGGGCACGTGCAGTCAGTCCCAGTCCTCTGGCCTCACACCTTCCCAGCACGGGCAGCTGGGGCTGGGACTGCGGTCGGAAAGCCTACGGAATAGGTGGGGCTGAAGATTTTAGGACAACAGGTTTCAGCGGGGGTTTGGAAGATGGATATTGCCTGTTGTGGAGGTTGCTGCCGATGAAAACTTGGCTGGAAGCAAATTCAGTTTTTCAGCTGAAAAAAACCCTGCAGCCTCCCCCGAAAGCTCGGTCAGGCCGGCTCCCTGGGCAACAGACCTGAGAACATTAACAGAAAACAGATTTCCATTCAATTTTTAGAACACAAACAAGCAAACACTGCATTTGGTTATTTTTGCACTGTTGTCTTGTCCTGCTGCCCTCAGCGTGGGCGTATGAAGCCACCGTGCCTGCTGCCAGCCAGGAAGGCTCCTGTGGCCCTCCCGGCCCTTCTGGAAGCTCAGCCTCTGCCAGGTCATCGCCCACACCCTGCTTTAAGTAGGGATACCATGATACCGCGTGCCCAGGGTGAGGCTGGAGCTGGGAAGTGGGCAGGAGTTTGCTTCGGGGCATGAGGCAGGATCTGTGCGGCACAGAGGTACCCGTCTTACTGCTCCTTAGCTGTGGAAGTGGCTCGGGCACCCACAGCCGTGGATCCGGGCACCCGCAGCCGCGGCTCCTGGCAGTGCGGGACAGCCCGTGCTGTGCTTGGCGCTGCTGCAGCCTGGCTCTGAGCTGCAGGGACCCCCGAGCTGGGGCTCATGCTGGCCAGTGGACTTCGGGGAACCTGCAGCTGGCAAGTGCTCACCAGTTCAGGTTAGGCTGGGTTCTGGCTGGGTGTGAGGCTCAGGGCTGGAGGAGGATATTGAGCAGATTCAGCCTTAACAACGATGCAATGCTTACGTAATTGGGTTCGTAATTATGGTTTCCTTAGGCTTCGAGGAGTTCATCTTTTGAAAGTATATGTCAGATATTAATCACACCCTGCTTGGAAAAGAGAGGACTGTCGTTAAAACATCTGCTGAACGATGCATCTCTATCCTGAATAAAGCAGTGCGCGTAAGCGGCACAGAGGATTGATTTTTCAAAAGCAGGTGCTACTAGTTATTGGTGCTATGTCACTGGTCTGCTGTCTCCGTAAGGTGGGACATCTTGTTCCCTGCGCGTTTCCTCCAGAACACGCAGGGCTGTGGCTGCCAAAATTTCATTGGGGTGCAGCTGTGCTCGGAGCTCCAACTCCCATCCGAGTGGGAAGGGCTCCCTGTCCATCATGAAGGGATGATGGAGGAAGCACTCATCCACCGGTTATGCAATTCCTCTATAATCATATTTGACTTGCTTTCATCACTGTCTTTATAGCTTTACTAATTGGCTTATGCTTTTATTAGAAAGATCCTTATGAAGAGCTTTTTATACTGGCAGGAAAAACAACAAAATCCCCAAACTATATCAGATTAAAACCCTTAAATGCAATGTAATATTTTGCTGCCTGAAAGCTCTTTTATAACCCTGAGGGATGGACTCTCTTCTTCTCAGAGATGGCCCTTACTGGGCTTTGTGAGCCCATCTCAGCATGTGATTAAATGGGCCATTTTGTAGCTTCTAGATGGCAAAACACAGCTTGAAGGAAACGGTCTCGGAGTTTTCACCAGCTTTTTTTAGTTCACACTGGAACTGGAAGAGAGGAAGGGTCGCACAAGTGGCTGCTCCCTAAATGTCCGGAGTTCCTGGAGCCACAGGAACCAGAGGTGGAAAACTCAGGTGTCTAATCCGTACTTCAGACTATAGGTTGCTAATATGAAATAAAGTGTGTCAGAGCGAGTCCTGCGGATTTCAGAGCACTGGGCTACGTACACGTCCGTCCTTTATTTTTAAGTCATTGGAAATTCTTCTGAACTGCTTCTGAACTGGATACAGCTCCAGTTATATTTCTCAATGGAAATTTATTGCTGTCCATTACGGGATATTTTGTGCATAAAATTTAAAATCAATGGTATATAGCTTCTGCCATAACTGTCCAGGACAGCTATCTGAGAAGTGTAAGACCTGAAGTGCCTGAAATCAGCCCAGGTGAGCACTGACCATCACTATACCTTGTTTATAGGCCAGGTAATGAGCTTCCCAGCTGAGAACGCCAGTTTCTCACTATCTTCACTTGTATTGCTTCGTTTTGTGTTGCTTTACACCACACAAACTTGGACTCTCAGGAAAGAATCCTCCAAGATTCAGAATCCAAATTTCAAAACTCTGAAGTCAGCCATAAATGTTCTTAAGATCATTTGTGGTTCTAAATGCACACCTGGGTCTGTAACATGGTCTTGTGGGGGGCCAATTTTGAGCTGCAACCAATTTTTTGTATCTTGGATGTTTAGAGGTGATCATGGGGATACTGTGAGGGCACCTCAAGGGCTGGGTGCTCCCCAGGCAGAGAGTGGGGGAGCTGGAGCGGGCACGGAGGGCAGCCGAGCGCAGGGGGCCCTGGGCTGGCTGAAATGGGTTGTGTTTAACATCCCCACACCTGCAGTACTGTTTGTATTGAAAGCATTTTGCTGTGCAACTGCCGGTGATCAATTCTAACAATGAAATTACAGCTGATAAACATCCGAGCAGTTCATAGCTCAGCAAATCAGAGATCACAGAATGGTTCGGGTTGGAAGGGACCTCACAGACCATCCCGTTCCGCCCCCTGCCGTGGGCAGGGACACCCTCCACTACACCAGGTTGCCCAAACATGTGCTGCGTGTTGCACAAATAAGTGCTGCGTGTCCTGTCTGCAGAAGATGGCACAGAAAAGCTGCAGAACCACAGAACCATGGAGTCGTTTGGCCCGCCCGGCCCCGCCCGGCATCGCCCGGCGCCGCCCCGCGCCGCTCTCCAGGCGGGCGGTGCTGAACGCACCGGCACCGGCACCGGCACCGGCACCGGCACCGGCACCGGCACCGGCACCGGCACCCTCCTCCTCCTCCCCGCCCCCCCGCCAAGGCTCTCCTCCCCCGGGGGCCGGCGCCCCCCACGGCTCCCTGTCGCTCCGAGGGGTTTCCCGACGCCGACCCCGTGAACCTGGGAGAGGCTGTTCCGTGCCCGAGGGTGGCGGCCCTGTCCCTGTCCCTGTCCCTGTCCCTGTCCCAGTCCCGGTCCCGGTCCCTGGCAGGCAGAAGAAGCTGCAGGGACACCCTCCCCAAAGCGCGGGGGATGCTGCTGTGCCGCAGGGACACCCTGCCCACCCTAGTGCTCCCGAGCCCGCTCCTCGCGCTGCCGGGGCAGAATCGCTCGTTCAGCTGCAGCCGGTGGCACAACGGCCGAGGAAAGTGCCATAGCGACGTTTGCACCTTCGCTGCGGCCCTGAGCGGCAACATCAGCAGTTGTCACTGTGCAGATACAAAGTCCACAGCTGTAAGGCTCTCAAAGAACAGGACCAGCACGCACGGAAGAAAAACTCAGCGGCTCATAAATCGTCATAAATCCACCCTTTAACAACAGACAGCTGCACTGTTCTCTCTGCAACACCTACGTGGTACTTCAGGATTCCAGTGCCCTGCACAGAGTATCACCGAACGCTCTTGTGTCTGTGAGAACCACAACACACACCACAGGAAGATGGTCATATAAAAAAGATACGTCGGCTTTTTGTTTCACATTTATCCCTGCCGCGCTGTTTGTTATGATCTAACTTGCAGAGAAGTCCACAAATGATGTGAAGTTGTTCTTCGTCCACTTTCGGCACACAAATTCCACCCACCACGGACACATGAAGCTCTTCTTGGGGTGCCAGTGGTGCAGCAGGCTGAGCTGTTGGGAGAGCTCCTGCACACAGGAATTAATTCTGTCCTCAGCAGGATGCCGCTCCGGCACAGCGAGTGACATTAACCAAGAGACTGGGTTTTGTTCAGCACCTTTTAGATTCACAAAATGATTTGAGAATATTTAGAAAATAATAATAAATCTTTTGGCTAAGAAAGTTACCATCAGTTGGTTTATCTGGAATTCAAATACGAATGCCAACATTGTATAAGGAAAAAGGTTATTAGCAATCAAAGTATATACACTGGGGAAAAAAAAACAAACCAAAAAAAAATATTTGAAAAAAATAGCAGACGTTTCTTGAGCATATTTTATTTCTTAGCTTTTGCTTTCTGCTATCACTCTGGGTTAACAGTTCCAGCCTCTTCAGGAGCCACGTGCCCTGTGCCAGGCTCTGCCGGGTGCAGCTGTTTTAAGCCTAGTCCGGTGAAAATAAATAAACCACGGCGACACTACGACTCTCAAACCCCGTTTCACCCGCCGGCGTGAGGAGAGCCCGCAGCCCTGGCAAGTCTGAGCTGGACATGGCCAGTGTAAATGCCACAGGTACCATGGCCCTAGGGAATTTGTGCAGTAACAAGTATGTTGGGATGGTGAGCTTTTACAGAGCTTTTCCTTCTTTGTCATGCCAACCTGCAGAAAAAGCACATTTTTATGAGGAAAATGTTCAACTAGGAACCTCCCCTATTCAATGGCACTGCAAACAGAAAACGTTTCAATTGCAGAAACATGCACTATTGTCATTGCAGAAAACAGAACAAGAAACAATGGCCCCAATTTTTCTTTTTTAAGAATCTCTCGTTTGGGGAAGTAAGGGAAGCTCCATGTGATGAGCACGGATTTTGTTTCACTTTGGCGATCAGTAAGCAGGACTGTGCGTGTGGTTTCGGAGCATTCCCGCAGCAGCTCTGTGCCACGTGGCCTTCAGGCTTCCACCAAAATGCCCAACCGGGGCTGTCTGCCGTGCTGGGGGCACTTCCAGTTCGTGGCACTCTCAGGGACGGTTTGCTGCAGTTTGCTGCAATTTGCTGTTTTGACAAAGGGGTGGGTTGAACAAAATGTGCCTTAACGCTGATCAAAATGTAACAGCGAGACCGAAACATACAGCTGGTGAACCCTGGGCTCTCAGAGAGGTATCAGCGCCGGTGAGATGACTTCTTTTAATAACAGAGAGCTCTTTAAAGAGCCTTGTGTCGAAAATATCTTGAACAAGAAGCAAAGCGCACCATTGTTAGTTCATCCTGATAATCACGTGTACATGACCAGCTTCAGCTAGGTTGTCTTTATTTGATGCACAACAGAGAGATAATGCCGCCTCTCCCCCGTTCTCCCCTCCGGAACAGGCGCAGCACAAAGCAGGCACAGCGGTAGCTACCGTGTCCTCCCATCCTTGGGCGTTCGCGATATTCGCGCCGTAGCCGTGGTGCACATCAGTCGTTCTGGAGCCTCGGCAGTTGCGGAAAAGTTACGAGAAGCCCATTGCCACTGGGTGTCGGTGGTCATTTCACACGCTCATTGTGCCATGCGATTCGTAACTTGCTGAACGCAGCTGCGTTAATCGCTGCCGCTCACGCCACTCACTCCCTCCCTTCGGTGACGTGGCTGCTGCTACCGGAGGTGCTCCGTGGCACAGGGATGCTCTGCAGACTTTGCAATTCACTAGTGTGCGAAAGGGCTGAGGGCGAGTGAGCCATTGTCCTCTTCATCTTTCGAAATGCATTTCCAGCAAAGCCCTCGCTGGATTAGCGCTGCCAGGATTACCGGCACGGTGCTTTGCCCGCTGAACAGGCAGCCACAGTGTGATCTGGGTCTAACTGTGATGTGGGACAAAGGCAGTGATATTCCATCGCTGTATTTCCTGGAGCCCAACGTAAGGCCTTTCGGACTGCTGACTCGTAATGTCTCTCATTAAAGCTTAGTTCTGCCATTATACTGCTGGTTTTTCCTGTTGGGCATTCCACAATTCCACTATTCCATTCCTTACAGCAGTATTAGTGCTGTCTTCAATTTTCTGAGCTGGGGTGGGCAGGGGCCGCAGCGCCGCTGAATACAGCGTCTCGGCTGCCGGGCTCTCGGTCCTTAGGGTAAGGAGGAAAACCTTTGGGTTTTCCCCCTGTCGTCTCTAAGGCAATATGTGCAGCTGATGTTCTGTCTCTGAGATCTTTGCTTTCAACACAAAAGTGTGAAAAATTACTTAAAGACCACCATCGTCATAGCAAACGAGTAAGAGCACACAACTTTGCAAAGCCCGACACCTTTACCCTGCTCCAGCTCCCGGGCGGCAGCCACACGCACTCCAGAAGGAGCCTGAGGACTTGCAGACAGCCAAGGCTGCGGGGCTGCAGCGAGCTCCGCAGGCACCGGCCACTCCGTCGCTGCGAGCTCCCGCCCGAGCCCTCTGCGGCACAGCGCGGAGAGCAGCTTGGCCTCGGTTGCCCTTCGCTGTGTCGAGATCACCCCAAATTCATCACAGCTCAGTTTGTGGCACTGTCTGCTGGTGATGACCTGGGTTCGTTTCCCCCTTGCCAAAGCCCAGTCTCTATTGTTACAAGGTTTTAGAGCTGTACATGAAGGTGCGATACGGAAAATTTTATAAACATACGGAACAGATGAGAGAGAGCAGGACACAAACAGCTAACCGCTGGTTACTCGCTGCGTAACTGTCCCCCAGAGTACGGTAACAATCTTTGAGACAATTTGTGAACTACACCATTTCTTCCAGGTCTTGAATAGAGTAAAAAAAACTTGAGTACTTCCAGCTGATTCTACCGAGACAGCAGACAAAGAGTGGTTTAGGGGATATTAAGAAACACTCAACTCTGCTCTGCAGTATCAGTCCCTCATTTTCATGTAAAATGGTAACAAAAAACCTAAAAGACCACAGTGCCATGGGATTAGTGTGGAAAAAGTAATAGGAGAAAGCGCAGCTTGTTGAGCACGAATATACCCATGAAATAGGTATTGCAATATATGCAATTGCATATATTATTTTTGAAAACTTGTGTGTATTATATTGCCAATTTATGCCTGGTAGAACAAACATTTCCCTAAAAATGCAGAAAAAAGCAGAAAACCACAGGGGACCTGTGAGCTGTGTGGTGCCATGCTAACGGAATTAACAACTTACTTATGCTAAACAGTTTCCTAATGCAAATTTTTAAAAACCTCATCCCAGAAGGGCAGCAATTTTCATCATCAGAAGGAGGATTACCCATCCTCTGGTCATTTTAAATTATTAAATTATTTTTGGATGCCTGCGGAGCACTGTCGGGATTTTTTGGTTTTATTTTTTAAATGAATTCTGCCCAGCTGGTAACACCAGAGCAGAGGCAGGCGGGGCTGGAGGCGCCGAGCCAGCCCCGGGCAGCTGCTCCTGCTGGGGCCGACCGACCGTTATGCTGAGCGGCCAGTTACGGAGTGCGGGACGCACTGGGCGATGCCACCCAGCACGGCACCGGAGCAACCACGGGAGCTGCTGGGGAGGGGGCTGATGCTACAGAGGGGACCCACCACCCCGGGAGGGTCCGGCCGCTTCCCACAAGCAGGATCACGGCGGGTTGTGCCCCTGCGGGTGCTGCACGGGGGCACCGGGACGCAGTTTGGCTGCTGCTGGCAGCAGGAACAGGTCGGTAAGGGACCTGTGGGGCCACCTCAGCCCCTTCCCAGGGTATTTTCACAACGGGTCATGTACAAGGTAATTGCAGCTTTCCCAGTTTCATAAGCAAACAGTTTGTACACGGATATCACTTAGGGAAACGATTCATTTATAATTTAAGCCACTTAGCGTTTCTCAGAATTTGATTTCTTTTAAACAAGGAATATGATGTAATTTGGGTGTGTGTCCGTGCGATTAGGCCAATTCTGCTGTCTCCACGGGGCTCCTAACCCTTCAGTGCCTGAGACAAACTACCAGGTACCCCGGCATAACAAATCCTGCTCTTTTTCTGCACCCAGATTTTGCCAGACTGTTGGTTTTCCTCAAATCTGCTAAGCGAACCTCCAACACCGGGTGGTGAAGCACAGCGATGGGGCGTGTTGGTAAGGAGGAGGCCAGGTCCTGGGATGTGCTTCCCCACGGCTCTGGCAGAAGAAAAAGCTGGAGAGAGCCACGAAGTCTGGGCCCGTTACAGACGCGGGTCGGCAACGTCCAAGCTATTCCTTACGGGGCTGTTCTTCTCCATCCCTTCGTGAGCTGCCCATGGGTGGGTGTAAAAATACAAATGTCATCTGTCCGGATTAGTTCAAAGCAGGGGCTGTACTTAGCGTGTACTCCACAGATCACACAGCCCCTTGCATTTACACGCTTTTTGCACCATGTCATGGGGCCGGGACGCAGAGGCATGGAGGAACAGAACTTTCTTTTCACTGAATTACACAAGGAGTAATAAAGTCAGTATCATTGCTGCAAAAAGTCTATTACCTAATCACGTAACATTGAGAAATAGATTAACATGGTGTCTGTTCTCACAGGACCACAGATATTTTTGTGGGATATGGCATTATAATAAAAATTCCCTAGACTTCAGCTTAATCTAGAAAACTCATTAAATAGATTCAATACACTATGGAATTCTATATAGAAATGTTATTGTTAAATGTGTACCATATTTCTCTGCCTTCTTTGCCCAATCTTTTTTTTTTTTGTAGCACATTTTACAGTGTGGACAAGATAGAAAGAAGACTCAGACCTGATGCAGGCTTTAAAGATCATCAACATGTGCACTTTACTACATGGGAAGATGGGAGGAAAAGGGTCATAATTTCTAAATTACTTTGAATCATAGAATGGTTTGGGTTGGAAGGGACCTCAAAGATCATTCGGTTCCAACCCCCCTGCCATGGGCAGAGACACCCTCCACTACACAAGGTTGCCCAAAGCCCCATCCAACCTGGCCTTGAACACTTCCAGGGATGGGGCAGCCACAGCTTCTCTGGGCAACCTGTGCCAGTGCCTCACCACCCTCTGAGTAAAAAATTTCTTCCTTATATCCAATCTAAATCTCCCCTCTTTCAGTTTGAATCCATTGCCCCTTGTCCTATCACTACACGCCCTTGTAAAAAGCCCCTCTCCAGCTTTCCTGTAGGCCCCCTTTAGGTACTGGAAGACTGCTATAAGATCGCCCTGGAGCCTTCTCTTCTCCAGGCTGAACAGCCCCAACTCTCTCAGCCTGTCTCCATAGCAGAGGTGCTCCAGCCCTCACATCATCTTCGTGGCCTCCTCTGGACCCTCTCCAGCAGCTCCATGTCCTTCTTGTGTTGGGGACTCCAGAGCTGAATGCAGTATTCCAGGTGGGGTCTCACGAGAGCAGAGCAGAGGGGCGGAATCCCCTCCCTCGACCTGCTGCCCACGCTGCTTTGGATGCAGCCCAGGACACGGGTGGCTTTCTGGGCTGCCAGCGCACGGTGCCGGCTCATGGTGAGCTTCTCATCCACCAGCACTCCCAAGTCCTTCTCCTCAGGGCTGCTCTCAATCCATTCTCCGCCCAGCCTGTACTTGTGCTTGGGATTGCCCCGACCCACGTGCAGGACCTTGCACTTGGCCTTGTTGAACTTCATGAGGTTCTCACAGGCCCACCTCTCCAGATGAACTGAGCATCAAGACTAAGCCGTAACTTGGTGAGGTTTCAGCTTCTCGGCCATAGTTGTGATACAAAAGACAAACTAAACGCCAACATCGAACGTGAATCAGCAACATCAGGGTAACCCCCTTTGTCGGAGCTGCCAAAGTCATTGTGAGAGCTGCTCGGTGGAACGGTCGGTCACAGGACGCTTCTCCCACCTGCTGCCGCCAACCCACCCGAGGGGCTTTCTCCAAGGGCCTTCCTGCAGGGGCCAGCCCCGGCTCCTCGCTGCCCACCTGGCAGCAGCTGGCAGCGCAGTCTCCCATCCACCTCCCAGGGCACCCACAGCAACGCACGCGGCACAGCTCAGCTCCCGCCCTTCCCGCGCATTCCCCATGCCGCTGCCATCCCAGCGTGCCGGCGCGGGCAGCACTGGCTCAGGAAGAGCATGGGTGATGGCCCAGCCCCACGCAAGGCAGCTGTGCTGAGAGCAGAGCAGGGTGAGGGAAGGGGAACCGCTTTGGTGTCCCCAGGTCTGCCAGGGTCAGGCAGACCACTGCTCGGCAGGGTAAGGGTTGTCCCTGCCTGGCAGCCCTTGCTGCTTCTGCTGCGGAAAAAGAGATATCCACCATTGTGCACATGGTGGCATCTCCCCTGAGCTACAGCAAAGCTGCGTGCCCGAGCAGGAGCCATCAGCCTGCAGGGAATTCCAGCTGGAGGGGAATTCCACGGCCTGTCTCACCTGGCTGGCAGGAGCACAGCCCACCCATCCGGCACGCTCCGTGGTCTTTGGGGAGCTACTGTCAAGCCAAGCTCAAGATCCCCATCCTTCTTGCAAGGCTCCACTGCTTAGAGCCTACATATCCCGCAGATTAGTGCACACGAGGTGGAGATGCCGATCAGCAGCTATGCTCCTCTGGCTAAAGGGACAGTAGTATCTGTGAAGCTTTAAATTAAGAGCAGAAGGCATAACTGCAAGGACCAGCTTGAAACTCTTGAAGAAATTCCTACAGGATCTGGGGCTCATGACAAATCTCACTGACTTTCTGCAGGAGGTGCGTTTCCTAAGCGGAGCCTTGCGCACTCGGGTATTATCTATCCCATATGGATGTTAAAATACTGCACACAAGAAGAAAATGCTTCATAACGTGCATTTTCTCCCCAGAAGGCAAACGAAATGACAGCAGTTAATCCTCTCACTAACTGTAGTTAAGCACCAACAGAGAATCAGTCCTGAAATATTAGTGGCCATATAGCGGTAACTCCTAAAAAGACGCTTTGATTCCCAGTTTTTCAAACTACTGATGAAAACTTATTTCTTTTCCAGCAGCCCAGCTTAAAGGCATTGCATATAGTATGAGTCAGTTAACTAGAGATGCGTTTGTGTTGGGAATGTTTTCAGGCTGCACCTCAAAGAATTGGAATTACTGAAATACCACAAGTAGTAATAAGTTCAGGCTGTGGAGTTTTTTTAGGGTTGTACCTGTGCAGAATATTTTTGAAGGAAAATAAAATTGTCCTGCAAGGCAGCATCCTCGTTTTGAAGTAACATACAGAAGTAATAGCTTCCAAACCACGTTAGGATAAACTCTCCCGCTTGCAGATAACAGCGCCGTGAATGAAGTGACGCCCCGGCGCCTTCGCCCCCTCGGACACCACTCGTGTTTGAAACAAGACGTTTGGTTGGCACGTCTCTACCACGAGAGAAAGTAAAAAACATTCTCGTTTCGGAGAAGCTGCTCCCCAGGAGAGGAGGGAGGGAGGGAGGGCGAGCAGGCGCCCGGGGCGCAGCCAGAGGGGAAGTGGAGGGAGTCGAGAGACTGAGGCTCCTCCTTCCCAGCCAAGTCATGGAAAAACGATGTCAGAATTCCAGCGTCTGAATAATACGCGCCCTGTGACCTTAATCCCCCAGGAACCAAAAGCATCCAGAGTCAGATAAAAATAGTAAACCCTTTACATTGCTGAGGGAGAGCAGCACTGCTCGCAGCTAATTAGCTAAATCCTGTTAATAGCACGGGGGCTGGGCGGCCATGAGGAGCGGGTGAGAGGCGGCCGAGCTGAAGGCGCCGCAGAGGACGGAGCAGAGGACGGTGGCAGGACGGTGGCAGGCGAGCAGCATGGCAGTGCCCGGCCCAGCGGGCAGGCCGTGACTGGGAGGTTTCCCAGAGCAGGGGACCTGCCCCGGCACCGCGCGACACATGCTTTGGAGGACACCCTGGACGCCTGGTTGATGGCAGCTCCTGTTCTAGCCCCAGAAAACTCCTCCCAGCAAGAGCACAGACCTCGCCTGCTTGCAAGCTTGTGCAGGAAACCTCGGCTGGGCAGTGAGGATCGCTGTAAAAAAAAATTTAAAAAGAGAATTACAGTGATCCTGACAGCAAATGTCAATGAACTGCTGAGGTTCAGTTGTACCACGCCAAAAATTAACTATTTATTCAAGCCACAGTGGAGACAATAGATTGCCTCAAACAGCATTTGCAAATGTTTGTTCTAACTCTGAATGACCGTTTCACTGGTCAGCGTGGGTTTTTTCTTTGTTGTTGCCCATTTGCAAACATTCACACCAGCTGAGTCTTACACAGCGAGCCCTTTATTCACGCCATACCTGCCTACATATGCAAAGGTTGACATTTGTGCACAGCCAGGAGTTCTGTGTAAATTAAGTTTTCTATTTAGTATTTGAAAGTTTTCCAGCCAAAGAAAATCTCCCTCGTCAGAGGGCAGAAATGGTACCAGTCAACCTCAGTGCCCCGCCATGCTTCACTGGAGAGAACCCTGGGGCCGGCCCAGATGTTGAACGTTTGCTTGAGACGTGGTAAGTTACGCAGCTGCTGCACTGGGGCTGCCTGTGCTTACACCCCAGCGACCGCGACCACGGCTCTGCTCGCCTGGATTCCCCGGGCAGCACGGCTGGCTGGCTGGGGGCTCGGCCGTCCTGCACGTGGGACAGCCCAGGCGCAGCGTGGCAGGAGCGGTGCCACCACGGCAGAGCGGCACGGGGCACGGCTGCAGATCCCAGACCCGCGGCAGTGCTCAATCAGTGCCCTTACGGTGGCTCGAGGCGGATCGGATACCCCCAAATGGCCCTCAGCATCTTCATCTCCCAAGCATAATGCAGTGGCTTTTGCCATAGATGTTTCCCTCCAGCAATCTGGGCTTTAATTTTAGCTAAACTGTTTACATATTAATGTTCCAGGGTGAGAAATTAGTTTGTCATAGATTTCACTTTGGGTGCATTTACATCGTATTTCTGCAAAACCACTGCAGGTATTTGTTTCTGAGATGATCAGAAAGCCCCTAGAACAGCTTGCTTGCTATCAGAAGGGAAGACCACCACGCTCGGAAAGGCTGGGAGTGCCAACTTGCTGCAAAATCATACTGAGTCCTGCCTGGAGCTCCAAGCCAGAGCTCTGGTGGCAGCAGCCTTGCTCCAGAGACCGCGCAGGCAAATAACTACAGAGCAACATGCTACAGCTCGTGTCCGTAGCGCCTGGCACGTTGTACAGCATTTTTCAGCCACAAAAAGTGACAGCATGCACTGCATGCGGTACATGATGCATCGCTTTGCAATGGGAAGGCAGAAGTCTGAGGTATGGACCCCACAAGCCTTTCAGGGTGCCTGGATGGAGTGACATTTCTGGAAAATGCTGCTCTTGCGCTTGCCGCGGCGTGCCACAGCTGTAGGTGTCCCCACCCAGGGACCAGGTCCAGCTGCCCTATGCCACCACTGCACGGCAGAGCCAGAACTCTTGTTCTGGGGTTTGCTTTTTAAAGGCATCTTTGAAAGCATCGCTTATCTCTGCGGCACAGAAAACGAAACGTGTGTTTAACTGATGTTTTATACAGCGCAATTTTCACGGACAACAAACCTGTGACTGCCCGGTAGTTACAAAACCAGAGACTTTCTCAGATTACTGTCTTTCCCACTGTCACTAAGATTGAAGCAATGCATTTTCACTCTGTAAAAAAAGCTGCTGACGAGCGTAGTTCATTTCATGCCATCTCGAGCTTTAAAAGCTGAGTAGTTCTCGTCCTTAAAGTAACATAAAAATGGAGCTGTGAATAGCAACAGACTCGCAGGCTGACGGAGATGGCTCTGCTTAGTGTCGTCCCGTGGGATGAAGCACCTGGCTGCCAGGAGCCACGTTGCAGGGGGTGTCACAGCCCAGCTGCACATGGGAGCACCCGCAAACGCCGGGGCCTCGCAGCGCGGTTGCGGTGACAGATGCAGCACCCGCGGCACAGCTGCACCAGGTGGCACAGTGGGGGCTGCGGGGCGCAGCCAAGCTCTGACCACGCGCTCACGGGGAGGTGCCATGGCGATCGGGGTGAGTCCTGCCCCGGCCCCGCAGCCCACAGGAGTGAAGGACAGTGCATGGGAAACCACAGAACTCGGACAGGAGCCCCAGGCATCCAGCTGTGTTGTCAGACTTGGCCTTGCCCGCGGCGCCTGGCGCACCAGCCTCCGCGCCAACAGCTGCCTTGTGCTGCTGGAGGGCAGCAATGCCACCCGGGCACCCGTCTGCCAGTGACCAGGCAGGGCAGTGCCCTTGTGCATGCTGGTTTCCTACCTTAAGGTGAGTGAAAAGTTTGAAATATTATTTTAGAAGAGATATAGATGATAATATATATATGAGTTTTTTTCCCCACCCTTGTGTTTCACTAACAAACATACAAACTCAGACCAGGGTTAAAAACCCACAAAATATTGATGTCAGATTATTTAATTTGGACTAAAGACACTGTTTGGCAGGAGTTATGGAGGCTTTTGCTACTGTTGACTATAGAAATGAACCTCTGGGTGACTTGGCCCATCCCTTGGCAGCTCTGGAGCTGGGGCATCAGCTTCAGGGCTGTTGGGGGCCGTGGGCAGCACAAACCCAACTATCTGGACACCATGATCCCTGTCACTCACTTGTCCCTCGGCACCGCTGCCACATGCCTCTGACATTCGCATTGTCTCCGTCCCACGGCTTGCTCACGCTTGCGAGGATGAGGAGGAACGAGGTGGCATCACCACCTTTCAGGACTACGTGATAATTTGCTGTTCAGGCATGCTGCAGGTTTCCACAGCCCACAGCTGTCTGAATTTCACACTGCTTTACCTCCCTCCTACTTTTCTTTTGTCACTTTGCATGAAGAGCATAACTTGAACAGCAAGGAAAAGCCACCCTTTGCCTCATGGTTTTGTATGTTAAAAGCAACATCTGAGCAGCCAGACCCTGATGAAAGTGTCCCTCTTGCAGGCTGGTGCAAGGGAAGTCAGAGCCATTGAGCTGACCACCCTCTGCACCCAGACCCAACGAGACACAAGGGCTCTCGAGGCAGCACAAAGCAGAGACATGACTCCAGAGCCTTTCCACTGCTCCTCAACACCTGGGTGCACACCCTTCCCTTGGGATTAGCACGGGCACACCACCCCCGTGGCAGTGCTCAGTTGCCCCGTGTTTGAGTCAGCAGACACGGGGGCAGCTAGTGCAGAAGAGCAGAGGCACCCCTGGGAAAGCAGACCAAGAGCACTTCAGCTTGGGAACATCCTCAGCCCACCCAGGAGCTCCGCAGCACCTGCTGCAGGAGTGGCACCAGCTTTACCCATCTCCCAGCTCTGGCTCCCTGATGTTTCACTTGCCTGGTGTGACCCTCACCTGGGGACCCCATACCTGGTGTGACCCTCACCTGGGGAACCCCGTACCTGGTATGACCCTCACCTGGGGACTCCTGCTCTCTGCTTGCTCTGTTTCCTTGTGCTCCTCCTTCTTTCCCCGAACTCTTTAAGTAACCTCTCACTACCCACCTCTCCAGGGCACCCTCTGCAGCTGGGTGCCTTACAGCTGCTCCTTAATTAGCACCTGGGTTAACTCCTTCTTTGCCCCGTCAATCTGCTCCACGTCTCCCAGGAGCGGGGAAGCCTCCTGCACCCCACGGGGTGACAGCAGTTGTAGCAATAGTACCGGCGAGCGGCGTATCCCTTTGAGATGTGATTTTTGGGCTCCTTCAGCAACTGAACTGAACCCAACCTGAATGTCACAGCAATATATTTGCATTTTAGCAAGAGAATACGAGAGTTAATTACCACCCTGTGCCAGCTCCTGGCCAGGTGTACAGTACATGTCAGGTACAAGGCTTCCTGCCGAGACTTTCCCTATCGATATATAGTTAGAGAATAAGGGAACATGTCAAAGTGAAAATGTATCTCTTCCTGAGTTTCAAGTCCTCTAAAGAGTTAACTTTTTCTTCCTCTGTCTCTCCCACTATGGAGCAGGTTTATATGGAGTAAGAGCTTTTGCCTAGAAGCAGGCACAGTAACTGGGAGTCACACGTGGGATTCTTACTCACAAATAGGGTCTGGCCCAACCCGTGCAATAAATGCCGAGCACAGCTGTTTGGTGAGGTGCAAAAGCAGCTCCCTGCCAACAGGATTCTCCATCTCAGACTACTTCAAATACTACAGCACTGATAAGATTAATAAATATAAAATCTTGTAAATTGCTTTTAAAAGTTTATTCATCCCCTGAAGTAGGAGCTGTGCACAATACTTGCTCACAAAGTATCTGGAGGAGAAGGTGGGCAGCAGAGTAACTCACTGCAACTCTGATGGCTCCCGGAGCTCAGGTGGGGAGACTGCTGGGAGAGCTCCAGGCACCGCTCCTTCCTGCCCTCTGCTCTAGGACAGGAAAGCAGGCAACGAGGAAGAACAAGAAATGGAGTAACGCCAAGGCAAGATGTGGGTTATTTTCAGTGACTACTTCCTCACTCCTTCCCTCTCTCAGGAAGTTATCAGAAGAGACATCTCACCATGACTTTATTTGCAGAGATGCATTTCAATTCCTTTATGAAACACTGTTGCTTACTGTCCTTGTAGCCAAAATCGAGTTTTCATCTTTAAAGAAATGGTGGTATTTTTCAGTAGCTCTCAAAAGATAGATAACCAGATGAAGAATATTCTCATGATCCTGTTTTTCCTTCTTCCGAGAAGCCTAGTAGATGAAAGTTCATCTGAGAATAATATCCAGCACTTCACTTCTGGTAAAGTCTACAAGACACCATATCTGTAGGATAAGTGGCAGGTTAGTAGCTGTGGCACCAGCCTTAAGCATGGACTAACTGTAGCTCCCATGTTAGTGGCGAGTACTGCGGAGAAGTACAGTAATGGGTAAGATCTGGGCACAGTTAAGGGCAAAGAGCCTTTTTCTAAATACCACATGCAAAAGAAAAGTTGTTAAAAGCACACAATTCCCTCAATTGTAAATACATGCAATTATTTAGGGGTAACTTTTTATCCCAAACGACACAGTGAGCTCCCTGGTGCCCTGAGGAGCTCTGGGTTCCCAGGCACACCCGGCCGACGTGATCCCATGCCCTGATTTCGGCAGCTGATGGAGGCTGCGGGCCTGGGACCCGCAGAGGTGCACCCTGGGCCCGCAGGAGCCGTCCGGCTTCTGAAAGCTCAGTGCCCACGACACTTTGGTCCCATCTTGGGGACTGAAGAATAAACAACGGATGGGCATCTGCTACCTTTTTTCCGACATGTGACTTTTTGGCCTCATTTTAACTAATTTGGTTTTCTTCCTTCAGGAGCTGTTTGAAGCCAAGGAAAAGCGTGAGATAGAGACCACCTACCGGGTGTCATTCTCCTCTTATGTAAGCCTGTTACAAACAGTCATAGGCCCATTAAAGCCAACAGATTTGTATCAGAATAAAAACAGTGTGAGCAGCGAGAGAATTGGCTGCTTTGGGTAGAAATTCATGAAAGTCATTTGAAGGCTCTCTGGGAGCATAATTAGAAACATGAAGTCCTGGGATGTCTTCCTTCCTTTTTAATCCGAAACTACTTCTAAGAGCTGCTGGCAGCTTGAAAAGTGGTTATTAAAAGAGAAACAACTCCAGGCAGTTTGGGGAACAATGCAGCCTAAAAGTTTCTCTGCAAACAGTAGGGTTTGGGGTTTGGGTTTTTTCTCCTCTTTTTTTTTTTTTTCTCTCTTTCCCCCCCCCCCGTGCATGTTTGCTGGGTAAAGGATCCATTTACTCAATAGGGAACAAGACAGACTGAGTCTGGAACACAAAGGGATGTCAAAAAAGTGAAACAGAAGTAGCCCTTTAATCTCTGTCATGGTAGTTTCATTCAAGGCAAAAGATCCTTTTGCTTTTTGCAGCAATGCTAACTGCAAAGTTTTCTGATGGAGGCAGCTTTCAACATTCACACGATCCCTTTAAGCACTGGCGATTCTGAAGAGTATAGAGCGAGCCTGGCAAGAGCTCGTTCCCATTGCATTATCTAGGGGCAATAAATCAAGCATAGAGAGGAAATCTAATTCATTCAAGACATTATTTTCAAAGGTTTCTCTGCCTCGATAAACATTGTTTTCCTTTGGGAAGACAATAGGGAGGGAAGTACAAAGAGCAGCTACCGGTCATGTGTTAAGCGGCTGGAGGATGCTCAGACAGCAGAGCCATGAACATGCTGCCGAGCAGGGCACACCGCAAGGGAACCCAGACTGAATTCCCATTGTCTTCCCAGGCTGTCCCCTCACTGCCTCGGGCATGAACTGTGGGCACCCACCACCTTCATGCCTCTTACAGCCCTGCTTGGCACGGAGCACAGCGGAGAGAGGGCAGAGCAGAGCCACATGCGCTGCAGGTTTTCAGTGACGGAACTTGAGCGGATGAACCAGTGAATAAGGGCTGTAAAAATTACTTTATTTTCCAAGTGTTTGATGATGCACAGCGTGTCCCAGAGATGTGCAGCGGCACCAGGAGCCAAGCTGAAAGGCTTTGCAGCCTCTCCCTGGGACGCAGAGGAAATGTCAAGCTGTCCTTAGCCTGGAAGTGAAAAGGTTACACCGAATTAGGAAATCAGCACTGACTGAATGACTTTTTCTCCCCCTTAAGTCCTGCAAAATGTCAAGAGCCTGCAGCACAAGGAGGGAGGCCTGGGGGACCCCGGCCCCTTGGTGTGCCAGAGGTGGGGCTGGGACCACAGGGGGAGCCAAAAGGGCCCTGGGGGCAGGGGGGCTGCTGGGGTTCAGGGCTGGCACACAGACCCCCTCATGCCCGAAACCCCCCGGCTGCAGCAGAGCGAGGAGCTGAGCACGGGCACCCCAGTGTGGAGAGCAGGAGCCACCTGCCTTCCGTGGGGGAGCCAGTGGAAACCCCGTGCTTTGATGTCTGTCTCCAGCTGATAAACAGGGTAGCGTAACTGAAGGAAACAGTTAGTCAGAGAGGAAAGCCAAAGGAAATAATGACTCATAATTTGGCAGCCCAGAAAGTGCCATCCGAGCCCTCTGCTTCCCCGCAGAACCAGTCGTAGCAGTGTGCCGTGAGCTCCTTTCCCGGGTTCCTCCTGCCTCCTGGGAGCTGTGGCCGGGGGGCACCGCCAGAAAGCCGGGAGGGCTCTTCTCCTCTGAGAGGGATACGGGTGGCTGAAACATCGGCACGACGCCACTCTGAAACATCTTCCGCTCTCCAAGTGTATTGCAGACTGTTATTGCTTGCTGGGATCTACGGTGGTTTCAGCTTTAAAAGGATTCCTAGTGAGACAGAAATTAATGCCAGCCTCTGGTTACCTGGATGTAGGTACTGAAACTGCCTGATTTAGGACTAGCACCAGACTATATCCCAGTGTAAGGACTAACGAAATACTTTTCCTGGACAGACTAATACACCACAGAGCTTGTTGATGTCAGGAAAGAGACACAGGATAAACTGTCCCAAAGACAGAGTGTGAAGTGAAACCCCCTCCAAAACTGTACCCATCTTCCCACGGTAGCAGCAGCACTCTGCAAAGAGTCACAAACTGCACCGAACGTGGCTGGTATCACAAGTGTCACTGCTCTTTAATGTGGACAATCTTCAGTGCCAAATATTTTTAACTTCAGAAAAAGATATTCTTAGCATAACTATATTTTTTTTTGACTTTTTCTATAATTGAGGTGAATTAAGTGTAATTGGAAGCATCTGCTCCTATTTTGGCGCCCGATATAGCGTGATATTCTGCATCTCCTGGAAGACACTCTCCTTCTTCGACTCCCACTAGATCCAGCTAAAAATAGTTAATCTAAATCACATTCTCTCAGGCAAAAGTGCTCTCCAGCTCTCAGGATTTGCCCCTCCATGCTGAACAACAGCTACCAGCTTTCTTGTCCTGGCAGGACAGGGGAGGCTCCATGGGCCCCAGGGCGGGTGCAAGGCAGAAGCTCCATTTTGTCCGAGCCACACATGCTGTCACCAGTGCCCAGCCTGGTGAGAGGTTGCGGTCGATGGTTGGCAATGCTATGCCACCAGGAAAAGGCACGTGGCCCTGGCGCGAGACAGCGATGTGTCCCAGCAACATCCCAAACTCCTCCAGCACCAGGACCATTGCTGTGACTGTGGCCAGGGCAGGGACTGGCTCCGGGCCCAAAACAGCTTCCCCCAGAGCCTGGAGGGACATCACCTCCTGCTTAACAAGGGACAGCTTGGTCTGGTTTGATCTTTGAGCCATTCCTGCTGCATGGAGGAGCCACCTCTCCTGCTGAGCATCACCCCAGGGCTGCGTCTCCTCCGCCACCAACTGGGGACCTCCTCCGGCCCCATGCAACAGCAGGCACGTTCCTCACATGAGTCACAACATATTTACTTGTAGTTACCTGTCCTTAGGGCAAATATTCCAGTGTCGGGGATTTTTTCCTCATTTTTGAGCTAAGTATAGGCCGAACAAGCCTGGAAAATCTCGGGAGAGAAAACAGAGGAAACTCGAACAAAAGGATTTGCATAGATGGCTTGGCACAACTGCAGAAAGTTGTGTGAGCGTTGGCTTTGTAGCCAGAAAGCATTTAGCATGGGGTCAGCACATTTACCAAATAGTAGCATTTTGCTAGGAAGAGCTTTTTTCGTGCCACTTTGACTTTTATTCATAAATTCAGCCACCGCACGCAGTATCCCCTGGCACCAATGCCCGAGCCTCTGCCTCCCAGCCGCTGTGTGCCCGCGAGCCGTGACGCGTGCCCAGTGCAGCCTGAGCGCCCTGTCAGGGGTGTCTCTGGGAAGGCTCTGGCTGAATGGGCTTTAGCGTCAGCTCTAAAATCTGGCTCCATAATTACCAGCTCATACCAATACTAACGTCACGGGAACATTTTCATACGCTTAAATCTGTACCCATATTTGATGCTGTCTATTTACAAATAAGTGCATATTTCAGGAATGGTATTCAGTTCTCAGTTAATCCTCTAGTTCCCAATATAATACTAAACAATACAGTATATTTTGCAATACAGTTCATTGAGCCTTATTTTGTTTAAAATCTATCATAACAGAGCCAACACCTTAACTTTAAGGTTAGGTGTAACTTTGCTTGTGTCAACGTTTTCCCGGGAAGGCTTACGACCCTCAGAGCACAACTTTGAATTGACTTTATATTCCCAGGTAGGAAATGTCACTATGACTGAGTCAAGATTGAGAGTACATGGAGAAATAAAGAGGAATGACCTGGTAGGTATGTTGCAGATACATTAGCCCAGGGACTGGAAACTCAGAAAATTCAATTAAACCTAAAAAGAAATTTGAAGCTGTGAAGAAAGTCAGGGTGTTTACTCAGATGGCTTTGTCTGATCCCACGCTCATGCCAGTGGTCCTCATTTGTGACAGGTAAGATTCCCACATATGTTTCTTTCAGAAGGTGCTCCGGGGTATAACAGAGTTAAACCACAAAACACCCGGGTCAGGAAACGGCAACATCTGCCCCACGCCGTGCCCACGGAAGGGCTCGGGCACCATCCCCTGTCCCTGGCAGGAGCGGGTCGTGTACTTGGGGAGTGAGTTGAGCCACCCAAAGGGGGGCACATGTTCAGCCCCCCACACACAAGCACAGCTCTAGGGAGAGGAGAGAGGCAGTTTTGCAGAATTATTTCGCTCGTGACACTGGCTCTCCCCAGCCCGGCACTGCCTGGGGGACCCTGACCCCCCGAGCAGCTCGAGGACGTAGAAGTGGGAGAACATTGTTGCTGCCCCGCAAAACCTCGCGGAAACTGCCGCGGAGATCACCGAATGCTCCTGCCTGCTCAGAAGCAGTTCCCTCTTGACTCACATCCATCTTGTATTCATGAGGGCTATAAATACATCGTGTATTCTATACAAATAAGGCACGCACTGAAAATATTTATACATTGCATTCAGTCACGCAGTCCTCTGGATACCAGCCTTGACAACAGTAAAAACGATCATTACTCCATCCCATGGATGGGAGAAAATTCTAGTGTGAAAGTTAGTTTATCTTTTAGGGAGTTTGAGGAAATTTCACTTCGGCAAAGACTGCAGCACTGGTAGCTAAACCTGGCCCTTTAAGGAAATGTCCTCTAAAAGAAGGCAAGGTTTATTGAGTTTTATGCTATTGCACTTTTAGACTGTTCAAAACTCTCCCAGGAATCCTTTTAATATTCCCATTAAATTGAAATACAAGTTATGTAATTATAATTAGAGCACCGTACTCTTGATAGCATTCACTTCATTTCTTTAAGGACTGTTTACTTCCTAACTTGTACCTAGAAGAAATCTTAAAAAACCCAAACAAACAGTTCCCCTCTGCCCCATTAAAGCACAAACCAAAACAAACAGCTGATTGCTCAAAACTCATTAAAGCAGTTCTCACAATGGTTGTGTTTCCATAGAGCTGCTCTGCAGTAACCACGACCTGAGGGGAAGGTTTGTCACGGAGCGTTTCCTACATTGTCACGGGCACCCTTGTGGCAAGAGGAGCTAAAAGCCATAAGGAAATGTGGCATTATTCTCTCTTTCTGTAGAAAAAGGACACATGAAATTTGACGAGGACTGGATGTAACAGTCCCCTTATACCTCAGCCATGTTCCCTGGGTAAGTCTTACAAGAAAAATCTTAAAAATGAAAAACCTACACCCCCTCCCAACCAGTATCCATGAATGCACTCATTTAGCAGTGCTCAACAAGGCAGCTCTGGTTCCCGCACTGGCCGTGCCCCGGCCATGGGCTGGGGTCCCGAGGCAGCCGGCCACAGCACAGGAACGCTGCCCGGTCCTGCCCGCGGTCGTGGAGCCCCCAGCCAGGAGCTATGGAGAGGCCAGCGAAGACAGAGAGTGGAGCTAGGCTCCTCCTGGTGCTACAGGGCAGGATGGGCAGTCCTGGGCATAAACCCACAGGAAGGAGATTCTAGAGAAAAACTTTCTCCCCCTGAGGACAGTCAAGCAGAGCTGCTCAGCTCAGAGGGGCTGTGCAGTCTCCATCCTTGATGGCTTCCAGACCTGATCAGGCAAAGATACCCCACAGCTGACCTCGCTGAACAAGAGGCTGGGTTGCCCATCTCATGAGGTCCTGAATTGCCCTGTGATCTTCATGTTGATTCAGTGTCACCTGAGACGTCTGTCCCTGCCCATGGCAGGGGGGGTTGGAACTAGATGGTCTTTAAGGTCCTTTCCAACCTAAACCATTCTCATTCTATGATTCTGTGATTCTGTGATTCTATGATTCTGTGATTCTATGTTGATGGCACAACCTGACCTGGAGTTTCTCTGTTTTGTCATTTGTGGTCTTATTGCAAGACGTGGGGTGTCGGTGCTCTAATTAACGGCCCAGCACACACCCCCATGCGCTGTCGGCACCAGGGAGAGAAAAACGACCTTAAAGCAGTCAAAGGTTTAAGAAGTCAAACGGCATTTTAAAACAAGCACTAAAAGAAGGGTTAGCACTGCGAGTTGTAGGCAGCTCTGCATGGTCTTTGAGGCTGCCTCGATGCTGGCTACCATGAGCCATGCTTGTGTCACCTCATTGGGTAGTGACTGGTGGCTCCTGGCAAAAAGGGGTTTGTGGCACTGAGGTGCCCCCAGGTGTCTTAGCTAACACAGCGAAAGACATGCAATAAATGCCTAGGCAGTCTGTTCTTTTCCTCTTCAGTTTCAATTTGAAAGTAGGAACTACACAGGTTAAGCTTTTTATGCTGAGGTTTGACATCTCTTACAGCCCAATGAAAGCATCACCAAGTGATTTCCCTCACTACCCTTTGATTTCAGCACTCTTGCTACTAGTTTGTGCTGCCACCTTTAATTATTAAGCAGCAACATCCGTAGTGTAATCCTCAGAATTTAAACTGAGGACTACAGGGAAATGCAGATTTTATTTTATTCCAGAGGAGTTCACATACGTGTTCATCCTTCACGGGAGAGACGATGTGACTGAATATGATGAGCCCTTTGGACACCACCTCAAGATTGCAACTTCTGATGCATTCAGGGCCATTGTAGCCCAGATCTGTGTTTGGGCTGGCTGCCCTCCCACCTCCGTGAATGCCCGCTCTGGGCTGTGCTGGCTGAAGGTCCGTGAAGGTCAGGCTGTTACGCGTTCGCCTGCCTTTCCCAGACAGGCACAATTGCTTCAGCTCTCCTCTCTCCCTGTTTTCCTCTCCTTGCTTTACATGTCTGGTGGGGATAGCAGAGTGCCACTCCTCTGAGCTGGCATCGCGGCTGCTGGCGGCTGCCCTCGGCACCCGCACGGCTGCCCTCAGCACCCTGTGCTGCCCCAGTGCACTTACATGGGTGGGTGACAGTCCCCAGGGCACACGCCAGCCCGGGCTGCGGCGAGGGGGACATGAGACAGGTTGAAAACAATCTGTACGTGCCATTAAAAGAAAACATGGGGTTATGGCTAAGGAATGCCTACATCCTTCCAGCAGGCTCGGAGAGAGGGTGCTCGCAGCCAGACGCCCAGCTGGCACCGGTGGAGCAGAGAGCTTTTTTTTGGCACATCCAGTTATTGGATTGCCCAGCAACGCACTGCGCATCCTCCAGACTCGCTCTGGTAGCATAGTGCTGCTGGGGGAATCCGGAGCCTCCTTCCCCTCCCCAGTGCACACCGTCAGGCTGGGGTGGGAGCCTGGTTTGCCTGTCCCCTCGCTGCCAGGAGTCATCCCTTTCCCAAAGCCTGGAAGGACATGATGCCAAACTCTGCCGAACTCGCCCTTCACAGAGTGTCCCCTGGGCTCCACTGCCCATCCTCAGAGCACACATATTACAATTTTAAAATTAAAATGTTTAACTACACTAATTACTCTGAGTTTTTAAAATAATGTTTATGCAAAACGCTCTTGTCCTCGCTTCACACGCGTTCAGAAGGCATGTACGTACCTTTGCCAATAGCTACAACATCCAATCAAAACAACCCCTCGTGTATAAACAAAATATGAACTCAACGTAACCGGCCAACATAAACCTGTGGTGTTACGAAGCTGCTGTGGCCGAGCTGGGACCCGCGCGGTGCCAGAGCCCTCGTCTCGCTCCCCATCTCCTGCCCTTTTCCAGGCAGCCGGGAACAGCACGATAAATGTATTCTTAACCTTTGCGAGGGAAGCGAGAGCACCCGGACTGGTATTTGCATTTCAAAGCTGGAACCCACACCGGCCTCAGAGAAAGGATGGAGTAGAGGAGAAGTATGACAATTTGGCACATAAATGTTTTTGAAACCACGCGGTATCAAATGAAAAGATTGTTAACATTCTGCTAGCTTGCTTGAGTCTGAATAATATTATTATGAGTAATATTACTGAAGCTCAGGTAGTGTGTGTCACCCAAAGATAAGAGAGTCCTGCTCAAAGGGCTTCAGAGACACGAGGCAGTTTTCCGCCAGCTGCAGAAAGCAGGCGAAACCCCGGGCAGCATCACGGGCCGTGCCCACCGCCCGCCGCTGGTGTGACGGCACCAAAACCCGGGTCTGTGAGGCTGGGACAGGGCTGGGACATGGGGATTCCTCACCCACCTCTGCTGCCACTCCCAAACCCGCTGCAGCATCCTCCCAGGCACCCTGAAATGGGTCAATCCCAAGCACGACCAGCTCCGAATGGGATGTTGCAGGGCTGGTACCAAACCCGTGCAGATTAGTGCAGATTACGACAGCGTCCACTGCATGCTCGGCGTTGGCAAAGCCCAAAGCACTGCCCGCATGCGTGGGCACCCTGGCAGCCCCGCGCCGAGGCGGATGATTTTGGCTGCTGAAGAGCCGTGCAGCGGCATTTTGGCTGAGGCCGTGCAGCTGCCGTGGCCTGGGAGGGATCGCAGGGAGGGGAAGGGCTCCGTCACCCACCTCCTGTGGATGCTGCGGGGAGAGAAGTGGGATGCCCTGCCTTTCTTCCCAGAGTTTACAGATTGGCTTGCAGCGCAGGACCAATTTCCTGAAAAACTGCAGAAAGGAGACTGGCACTTGACATTAAAATGTAATAACGTTAGAAAAGCAAGGGAGCAGATAGTTTAACAAGGAGCCATTTCTGGTGGTTACTAGATAAGATTTAAAAAAATTGTTTCATCCTGAGTTGACCTAAATGGAGTGGAAAATTACCATGACTACATTTATCTGAAATCATAAAGTGTGTTCTGATTAGACCATGATAAAAAGGATGGTATAAATTGATCCAAAGATAAAGAAAGGGCAGGGAAAATGAGATGAGATTAAGAAAAGAAGCAGACGCTAAAAAGGAAGGATAATACAGCAAGTCTCTGAAGCTGTATTAAAAATAGCTGTAGGAACTGGAACATAAATAGTTTGGTGCTTCACTTGCTGCTTGTCGGGCTGCGGCTCAGCCGCAACACTTGAGAGTCTGAATCGTCACCTCGTTAATCCCAAGCCTTTGGCAGCCCACTAAATGAGACACAGGCCTAGACCAGGAGCTCCCCCTCACCTGAGGACCAAACCAGGGCTGGAGAACACGGGCTGGGGCTGAGCCACTGTCTGTCCGTCCATCCGTCCGTCAGGTCTGGTGCCCAGGGTCCCTCCTGGCTGCGCTCCTCCTGGCAGGACCTCCTGCCTCCCCTCCTGGGTGAAAGCTGCCATTGGTTAATGTGCTTCAGTCCTTATCAAAATACATTGAAATTGGTCAAAAGATTAGAAAGCTGGTACGATGGATCTGGGAAAAAAACAATCCAAAAAGAGCGATTGGCTGAGCCTCGCTTCCTAGAGATATGGCACTTGCCTCCGGCAGAAACTTTGATGGTCATGGAAAAAAAATTTCCTCTGATAAAAATTGTCTTTCCATTTCCTAGAAACAAATAAAAAAATGTGAACTAAACAAAAGTTTTGTTTTGAACCCCGATCGGGCTGCGTAACTGGCTGTCTGAGGGGTCGGCGTTTGCGGCACCACCACGATGCCGAACAGGGAGGGAACCACAAGCCGTGAGATGACAGGAGGCTCGCGAGAAACACGACGGGTTTTGTCTCTTCGCCCTAATGACTGGAACGTCCAGCCTCTCTCAAGAGCAGGAAAGCAGTTTATTTATCTGATTCCTTATGCTCCGGTCTCGGTCAGTTTGATCTGAGCGCAGCGCGGCAATCCCCAGCGTCCCGCGCCCGCGTGCCCGCACCGCGCTCCCTGCCAGACCTTTCCGGGACGGCCGAGCGCGGCTGGTTAATTCAGATAAGGCTCAGCAAACGGCATATTTGGAAAACTGTCTGCTCTTTCCATTTCGTATAAACTTCCTTTTCCACTCTCTGTTTATATTGACGTAGACATATGTAAATCTTTCCACCAGAGATTTCCTTCAAGGAGATGGTCAAGGCATGCAGTGAGAGGAAGCCCCGTTCCCGCCACGCCGTTGGGATGGTGTCGGTAAGGGGGGGGCTGCCCGGCATCCCCTCCTGGTGGCCCTGCAGACTCTGGGAACCACCTGGGGCCTTTTCTTCTCTTTGGGAAAAGCCTGGTGCTCACATCCGTCTCCTTGTCGCCCTGGTCGGTGCCACGAGTCCACGGTGACATTTTATTTCTCTCACTGGAGAACTTCCTGCAATGTCATTAACCAGTCGAAGATAATTTATCTTCCCTAGATTTGGTATTGTTTTAATTACTGTCCAGCTAGTCAGCTGTTCCTCAGGACAGTGGGTGTTTTGTCCTGGAAAGGGGGACGCGGCGCGGCGTCCCTCCGCGGCCAGGCTGGCCTGGCGCTCCATGGCAAAGGCCACTCGGCCGCAAGTCAGCATCACCGCACAAAATAATTTAGGAAAAGAATTCTTCAAGCAAGAGTGTTATCACTGTGACTATATTAAACAACACTGTAATGCTGCAACTTTCTTTTATTCTTCAGGAATGCCAAAGCCACTGAAACAGTCGGAGTCTGTGCTTAGACCGATCCCTTCAATCACTGCTGGTCTGAAGCGACTCTTGTATTACGGTCTTTAGACATGGAATTCATACCAGAAGATTTTTGTAGTTCCAGAGGGTATTTCTCCTGTATAGAGTCTTTATCTCCCACGTTCACCAGCCAGAGAGCGCTGAGGGCCGCAGAAGCACGCTGCAATATGAAAAGTGAGCCAGATAGCTTGGCAGAGTAACAGCAAACTTTGTGAGCAGATGCTTATAAACACGCTGCTACCTGTGCCACAACAGATGTCTGATTCCCTCTTTGAGGGCAGAGACTCGGCATCACTTTGTATTTCCAGCCTTACGTTAAACAGCAGCTTTGCTGAGGCACAGAAGGAAATGGAGATGCTGAATTTAGGAGCACACAGTGTGAGGGCTCAGGTATTTCTCACACAGCTGCCAACTAAATTAACAAAGCAGGTGTTTTGTATTACTATGGGAGCAAATTCATCTTTGCTCATCAGCAGGAGGAGGAAACATGGGGAGATGACAATAAGGCTGTCAGTCTTCCCTGCCAAAGACATTGGGTCTGGGGTCCTGAGCTCAGATTGATGGAAAGGAGCTTTGCAGCGTCAGCGGGCGGCGATGCTGGGGGGCAGAGCGTGCCCTGCTCCCCACAGCTTTGCCACTCAGCCATCAGCCCTCTCCGCAGGAACTCACTCTCTTGGGAGCTGGTGGATCCCTGCGAAAACAACATCCAACTACTCTCCCATCTTGTCTTCGCTGATGTCTGTTTTCATTCATGTAAGTCTGCCATTGCTGCTATGGTGACCAACTTAGAAATTAATTATATAAAGACATTAAAGACACGTTTAAATAGGAAAGTTCAACCCACAGTTCTGGCAAAAAAGATTCAAGTATTTCTAGATCGCATCCCTCCTACTTTCCCCTTGAGTCCTTTGGATACTGCACTTACTTTCATGCTGATGTTGACAAAATTAGTCTTCTACTGCTTTTTCTGATGCATGTAAAACGGATACCCTAAACAATTTTAGTTCTCTGTCGCTCTTTTCAGCAAACCAGTCCTGTTGCTGGCAGAGGCAGCAGGTATGGTTTTGCACAGTGTTGACCCAAACGTTCTGCCCTTCTTGGCCACAGCCCCATTTCTCGTGTGCGTCGGGCAGCAGAGCCCTTGGTGCCAGCGACTGCCCCTTCGGCTGCAGCTCCCTGGACTTGGCACCACCGGGCTCCTGCCTGGCGGGAGGCTTCGTGTCACCTTGGAGAAACCAGCCTGTCCCTTTTGCCCAAAGTCCATGTCGCTGTGAGCGCAAACACGGTCCTTGTGTAGCATATGAGATTTGCAACTTAAGCTGTCGGCTTTGGACACGTGAAGCACCAAGAGAAGTGCCTGGGAGAGCACAGGCCTGCTGCCATGTGTCTCAGGCTCTTGTGTTTTATTTGTTGGGGTTTTTCCACAGGAGACGTGCACGTATCAAAAAATGTGCCACCGTAATCAAGCGCTGCGGCAGAGAAGACAAGGGAAGTTTACAGGGACTGACCCGCTCTTTAATCCAACTGTCATTCCTCTTTTCCAAGAAGAAAGGTGGGTGGCTCAGACATGCTTGTTTTCCCGTTTCAGCTATTTTCTGAGTAGATGGGGCTTTTCAGTCTCTACGGAGTCAACTCCTCGCCTGCTGTGACCGAGCTCTTCTGCTTTCCCTTCTCTCCCCAGGTATGCTTTTATCTGTGTCTAATTGTGCTTTCTGCGACCTCCCTCTCGTCACATTCTGCCTTTGATGTTGGCGCTGTCATGGAGATTATTTTTGTGCTCTTTTCTGCAACTACTTTACCATTGGCTCATGTCATCTCCTTTTTCTGTGCATTTTTTAATGCATAAATGTACATCCGTCCCCCCTTACCTCAATTTCTTTCTATTCAGTCATGTCCTCTTCCAGGAGACAGCCAACTGATGAGGACAAGCAAGAAGGGATTTAACTGCACCTGGACATCAGGGAATTTGGCTTTTTGGAACATCCAATGAAGGAAAAGTAATCCCAAATTTACGTTGCAGTGAAAGTGTGCCTCTTGGAAAGGATTTGCTGAGGGAGGGACCCACCCCTGGGATGCAGCCCTGTGCGTTCCCACCGTACAAGTTCATTTGTGTTGGCACTGGCGCTCGGTAAGGGCTGGCTGACATGCCTCCACGTCCAGCCGCTGCTGGTCTGCTGGAGTATTTATGTTCAAAGAGCTACTGGGAAGGAGTCCTATAAAAACTTTGCAGAGATGCCTTCATTAGTTCTGCTGAAACTGATACTAAAAAAAACCCTGTGTGGCAGATGCCTTTCTCCAGAAGCAGCTGTGGTGGTTGGTGGGACCACGGCCAATGTCTGGGTGCTACAGCTCTCTAGCCTGGTTTCAGAGGCAAACCAGCTCTCCCACAATTTGTTGCACAGGGGCTGATTTTCAGAATTATCAGCCTTTGCTAGCAACAACTAACGAGGGAAGCAAATGAAAAGCAAACTCAAGAAGAATCAGTATACTTAAAGACAGAAGACAGCTTCTCTACAGATGCCCTTGCTGGCTGAGCCTGCGGTGATGACTGCTGTATTTCACGCATAGACAGCGCTTTGCCAGAGATGGGCTAAAACTGCTGACAGGTAGTAAATTCTTTCACAGATGTTTATTCACAACTACCTGTGTGAAGTTTTACTCTGCTCTTCCAACACAGCCTTTCTGGGGAAGGAACATAATGGATGGAGGGAAACTGTGAAGGGTGCAAGAAGATAACAGAGGATGGTAGAGAGCAGAGGCAGCTGCCCTCGGCTGTGGGCTCTTTTGTGTTCAGCCAGGGGCTAAAAATGAATCTGGAGTGTCTCGTATGAAAACCTTTTACAAATACCCTGCTGACATGCAAATAGGAGAATGTGGCAAAACAATACGTGACACCCAGCTTGCTCCACTCCTTGGAAAAACTCAGATGTTTTCTTGTCACAAAGCTGCTCATTCTTTCCTCTTAACATAAACATCATAATGAGAATAAAATGCTTTTCTTTCACAAAATGCTGTGTTGATCTTTAAGCAAAATTAACATTTTGTAAAGCAAGTGAAAGAGAAAGGAAGCTCTTTGACAAATTCTGTCAGTAAAGAAATTGTTTCATTTTCTGAACAGATTAATTTCACTTTTCTTGGATGTCAACCCAGATGCAAAGCAGTGTCCAGGGCTACTCAGAAGGGAAATGATAAAGAAAGTGAGCAAGCATCTTCCCGTTGGATGTGTGAGTCAAGAGACAAGGGATTTTTTTTGGGACGTGTTGCTAATTACTAGAGCTCCTCAACTCTTGTGCCTTCATGGAGCTTCAAAAAAGGCATATAAACACCCCATGCTTCTCTGTACCAGTGCACTGTATCAATTATTAACCCCAAATAAACGGCAGTAATCATGTGTGTTATCGCTCGTGTCAATAGTCTGTCTGATTTTAGTGGGACTGTCAGGGTGATCAAAGGTTGTCAGCATCAATTTTAGCTTCAGTATCGGGACCGTGGATGTTAAAGTCAAAACAAAATTAGTGTCTGTACCTCCAGCCAAGTGATGTGCAGATTGACAGTATTTAATTTATTTTAACTTTCAGATGTTACCGTTCTTTTTTAACTACAGGATGCCTCAAGGATTTTAGCTGGACCAAAAAATCAAATGTTTTTCTGCACTGGTATCAGCATGTAGAGAAACGGCAATAGGTCACCAAGAACTTAAAAAATAGATGGTCCACTTTTTATAAGTCATCGCTGTCATTCAAGATAATTCGCTTTCTTCTGGATACAGGTACTAAAATTCAGAGATTAATCTCTCATTCAGTGCGCTTTCAAAAAATTCAGTGTAGCCTGTGAATCCCAGATCCGTGCTCGGGCACTGCAGCTCCACTCCCCACCGAGCACCCGGCTGGGTTTGGCTGTGCCAGGGTTCTGGGCACATCCCAGCGCGGGATGGGCCCCCCTGTGCCAGCAGCACCCGTGCATCACCTCTCCCTGGGTGGGAACGGCCATGAGGTGGGCTGGGGACCGGCTTCAAGATTTGATCATCTTCACCACTTGGCACATTTTCCAGGAAATGACATTTCACTGAAATGTGATGTTCAAAGTGAAGTTATTTCACTGGGACTTACCTCTTCCAAGTACATTTTCATCACATGGGATGTTTAGTCTGAAGCACCCTCTTTAGAGAGAGATGGGAATACCCAAGTGAAAAAGGTGAGTTTTCAGTTTGTTTGTTTGTTTGGTTTTTTTTTAATATAAAATTCCATTTTCATGGAAATGTAAGGTTTGTGTCACCTCTGAGCAAAGGCAAATCTTAATTTTAATGATTTCCATGAAACAGAATGGAACCACTCTGTTTGGTAAACATGGGGAGACAAAATTAAATTTGAATTATTGTCTTCTCCTGCTGTTTTTTTTTTTTTTCCTTTTAAATCAGAAAAGTGACTATACCGTAGGTCCTAAGCAGCAGTAAGGAATCTGCTGTTGAGATAAATGGGAATTACGTTTTTTGGCATCAGTTCCTGAGTTGCCCAACAAGTTCCATTGCTTTTTGCAGCAGTGTTCTCCAGCAGAAGCCTTTACTGCTGCAGACCTTGGAGTTGGGAATGTGCAGATTAAGGCATTATTTTGACAACAACCTAAAGACCTTGTAGAAAAGTTGAAAAAATTCCAAGGTGCTGCCTGTGGTTTTGGTGGGGGCAAGATTAATGTTTGCTGGTTTTGCTGTATCCTTTTAACTGCTGCTTTCCTCCTCCTTCCAGTAAATAAATCTGCCTATTAGTTAAACAAACTGACTCTGATAGAAACCAAACATAAGAAATATATTAACAATAATGCCCTGTTCTTAAAATAGAAAGGCAATAGTAAAGAGAGCCCTTGGCTTCTGGCTTCCCACTGGGTGCTGCTTCCTCGAGTGCTGTCACTTTGAACTCCCATAACGACGAAATACTGACTGCAGCCAAAAGAAAAAAAGATCCAGAAGTACCTGAGTGTTGGAGTGTTCCAGCTAAATATGTGGTATCTTAGCTGCCCAGAGAAGTTGTGGATGCCCCATCCCTGGAGGTGTTCAAGGCCAGGTTGGATGGGGCTTTGGGCAACCTGGTGTAGTGGAGAGTGTCCCTGCCCATGGCAGGGGGGTTGGAACTGGATGATCTTTGAGGTCCCTTCCAACCCAAACCATTCTGGGATTCTCTGATTTCACTGAGCCGCTGGTACAGAGGCTGGTGGTCGGAACTGACGGGAGCTGCGGAGCGGGAGAGAAGGCGGCGGTGGTTTAGCCGTGATCCGGGCCTCAGAGGTGCGCCCAGCTCCCCCAGTGTGGGCGTTTTCCCCCTTTCCTGCCTCGGTGGTGTGTGTGATCCAGCGGGCACACACGGAGCAGCGGGTGCTGCGGCCGGCTGTGCAGCACTGTCCGTCCCCCGGCGGACACGCCGCCAGCGCCGTCTTTTCTTAAGAGAAGGAAGAGGGGTTTTTCTAAACACAGATTATTTGTTGCTTGGAAACAACCCGGAAAAGCCAGCATGCGACTCTGCAAAGGGGCACCTGCTCAGCAGCAGGGGATCTGCTCCCGTGTGACGTTCGGAGGCCCTGGGGACACCCTTTTTCATCCTCAATTTCCAACAAGCAAAAGCGTCGAATTCTGGCAAGCCTTTGGGAAACCTTCCTGCCCTCCCTGTGCCGGGAGCGGGTGGCTCAGGGCTGGCAGGGCACAGGGCAGCCAGGAGCAGCCGGGAGGCAAAGCCAGAGCCTGTGGCTGCCGGGCCCCGCCGGGCTCCTCCTGCCTCCCCCAGACCTACTTTCATCTCCATCGGTATCGCCGTGACGGATGTTTGGCACTATTTTTACTGCCTACTGCAGAGCGTAGGACCTTGCTCCGAAGGTCCTGCAGAGGACATCTCCCCGACCTCGCTGCGCGCTGGCGGCTGCTGCGGCGGC
Organism: Tauraco erythrolophus; assembly: GCF_009769465.1. Classification (NCBI taxonomy): domain Eukaryota; kingdom Metazoa; phylum Chordata; class Aves; order Musophagiformes; family Musophagidae; genus Tauraco; species Tauraco erythrolophus. The sequence continues at coordinate 515,397 of NC_141473.1, forward strand.
CGAGGCGCTCCCTCCGTCCGCACTCCTTTTTGGGATGCAGCGAGCTCTCCCGGCAGTCAGCCCCCTGACAGCCTCCAGTTACCTTTTTTGGCCACGTGCGCCATCATTATTTGGTGACGTGTAGAAAAAAACCTTTAAACCCACAAGGACCCTGGGATGCCTCATCCCGCTCCTTCCCCAGTACTTCAGCTGGGGTTTGACGTGCGACCTTGGCCTCCCCTCCCCTTGCTGGAGCCCGTTTCTCGGTCCGATGGCCGGCCCCTGCCCAGGGAGCCGTGGCCGGGTGTGCGGGGAGAGCGGGGGTCCGGTCTGCGCTGGGAGCCGGTCATCGCCTTTTTAGGAAGAGCCAGGAGCGGTTCAGCGCGGCGCCGCGGGCTTTGCAGGGCGCTGCGAAGGCAAGGCTGGGCTCCTCCGTCCCACATTCCTTGCTAATTTTAACCAGCTCCCTCGAGCAGCTCGGGAGCGGAGGCCCGGAGAAGTACAGTCGTGATTTATTAGTCTTTCCCTTCCGAAAACTTTTGTTCCAGTGTCTTGGGACACAAGTAAAACCAGAATGGGATTCTCAGCCTGGATCCTTAGAGATGTTTATCTACATCATGAAGCATTGTGAGTTTATTGCAGTATCAGCAGCTTTTTCCCCCAGGACAGCCCAGCTCTGACATGCCGGGGGTGCAGGGGTGGCTGGCAGAGCTGTGTCAAGGAGACGTGGTGGCACGGCTGGACTCTGGGCCTGGCCGTGGCCGGTGCCATCCTGCAGACACCAGAGCTGGGCAGCGCGCTCACGCGGGGCTTCCATGCTGAGCAGTGATGCCAGCCACCTTCCTGCAGCATCTTCCCTGTGCAGTGCACGCTCCTGTCACTGTCGGGACCGTCAGGAGCAAATCATAGAACCATAGAATCACAGAATGGTTTGGGTTGGAAGGGACTTCAAAACCTCAAAGATCATCCAGTTCCAACCCCCTGCCATGGGCAGGGACACCCTCCACTACACCAGGTTGCTCAAAGCCCCATCCAACCTGGCCTGAACACTTCCAGGGATGGGGCAGCCACAACTTCTTTAGGCAACCCGAGGTCACCAGGGTCCACCCAGGCAGAGGACCACGCTCACCCCACATAGAATCATAGAATCATAGAATCATAGAATCGTTAGGGCTGGAAGGGACCTTCAAAGGTCATCTAGTCCAACCCCCCTGCAAGGAACAGGGATATCTCCAACTAGATCAGGTTGCTCAGGGCCTCAGATCACATCTGATAGCTGTCTCTGTTCTGGGGAAGGGAAGGGACCTGGCCGCTGTCCGGCAGGGCTGACCTCCCCTGCGGTGGCCCATCGGACGTCAGCTGGACAGGGAAGGGCAGGGAAGCAGAGCTCAAAGTCCCAGTGGCAGGATGGAGAATGACCAGAAGCCACAGCCTAGCAGGCAAAAATGAAAGCCAGGTCCCTGAGCCCGTAGAAGAGCCGACCACAGGAGACAACGGCCGTCCTCAAGCACTTAAACAAACGTCGCAAAGGGGCAGGGGACAGTCTGGTCGCTGTGGCAAACAGAAGAAGCAATAGCGTGCTCAACTCGAGGCAAGAAAGGTTTGGTTTAGGCACAAGGAGACGGTTAGTGGTAAGTTCAGCTGAGTGCTGGAACCAACTTTCCAGGGACTCTGTAGGGTCCATATTGTTGGAGACTCCCAAGTGCAAGTTCAACAAGCATGTGCCAGGGAAAACAGGTAGAGTTGGTCCTGCCCCGGGGAGAGGCAGAGGCTGGAGGATGCCCTGATGCGCCATCACCTTGCCTGTAGCACAGTCGTTGAGCAACCAGGCGGCAGCAGCCGGAGCCCTTGAGAGTCCCCACGGCCAGGCGGGTTATCCCGATGCCAGCAGAGACGGAGCTCCTGAAGAGCAAAAAGCTCAACCATCTCACTGGCTATCGTAGCACTTTCTCAGTGCCTCAGTGTAAAAATTAGTTTATCAATCGGAAATCGCATCGGTAATCAAGTCAGCATGAAATTCACCAGCTGTGGTGTTTGTGTAGAAAACATCCTGAAAGGAAACATTAAACTTTTTCTTCCATCTAGTTTCTCTCACTTATTTCACATTTGCATTTTGTGTGTGTGCGGACTTTACACGGTGACGCAATGCTTTTGGAGAGCGGACATTAAAGCTCTGATTATGCTGCTTCTTGTCTTGCCCTCGTTATTAGCACAGAGGGAAAAGCCGGACGGTGCTTCCGCTCAGCCCCCGGCTCGCTCCGTGTGCTGGGGGAACGCTCCCGCGGCTCCGCGGCACGCGGTGCCAGTGAGCGCAGCAGCTCGGTGCCGTGGGCACAGCAATGACCACCAAAAAACTAAGACCGTAGCTTGGAAATGAAACGACTCTTGCCTCGTTACTCTTACAGCACTAACGATTTCTCTGAGGTGTTTTGTGCTTCAGGCTGAAGAATTAAGTGATGTTTTACGGTTTAAGGGGTTTTTTGTTTGTTTTAGATTTTCCTATCCGGCTGCCAAATACTTTCTGGCTCAGCCTTCGAAGCCGATTAATTCTGCTGTGATCAACCGATTTATACAAATACTGGTTGAATATCTGAGGTAGGAACCAGTGAGGAAAGAGGGACTGGAGAACCTCCAGCCGTCTGGGGGCACGGAGCCCTGCCCCGGAGCAGAGCCCCGGGCTGTGCTGCCCAGTGTGGAGCCGGGCTGAGGATGGGGACGGGCACCCGCGGAACAGTGAGGGGCACTGAAACCAGCAATGCCCACAGCAGCCACTGCTGTCATTTTCTTGCTGGCAAGTGACTTAATTTCTGCTGGACGTCTGCAGGGCGTCTCCAGCTTCCCAGCGGGAGAGGCCGGGCGCTGCATCGCTCTCCACTGAGTGCTCCTGAGCGGCCGCGCTGAGGCTGCAATGGACATTGCAGAATAGAAATTAATAGAAACGAAAAATCCTGATTAGCCCTCACGGTTTTGGCAACATTGTTGCTGGTTGCTTGAATTTTGAGTTACACAATTATGAATTTGAGGTCTAAAACGCAACATGGCATGTGGCACTGACAGCAGTGCCCCTGTACCCTCCCAGGATGCCTGCATGAAGGCAGTTTTTCCAACCCGTTGCTTTGTCTCTCTCTCCCTTCTTTTTCCACATGGAACCTGAGAGCTGCCATCTCCGCTGATGCTCTCCGTACCTCCCGCACAGACCATCAGGACACTTCCACCATCCGCATACTGAATCCTGAATACTGCTGGTGTACGACTTCAGTCCCATCACCTGTGTATTGCAGGATTTAAGAGGTCGGTTGTATTTTCTCCCGTGCTGCTCTTGGTGCCCCAGGACAGCCCCTGCCACCCTGCAGGCCGCCTTCCAGCCACGCAGAGCCTGAGCCCAGCCGGGCTGCTGCACAACAGCGCGGCGCTCAGGTAGGACACTGGCAGCCAAAACACTTCACAAAATCTTTATCGACTCCAAAAGTCTTTTAGCCCAGAGCCTTTTCTGGTTGCCTTTGAGCAGAGGGACTCTCCCTGAATTTCCAGTGTCCTATCTGGCAGCGATGGGGCAGCACCCCGGTGCTGTGAAGCTGCCAGGAAATGTTTATTTTCATCCCTGGCACAGAGCGAAGGCTCTCCAGGTATTTGACTCCCTTTTCTTGCAGACACTGATTTCACTGATGGCTCACTGCTTGCTGAGCCCTTTCGGTCCCCTCAAATAGGCATTTTAACAAATATTTCAGTGCATTTCTCTGCTTTCCATGTTTCTGTTGAGCTATTTCCTTGTCTTGCATGATGGGCTCCGCTTGTCACCAACATGATGACTTCACTAGCATTTAGAGTTGGAAAAATGCAGAATAAAGTTTGTTCTAGTGCTTATTTCTCTGTGGGAAGGATCTACCTCCTATATAAAGAGCCTGGGTTTGTCTTATTTTTATCATTTTCCACCTGGGCTTCTGTAAGAGAACACCTTTGTTCCATCTCCGTTTCCCAGTCACTTCTGCTCGCCTCTGTGATTGTGGTTCCTGTCCAACTCCACTGGGTTTTGAGCACTGCGCACTGCCAGGCAGCAATCCATGCAGGAAACAAGCTCCTGTCAGCACTCAATGAAAAATGTAATTTAATTCTTAAAGTACCCTCAAGTCTAGCTCGAGTTCGTGTATTTTTCCTGCCACATTTTAATACTTTTGTTAAATAATTTCAGTTTTCTTTGGGAATTTTATTATCTTTAAAGCTTTAAATAGGAATAAGGTTTGTAGGAAGCACACAAATTGTAGGATTTCACCAGGACTTCAGCCCACCCAGCAGACACACGGCCGCTTACGGCTCCAGTATCTGTGTACTGGAACCCAGAACAACCCCAAGCAGTCTGTAAACAGCAGTTATTCCACAGATCGCCGTACCATATGTCTCTTTACATAATTTGCTTTTATCTTGTGCTCTGAATCTCCTCAAAACACTAAAAAAAAGTTGTATCTGGGTAACGACGGGAGATGAGGAAAACGGATTTAAGGAGAGAAGAAGTTCAGCCTGATGTTCTACACATCAGCCCATTAAACTGCTCTCACAAATCTCAGAAGCATTAGTCTTTGGTACTAGAAATTGAAATACCTAATCTTTCCTGATTTGCTACAGCCTTAATGCTTTAATCCGCCTTGTTTCCTCCCCCAGATACTTCTCTCCCGATCCCATTGTTGCCGGATTAAAAGCAGTTCAAAATAATCAGCCAGCCAGGGAAGAAGGGATAAGAATGTCCTAGTGAGAGGCAATTTCAGAAAATGAGATTACGTTTAAAAAGACTTCACACGTTTTACTGAAGTGACAGTCCCACAAGTTAGAGATGGAGAATGGATTTACTTTTCCCAGTATAAATCGATGCTGTTTCTTCACAATATGAGTCACTGTCGTCTGTTATTATGAAGATGGAATGAGGCAACTGTGACAAATAATACACTGTATAACCAGATCTTCACATTTATGGCTTAAATATTTTGGACAATATATCTATCTTAGCTCAAACGGGTTTTTTAATACCATTATTAAAAGCTTAATAGCAAACCTTGATAGCTAACATTTTTGGTCAGCTGCAGAGCCCACGAGGAGTACAGGCTGGTGACCAGAAGAACTGGCTGTTTGGGCACGGGGCGGCAGCCAGGCAAGAGCCACGGAGCGGCCGCAGCGCCGGCAGGGCCCTTCCCGGGCAGAGCTGGGGCCGGGGGGTGGATGCCCCAGCTGCACCTCCCCACTCCTGCTCTCAGCTGATACCATTATCTCACAATTTGTCAAATTATTTATGCTCAAATCATTGCAGCCCTTCGGTGCACGTTTGCATCCCCGGGTCCCCAGAAACTGGCAATTAAGCACCGCGCGTATCGCCGAGCACTTGTTTTCTCCTCTCCATGTAGAAAAATCAATTAGAGGTTCTTGTTGTGCAGTAAATGTCAATTGTGCTAACATTACAAAACCAGAAACATCTGTAACTATGGAAACTCTCAAGGCAAGACTCATTTAAAGAATAAATTATGACAAGAAGCTTTTTATGGCTGTTTTTAAACAATAAATATAAATTAAAACAGTTTAATTTCTTAGATGCAAGTCAATTTTATTTTTTAGCTTTTAGTACTGTATGTTCTCAAGACATTACCAATATTGACATAGAGGAAAACAATATTTTATCAATGTTTACATCCAAAGAATCAGGATCATTATTTGTATCACTTAAAAATTTTCTTCAAAGACAATTAGCGCACTTCTCAGATGGCTAATGGCTCACCCTCATCTTTTACTGTGGTGTGATTTATGCTTTTTGCCACACTTTACAGTTATGCAAAAAAAAACATCGTGCATGTGAAAGGAAAACTCAGTCAACACTTTCTTCCAGTCACTGGGACATCACAGGAAATGAACACGAGCTCCGTGCTCAGCCCCATTTTGGGGAAATCCAGAACGCGTTCTTCCGCTCCATTTGCTCCTGTTGCATCCAGAAGGCGACGCCGCCGGCAAGGGCGGTTCGGTTCCGGAGGCAGCGGGACGTGGCTGAGCCCCAGCACAGCCCTTCCCCGGGACGGAGCGGGCACACGCCGCGGGGAGCTTCCCGTGGCGGCAGCAGCGGGTGCCAGGCCGGGTGCTGGGAACAGGGACGGTGTGCTCGGGGCTGAACCATGCTGTGCTCCGTCAGCATTCCCGGTGCCCCTTCCCCTTCGTGGCGGTCACGGCAAACCACGTGGAACGGCGCTCAGAAGACTTGTTTCAGCACTGTATTTTTCATCATTTTTCTTTGTGAGTACTCTTTAACTCACTTCAAAATGAATGCAAGAACAATGCAATGCTCTTTTTTTTTTTCCTTTTTCTTTTTTTAGCTCCATCTTGCTGTAAGTTCTATCCTGGTCTGGTCCGAGTGCCACATGAATTAGAGCCAAGGCTCAGCGCTGCGCATTGTGCTGTGGCTGGACGTATTTCAGCTTTTATCAAATGAAAACCTGTTTGTGTACCTCTGTCAAAGTCAGGGCATCTGTGTTCGTTTCTGTATTGATTTGTGTTAATGGATTAGTACGAAAACGGGTGCCAGACCCTGATGAGAACACCCCAGCTACGAGGACAGCTTGACCCCTGTGGCTGCGGGATGGCCACTGCCGGCTTGGCCCGACCCGGCCAAGCACAGACGTGACGACCCTCCGTGGTGTAAGCAATGAGCAACAGGCAGAGATGGGGATGGAGCTGGAGCTGGCAGCTCCTGGGGACGGCGGGCAGCGGGCAGGGGTGCACCCGCCCCGCGGGCATCAGGAGGGCGGGTGGGAAGCGCAGAGTTTCCGTCTGCAGAGACCTGGCCGGCTGCTGATAGAGCGGCCGCTGTTGGATTGCCACGTGTCCGTCATTAATTGGAACCGATCCTCTCCGCACGGCTGAACGGTGCTTCTTGAAGGAGCCACCCTGCCATCCTGGCTCACACACCTGCTGGAGATGAACCTCGCTGGGAGGGAGGCGGTGCCTGCAAACACCCTTTTCCTTTGAAGGTTCCTTAGGCAGAAGCCGTCCGGCGCGCTGAGCTGCTGTGCAGGGCTAAGCCCCAGAGCCCTGCTCGCGGCGGTGGGACCACCGTCCCTGTGCCCCACCGGCGGGTCCGACAGGCGCTCTGCTCCTGGCCCGTTTGGGATGTGCCGGTGGGGTGCAGGGCAGCGGCGCCCTGGGAACGCTCCGGGGTGCGGCGGGTGCGGAGCATCAATCATAGAATGGTTCGGGTGGGAAGGGACCTTAGAGGTCATCTGGTTCCAGCCCCGCCGGAGGCACCAGGTGCCGGGATACGGCACAGCCATCCCCCCCGGCTGCAGTTCACACACACGTGTGCTGCGGGGCCGCCCCTCCCTCCATCGCGTCTGTGGGACGGGGGCAAATTTGGAGCGGCAGGGGGTGATTCCCCCCTCTCCATCCCACTGTACACCGTGCACGTCGCCAGTGCCGGGAGGGAACCGAGGGAGGGTTTTGCTGCGAGAGCTGAACTGATGCGACCGGCAACTTCCTGCCAACTGCTCCTTTGTAACGCACACCCCGACGGACACGGCTGATCTCCCGCTGCTTGTGTGCTTGGGTGTGCTCACAACACCGTTCCGTGAAAATCCCATTTCAGAATCCCACTGACAGAGACTGAGGCTTCTCCAACCCTGCCCCTGGCAGTTTAGCAGTGCCTGCTCCTCGTCTGAGAAAATCCCTGGAGATAAAATTTGGATGCAGCTCCCTTTAAAAAAAGGGAAAAGCTTAAGGAAATGTTTGTTTGGCAAGTTTTTGCTGTGGCCATGAAAGAGCATGAGCTGGAAAAGGGGGGGCAGAGGGTCACGCTCCGTGTTTCCAAACGTGTCCCTCAGCATCCTCCGTGACGGCCTAAGGGACGGTGTTCCCGGTTCCTTCTTTGCAGAACAATTCCTGAGGCGCAGAATCAGACCTCCCATCGGCTTGGGAGGTTTAGCGACTGCCCGCTTCCAACAGTGAAAAAGTGGCACAAAAGGCGGCTAAAAAATACAGCGACCGCTGGGGTGGCATGGGGGGACCCAGGGGTGCGGTGAGGGGTGGGGGCCGAGGGAGAGGGAGGGGTGCCAGTGGGCAGCCACGGGTGGGCAGCCACGGGCAACCTGAGGCACAGAGACCAGCTCGGGCACTGCGGGCAGCACAGGAGGAGAGCATGGGGCACGGTGGCCTCACGCAGACTGCGGTAGAACCACCGCACCGGGCACTAGAGCTGGCTGAAAGTGAACACACAGTGTGTTATTTCTTTTCTAGTTTTGTTTTTATAAACCTCTTCTACCTCCTACGTAAGGCTTTGAAAATCAGGGCAAAACAATGCAGCAAATATCTGCTCGGCGAAGGCCGAGGCTGTTCAGTCTCAGACTCCCTCTGCCTGCAGAAAAGCAAACAAATTCTCATGAAAAAGATTATTTCTCCCCCGCGCCCCCGACCACCACCCATTTTCAGCAGCTCTGCAGTCGGGGCTGTCTAAATGCTACAGGACAGGAAAACACTGTCCTCCTTGCAGACACCTTCACGCGGTGTTGGTGTAAAGTATTTCAGAAACAATCTCTATAAATCACATCAACATGGTCTTCCAAAGCCTTGGCTTGGATCGTACAAATGTTATCATTGACCTTATCCTCCAGGCTTTTAAGAAGTGAAAGACTTGGGACACATTACACAGTAGCAAACTTGTCCTTAACAGTCTGATGAAGTTTTCTAATGGCTTAAAAACAGTGATGCAAACAGGGTATGTTGGTGATTCCAGGAGAAACATTCAGCACAGTCACAGCAGAGAGATGATACTTAAATATGTGCTGTAAGCGTGGTCCAGGGTCAGCTGAAATGCTCGTGCTGTAAACAGATGCGTCCCCGTGCAAGGCAGTTATCATTTAGGTCCAGAGCCTGAGCTGTGCACGTTGCTCCGACAGCTGGGGCACAGGCAGGAGGGGTGGGGGGTCCCGAGGTGGGCAGCAGAGGAGGGGGGTTTTCTCCCGTGCTGTAAAGGAGGGTGAGAGGGGAGCTCCAGCCCACAGCCTCCCCGGGGGGCTCCTGCCCCAGGGTCCCACAGGGCACCTCCAGCTCCCAATGCGAGTCATATTCAGTAGCAAAAGATGCCATCAAACCTGGTGAAACCATCAGCTGCGGATTAAATAAGTCCCCTATTAGTGGATTACAAATTTGCAAAATAATGGCAGGGAAGCAGCTTAATGCACCAGCTACAGAGATTTTTATGTAAAAGAGCAATGAGGTTTACCAAGATACACATTTTTTAAATTTTCAATAAAGCAATGGATGAGAGGAAAGAAACTTCTGTTTTGTAAAAAACTGCAGCTTCCAAACTAGCCAAGTACTCTCTGTCTGAAGAATTAACAAGCCTGGAGTCCGCAGCAGAATGCCTTACAAGCAGAAAGTGAACACGGCGTGTTTAATGCGGTGTCTCGGGCATACCAGGTGTATTAATAAAATCCCCCTAACTGGAACGTGGCTATATAAACACGCAAACCCAGTGTACCTAAACGCTGCTTGAAGCCGCTGCAAGAGCAGTGTAAAGACGGCGAAATCAAACCACCTCAATGCAGATAGCTGGGGCAGTGGAGGGTGTCCCTGCCCAGGGCAGGGGGGTTGGAACTAGGTGATCTTTGAGGTCCCTTCCAACCCTAACCATTCTGTGATTCTATGCAACAGCTCTCGCTGCCAGCATCCCACTCTGCACCACCTGCCTCCCGCTGCCAACACAATCCCACACCCAGACCTGCTCCCGGGCACCCAAAAGCATCACATATGTTTTTCACGAGGTGCCACTGGCGTTCCAACGATCGGGGAGTGGGTCAAGCAGAACAGTGACCTGCTGGGAACTGCCCAGAGCCGTCCAGCAGCCATGGGGAGCCAAAGACCACAGCATCCCCACTCCCTGCCCCTCTCCTACCCTGTGCAGAGGAGCCTGCTGCCAGGCCTCCTGCCAGCACCCAGGCTGCAGCTCTTCCGTCCACACCAAGCACGGCTGCAGTTTTGCTGGGGCTGCCCTTTGTTTTTTTCACTGCACTCCCACAACCACCTCACTTTGTGAGAACCGCAGTAAGAAAACATCAGCCAAGATTTCTTTTATTTTCATCTCTGGCCAGCCCAACAGATACAGACCCAAATGGCTGGGGCTCACACCCACGGGGAGGGCTCAGCCCTGACTCCTTGCCGCTGTGCGGCAGAGGAAATAATGACTGTTCCTCAAATGCTGGGTGAATCCAAGCTGCCAGCTGCTTCTTCCACAGCACTGAAATGTTAGAGATTACGTTGCAGAATAGCTGCTTATCACAGACGTCCCAGCCAGCGCTCGCTGTCAATCGCTGCTGACACAGCGCCCACGATGGCAGCGATCACACGACTCAGCGACCGGACAGCTGCGATGCCCTGACCAGTATTTCCCTTCCCTTCGGTTTGGGATCGGTACCGGAGCCGTGCGATGGGGAAGCAGTGGGCAGAGGAGGGGACCTGCCACTGCCAGGCAGGCGGGCAGCTCCTCTCATCTGGGGCAACGGCGTTTCTACAGTCCCACCAGCTCCTTCTGCAGGGAAAGAGGCTGTATCTTAAACAGGGTCAGTTACCAGACTAATGAGAGGCCTGTAATTCATATTTGCACCAGACTGTTTTCCCAGTGAGACTGCCTCTTTCACCTCATTATATGGATTGTACCCTTTTGTACACAATTTTGCTAAGAAGATTAGAATTGTCGCAGTACCAGTGCTAAATATAAAAACACATTAAGCTCCCAATATGGAGTACATCCATCAGGACTTCCAAATTAAACTACTCCATATCTAATGCCCGTTGCCAGCACGACTCCCGAGCTTACCCTCCTTAAACCACAACTGAACAGAGGCACCGAGAGGTGAAGGGGAATTAACACCGCGAGGGACCACCGCGGAGGAGCCTGGGGGTGACACCAGCACAGCCAGCAGGTACTCGCACCAGGTGGGCACGTCAGATCTTGCTGTCCCTCGGGGTGCTTCGCTCGGGCACAGCTGAGCTGGAGTGGTTGGGTTTCAGCCATTCTACCACCTGAGAACGCCTCTACGAGGCCATAATTCAACTTTGTTCGCAGTGACAATGACTTTAAAGAGTCCTGAAAAATAAACGTGGAACGCTGCTCCAGTGCTGTTTTAAGACATAACACATTCGCAAACAGAAGACTTGGCAGAGGGGAGGTAAAACGGGATTTTTCTTGGCACCTACACCACAGACAATTTAAATTAGGGAACTGAATATCTATAAATTGTCTAATTAGGTTGACTTCCATCGCAACCTCAGCCTGAAACGCCCCAGCAACCGAGTTTTCTTCAGAGAAGGTCTTTTACATCCCTTCTTCCCATGTTGTACTTCAAAATGATAATGATTCACTTAATCCTCATAATTGGCCTGAGGTTTTCCAGAAAATGCTCTGACTTAAAACAAATACATTTCTCAGGAATGCAAGTCTCTATGTATGGAAGGATTTGTTCCGAAAACCATAAAATCTCCATAACAGAGCTCCGTAACACAGTTGCATAAGGATATAAACAGTGGCTCCAAAAGGGCATTTGTGTTTATTTTTCATAAAGCTCCAAAATAACAGAATTTAATAAAAAAAAAAAATTTTGTTAAAATAAACCTGCCCTCTCATTTAATCAGAGATTAAGACAGAGCTGCGTGCCAGTTCAGGTTTGCCTGCTGAGGCCTTCCCAGTTGCCCACCCGACCCCTCGCAGCAGCTCATGCCATCGCCGTCCCTCCGTGCCCGGCATGGCATGGCCAAGCTTTCCAGTGGGTGTCCCTGTCTCTGCCTCGGGCTGCGGTCACGGCTGCCCCTCTCTGCTCCCAGCACCCTTCCCGGGCCACATGCTGAGTAAGAGCAGGGAACTGTGCTAGCTGAAAAATAACAAAACCCAGCAATAACCCAAATTCTTGGCTTTTTTTAGGCTGAGTTACTTCCCCAGTGGAACGGGCATATTGGTTCTACGGTCATGAGCCAAAGGGCAGGGGGAGGCGGCCAGGGACGAGAAGGTTGGGGAATATTGTAACTGGTAGTCTGGCCAAATACAGTCTGACGGAAAACGCAGAGGCTGCAAGCTCCCAGCAGCAACAGACATGTCTTCCCTGCAAATCCTGAAGGCCTCCGAGCACTCTGGGGGTTGTTGGGCCCTGCCAACTCTCATCGTCATTACTTCAGCTTGCATGCTAGCGTTCCAAGAGACTTCCTACGAGTACCATATCTCCACAATCCCTGTTTAGTTGACATTTCCCAAAGAGCAGCGTGCTTGGGCGTTACATGGCCTTCCCGCTGCCTGTCATCCCTCCCAGCCCCGTAAGTCACTTCTTGGCAGAGCACATTCCCTAAGGAGCACGTTCCTGAGAGCAGCCCTGGAGCGAGACCATTCCTATGTGAAGGCTTCACATCTGGGCAGCACTCCTACAGTGATGCCACCAGCAGAAAGTGAAAATGTATTCACATACCAGACCTGTGATACTTCCCACGGTGACTTCCCACCCCACCTCCTCAGCTCAAAGAGGGGAAGAGTCCGGTAGTGAGAAATCCTCCGCATGGCAGCGGCCGTGCTGCATCTGGCACCGCTGCTGTGGCTTTTTGGGATGTTCATCAGCAGTGCAGGGGACCAGCGGGATTGCTCCAGCCCCATCTGTGGGAGCTCAAACAGGATGGCTGTAAGTAGGCAGCAGTAAGAGAAGAGACTTTGAAAAATCTCTTTAAAGGATGACGAGGACTTCCAGCCACCTCCAAAAGTGCACGGCTGCTCCTACGCGAAGATCTCCACGTTGGGGTGACTGGCACCAGCCCCGGTGTTTCATCCCCGCGGCCAGTCCAGCCACCCCAGGTACCTCGTGGGGACAATGCATGCAGTGGCCACTTCTGCAAGGAGGAGGGTGGGAGGAAGGGTATGGCCCAAGGCCAGCAAGAGGTGCCCAAGAGATGGGCCACAGAAGAGCTTAACGCACATAGACAAGGAAAATACCCCCAGCACCTCCTCCAGGGACAGGCCGGGAGGATCTAGGGGGCACCAGGAGACAGATTGGTGTGGCAAAGCCCTGGGAAGTGGAAGGGTAATGACATCTGCCCTGAGACAGACACTAATTGAGCAAAAACTTATTGAAATCAATACTCTGGAGGACATTTCTACATGGTGGTATGAGCTAATTAACTCCCGTGCACTCTGAATTCCTGCTGTGATCATGACCCCCTCTGCCAAGTTTAGGCTCCTGCTCCTCTCCTCTCTCAAAACCATGCCTTTGTAAGCAGCAGTTAAAACAGGGTCACGCTGACACACACCTACAAAGGTCACTGTGGTGCCCGAACCTTTTTACAATAAAAGTTGCAATATTAAAGCCTTGTAACAGAGAGCAATGCCCATCAGCGCCAGCATGGGAGAGCCTGGCGATGCACACCCCACTCCCACGTGCACGATGGCTGCACCTGGTAACAAGACACGTTTCCTTAGGAAGCTGAAATGTGGGGGAAGCCCACCATTCAACACTGGTGTGCTGTGGCAAACAGCCACTAGCAACAGAAACTGGGAAACAAGGACAAGAGGAGGCCAAAAAACTCATACTGAAAAGATCCATTTTCCTCCCAGATGCAGCCGCAGGGTCCGTCACCCTGCTCAGTACGTGTGTGCTGCCCACGTTCAACACCGTCCAGCTCAGGCTGAAAAACAGATTTGCTCCGCAATTTGAGAATGTAAAGTAGTGAGTTCATAAACACTGACTTGAATTGAGAAATCTGCAAAAGGCACAGCCGAAACGCCGGTGCCAGCAGCGCCAAGGAAGATGCTGCGGGGCACTGCAGGCTGCCTGGCAGGAGGTGGGTGCTGGCACCGACTCCCTGCTGTAAGGGAGGTGAATTTGAAAGTCGTTTTTTGTAGTGCTCGACTAGTCACGTTTCATTTTCAGTTTTATTTATTCCATATGCCATTTCTCTGGATTTCTGTAACGTCACTGAAGACGATGTTGTCGTCTGTGTTTGAACAGCAGCCGCAGGGCCCGTTTCAGCTCGCTAAGTCACCAGGCGGCAACACCACCGCGCTTCAGCGACGGCAGCACAAGGCACAGCCGTGCTAGTCTGGCAGGGGAAGCTCTGCCCAAACACGAACTGCACATCCCAGTCGTGGGCGCGAGGCCTCAAAGCCCACACAACCTCACCGGGGTTGAGCGAGGTGATTTTTGCACAGGGTAAGACTTTTACTTGAAAGGCACAAGATTGTACCTGAGAGAAAAGGGCTTGGAAACGTGGGAGTTGAAAGCAACAGGTAGCTGGGAAGTTTGGAAACCTCGTTATTGCAGGGTGAGACTCTGGTTCTTGACACACCAGGGCAGGATCCCTGAGGTCTTGGTTCTGCCCACAGGCTCCCGGGCAGCAACGATGGTTGTGTCATCTCTGCAACTCAGCCACATGCTGGCTTAAAGAACTGTGCAGGGAGAAACGATATTACTGGGTTGTCTTTCTGAGGGCTGATTCAGCTAGACTCACCTTATTTTCCTATGAACAGGTGTGGAAAAGCCAGTAAATAAATGCAAGGAAAGACAGGGCTTGTGCTTGCAGAGGAATACCTGGTGGATACTGGCTGGTACCTCCTCAGACACTGCTCCAGGATGCTACAGATACGGTTCCTCAAACTGCTTGAAGTTATTCCAGACTCATTCTTTTGATACGAAAGGAATCGGGTTATTACTAATGGTGATTACTACTAATAGCGCTTTGATATCAGAGGAATTGGGAAGCACTCTGTCAAACCGCCCGCTGCCTTCGGCCCTGCTCGCCTTCCCCCGGGGCAGACCCCGCAGCCCGCGGGCACAGCGGGTCCGCCCGGCCCGGCCCGGCCCTCGCTCCTTCCCGCCCCGGTGACCCGCGGCCAGCCGCAGCACCGGCGCTGCCCCGCGCGCACGGCGCATCCCCGGTGCCGGGCACTCGCGCTGCCGCCGCGGCCCCGACCCACCCGCCGCGCAGCCGTCCCTGGCACCGGCACCGGCGCGGCTCCGCCTCGCCGACAGCTCCCCCTGTCGCCGACAGCTCGCTCTGCTGCGCGGCGCCCCGGCAGAGCGCTGCCGCCCCGGGCCCGGGGGACGCGGCCTGAGCCCGCCGGGGTCCCGCCGGAGCCGCCTCCGCCCACTGCCCCCCGGCCAGGGCAGCGCCCCGGGGGCGCCGGGCTCTGCCTGCCCGCCGCGGCGGCACCGCCGGGCCGCACAGCCCGGGGCGAGCGGCTGCCCGGCCTGAGCGCACCGAGACAAACACGGAGTCCGGTCCTGAGAAACGTCTGCGGGGGGTGGTTGGCTTTTTGGGTTGTTTCAGTGTACCCCCGCCCCATCTCCTGTTCCCACCTCTCTCGCAGCCACCTCTGCAGACGAGGCTGCTTTTTTTAAGCCTTTGCTGCCCCTGGATGTTCTTCATCTCACCGGTGCCCTCAAGGACACCGAGACCTGGAGGAGCCAGAAGCACCACGGGAAGAAAAGACAAGAGAAGCCCAGCCTGAGGTGAGGCTGACCCTTCTGACACACGGGGAGTCACAAAAAACAAACAGATTTTTTCCCCAGCCTGCCCACCCACGGAGGAAGCTTCACTGGTGCTGCAGTGCAAGGAGCTGCTGCTGCATCTGCAGCCCCGTGCGCAGGCACCGATAGCCCAGGGCTCAGCTGCCGAACAGGTTCACAGGGTGTCAGGGCAGCCCCACACCAAACCCCGGGTCCCACTGGGTCACGGAGGACCCAGCGAGCAGCAGAGGAAACACAAGACCTGTCTTAGGTGCCTAAAGCGGGATTATATTCCAAGGGTCTGTTAGCAAAGCAAACACACATCCAGCAGCTGCCACTGCCTGCAGGCACCCAAACTACCCCAAACCCTTCTTTTTCATTTGGAGCATTTATTGCCTCACAGGGATAAGCACAAGAGGAGCTGCAGGGCTGGTGGGTCTGGAGACCATCCTGTGCTCAGGAGACACAGCAGTTTGGTTCTCATTCAGCAGGGGAAGAACTTAAACCCTGCTCACCAGGGAAACAAGTGCTCTGATCACCATCACTCCCTTCACAAGCCTTAGCAGAGAAAGACAAGATGCTCCTACCTGAATTTGCAGCTCCTAGAAGGGCAGCATCCTGCCCCCAGCCCTAAGCACAGCCCTTGGCAATCAGGCTTTAAGGCTCCTGACAAGCTGAGGGTGTCGTTACAGGCTGAGGGTGGGCAGCTGCTGGCGGGGGGGTCTGCGGGAGGTGGTGGAAGGAGTGGGGGGGTCTCTGTGCCCTGTGAAGGTGGCACAGACACTGGGGGCTGTGGTTTCATGTCCAAGACCTGGTGCTGAAAACTCAGACACTGCTCTGGGGTGTGCCAGTCCTCCGCTAGGTCTGTGCTTAAGTTTCTGTCGGTTTTCTAAGCCAAAATTCAACGCAGGACTTTGCTGCTTTTCCTGGGCGATACCGAGTCACAGACATTACACCCCTCCCCAAAGCACTGCAGCTCCCCAGCAAGGAGAAACTCTTCATTGTCTATCTGCTCAGAAACAGATCACCGCCTCCTAAAGTAGGGCAACCATCCCATTAGTCCTTAATTGGTTTTATATCTTTCCTGCCATTCAAACTAATTAGAATTACACGGCAATGTCTCACTTGCTCGTTTTAATGAGGATTTTGATTCAGGTGCCCAGCAGCAGGCATTAGGAACCTGTCTACGTCCGCTTCTGATGCACCCCTGGGGCTCCCCCAGGTCTGAGGGTATGCAGTGAATCTGGAGCCCCTGGCTGCCCTGCCCCGCGGCAGCATGGCCTCGTGCGCCCTGCGCTGCCCGATGCCCAGCCTGCAGGGCCCTGCATTGCTTCCCCCTCTGCCTCCACTCTCACCCTGGGTCACGCTGGGGCAGCCTTAAACGTGCCAGCAGCTGGTGGCCAAGACGGGTAGGAGGGGCTGCTGCTCTGCCGCCGTGGCTGCCTGCAGCCTCTGCTGTGGCACTTGTGGTGGTTCACCCATGATCGTGGTCAGGGATGCGAGGACCTGCCATTCCTGCAAAATTCACCACTGGGATCCCGGTGGTGGGAACACTGGGTCCCATTCCTGGCTGTCACCCCAGCAGCGGCCAGGGAGGCAGTTGGTCTGGAGGAGAGGTCACACAGGATGAGACACAAAAGATCAAACACAAACCTGCACTCAGACATGATGTCATCTTCATCCTGGAGACAGGGCAAGGTGCGGCGTGGTCCCGGGCAGCCCGAGTTTGGGTGCCAGCCTCCAGCGCGGTGGCCAGAGCACGAGTGACGGGAGAGTGACTGCCCTGCCCAGGCAGCATCGCCCACGTATTCCTCATCTCCCTTCCAGGCCAAACCCAACATCCTTTGAAAATCCCAGGAAGTCTTGCTACTGACCCTCAGCAGCACTTTAATGTCAGTAATTGAGCTGTTTGTCTATGTTTCACTGCCTTATCCCATTGCGGGGAAAACTGGAATCTTCTCAGTCAGGGCAGGTCTGATGATTGCGTTTGTTCTTCATCCGAAATCAGAAATCGATGAACATCCATCCCTCAGCGCTTCCTACGAGTAAAAATACTTCCGGCCCTGTGAGCCGTCTGCTCTGGCCGCAGCTCAGAGCTGGGCTCTGCTCTGCCTCGCGCTCGGGTTCCCGTCGCCGCAGCCTGAACCTGCCGGATGCCTCCAGCAGCCCCAAATCCAAACAAAGGAAAAAAACGTGACAAAAAATGCGCTTCACTCGCAGTGCTCAGAAGCTGGGGGCGGCGGTGATGGGGAGTGTGCTCGGTGCTTATGGGGAGGCTCAGCACAGCCTGGCCTTCCTCCTTCACTGAGCAAGTGTCCCGTGCACAAAGCTGCTCCTGGCTGCTCTGCTCCCCCCTTGTACGGGCTGAAGAAATGGGATGGGAAGATGGGAACAGCCCAAGCTGAGAAACTGCCCCAGCATCAGTGGTGCAACCCCAATGCTGTGCACTGACTATAGCTTCATCCTGAGCAATGCCCACACTGCCCGTACCGCCCATACTGCCCATGTCACCCATATCATCCATACCACCCACACGGCCCATGCTGCCCATACCATCCATACCACCCACGCCACCCATTCTGCCCATGCTGTGCATCCATACCGCCTATACTGCCCACACTGCCCGTGCAGCCCCTTTCCTGTGTGCAGGGCACCTCGACTTGGCAGACCGATGACCCCATGGCTACCTTGAAGCCCTACAGAGCGGTTCGGTGGTGGATCTCCCCAGCTGCAGCTCAGGCAGAGTCCCTCAAGCACCGTCCGAGAAGGACCTTCACGAAGCCAAATGCACCTTCCCAGGAGGAAGGGGGGACGTGGCGAGACAGACAGCCCAGTGATTTTGGGGGGCTCAGGTCACACAGGGCTAAAGTGGGGGCTCGGGGCCAAGCCGAGAGCTGCGGCGGGACCTGCTGCTCCTCATGACGGAGCCGAGCAGCCTCGCAGGAAAAATGTGTCCAGCACTTGTTTTTGTTCTTCCCAACGCCAGAAACCTTAAATTGTACAGAAGTATTTCAGAATAATGTACTCCAAACAAAGGGGAGAAAGGCTGGTGGTCATATATTACACAGGGCTGAACGGGCACAGGGACCACGTGCATTAACCCTCGAGAGAATTAGCATTGGTAATTCGCCTCTTAGGAATCCTGGTTTACCTTCACCCTCTGTCTTAGTTCACTGACATCATAGTTATTAGATAGATCATTTTATGGATTATGCCTCGCAAGGGCAACATCTTAATGAATAGTAGAATTAAATGTTTGCCAGGATTTTTTTAAAATAAATGATCAATTATAGCTGGGCGCATCCATCACATTTATTAGCCACCTTCCAGAAACATTTTCATAACTTGCAAATTGAAATGAGGTTGACGTTGAATTTTATTTCTTCTTCATTCACCCGTAGTAAATACAGTACTTAACACATAAAGCACCAAGATCAGCAGGGTTTTTTGTGTAAGTCTTTTTATGACACTGGATAAAATTCTGTTATGTACAGAATAACAAAAAATATTTCTTGAAAAATTAGTAAAAATACGGATTTCCTTTTAAAAAATGCCTAGGGAACTGTGACCTGGCAGACAGGATTTCTTACTTGTTTTCAAGGTCATCATGAGACTACCTGGTATGCATTTACTATTAATAACACCCAACTACAAGGTTAGATTGAATGTTGAGTTTTTGTCATGTCACACGCACTATCGCTGCTGTAGCTTTAGCAAAAAGGAATCCAGCAGCACGTCTGCAGCGAGGCTGGAGGGAAAGGGATTTGCTTTTCACTGAGGATTTCAGTTTGGGCGAAAACTAAATATTGCAGCCGAAAAAGAAAAGGAGAGTGTGCAACTGGGGACACATTCCTGCTCCCAAAAATGTCGGAAACAGAGTGTCTGTAGGAAAAGTTCTTATTACCAATCTCCGAGTTATTTGGGGCTGGTTTGTGCGGAATACAATAACTGCTTATTCATGTGATCTTTTTTTCTGCTGAAATCACAGTACCAATCCCACTTTCATGCAGATTTTATAAAACCATTATTATGAAGAAAACAATTTTCAATTTTCACCATTTGGCATTGCACCTCAAGGCAGAAGCCTTTTCCAAAGTTGTATTTATGTCCTGAAAATGTCCCGCTCCGATACCGGCTTACCTGTGAACATCGCTTAGTAGGCATCATTATGACATCACGCCTGTGTGTGTTTTAAACAATACTTTCTACATTGAAACGTAACTTCTTCATGGTCCTCATCTTTTCCCTGTCTGCATCGAAGCCTTTCCTAAACAGCTTTGCTCCTAGCAGTGGAAAATTACGATGGGGAGGGTTTAGTACCAAACAGCAGAGGATACGACCTGCAATAGCAGCACACCGTGCAACGTGTTGCAATGTTACTGGAAATTTTAAAGACAAAAATGACTCCGCTGTGAGTCAGTGAAACACAGTCACGGCGGGGCGCTGACCCCGCACCACGAGCCCTGAGCTCCGGGCCCCGTCGCTGATCCAGCCGCCGCTCGGCTCTCCCGTCCTCCTTCCGCTGTGCGGGATCCGCATCTTCAGTAAATCCGTAAAAGCTGGATCTCAACGGGGAGCTGATCCCTGAAGAAGGGACTGTCCTTCTCCCACCACCCCCTCCCACCGCGTGTCTCCCCTCCCCTTGCCCAGCTGCCCACCCGCCCCTGCCCGTCACCCTTCGTCCCTCCCGCAGCCCGTCACGCCCCGCGCGGGCTCTCCGTAACCGCCACGCTCACGCACGCTTCCCCGGGAAATGGCTCCGTGGTCGTGCTGAGAACATACTTTATGGGGTCTCATTTCATGGGAGTTACTTTTACAGCCTCCCCCACTGCCCTGCTTGCTCTGGTGGCCAAAGAGACAGGTTTTATTAGTCCGTGTCGATAAATCACGATGGGCTCTTACAGCGCTGTGTATATAAAACTAGAGATATATATCTCTCTCACATCACAGCTGGGGAAGTAGCTCTTTACTCCTGATCCAGGAGGTTATTCACAGGCTCTGGCGAGTCTATTTTTTCCAGCTGTATTTGCAGCAATTTCAGTACACGGTGTGCTAAACTGGCAGCATGGTGTGGCAGCCCAGAAATGGGCGCGCTCTGCACACTTGTGAGAAATCTGCATTTCTGCCACCATTCTGCGCCTCATCCAGGAACCGGTTTTGAACAGGATCGCGTTTCATAGAAAGAATCTGAGACATTCAGATTCATATTTTCTTCACCATGTGCTACTGACAAACATCTGCATTTTGTAATCACGTAAGTGAGAAATAACATGATGAAGAATGAGTGAGATCCCATCTGCTGGAGACGGGAGGTGATTTTTCTTGGACAGATGTTTCCAAGTTGATTGGTTGTGAAAGGAGATTTAAAAAAAGTCAATGCAAGAGCACAATAAATTATTTTCCAAATTATGGAGAGTCAACAATGATGGTATAAAACATGGCTTAAAAGCATGTAGCTCCATCCCAAAATGGTTTTCTAGCGTGCAAGCCATTGCCATGTCAGCCACGGGAAATCCACGTTTTGGTGAATGGGAGGGAGCCGAGAGCCAGCGGCTGCCTGGGAGCGGGTTGGCTCAGGGCTGAATGCTACAGCAGAGAGAAGAAATTGAGGGATGCTGAAGGGTCAAGTTGCAGCTATTTTTTGCTGAGTATGAGCCATATTAGTGGGAAGCAAAAGTCGAGGTTTGGCACCGTGTTACAGCAAAAGCTCCCAGCCAAAACTCCTGCAAACCCTTGGGGCTGCCGGAGCCAGGGCTGCCAGGGAAATTGCCTCCTTCCCACTTTATGTGGGAGAAACAGAGGTAATTAAACAAGTGTGCAATCTAAATTATAGGGGAGGGTTTTGGGAAAACAATTTACTCCAGGTGCTTTGAGTCTCAAGCCCAATATTTAACAGGAGATAACTTTGCCTCGTGCGAGATGGAGCTGTTTGCGAGGCAGCCGTCGCCGCGCGCCGCCCTCGCTGGCACTCACGCTCACAGAGTGGGTTTCCCTGGGTTTGCTCGGTGAGCAGACGCTGGCCCCGCAGCACGTGGCGGTGGGCTGCTCGGAAGCACCACGGGGGGTTGTTCGGAAGAAGCGAGCAGGGACTGGACAAAGGTGATCCGTGCGGCTTTACGGGGAGGGGTTTTCCGTCATCGGAAATGCTCCAGCTCCTGAAACACGGACGAATTGGCAGGCGAGCAAGCCTGATCTCTGCTGCTTCTCCTCCAAATCTGCTGAGCCATCGGAACCAGCTCCCCGTGTCCCTCCCCAGGAGCTGATGCTCCGTACCCCCAGCTGCTCCGACGGTTTGGCAGGAGCACAGAGTAACCCGCTGCTGTTTCCGCCTGCGGGCAGGCAGCGGATGCGCCGTTGCCAGCCAGCACCTGAATTTTTCTGTGCTATATAGGTCTCCAACAGGCAGTGTTATTTTAATAAATTACGTTTTTGTGCAAGCAGGCCTTCTTGGAGGGCCGTTCCCCAATCAGCATGGCACGGGCTGCTCATGTTACTGACCATTTACATTTTTGCATCATGAATGGTATTACAGGAACCCCACGGGCATGAGTCGGGATGTGCTCTGGGAGCCAAGAGCCACACCTAAGGAAGAAAAAGCTGGCCCAGTTCAGACACTGCAACTCGGGAACCCGCTCCCCGTCACTGGGCACCAGGTCATTGCTGTGGTTCGGGTCGTTAAATTAGCCCCAGAGCTTGTGCCAGGCTGTGTCTCCAACATCACGGCACAGCAGCTCGCAGAGGCGGCATTTCAGAGACATCTGCGGTACGCTGGCGCTGGGGGACCGCTGCCGTGGCTGGAAATGGTATTTTAATTTGCACATGATAAACAGGCAGGTGCCTGCGGGAGGGGAGGGCAGGCGACAGTGGGGCGGGGGGCTCATATGGGCAAATGCCGTGCCCCGGCCGGTGGGCAGCGGGAGGCCAGTGACCCCCAGCCGGCGGCGCAGGGGGGTCTCGCCGACTGTGGGGAGCTGCTGGTGCCGGTGTCGTGCTGCCGGTGTGCTCGGCGAGCTTCCCTTTGGCATGGGCAGGAGGCCGACTGTCAAACCCTGCTGCTGTTTTCATTTGAAATACTACACGGAATTTCGCTGAAGCGCTGTAGTCCTGCGTGCCAGAGGAACGTAACACAACGCGTGTGCTTTGAAATCCAAAGCACGGTGATCAGGAAGCGAGGGATGACATGCCGTGCTGCTCGTGGACAAATGCACCCGTGCGGTAGCTGAGCCTCCTTCCCAGAAGCATCCTTCCAGCAGGAACCGCTGCGGATGCAAACCTTGCCATTCCTGCTCCCAAAGGCTTTGAAGTTTATTTTCGCTTCTCTGGGTTTCCCAGAATGGGACACACCTATTATAAGCACAGCTGTGGGTGTGCGGGCAGGGAGGGGGTCTGTACAGCACAGAGCAGCTGTCCTGAGCTGGCACAGCATAATTTGGCTCCAGACTGTGGGGGGGGGACACGTTGGGGTGGAGATACATAATTAGCAGGTTTTCAGTCTCTCATTCTCCTGCAGAAGCTCCTTTTTAATTATCTGCTCTACCCTGTGGCTGCCAGACCCACGCGTGGAGCAGGGAAAAGGGGGGTCTCCCGAGGGGCTGACTCCTGCTCCTACTTCACAGACCAGAGCAAACAAAACAAGGGTGATGGAGACACTCGTGTAAAATCCAGTTTTTCCTCTCGGCCCAGACCAGATGTGCCCCCAGAGCCTTGCTGAGTTTTTGATGAGGAAGCGTCGAGCTGGTAAATGCAGTATGTGCATCGCTGTCGGTCCCTGCGTTTCTCACGTGTTGGCGACCATCTTACAGCGCTGAGCACAACGGCTTCAGGCAAAGCCGAGGCAAATCCCAGGCAGGGGCTCATCCAGCCTGGAATGAGCCCCTGGGTGAGCACCGGAGCCATCGCCACCAGCCCCAGCTGCTCCTGGTGCCAGGCCCTCGAGCATCTCTCTGGCCACATCTCACCGCCTCTCTCCCCGCGTGCGTGAGCTCATCCCGTCCCTGTTCCCTGCGGAAGGTGACCCGGACCCCTCTCCTTCCCAGGCGGAGCCCTGTGTCGCACCCACGGGCAGGCGTCTGCTCATGGAAAAGTCTGTGCTCGCTCTCTCCGGAAGCTTCATTAACTCCCGTCCAGCCAAGTGTGCCAGGGGTAATTACAGCTATTAAAATCTGCTGAATGATTAACAGACGATGGCTGCTGCCTGATTCACCGGCAGCCCTGCTGACCCTTGCTCTGAGCGATGGAGCATCCACATGCCCTGCACGGAGCCCTCCCGCACTGGGGCGGTTTGGGCCGGCTGTGACAGCGGCACAGTGCCGTGGTCCCCCCCTCCGATCCACGTGCTCCTCGTCCCTTCCACCCAGCGCTGATACCTGTTCGTTATTTAAGCAGAGGGATGTCGGCTGCCTGCGGCGTCATGGAATTCAGTCTGCTGGCAGACAGAAGCAGCATTTTGCAGCTCTGGCTTCAGAAGCATCTTGCTTCATCGCGTGCGCTCCGGGGGCCAGGAGGAACAGACTGCAGGGAACTGCACCGAACCATCGCTTGTCCGCCGGTCATCCTCAGCTGCTGCGGAACGTGTTACCAGCAATTCAGAAACAAAAAAATACAAATAGACAGGAAAAAGGTAGTTGGGAGCTTTGCTTTCCTAAGGGATGTAGGCACTGCTTTGCCAAAGGGAATGAACCGATGGATAGTTCACAAACCAGCCCCTCCATGAGCAGCCAGCCCTGACCAGCACTGGGGAGAACCAAGGTGACCAGCCAGCAGCACTGGTTTTCCTCTGGCCTGTGGGGCTGGAGCTGAGAGCAGCGCCAGCAGAACATGCCAGTGCCAGCGGAGAGGTGCGGATACACGGATGGGGACGGGCAGGGGAGGGAGGGCAGGGGGCAGTGAGCAGGGGGACCCACTGGGAGCAGGGGCTTGGCTGGGCCCCCCCCAGCCGCTCTCCAGCGGGGAGGGGGTTTCACTCTTGCCGCTACAAGCTCCCGGGGTTGTGGCTTACGGGCATCCTCCGGGGCAGCGGGACCCTGACCCCATGGACCCACTATGAGATGGCAGTGCGGACCCCCTGCTGACCCTGCCCACGGCAAGGGATGAAGTCACCCTCCTCGCCTCCCCCCTCCCCTCCCGCTGCGCTGCCTCCGGATGCTCTCAGCTCTTTTGCCCGTAGCTGCTCCTCGCCAGCAGGTGCCTGCGTGCCGTGAACCCACCGCTGCCCTGTGGGACCCCCGGAACGCGGCAGATGGGGAGCTCAGCGCGGGGCGGGGGCACGGGGACAGCCACGGATCTGGATCCGAGCACAGACATCCAGCAGGCAGGAGCCTGCAAGTGCTCAGAGCAGAGGTGGCCAAAGCACAGGCCAAATTCCAACAAAAGGGGTAGGGAAGACATATTTTAGAACTGTATTCCTGCTTCCCCTGAAAGATGCAGAGAGCAGGGCTAAGTGCTGGGGGAGAGGTACTGAAAGGACAATGCAGCTTTATGAGCCTGGAGTACAGCAGTTCTGTAAGGACACAAAGCAAAAGAAAGAAAAGTGATTTTTTTTTATCATTTTCTGTACATCCCAGCAGCTCGATCTCACCTCCCTCCGAGTACCATACATTGACAGTGTTTAGACTCCAGGAACAAAATGTTTTCAGCTCCAAAGCTGATGTTTTCTCTTGCTTCAGAGCGATGTGCTTCATTGTATAAACCATTTTCTCACTTTGCAAATTCCCTTTGTATTTTTAGCAGCTTTTGCTCAGCCAGCGGACAGGAGTGACCCTGCAGCAGCCTCCACGCTGCCCTTTATGCTGATACGTACAATTCCAAGGCAGGTCACGGCAACAGGTCCCTCTTCCGAGGGCAGCATCTGCGTAGCCGTGGTGGCTCATCCCCTCTGCTCCCTGGGTGGGACGGGAACCCAGGACGTGCGGGGAGGCAGCAGCTCACCGCCGGGAATGGGCTGCTCCTTCTCTCCACCAGTTTTCAAGCCTTAGGTAGAGAGGGAGCTCCGTCAGCCGCGCTGGGCTGCAGCCTACCCGGGGCTGGGGGCTGCTCCCCGTGGGTGCGGGCATGGGGCGGGTGCCAACGTGGCCCTGCGCCATCGGCCAGGAGACGTGGCAGTGCCTGGCCCCGGTGCCTCTCGCTGGCAGCAGTCACCACGTTCGCCCTGCCCACTGCGCCGCCGTGCAACTCATGGGCACCTGGTCCTGCCCGGAATTGGCCCCGATAAAAGAGTATTTTTACATCCTGACGGTCTTTAGTGCAGCACGCTGAAAAGCATTGACATTAGCAGAACAACATGAGCAGCCATTTAACAAAAAATAAAATTTCCTACCCAAGTTTTGCAGCTGTCCTGTGGCTCAGAAATGGCCATCTGTCTGTAACAAACCCACGAGGACAAACCTTCCTGGTGTCCCCACCTTTTTCCAGCCCACACCCTTAACAGCAGGTTTCAGCCAGCCGACACCACAGCCAAGGAGGTCCATTTGAGAAAAAAATAAAAGCTTTTCCTTCCTGGCCTTACCTCGGGCCCAGCCCACGGGGACTGCACGGCATCCACAGCAGCGTGCCGAGAGGCTACGTGAGGCCACCCTGTCCACGCATTTTCTGTCTCCTTGGTAGTAAAATCTCTTAGGGTGAAACCTGTAACTGCGTGGGTTTTGAATTCCCACTTGTGAGAGATGTGTCTCACGGAAAACTGCCCCCTCGCTGTTATACCTCCACTGGTGCTCTTTGTTTCTTCAGGAAAGGTTTCGTTAAAACCTTTCGTTAAAACCTAAGGTTTTGTTAAAACCTCTCCTGAGCATCTTCGTTATTTTTTTTCCTTTCAAAACGACAGTCAGAAGCAGTCAGGCTCCTCCACCGGCCCCTCCTGCCAAACAGCCCCGGACCCATCACGGGGGGCTCCAGCCTTTGCGGTGGGTGCTGCTGGCCCGTGCCACGGCAGAGCCCGGCACCGGCCGCCCGAGTGTCCCTCTGGCATGGCGAGCCTCTGCCCAGCCCCGCCTTTCCCTTGCGTTTCCTTTGCCTTTCCTTTCCTTTTCTTACTGGAAAAATGAGAAATGTCAGGTGGCAAAACCTGCAACGGGCAGGTGCATGAGTCCTGCCTTCATGCCCGCATCGCTGCCCCTGCCACAAGCGGGCAAGGGTCTGCAGCCTGCAGGAGCTGATCTGCAGAAGAGCAGGAGTCCGGAGTCGCGCAGGCTTGCAGATGACTTGGAAAGTTCCCAGATAAAAAAGTCAAAGTCCGCTGGTGAGATTCCCTTTGGCTCAGGCCGAGGGCACTGGGGGATCTTCCAGCCCCTTGTTTCTGCCTTCCACCCTCTGCTTGTGCTCTGGGAGATGAATATGATGTTTTTAAGAGCAGTGGATGAGCCACAGTCTGGAACTTGTACTTTAAAGGTCAAAAATAACTGTGTCCTCACTTAGGAAAAGCCGTTTTCTGAAGAGAATGCCATTGTAACTCTTCATCAAAGACTATGGTACAAATAAATCGTGTTTGTATTGGCCTTCTAAACCAGTGCGCTGCTGTCGGGCTCACCAACATCCACTTTAAGGGGCAAATGTTGGATTTACTTAGTTACTAGGAATTTAAGCAGCAATCGTCCTGTCCTGGCCATGCTTGCTAATGCAATGATTCTGCTAGCAACATCGGTGACTCTCTGAATAACACCCGTGATTCATTTCAACCACAAAATAATGGGCTTTTTCTCTCAAATGCTTGAGAATAAGAAAATGGCCGTGCACGTATGATAGTGCTAACTCTTGAAAAGAAATAATTAGAAATAATTATTGAGGGTTGCAGGTGTTCTTTATGGCTCCTCTAAGACAAATCAGCAAATGAAAGCCAAGCCAAGGGGCTTTTTGAAAAGCCTTTGCCTGTCCGGCAGGTCCTGCCTCTGTGCAGCAGCTGGAATGCTGCAGAACAAAATGCTCCTGGGGCTGCTGCATGGGCAGTGACCGCTCCGAAACGTCACAGCGACTGCTCCAAAACGCTGCAGTGTCCACCCTGGAATGCCTCAGTGTCTGCTCCAAAACGCTGTAGTGTCCACCTGAAATGCTGCAGCAACCACTCCGAAACGCTGCACGTGCAGTGAGGCAGAGCAGGCGCTACCCAGGGCATGCTGCCCACGAAGCGAGTTTTCAGAAAGGTGTTCACAGTGCCATCTGGGATGCAGAACCTGAAAGGCAGTTAACAGTAATTTGGCTAAACCTCTGTTTGCTACAAACCCTTGTCAGAGGTGTGCAAATGTGCCCAAGGGTGCAGGTGAGCACCAACATCCAGAGCCTGTCATGTCGTGCACGCCAGGCCTCATCCCTCCGTGACTCAGTTGCTTATGTAGTTCTAGGACATGGAATAGGAAACGTTACTTTGGGCACTGTCAAGCACTTGTGTTTTATTACAAGGAAAAAGGCTATTTTAAGATTTTGAAAACAAGCCTTAAAATATTAAAAGCCCAGAATACCTCGTGCTCTTCTCTTTTCCCATCTCTTTGCTGGAAGTGATGGATCTGCCCAGCCAGCAGAGCCGCTCGGCAGCCCCAGAGGAAGCCCTGTCCGTGCCGTGGGGAGCAGCCCCATCCCATCATGTGCCATGGGGAGCAGCCTCATCCCACCACTATGTGCCATGAGGAGCAGCTCCATCCCACCACCACGTGCCGTGGGGATCAGCCCCATCCCACCACCATGTGCCGTGGGGATCAGCCCTGTCTCATCACCATGTGCCATGGGGAGCAGCCCTGTCTCATCACCACGTGCCATGGGGAGCAGCCCTGTCCCACCACCATGTGCCATGGGGACCAGCCCCGTCCTTCTCATACATGTCCCTGTGCAAAAGCAGCTGGTGTGTGGGTAGAGCACACTCTGCTCCCATATTTAACATGTGTTTTGGAAGGACAGAGACCACCCAGCACGAGCCCCACACCGTACCCATGGCAGAGGGCAGGCGTTTCTGGGCTGCCAGCACGCAGGGCTTGGTGCTGCCCGCAGAGCTGGCGAGCTGAGAACAGGCTGGTTTGCCAGCAGCCCTGAAGGTCAAGGTGTGCTTATCTAAACAGCATGACTTCCCTTTGTGTACACGTTCTTCGGTGCTTTTAAAAGCTCTTCAGCATTTATCCTGGACTATGAAAACGCAGCATTGCACGTTGCGTGTTGGCACCCACGCAGCGCGGGCGGCAGCTCTGGCGCACGCGTCGTGCCTCTCGCTGCGGAGGGGCTCCTTGCCCACGGCCTCTGTACCCGACTTTTCCCTTCTGATACAAAAGTTTGTTGGCTTCGCATACCAAGGGCCGCTGCAGGGAGGGACAGTTGCTATTTTTAAAAAAATGCATCGTCTCAGTTTATTTCAGTCTTTCTGGCATGTTACTCACCGACCACGGACGGCCTTGAATAGACCCGTGTGCTGTAGGGAAGCCACGGGTTAGAAACTGCCAAAGGATCAGCTGGAGGGCTTTGGTTTGGAACAGGGGTCTCCAAAGGACCTGTAAACCAAAGCAGCACCGGGCACCTTGTGCAGATGGGCAGCAGCAGCCCTGGGGTGCCCGGCATGGCAGCGGGCACCTGCGTGGCCACAGGCCATGTCACCTCCCCACCACATGCCTGCAGCCGACAGCTCGGGCGCACGGCAAAGCTGCAGTGGAAGAAGAGCATGGTGGAGCCTCCGCCACCACGGCTGCTCCCCAGCACTGCTGCAGGGGTGGTGGGTCCCTCAGCCCCCCAAAGCCCCCCAGAGCCCCCCGTGCCCTCCCGGGGCAGAGGTTTCAGTCTGGGGCTGGTTCCCACCACCCTGCCACGCTGGGGTACAGCTCACTCTTGGATTTCAGCGGTTTGGTTTGTCATAAGGAATTCCCCAACCAGAAATGATTGTGAAACGCATCAGCTGAGCTTTTCAGCTTAGGAAAGACCACAACGAAACGTTTTTACAGCTCCCGAGTTCTTCTGCAAAAGCTCCGAGCCGGGCACTGCCAGGCTGCCCTCTCCTTGCCGCAAAACCTCTGCTCCGAGCAACCGACGCTTTCCCAAGGAAGAACGTTCTGCCCAAGTCGGAGCTATTGAAGATGCGGCGCCAGCTGCCCCGCTGCGCTGCCGCCCGCTGTGCCCGGCCGGGCAGGTGGGGAGCACCGGTCCCGGGGCAGCCCCTCCGCCCCCCGGCCCAGCCCGGGGCCCCAGCCCCAGCCCCGAGGGGGTCTGCGAGCCCCGGGCTCCAGCCCAGCCCTGCGGAGCCATTTTCCCGTTCGGTGTTTCAATCAGTGACTTGTTTTAGAAACGCTGAGCTGGGAGGTGGGGGCTGATCCCCCCCCCACTTTAACAACACCTGGGGGGGGGTTGTTTGGAGTCAGTTTGGGTTATTGGGGAGAAAAAGAGGGATTGTGGGCAACGGCTCTAACTAACCCTGTCCTACACCCCCTGAGAAATTTCTTTTAGTTTTTTTTTTTTTTTAAAAAACCCTCTAAATTCCCATCGCTGCCCGATTTCCCGCGGCTTGCTGGCATAATTTCAGATTTTACACGCAGCCCCCGCACCTCAGAGGCGGCTCCCCCCAGCACAGCGGCAGAGCTGCAGGCACACGGTGCTGCGCGGCACCGCACGGCGCAGCATCACGGCCCCCCCATGGCCGGGCAACCCCTTGCCACCCCGCGGCTCCCCGCGCCCGCTCCCTGCGCACACCCGTACCCGCGGTTCAGCCGCAGCTGCAAATCCGAGTATCTGTGTCGTAATGACACGGCTGCGACGTAGCCAGGGCTGAAAACGCTCCCTTTGCACATAGGGTTAAATTCGACAAGTGAAACACAACCCCCAAAACAGCCGGCACAGGTTGTGCTCCAGATACTGAGCAGCCGTTCGGGGCAAAATGTTACCTAATTTGAAATTTTCACCCCACAGCGGCATTTTAATTGTTTAACACCCACAGCAAGCAGTTTTCTTGTAAATTAATAGCACGACATATATTAGGAAATTAAAATAGCTTTTTTGGCACTTCTGGTTTTGTGCCTCCTTACCTTCCCGGTGTATTTTTAGAACAGGAGATGTTATTGCTCAGAATCTCATAAAGAGGATTTACAATAGTTAATAATTAGCGTATTAATGCACCAGACTGCAGCAAAATTAATACCGGCTTTGTCTGCCGGGGCTTGATTCATTGCTTCACGCTGAAGCAGCAACAGAACCAGGCCCCAGGGGGTGACCGATGTCCCGGGGAGAACATCCTCGTGCGGGGAGAAGCCAGGGCTGGCACAGGGGAAGCCTTCGCCATCCCCATTGCGTCCCCAGCACGGGGCGGCCACGGGGGCTGCGGATCACCCGGGGGTGGGCAGCAGCTGACGAGGATTGCTCCCAGGATGGTCTGACAGACCCAGGCCCAGATGCCACGGTGGTGGGCTGTAGCAGTGAGGACTGGTGAGGATGACAGTGCTGGTGGGACGGGGGAAAAACGCTGAACAAAACAAGGTTAAAGAAAAATTCTTTGGATAACTTTGTTCTGCTGGAGCAGGGGAGAGCCCGACTTCTGCGGCGCAGCGAGGACAGGGAAGGAGCATCAGCAGCACCCATGTCTGCAGGGGGTCCCGCGGGGACGCCCACCCTTCTGCCTGCATGTCCTGGGGATGCCCTGCGCAGGGGGGTTAGTACTTGTTCAGCGAGAAAAAGAACCGTAGGGATTAACCACCCTCCGCAGCCATCCTTGGTGCCAGGGACAGCGGCGAGGGTGGTCCCAGCCATGCCCCCCTGTGCCCCCTCCTTGGCGCAGGGCTTCACCCTGACCCGGGACCCAGCAGTCCTCAGGCACTTTCCATTGCAACTGGAACAGCTCTTCAGCCAAAATACTCAGCATTCACGTTCACTGCTGGGAGCGCAGTGGTGTGTGGATTTGAGGTGGTTTATAATCACCGTGGGGGAACCACGACTCTCAAGATAGTATGTCTTTTGAGCACAGAGAACGTTTCAGACCATCAACCTCTAGCAGTGTGCTTCTGACGAGCTTTTGGAGCAGAACCGTGTTTCACCAGCCATTCCAGGGTGCAATGCAGCCCGAGCCCCGCAGGGAACCATGCCCAGTGCTTGTGGAGGAGGAAAAACTGAAATTCAAGGGACCACTGAAGACTCCCCGTGGGAACTACAGTGCTTCAATGCCAGCTTTACACCCCCTCCCACTGGAAGAGTGGAGGCAGGCGGGTTATCTGCAGGCCTGGCAGGGCCGTTTCGGCAGCCAGGCACCTGAAGTGCTTTAATTTAAGCTTTCAAGACACACCAAATTAAACCTGGTGCTGATCAGCCTCCTCCTGACTCTAGCACCACGGGAGAGCTGAAGCAGCACAATTCCACATTTTCACACCCCATCCAGCTCCCGGGCAGGCTGGAAACCCTCTGATGGTCATTCCGAAAGGAAAAACAGGATGTTTTCCTGCACCAGAAACCCCTTACTGACCCAAATCAGCTCTGGGAAATCATGACAGCGATGGAGTGGCTGATGGGACTGCAGGAGTTTGTAATGTATTTCATGATGAAGGCCTGTTTATATACATTTAGCATTTTACTATGCCAAAAGGCAGAGGGAGCGCATTTTGAGCTCGGCTTTCATCCCAGGGGCTGAGCCTTCCTTCCCCTGACAAATGGTGCGGTGAATTTAGTAAGATGAGTTCTCTCTCTGCAGATCTGCTTGCTAGTGATGAAAATCCTGTAACAATTCGCCTCGTTCCTTTGTCCCAGTTACATGATTTCAGGTGGCTTCGGAAGACAAATACCAGCAGAAAACGTGGTACAGAGGCAGAGTTCCTCACGCTGCTGTGAAAGTACAGCCGGGTGTTGTTTCCTGATTCCCTTTACAGAATCTGGTAGGTAAAAGACTAGCAGTAATTTACCAACAGCTGCTCATAATTTTGTTTTTTTTTTTTTCATAGAATCCTAGAATGGTTAGGGTTGGAAGGGACCTTCAAGATTATTTAGTTCCTACCCCTCTGCCACAGGCAGGGACACCCTCCACCACACCAGGTTGCTCAAAGCCCCATCCAACCTGGCCTTGAACACTTCCAGGGATGGGGCAGCCACAGCTTCTCTGGGCAACCTGGTCCACTGCCTCACCACCCTCAGAGTGAAAAATTTCTTCCTTCTATCTAGTTTAAATCTCCCCTCTTTCAGTTTAAAGCCATTGCCCCTTGTCCTGTCACTACACGCCCTTGTCCAAAGCCCCTCTCCAGCTTTCTTGTAGCCCCTTTAGGTACTGGAAGGCTGCAATAAGATCACCCCGGAGCCTTCTCTTCTCCAGGCTGTTGGGGTGGTTTTTGTTTGTTTTCTTCCCCCCAACATGTCTCCATACCCTCATGAGAGCTAAAATGCCAGGACCCCTTGTCCACAGTCAGGACACAGACAGGTGCTGTTGGCCACTGATGAGAATAGGAACTACGAGCCTAAAACATTTGTCTGTGCTTCAGAAAGGCATCACTGAAATCCAGGAAACATTTGTCCATCAATGGTCATTGTCAGTATTTCACAGTAGGGCTGAGCTGTCCCCGTGCTCAGGGGAGACGGTGTTTGATGTTCATGAGGTGGGAGCTGAGCAGAGAACACCTGGGTCCCACGAGTCACCCAGACACACACAGCCTCTTGCTGGGAAACAGTCAGACCTGATCCAGTGCTTTCCAGTTCATCAGCACATTTTGTTTTTTTCCCCGATAGGAAGGATGTGCAGATGGCAGCACTCCGTCCAAAGTGTTGCTGCACCACAAGCTGCACGTCAGGCAGAGGAAGCAGCGGCAGCACCAACTGCTACGGCCCGAGATGCTGGGGGTGCAGGGGATGCTGGGGGGGATGCACACCACTCCTGTCTCACACATAGCGACGGGAACCAGGCATCACTGATGGGCAGGCAGCAGCCACTGGCTGCCTCTGCTCCGGACACCGTGCCAGACAGCTTCACATCCTTTTAGACCACAACCCGGGTCCTGCTTCAGCTGTGCTACGTTCCCCAGGCGGCAGGGCCGGGCCCACGGAGCCCAACGTGCCCGTCCCGGCTGGCCGGATCAGACCTCCGGGGTGAATCTCACCTGCTGAGACTTGGCAGTTTGGGCTCTGACTCGATGGAGATGAGGACGAGGGACACGCCATGGAGCCGTGCTCGTCCAGTCCATGGGACGGTCACGCCTGTATGTCACTGCTGACCGAGGGTGGCACGATGGCTGGGCTGAGCTTTGTGCATCACTGACCTCTTCTTCAGCACCTCGTGTTCGGCGGATGAGCTCTCCAGCCTCGTTTCCGTCCATCCGCAGGGTCCCGTGCTGTGCCCAGCCTCCAGCGCAGCGCAGCCATTCCGTGGCACCTCTTGGGGCATGAGCTTGGCCAGGCAGGGAAAGGCAGCCGAACAGGGGACAGGGTGCAGAGGGGATCCAGCCTGTCCTCAGAAGGGCTGGCACTGAGCAGGGAGAGTGAGAGCCATTAAGACCGCGTTGCTGGAACTTAAGAAAAGAAAAATGTTTGTTAGGTAAATTCGGTCTTCCAGCAGAAAAGGAGCAAGCATGGCAACGAAGTAAAACGTCATGAGCACATCCACCGAAGTGCCTAGCGCCCGCGGCAGAGCCTGCCTGCGCAGAGCCCAGCGTCCTGCCTGTTTGCTCTTCTATTTTTAGGAAATAGTTTCAATTTTATTAAGTAATTTTCAGAAATCAGTACGGCCATTCATATGAAGGTTCAGCGTGTTAATAAGGAAGCCAGACAGAGGAAACCCAGTAACAACCCTTCCCCATGTCATAAATCCATCTACAGCAGAGCTCGCAAGTCACGTTTCACCCAAATCACAGAACACAGGCACACTTTATAATTTAAGTCTGAGCCTCGTTTTAAGAGGTGGCCTCAATTACTGGGACTCCCCTGGGACGCCTCACTGGAAAGCCTTCGCGAGTTCTGAAACAGAAACATGCTGCATAAGGTCTCCCTTATAACCTTAAACCCTTTCTAAAGGTACTGGATTCCACCACATCCTGAAAGCAAAAGGGGATTTTCCTTGTAAGGTTTCGCAGAACATGCGACTCCTACCCCTTGTGTTTTCAGGTTTGTTACTTTTATTACTACTGTTATTCGGTTAACTCGGTAATAGGTAAAGGAGGACCCACTAGCAGCATCGCCTCTGCAGTTCAGTTTTCTGAACGTGTTAGAAACCAGATTTACAGAACTACAGCAGGAGGATTCCGCAGCGCTGAGCGCCGTGGGTCCGACGAGCAGTGACCTACATTCCATGGCACGGAGCCGTTCCCCGGCAGCGAAGCCTGCCTGCCGCGGGGCGTATCGCAGCAAGTGCTGCAGCAGCGCAGGACAGAGCAGCCTGGAAGCACGCTGATCCCCAGCCAGGAACAGCAGGATGCAGACTGCAAACCCTGCAGCTCAGCAGCGCTGTGCCCGGCTTACCCAGCTGGAACCTCCATGTACCTATAGCTCCTTACAGAAACCGCTCCACAACCAGGAGCTTACGGAGCTGGGTCAGTCACATCTCCCATGGGCACTAGGCATAGTGCCTGGCATCCTGCAGCAGGCCCGGGCTGGGCTGAGATGGGCTCATGGGCATGGGTGGGGTGGGGGGCACAGGTGGGGCTGGTCGGGGCTATTAGGGCTCGTCAGTGCCCTCAGCATCCTGACAAAGCCAACACCTTTCCCAGGTCAGACATCTTGGATAGTTTTTTTACTTCCTCTTTGTTTCTGCAAAATTGGTTGGTGTGAGCGAGAGCTGCGCCCTGGCACTCACGGGCAGGGATGTGGGCTTGTCCCGCCTGTTCTCATAGCTGGAGCCACCACAGCCGCCATACGTGGGCACAGGGCTACCGAAGCCACTGCAGCCGTGTGGGTGAGGCTGGTATCTGCCCGCATCTCCCCAGCCTCCCTGCGCCCAGGTGAGTGGGGGCAGAGCTCTGCCCAGCTGCGTGCTCGCTGCCAGCCTGTGCTCGCTCCAGCAGTGAGGGGCTGGCACAGGGGGTGCGTGGCAGTGTGGGTGCCCTGCGCATGGCTCTGAGTGGGTGCCCTGCATGGGTGCCCGGTACAGCCTCCCCCAGCCCCGCTGCCCCTCGCTCCCCTGCTCTGTGCTGCAGCGCAGGAGCTCTCCATCTTCCTCCTCATCAGGTGGGGACGCCGGGCTTTCCCGCTTCCACCGTGCTCTCTAAGGAATTGCTCCATCTGGAAGGTGAAAGTGCTGTTCTGCAAGACAGGCAGTGCAGGGGCACAGCACAGCATGGCATGGCATGGCACACCTTGGCACCGTCACAGACAGGCACCTTCTGCTGGTACAACGCATGGTATGACTGTGCGGTCCTGCAGGACACACGAGGACGTCCCCATTTTATATGGGAAACCTAAAACATAAATGCAGCATGCTCAAAGAGCTCGATGAAATAGGATTTATGTCTTCTGTTTCTAAATATTGGATGTGTCCAAACAGCTTATACATTTGCTTCAGAAAATACAATTCTACCCAATTCTACCCACATACCAGCGACGCAGCTTTAGCTTCCTGGGCATTATTTTCAGCAGATTTGTTGTTTCTTTTGTGCAGCATTCATTGTCCAGCCTGACAGCTGCTCCTCTGTCTCTGCTCACTCCTTTTTGTCAGTAATCTCTCCTTTGATTTCTGTTTGGGTTTGGTTGTTTCTAAATGTCAAAGCTTATTTCTCAAGTCCTGAGCACACACAAAAAGACAAGCGGTGTGACGTGAACAAACGTGCAGACGGGATTTTGAAAGCAACCCCGGCGTGTCCTGCACACCCGTACCTGCAGAAGCAGCCACGCGGGTGCCACTCACGCTCCGGGCCTGAGCACCCTCCGTCCTGCGCAGGAGCAGGAGGACAAGAGCCCCACGCGGTCCTGGCACAGCCCTGCCGTGGCAGTGGCGGCTGGTGGCCAGTGGCTGGTGGCTGGCACACACTGCAGAGCCAGCCCTGGGCACACGCAGCTCACCCTGGGAAACACGGCTCCAAGCGTTGGGAGTTTGATCCAAAACTCAGGACATTTAAAGCGGGTGCCTCTGTGATGTGAGGGACCTCAGTCCACGTGGTGAACACGGCCGGGCCGCTCTTAACGCGCAGAATAATCGCTGTTCCGGCCGTGCCGCCGTCTGCTGTGAGCTTTTGGGGCCGGAGGAGCAGCCCATTCCCTTGGAGGAGCAGCCAGGTGCTCAGATGTCCCCCAGTGCCACCACTGTCCCGTTGGCGGGCGGATAACTGCCATCACGTGCCATCGTGACGCCGTGTGGCATTTCCGCCGGTGGCGATACGGTGCCAGACATTGTTACAGGAATTATCAGTAGTTATTCTTAGAAACGTGCCCTCCATATGCAGCAAAGTGCAGCCAACACCACTGGCACCGCAGCTCCGTGCCGTCCTTGTGCAGCCAGGGTGCTGCTGCCCTGCCTGCCCCACCCCGCAGCCCTGCGTCCGTCAGCCGTCCTGCCCGGGCTGTAAAACGGCATCCTGCCCAGCTGATTCCAGGGAAGAGACCTTTCCCTTCCCAGCAGGTTTAGTGCCCACGGAGCAAATGGCAGCGTACCCCAGTGCGGGGCAGAGGAAGGCAGCGGGAGCCTCCGCATGCTGCAGCAGCCGAGGGCTGATGAGCGCGGCGGGCGAAGGGCTCACTGCACCCCCAGTCCGATCTCTCCGTGTGCCCAGGCCCTGCAGCTCTGAGCCCATGGCCCTGAGCATCCCGCCCAGCTCCAGGCACAAAACCAGAGCTGGCAAAACAACATGGAACGCTGAAGGTCACGCGTGAGCTTTATAGCAACATCATATTTTGTACAAGTTCTTTACCTGGGCTTCGTCACGCTTCGGGATGCCCATCTCGGACTCGGTGAGCGTTCACCAGCCCGGCTCGGGAAGATCCGCTGTGGTTACGGTGTTACGAGTCGCGACTTTACCTACTGCGACCACAGGTGCCACTCTTCTCCTCCGTGTAAAGCACTGGGATGAGCTGAGCCCATTTAAAACGCCATCATCATCTTCCATTTTCCCGGCTCACAGTTCGCTGCCATTCCAGGGAAAAGCTCTTCCTGCAGAGCGGGTTTAGCAGCTCCGTATTGAGCAGAGCTGCTCCGGTGACGCATCGCAAATCACCCGAGCGGCAAACGAGCTGCTGCTCCGGGGCCGCTCTGCAGAGCCCTCCACGCTGGGTGTGACATTCCCCAGCGTCAGGGAGGCACGGGGGGCGTCTGCTGGTGGGGTGCAGAGGTTGGAGGTGCTGGAGGCGTGGAGTGAGGGTGGGTGCTGCCCCAGCCAGCATGATGTGCTAACGGTGCTGCACCACTCCTGCCTCAGTTTCCCCTCTGCAGCCACATCAGCCTGGGAAGGATTACTGCTGTTTTCCTCGCTAGCATGTGGTGACCTGCCTTGGGCACCAGTTAATGCATGGCAAGGAATTAATTCAGCCCGCCAGAGAGAGGAATTTGCTGTGGGAAATGCTGTCATTTTGACATTTGATTTTATCCAAAATTAGAGTGAGGAGACACTGAGCAGTTTCACAAGATTTCAGCTCATGTAGTAGCTAAATGAGCTGTCCCGACGTTCTGAAATCTCAGAGTGACACTCTAATTTGAAATCTTTCATTTCAAAATACCATTTTAGAAGCACAATTTCAGGAAAGCTGTACCCTCCTGCTGAAACAACTCCAGGGAGAAACGTTTCAACTGACTTTAATACTGGATATGTAGGAGCTAAATACATAACAACCGATTTGCCTATGCACGAGTGTGCTGTTCAGCATCTGAAGAGCAGCTATTTCTCATCTCTCTTCCATGAAGTCCTGCATAGAAAAAGTAAATTGCAGGGAAACATGGATGGATGCTATCAGAGAAACCCAATCTGAAATTCAAATGAATGCTCCCAAACACCAACTGTGTCCTTTTCAATCAGCTCTTATTGCAAACTTAATTTGTATTGATCATGAACATCTGAAGCTGGAGATTAATATCAGCTGTGTGACTACAAACCATGCTGCTCTTGTTTGCAAACAGCTGCTTTTCAGCTGACAAACTGGTGCCTTTCCACATCCTCAAGGGTAAAAAAATATTTGGGAATAAAGTATTTGGGTATATGGGATATTCCAGAATATTCTGGAATAAGGTACTAGAGCAACTAGGCTGTACCTGTTTCTGCTTTTCTTACCATGCTGCTCATTAGGAAGGGGCAGGGAGAGGGGCAGGGGGCTGGGGGTCTGCCTGGCACACAGGTTACCCCGACAGCCATGGCAATTCCAGGCGTGAGCACCAGCTCTGTGGGCGCCTGACGTGTCCGGCCCTGGCACGAGGTCTCTCTCTGGCCGCGCTCTCTGCTCCAGCGCACATCGGATGTGAAGCTTTTCTCTGGTTTCCAGCTTAGGTTTTCTACTTGGTTTTCCTCCCCCGTGCCCACTACTGCTCTCCTCCCCTCATCCCTCTGCCCTGTTTTCTTAGAGAGGACCCAAATTGGCAGCTTCTGGCATTTACTAGTGTTCTAAACCTCTACTCTTCTAAAGCTAATACAGCAAGTAAGCCAATAATCCCCTCATACCAGCTTCTCTACCACTTCATAAAAACTCTGGTGCCAGAACTCTGCCTGAGGATCTCCCCCGTGCCAGCCGAGGGATGCCCAGCACATAACGTGACCCCTGAGCGACGAGAACGGCGAGCAGAGCCCGGGGTGGGCGTGCTGATGGCCGCACATCTGGGGCGATGCTGCCAGTGGGGCGCAGGAGCACGGGGCGGCGGGGGCCGTGTGGGCTGGTCCCCGCCCGTGGGGCGCCCACATCCCTGCAGCACCGTGCTGCTGCAGCGCTCTCGGGCAGGCAGGGGCCTGGCTCTCCCACCTGCTGGTCTGCAGCCAGCACACGTTGTTTAAAATTTCCCTCCAAGTGACTCATCTGGCTTCCCTCGGATGAACAGTATTGGGCGTTTGGCGTTTCCCTTCTCCAATACTCTGTTTTCTTTCTTTATACTCAAACTCAGAAGCAACAAGAAAATTGGAGCGAAAAAGCGCCCGGACAAACGGATCTCTGCCATCTGCGCCGTGTTCACCACGGCGATCGCAGCCCGTCGCCTTCCGCCACCTCTCTGGAGGGGCATCTCGGGGGGAGCCGCTGCCAGAGCCCGCTCCGTGAGCACGCTGCTGGAACCCAGTCCTGTTCCCGGAGCAGAAGCGCTTCCTTCCAGCCTGAGCTTGCGGCAAGGTCTCAGACCCGGAGCACGGCGGGATGGAGGAGGCAGAAAGTCACCTCCGCCTGCGCCGCGCCGGCGTCTCGCCCGAGGTGGGGCTGCCCGGGGCTGGTGCCACCACCCACTGAGGGACTGGGGCTGCTGGCACAGCCCGTGCCATCGGCACAGCCCGGTGTGACGGCCACCAGCGCTGTGGCATCGGGCAGCTGCGGAGCGGGTTGGGGACCCACGGGGCGGGAGTGGGGGCACAGCCCCGTCTGGGCAGGGACCCTCGCCCGCAGCGCTGCCGCCCGCGCTCACGGAGACAGGCCATGTCTGCAGCTCAGTCACTGGAGGGGAGACATTCCTGGGGATGCTGCCCTTACGCTTATCCTGGAGTACCAGCACGAGCCTTTCCGAAGGGAAAAGGTGAAGCTTTGCTCAAGACCCACTCCGGCCCTTCCCGAGAGGCAGAAGGACCTTCAGGATTTGGGAGTGTGTGGGAAACGTCCCAGGAGCACCCGTCGCGGGCGAGGGACCCGCGGAACACAGGTGTCCAGAGGCCAACTCCGCGGGCTGTGCTGGGCGCCGCGGGCAGGGGCGCTGCGGGGGCTGGCGTGCTGGGGCGGCAGGAGCTGTGCCCACCTGGGAGTTTGCCCAAACCCTTCGGGGAGCACGGATGAAAATTCCCTGGCAGGAACCCGCTCCGAGATCTTTCCCAGCAGTGCGGGACACCTCCAAGGCGGGCCCTGCTCCCTGCTGAACACGGAGCCAAACGGAGAGGAAGGGCCTGAAGAGACAGCTCTGATCCAGCCAGAGGCTCCGCTGGCGACTCCAGCGGAGCGAGGAGACAGCGTGCCCATGTCTGTGCCCTGCCGTGTGACCCACCATCCCTGGGGGGCTTCTGCCCTCAACTGCACACACCATGCTGGGCGTTTCGGGGTTTTTTCTTCCCCGAGTGTTTGTCCCCCAAAGATGACCCTCAGCTAACCGAGGGGTCAGGTGCTCCGGTGCCATGCCATCATCTCAGTGTCCCAGCTGGCATCAGGCTGGCGAAGGTGAGCTGGAGATGAGAAGGGACCACGGTCCCCAGCTCTGCAGGGGGGATGGACACTGGTGTGCCCCAAGGGAAAGCGCCACAAGGCTCACCGGGCACGGGGATGGGGGAGATCGAACCCCGGCGTGGGTGATGACAAACGCATAGCTCACGGAGATAAGCACTTCCAAGCGTTGCCCTGAAACAGGACTTTTCTGAGGATAAATGTGTCAAATACGCTAAAAACACCCAGGTTCTCAGGATGCATCTACCAAAAGCTACTGTGAAAATAAGCAGAATGGTGTAGTAAGGTTAATATCATCATCAGCAGATTTGAAGCAGAATTAACAAAGATACAATTTTTTTTTACATTTTAAGCATGACACATTTAATATCCGTTTCTTGCTTGTTTGCTCCATCGGATGGTGCCTCTCCAGCCTGCCAGGCAGGCTCCTGTGACAGAGGAGTGGGAAGCTAAGCAGGGGCCAGAGCTCAGGGTCCATCTCCGGCAGGGCAGAAGGGCAGCAGCACCACCCGACCCGTCCCCAGCCCCTGGCACCCAGGGCAGCTCCCGCCGAGGAGTGGAGCCGGGGGGCAATTAGCAAAGATTCTCTCTTTGCCTGGCAGGAAGCTGACCATGGCCACTGAGCAGCACACGTCCTCTCTCGGTGCCAACACCAGCCTCACCCCTCGGACTGCAGCACCTGGAATTAAAAAAGGCTCCAGCAGGGAGAGACAAGCAGCTGCCTCTATTAAACGGCATTTTATCGGCGTACACGGGGCGGGAGAGGGGAGGGGGGAAGGCACTGGCATGTCATCGAACAGAAGGAGTTTCCGCATAGTGCCCTGCTGTATCGTGCCTTTTATTACGTGGTGACGTCAGGAAAAGGCGGTGCTTCCTCGCAGTTGTTTTGTCCTTCGGGTCAGAAGTCGGCTTAGCAGACTGCACGTGTCCGTGGGCCGGCCGACGGGGATCAGCGCTGTCACGACACACTGCTGTAAAGCTCGTAAGGAGATTTCCAGGGTCCATCAGACAGACAGCAGGACGAGAACACAACCCGGCTAGAAGCACAGCGCTACGAGAATGCTCGGGTTCCGGGTAAGAAATCACAACCAACCGGCCCAAAACGGGGCCCAAGTGCCCAAACCCTCATTTTTTGTTGCCTGTCACACAGTAAACTGGAGCCGAGGGCGGCAGCAGCTCAGCAGCAGGATGGCACCGGCTTTGGCAGCGAGAGGGGGCTCTGACCTGCGGGCAGGGCACGCCGGAGCTCTGGCCCACGGCCACCGCTGCACCACGATGAGCAGGGATGTGAGCGGATCCCCGAAACGGGCAGACACTGCTGGTTCAGCACCACATTACCCTCCCGAATGTACTTCATTCAGGATTGCACGGGATTTTTTAATAATTCATTAACTACCATAAATCAAACCCACCAGCCAACCCTGAACTGGTAGCCATCCTCATCTCGTTCGGCTGTTTCACTGCACTTTTCACAAAAAAAAACCCCAAACCACCATTGTTTTAATTTCGAACACAATCAATAGGAAATATCAGTCCGTACAGTCCACGGTTCATCGCTTTCAGGCAACTGCTCATAAATATTCATTAGAGAATTAAAGAGCTATTAGCAAGGGTAACTGTTTAGGAGCACTCAGTAACTGTCTTTCACAAGAAACGAAATTTGCATTTTCCGGTGTGGAGATCTGCTTTGCGAAATGGCACCTTGCACGACAATGGAGCGTGAGAGACAACCTGCGGAGAAGGCAGGAGACACCCGCTCCTGCTGCCAGGGCCACACAGCCCGGCCGGGGCACGGGGCTGGCGAGGAGCACCAGGCGGGACCCCGGCTCGTGCCATCCTGCCCCACGCACCCAGCCCGGCCCGGGCACCACCACTCACCTCTGCCCACACCGCAGATGCACACAGGGGCTTTATTATCACCTGCACCCCGACCCGGTGGGCACAATCACATAAGTGACGCCTCCCGGTCCCTTGAGTCGTCGTAAGAGAGGGGTAGAGGCTCCCTGGATTTTACCTAAGAAAATCAGGCAGGGTCTCGGAGGGGAGCAGGAGGGAAATGATCATTTTGGGGCCAGCGAAAGCAAATCTCCAGGGCACGCTCTGCAGCTGAGGACCACACGCTGGCCACTGCGGTAAGGGCTCCCCGTGTGTCGACTCAGGCATGCGGCGGCCGAACGGCACCGTCAGGACAAACGGCCCTACAGGGAAGTCGGGAATTTTCCTACAACTGCAGCAAATGGAAACGCATAAGGGAATCCCAGGGGAGGGTCTATTAGGTAAAGCAATTATTTCTCAGCCTGAAAGGCGAGACAGTAATCGCATCTCCTAATGTCTCTCCTAAAGCATCATCCCGTAATTAATATTTGCTCTTCGGCATTTGTGAAATGGCACCTGCAAACGGGGAGCCCAGCGCAGCCCCGGGTTCCCCTTGGATCACGTGGAACACAAGGGTTTTACCCAATGCATGAGCAGCTACTGGATTTTGGCCTGGGATTCCCAGACCCCTGCGGGCCCAAGGGATCCACAAAATGCGACAGAAAAGCAGGACTGTTCGCTGGAATTCGCTTGGCTCCGATGGAGAACTTCCAGAGATCTGCACAGGGAAAGAAAATACTGAAAACCCACACAAGAGGCGGTGCCTTTGCTTTAGGGGTGCAGACTGCTGCCCTGGGAAGGGGAGGGGAACGGGGCTGGTGCAGAAGTTCCCACCAGCGATCCCTGTTTCCCAGGTCTGAATCATTGCAGTGGGCCGTTGCTGGAGGAAGAAAAGATCCACTGAGCAATGCCTGACTACTGGAAGTCCTGCAGAAAACTGAAGTCCCATTCTGCTGCCACCAAATTAGCCACAGGTTATTTCCTCAAGTCTCCGAATAGGTTTATTTAAAACTGCAAACTAACCACGGTCAGAATCCCTCATACTGTATTTCTCTGTAACACCACAGCAAGCTGTATATGTGCAAATATACATATATATATGCATACGCACACAAACTTCTTTTTTTTAAAAAAACATCTGCTCCTATTGTACAGTGTGTGCTCTCTTTCAGCGTGTCACAACACGTCCTTCATGCACGGGACGAGGGCTGACGGGCAGGCGGTCCCCGGGTGTTACATTCCTTCTCAGAGCACCGTTGGGTCACGCTCCATCCCCTCCGGACCCACTTGCCGAGTGCCAGGCAGGGGCAGGGGGGCCAGTCCCTCCCCACCTGTGATGCCTACGCTGCCGGCGGCACCGAGCGTCCCACTCCGGGCACGGCCGCGTGGGTCAGCAGTGGCGACGAGGGTCCCGTGTGCGGGGGTGACAGCGGGTACGTGCTGCTCTGCACCAGTGCCGTATGGTACGGA
Organism: Tauraco erythrolophus; assembly: GCF_009769465.1. Taxonomy (NCBI): domain Eukaryota; kingdom Metazoa; phylum Chordata; class Aves; order Musophagiformes; family Musophagidae; genus Tauraco; species Tauraco erythrolophus. The sequence continues at coordinate 559,382 of NC_141473.1, forward strand.
TGCACGCAGCCAAGCACTGGGACCCAGGAAAGATGTGAATATAGACGTTCCTCCTTCTCGCAGGTGAATGACAGAGAAGCATCAACACACATCTACACTCGCATTTTTGTCACAATTGCCTTTCTTTATTCGGATTTTTCAAAGACAAGTTTCAAGCCCACATGCTCTTGGGGCAAACCTCCCTAATGGATGAGTAAGTCAAACCCCGGAACAAAGGCCAGCAGCAAACAGGATGCTGAGAGTTTGTCTGAAGTCATTCAAGTTACGAAATGTTTTCTTCTCAGCAGTGATTCATGATTTTCCCATTTTTGGGGCAGCCTTTTGGTTAGTCACCAGCACGGTTTCAGCAACAGGCTATGCTCTCAGGGCCTTTGGCTCTCATTTCTAAACCCAGACTTTGAAACTTCATCCCTGAATTACACATAGGACCTACGGAGCTCCTTTTTTTTCTCCTCTCCCTGACGACGATGTTAATCTCTATCTGGTTTTAGCCCGCAGAAGAACCCAAGACCAGGGGTGACTTTCTCACTCGTCCCCAGGCCCTGGCGGTGGCCGCACCGAGACGCTCCAGCTGGGCAGAGGTGGCTCCTGCTGCCAGATGTGGCACATTCCCTCCGCACGCCCACTCGCTCAGCCTCTTACTGCGTTTGAGATCGCTACGAAACACAAGCACGAACACTGGCATTAAATTAAATCAGAGAAAAGGTAACGTTCACAGTTAGCTTGGCTGACCATAAAGTTTTCCCAGCCACCCCCATGGGGCAGGCAGTGGGCAGGCAGTGGGCAGGCAATGGGCAGGCAGTGGGCAGGCAGTGGGCAGGCAATGGGCAGGCAGTGGGCAGGCAGTGGGCAGGCAGTGGGCAGGCAATGGGCAGGTGGTGGGCAGGCAGTGGGCAGGTGGTGGGCAGGCAGGAGCAGGCAGAGGGCAGGCAGCAGCCCCCGGAGCTGTACTGGCACCATCCACCAACCAGTCGCTCAAGATTCTGTAAATAAAGGGGCAAAACGCCTCACTCAGCTTCCAGCTCACACAGTTGGCTTTTACCAGTTAGGCACGATTTATGTCACAAAAATCTGCCATCGCCCTTTGAGGCCACTCGGCCAAGCTGAGAGCGGCGGAACGGCAAACACCTGCCTTCGGCGTTGGGCCACTTAGAGGATTTTCTGTCGGCACTTTCTAATTTGGAGGGAGGCTGGCAGCAGAGGGCAACAAGTGAACGGATGGGTGCTGGCCTGGATTTAGCGACCTGAAAATTCAGTCAGGAAACACTTCCTTAGTTTTCCTAAGACTCCCTACATTTAAAAGTCTTCATGTCCCCAAGGGTCACACATTTTGTCGCTGAACAAAGCCCGGAATGTCAATAAATACTGACAGCCTTTATTCGTGAAAAATCTATGCAAAACCTATAGCCAAACCATTCATCTCTTTTTTCCTGTAAATAGAAGTGGGAATTGAAAGCTTTTCATGGCAGCTAATGCCAAGTGTTTGACGACGATGATAAATGAAACACATCGGAGTATGTGGGCTCTTTGGTTCTCTCCTTCCTTCTGCTACTGGGAGAGTTTTCACGTCCGGGCGCAGGAGCAGCGCGGTGCCGCAGCGCCGCAGTTCACGTCCTGGCACGAGGACACGCACGCCCAGCAAACCCATTGCTGTTTTCACAAGAGAGAAGGCAGTGCAAATACACCCGTACTGTTTGCACAATAGAGAAGGGAGAGGAATATTTCCATTATCAACCAGTAATTTTTCCAGACAAAGAAGTCTTTTCTGCAGCGCAGTAATCCTCTTATGCACCAACCATCTATAATTGTCACTTCTCAATCACACACCCACCGAAGCAGGAGGTTATTTCTCGTTTAGCTGGTTTTCAAGCCAGTGTGCCAGCTTTCCACATTTTCCATTACTCCACACCTTACGTATTGCTAATGCCTGGGATAGGAAATTACACACACTCTAATTACGGCGCGCCAGGCCTGCCCGCGCGGCTCCCCCCGCCCTGCCAGCCCGCATCGGCAGCAGAGCATCAGCGAAAATTCCTCCGCGTTATCCAGGCGTGACGGCCCCGCGCAGAACTGAGCTGCAGTGCCCCCAGTCCGTGAGGTTCCGTTTCCTTTCCGGAATTGCAAAATGGGGTTGGTGCCATCCCAGCCATTCGGGTGCACAGGGGCGAGCGCGGGCAGCCCCTGGTGCGGCACGGCCTCTCCTGCTGTGCCAGCAGAAGCCAATGTCCCTGGGTAAGGGTCGATCCCACAGGCAGGGCGCTGGCGGTGGCACCCCTGGCACAAGGTCCTGCCTTGGCCCCGGCCGCCCGGCCAGGAAGGCAGCGAACCCTCATCAGGCACCATGAAAGCCATGACACCCAGGCTTCCTCTGGGTGCCAGCTCCTGGGCAGACGGGGCTCTGGCATTGCTCGCAGGTCCTTGCATGAGAGGGGTTAGAAACAGTTTTGGGTTTTGCACCGCAGAACAGCCCGGGACCAGCGTGCTGCCCAGTGCCATGTGTCTGGGCACACGGCTCCCTGCCCCACTCCCTGTCCCCGGAAGGCTCTGTTGGAAGCTGGTGGCGGCGGGAAGCTGGAGCACCAGGTGCTGCCCAACAGCCACGTAGCGCCCGACCAAAGGAACCAGGGTTGGGTCACCGTGGCAAAGACCAAGTGCTATTTAAGAAACAAACACTGGGTTAGAATCACTTTGGCGACAGTGGTGGTTCTGTCCCTGCGCTCCGTGTGCCCGGGAGCTCACCCAGCGCCCGGCTGGGGCACCTGCACGCTGCCCCAAGCGCCTGCGCTGTGCATGGGGGTGCTGCCTGTGGCAATCCTATGGGTATTATAGCCACGTGCTCTGCACTTTCCCAGTCTTTTTGGTGCACTTTTGCACACCAAGAGGGGGAAACAAGCAAATGCAGAGTGGGCTCCTCGGTAAAGCAGCTTCTGAGCACAGCATCGCACCGTGATTGGCACTGGATGTTGGCACAGGCCCACCAAATCCGCCCTGCTTGGCAGGGTGCTGACGCGCCCCGGCGCGAGGGCTCCGGCTCTGGCCGCATGCAGGGATTGGCGCTGGGAAAACGTGTGCTGGGATGGCAAAAATTCATTTCTGTGTGTGTGTGTGTGTAGCTGGGGGTTTAAATGAATAAATAAATGGAGAAGTGGGTGCAACTGAACTCAGAAATAGCCCCAGTAAATGTTCTGTGCACAGCCTGGAAAGGAGCTCAGTCAGAACTGGTAAAAGCCACTGAAATGGCTTATTCACACACACATACACACACACAGACACACAGACACACAGACACAGACACAGACACAGACACACACTCTCTCTTTCATCAGCACGTTTATAGGTGCTGCTTCTATCACCAACAGCGACCAAGGCGCCCATTGCTGCACTGTGCAACAGACCCGTGGTGGCTTAAGGAGCCCAGGGTTTATTTTTAGACCCATTTATACGTCTCTCACTTTAATCTCTCCTTGTTCAATCTGTTTTTGCACTCCGTTCTGACATGAGTGACAGGCAAAAAAAGAATCAGTTTTAAAAAAACCCATCCGCAAACCCCAACCCCGCGCGTTACTGACCACAGCCAGAGCAAAGGCAGACGCGGAGGAAACTATTTATAGCTCAGATAAACAAGGCAGGGGCTTTGCTTAACGAAAGGAAATGGAAAAATAGCGCTCAGACATAGACCTTGAACGCGTTGCCCTTGCCCGGGCTGGGGAAGGCTGGCGGGTTCCCGCTGTCCCTGCCAGCCCACAGGGATGGGGATGGGCACAGGGACCGGGTCCTCATAGTGTGGCTGGGGCTGGGGCTGGGGACGGGGACCAGGTCCTTGCAGCAGGGCTGGGGCTGGGGCTGGGGCTGGGATGGGGACAGGGACGTGGCAGCCGCCACCAGGTGCCCACCAGGGTCTCGGTGATCAAGAGCGTTTCTGGTTGCACGCAAATACTGAGTGGGAATTTTGTTTCAGCCCTAAAAACTGTATGAGAGGAGGGAACGCTGCCGTGCCGCAGTCTGCGGGACCACTGCTGTGGGATGCGCGGGGGCAGAGGGGCTTCAGCTGCTTCGGCAGCGATGAGGGGGGGATGCCCAGGGCACTGCTGGCCCGGCTGGCAGGAACAAAGGTGTTTATTCAGAAAGCAAAACATACAGAGCACAGCTCTGTGTCACATTAGCTTCGAACAACCCTAAACACATTAAGTAGAACTAATCCAGGTGAGTTTTCCAGGGAGAAGGAATACACAGCAAATACGTCTTAACCAGGGCTTTCCCTCAGCCTCTGCGTCTGCAGACTTTTGCAAAAGAAGTTTGGGGTTTTTATTGTATCCCCAGTTTTGCATTGAAGCTGCCATGGCAGAGCGGGGTCTGCCGAGCAGGGGGCCGTGGGGAGGGCAGCCCCAGGGAGCCCCATGGCACGGCACAGCATGGCACAGCATGGCATGGCACCACTCCGGCAGCGGCTCCCGGGGCACCCCACAGTGCAGGGCCGATGGTGGTGCATGGTTGGGGCCAGCCACGGCCATGGGGATGGCGGGATGTCCCATGCCTGTCCTGCAGCGGCGACAGTGGCGTGTGATGCTCTCCAGGCTTCCCAAAGCATCACCGGCTGCATCCCTGATTGCCCGGTTTGTCCTGCCCGTCGGCAGCTCCGGGCAGGGAACGCGGTTCTAACAGAATAAGCCAGCTGCGTTCCCATTTTCTCAGCTTGCCTGAAGCCAGCGGGAATCACGTCAGAGGGTTAATCCCTGAATTTCAGGCCCAGGGAACAGGGCTGTGCTAATTCCTTCCTGTAGATTTGCTAATTTGATTTTTCTTTTTCTGTGACATCAAAGACGAACCTCCAGAGGAGAACTTCCTAATCAGCAAAGAGAAAAGGAAATCACTTATTTAGAGGGAAGGATGTAGGCAAACTAAAGGGAAACATTTCCATATTCTTTTTATAGCTATGAAAAACAACTTTAAAGAGTGAGTCCCCTAAAATCTATTCTTATAGGAAAGAAATGGAGCTTTGGGACCCCTCTGTGTAGTCGTCTTGTTCTCTGTACCTATAAACGAGAACACCAATGAGATGAGGTGAACTGGAACATCTTTGTCTTGTTCAAAGTATTTTACATTATTAATTGAAAGAGGAGGAAGGAAGCCAGGAAGAAACGAAGCACTTGTGAAGAGCATCAAGCCAACCCTTAGATTAAATGTCCTGAGCACCGCCAGTCCTGCAGTTTCTACGTGGCCCGTGAATGTTTTTTGGACCCCTTAACTCCAAAGAAATCGAAGTTTAGACCCCCAGGATCCCATTGCTGTACACAAAAGCCAGCCTGCAGCACACAGCAAAGTGTTGACCAGACGAGTCTCCAGTGGAAATCACAACTTAATTATATAATAAGTGATCAAAAAAGTGTACATAGTAAATCTATATAAGATTTCCCTGTTTCCCTGCTAACAAACATCTGCTTCATGCTATGGACAGAGTAGTCCAGCTACTTGCTGTTGGGTCTTTTCGCAATTATCCAACAAATTTTGCCTAAATATACTGCGACTCGGGGGACTGCCAGAACATTTCAGATGTAGTCCAAAAACTGAATTTTAGCACCAACTAAAGCTCTCATCATAGCCACAGGAAAGAAAAAAAAAAGCCCTGGGGCTTATCTGCCGACAGAAGTGAGGCCAAGTGACTCATTACTGTATTAACTCTGCGGAGGAGCCAAGGAAGATGCTGGAGCAGCTCTATGGTTACTCCTTCCCCAGCTGGCCATGGCACAAAGCAGTAAAAAACATCAAATCTGGTTCCATTTTCTACAGGTCAGAACGAGCCCACTTTCCACAGTTTTCAGCAGTGTTTTATACCCTCGGATTTTATCCAGTCCGTTTTAGAAGCTGTTGCTGCTTCAGAAGCTGGCTGCTGGCGGGGCAGTCCCGCTGTGTTCGGGCACGGACAGGCATGGGGGTCGTGACCGCCTGGGGACGCCCATCCCCGTCCCCCATCCACCACCCCAGCCCCATGCCACCTGCAGCCGGGGAGCTCCAGGGACCGAGGCTGCTCCGTGGAGCGGCATGCAGACGTGCAGCCGCTGGCTGGGCAAAAGCCGTGGCACCAGTGCTTGGTCGGCCCGCGAGACCCGGCATTCCGGCGTGCCAGGCGGCAGCCTCCAGCCCCTCCACCAGTGCAGTTTTCCCTTGGTATGTATTTCAGGAGGTTGCAGGGTCCTTGGAGCAGTGGTCAATGGCTTCTGGTGGCACCGGCAGCTCTGCAGGTGCAGGCTGAACACCCATGGGGTGGGCAGGAGAACAGCCCGGTCCTTGCCGCTGCCACCAGCATGTCGGAGCGCTGGCCAACAGCTACGTGCCGTGGGGATGGCCGTCGGTTCTTGCAGTGGCATCCCTGGGGCACGGCAGTGAATGACCAGACTGATCCATCTCCAGCACGGCCGTGGACGGCAGCACCATTGTTTCCAGCCAAGAGGTGCGCGGATGTAAAATTTACCTCTTCTTTTGCGATGTCTGTTCCCAAAGATTAAAGTAGTGCTGCTTAATTTAAATCAGTGGGCAGAAAGGTGGTGTTGGCAGGGCGGTCCAAAACCGGTGCAAACTTGGAAGCACCACCACGACGTGCTGGAAAGGACCACGGTGCCCGTGGGGATGCCCGGTCCGTGTCGTTCAGCCGCGCTCTGCCAGCAGCGGCTTCAGCGGACGCTGCTGTTGCCTCTAATCTGAACTGCAGGAGGAGAAGGAGACGATGCTTACAGGAAGGTCACACTGAATTTAACAGAGAATTAAAACTTTTCTAAAGCAGGAGGTTCACCTGCACGGCGCTGTGCAGTTAATCACAAGAGGGTGACCTTCCTTTCCGCCCATTTTACAGCAACATCGTCTCTGTTGCTTTTGATGGACTTTGAGACGGATTTCTACAACAATCCGGAACTTTCTTTGCAGCGCTTGCTAAGCTGAATGCTTATTCCAAACACAAAATACAGCTGTATAAATTACACATTACTGAGTGACTCATAAGAAAAACTGTTAACAGCGAGGGGCGGCTAAGAAAATAATTACACAAGAAATCCTGCAAATTGGAAACATCACAGGACACTCCCAGCAGAAATCTGAAGGCCTAAAATGAATCTCAGCACCCCCAGGCTGTTGCGGAGGGTGGCTGGCAGCCGGCTTGGGGCCGGGTGCTGGGTGCAGGATGGGTCCCTGCCATGGGGCAAAGGGAGCAGCAGCACCAGGGCACAGGGAACCCTGCTGGGGACGTCCATGTTCCATCCCCTCTGCAGTTGCTGAGCTCCGGGAGCACCAGGCAGAGCTCCTGGCTGGAGGCACAAGGAGCATTTCCCAGTTTGAAGCCCAGAGTGAGTTTAATTGAGGAGGTTTTGTGACCCCGGCACTAACCTGCAGCAGCTGCAGCGCTGGGCGATGGCTTTGGGGACGTTGCCAGGCGTACGGAGCCCAGGTGCAGGGGGGGTCAGCCCTGTTTGCTTTAGGCTGAACCAGCCGCCCTGGGGGGGCTGCTGGATTCCCAAACCTCTCTTATTCACCAAAACTTCTCCCAACGGTCCGTGCGCTGGAAGCTCCCCAGGTGCCTCCGGGGTCTCTGCCCCGTGGCGCGGGATGCAACCGCACAGTGCGGAAAACGCCGCAGAAGCCAAAGAGCAGAGGGGCTGTGAGAGACCCCTCCCACACCCCCACACCCCCCTCCTCAATTGCTGACCTCAACAGCGGGTGTCGGGGTGTGCTGCCGAGCCCCCCCCAGGGTCCCACCGGGCCCGGGGCTGTCCTGCTGCACTGCAGCTGCTGCCCTGCCTGGGGGTGGGGGGCAAGCGCGGGGGCTGAGCGGGCAAAAGGCAGAAAAAGGATGCTGCGGGGCCCAGCTGCACTGAGCACCTTCCTCCCCTCCGACACGTCCTCTTCCTCGCTCGGTTAATGACAACAGCCGCAGCAGCAGCACCGCGGAGCAGAAATGCACGTTTGCTTTGGTTCCACCTCACCCTCCTCTCCCCAGAGGTGGCTCGGTGTGTCCGGGAGGGCTGGGCGCTCTAAGCCATCGCTTCCTGTGCACCCGCTGGAAACGTTTATAGCTGCGCCGGGAGCAGGACGGGCCGCCGACAGAAACAGAGCCTGTTCAGTCTTTTCTTGTAGCAAAACCCATGACTTCACTGAACGTGTAATACGCCGTCTTTGCCTCCGCTGGGAAAGTACCTCTTCGACTCCAGCTACTTCCCGAGCGAGTGAAAATAAATGTGCCCAGCACAGGAGCAGGTTCGGGGTGGAGGGGAGCGGGGGTATTTCCTCGGGCGGGTGCGGAGGCTGCTCCGGGATGGGCTCAGCAGCGCAGCGGTTCCCGGCCAGCAAATACCAGGGGGGTGAGCAGCCAGGAATAACCAAGTTGGTTTTCTTTTCCCTTTTTCTCATTTAACTCACATCCGAAAGCAGCATCCCAACTATTTTCCCTGACCTTTAACCTGTACCTTAACCAAGAATTGGCTGCAGTTTCCAAGGGAGGCTGCGACTGCAGCTGCCCGAGCGAGAGGAGTTGACCCATCAGCCTCAGCTCCTCTGCCCATCCTGCTCCCACCCCATTCATTGCAATGAATTAGAAAAAAACAGCCACTCACAAAAATGCATTTAAGTGAAACTGCATTTTTCCAAAAAGCCCAACCTCATCTTTCACAGGAAAAAAATTTCAATGAGCTCAAATTCGGTTTCATTACAAGAAACTTCTGTTTTATGCTTTACAGTAAGAAAAAGATCGCCAGCGTTTTCAAACAGACTCTTAGCTGTGCTAACAGCTCATTATTACCGTCATTATTTCCTTCTCTTACAGCTCCCAGCGTTGGAGCTCCCCTCCCAGCCGACAGCGCCCGCGCTCTGGGGCAGCATCGCACTACACCGGGGAAGGGGCCGCGGGCAGCCCGGCGGCGGGAACGCTCACCCCACCGCGCTCTTCATCCCGGCCAAGCGCCTATGAGCGGGTGCGTGCGGAGGAAGGCCCCCCTTCGCCGGGGAGGAGCGGCATGGCTCCAGGTGCCCCGCGAGCTGCTGGCGCACCAGCACCACAAGGGCTCCCAGATTTCCCTCCCATCTGGCTGGCGGCTTCTGAAAACTCTGCACTGATGTCCAGGTTCTCCCGGGAATCCTTCATTCCCTTGCAGGAATTCCCCTGTCGTAAACCAGCAGCGGGGTGGCCGTCGAAGAGCAAACCCGCTCCGGTGCCCCACGGTCCCCTGTGCCGCTGTCCCCCCGGCTCCGGGGACCGGCCCCGCAGAAGGCGCGATGGTCCCAGCCCGCTCCCCCGCCCCGGCGCAGGGGGTTTGGTTACTCAGATAGAGTTGGCCGGAGCTCGTGTAGCTGCAGATGTTATAAATGGGCACAAAATGATCCAGCCAAAGCTTCTCTTTTTATTCCGGCCATTTGTTTAAACCTTCCGCGTAAGCGAATGCCAGAGAGAGACAATGCTCTGCGAGGAGAACATTTCTTCTGTCGGTTCTAAACGTACCGACCTCTCCATTTGTACTCGGCCTCTTGTAAAATACTGCTGCTAATTATTATCATTACTGGATCATAGAAAAAGTCTTGAATTTTAACCGTTAAATTTAACTGAGGAAGAAGAGTAACTCAAAACCTTGGAAAACTACATGGAAGTCCAGTGTGACTCTTCAAAAGACTTATTAAAAAAAACTACTTAAAACCTCATTATATCCTCATAGCTTGTTTTGGTCTTTTAATTCAATTGGTTTGTCCTTGGAAATTGATAGACCACAAAGAAAATACAGTTCTATTTTCCACATCTAATGCAGAATATGTGAATAAAAAATAATTATCCAGACCACCAGCCAGGTGGAAAATTATGTTCATTTTATCTCCGCAGTGGAAGCTGGAGTATCAGACACGTTCAGATGGACGAGGAACTCACCTCTGTTGTGTTTAATCCTCTTCAGCGCCAGAATCATGTGCAAGAGAACCACTGCAGGCGCCGTCGGTGTGATCATGCCCCGTGGCAGAGCAACGGCGTGCCAACTTCACTGACACCAAGCACCTTCTTTGCCTGTATTGCATTTACAGCCCCACAATAAAACCTGCCCCTGGGATCTATCATTGACCAATGTTTGACAGCACGAGTACTTTAACTATCGCTAAAAAACCCAAACTGAACGAACCCCCCCCCCAAGAAAACCCAAATCACACTGGTGGCTGCGCCCACAAGTGAGAGCGGCGGTGCCCAGGACGGGCACCGATGTCTGAGGCAACGCCGAGGTGAGGAGCCGGGACCCGGAGAGCTGGAGGGAGAGAACTGACCCGGAGGCTGCCCGGGAAGGAGCCCGGAGCTGACCTCCGCCGAGGTCCTCGAGGCAGGGACCCAGCGCGGCACCTCCGCCTGCTGCTCTAGAGCGAAAAGAGGAAAGAAAAAGCCAAAGAAGTGATGGCCCTGCGGGCAGTGCCGCAGTGAGGGAGCTCCTTGGCGAGAGCATCGCCACGCTCCACCGTGATCTGCACCGGGGCAGCACCGGAGGAGGCTGGGCAGGGCTGAGGGCACAGGACCGGCTGGTCACTGGCAGTTGTGCCAGCACAGCCAAGCAGTGCAGGGAACACCGTGTGGTACAGGAGCCACACTGGCACAGCTGTGCAGTACAGGGAACACCGTGTGGTACAGGGGCCACTCTGGCACAGCTGTGCGGTACAGGGAACACCGTGTGGTACAGGGGCCACACTGGCACAGCTGTGCGGTACAGGGAACACCGTGTGGTACAGGGGCCACACTGGCACAGCTGTGCGGTACAGGGAATGCCGTGTGGTACAGGGAATGCCATGCGGTACAAGGAATGCCGTGTGGTACAGGGGCCACACTGGCACAGCCGTGTGGTACAGGCGGCCACACTCTGGGCCACAGCTCGCCCCATGGTGCCCAGGCTGCTCGTGCCGCAGGAACCAGGTGTCTGTCCAGGCAGGAGGGTCCAGCACGGGGCAAACACCATCCACAAACTCTTCGACACGGCCAGGGTGTCACGTGTGGGTGAGCTGGTTCAAGGCTCAAAAGTACCAACTGCCCATTATTTTTGGAGTATTCTTAAATGTTCTGTATATCCATAACTCGGCGCTGAGGGGCTCCCAGGCTGAGCACGTACAAACACGCATGTGCTACGTGGAGCACGGGGGGACGATCACGTACACCTGTAGCACATGGGACCAGGAGCCTTCTCCGTTTGTTTACACACATTACCAGTATAGCAAATTAGTCACAAGGAAAGCAAACACTTCAGCCTCACATTCCCTGCACTGCTGACTGTGATGGTTACTCTGGCTTTTATTGCTAGAAAAATCTTTTGATGTCCTTTGAAAGCACATCCTTTGAACTGCGATGTTTTCCCTAAGACTCCGGCTCCGATCGCACTCCCGACGGCTGAGAAATCTGAGATTTAATTTCAGGCTTCAAGGAAAACTTTCATCGCAAATCAATGTGCTTTAAGCAAGACATACCTGGAAACTCTCTAGTAAAAATCAAGATCTGCAGTTTTCCCCCTAAGTTTTCAATACTTTCATACATCTCAGCAGATTTGCAATATTTAGAAATAGTTGTTGCTGCTGCTGAAAATAAAACCCACAGCGCATTTGGCCATCACATACACATGGCTAAATATAACACCTGATGGAAGATGGCAAAAACAAGGTGGTTATTGCTCGGGATGAAACCGAGAGACAAATAAACCTCATCCATAAATAAATAAACAAGCAATTAAAAGGTGGCCACTTTCCGTTTCCACCACAGACTATTTCAAAATAGGCATTTCTCTGTGCGACTGCACAATTTGCAGAGAAAATGAAAAAGATTTTAAGGCACCTCTTACGCAGAGGTGCGGGTAAGCCACGTCCGAGCTCTCCAGCCGTGCTTCGCCATCGCACGCGGCTCCTCTCACCTCCAGTGCGTCGGCTTTGCCGGCAGGGAAAGCAAATGTGTGGGAAGCAGAGCGTGGGGGGCTCTTCGGCCCGAACCCCTGAGCCGTGCCCAGGTGTGAGGAGGACTCTGGGGGCACTCCGGGCCCCCTCCGCCCTCCCGCTGCCCTGTCCTGCTTTGGGAAATAAAGCCGTGTGTGTGGGGGGGGCTGGGAGCCCCCGGGAGGGGACACTGGGCTGGTGCCACGTGTGTGCCCCAGCGCCCAGCGTGCGGTTGCTCATGCACCCCGTGTCCCGCAGGGACGGCAGGGCAGGGCCAGCACCCACCTCCACGGACACCAGGGAAGCTTTTCCTTTGGGACCTGGTTCCTGAGCAGGAGTCTGAGAGTGAGCAGCAACAACAACGTGTTGAGCATCAGTCTGGAGAGCAAAACTTGGTTTGTCTTCTTAGGGAGAGACAACGCGGTTAATTCCTTCGCTGCGCAGCGGCACAGTTTGCTCACCCCTCTTACCGTGGGAGCATTTTCCCCACGATAGCCTTTGAACGGGGCTGCGTCAGGACCGGAAACATTCCCGGTGCTGGAAGCAGTTGCCAGAGCTGACGTTGACGCTTGCAGCCGTGCTCGCACAGATGCGATTTCTAACCTCAGCCTCCTGCTCCGGGGAAACACCTGCCAGCGACCGACGGAGCAGCCTGCGAGGGTCCGCGAGCGATGCTCGTCCTCCCCCGCGCAGGGCACGAGCCGGGTTTCGGCGGCAGCTGGCAGCCCCGCTCGCATCTCCATGGCCCCCCGTGTGCCACACGCCCAGCGCCCGCTGCAGCGGGGCACGGAGCTCAGCTGCTGCCACGTGTCCAGCTCTTGGGTGAGATGCAATTTCTGTTACGGCGGAGCCTATTTTAAGCTCACCTGCTGTGGACGGTACCCACAGCAAGCTCTAGTCAGCATTTTTGAGTACCTATCCCCGCTGCAGTGGAAGGGGCATGGAGCCCAGTGCCCTCGCTCGCCTGGGGTCATTTCCACTTTGCAGGGGGCAGCTGAGGCATGGGGACGTTCAGACACCATTGGCACCAGAAGCTAAAAGCTGTTGGTGGCACTCATGGGGTATCCATCACTGAGTATCACAGCACCCGGAGCTCTGAGCACCAGCCAGAAAACCGGCCCCAACAAACAGAACATCTCCTCTCGTTCCATTGGTGCTCGTTAGGAGGGTTTGCTGTGGCACGTGGGAAGTTCTGCCAGTGGGACGTGGCATTTCAATACATGGGTACAGCACACGTGCACACGCACTACGAGATGGATCAAGAACGAGCATCTGCTTCAGGGAATTCACGTCCCTGGAAGAAGAAACTAGAGTCACAGCCAAGCTTCAGGTTCCCGTGGCCCCCTCCGTGCCCCCCGCAGCGTACCCTCAGTTCAGAAATACCCTCGTATGAGCGGAAAGGGCCCTGGGAAACAAAGCTTGCATGTCTTCGGAGGATGAAGGCTTCCCCGCCGCCCTCCTCCGAATCAGCCGGAGGAGTCACCTGATGGCAGTCAGAGGCGGTTATGCATTATTAGTTCAGGGCTCCGGCAAAGGAAAAGCATTAGCGAGGGCGCTGAATGCCCCTTTCCCTGCCAGCTTTCTCCTGAGTAAATTTCCACGCCCCTCCTGCGCGCTGGGTGCCAGTTACACACGGCGTTAACGCGGTCCCTCCCGACTCGCCCTTGGCAGCTCTCCTCTAACGAGCACAGAAACGTTCAATTGCAGACGCAGACGGGACCTTGCAGCTCTCACGGGCGCTGCTGCTTCGTGCTCAGCGTCCGTACCGGGCACTAACGGCATCGGGCGTACCCCGAGGCTCCTTCTCTGCCATACAGATGTTTTACCGCACCCAGGCGCCAGCGTGCCCGCGCCAGCGTGCCCTGAACCTGCGGCTGGGACCGTCACCTCTGGCCTCGCTGCTGCTGCACCACTGCCAGCAGCCCCGCGGGGTGGGCACGTGTCTGCACACTTGCACACACACACACACACACACAAACACGGGCACACACACGCACGTGCACACACACATATGTGATATCCCTGTTCCTTGCAGGGGGGTTGGACTAGACGACCTTTGAAGGTCCCTTCCAGCCCTAACCATTCTATGATTCTATATGCACAGCCCCAGCCACTGCAGGTGATCCCCAGTGGGAGCCGGGGGCTCTCCCCCTGCCGTCCCCCCGCAGAGGGGCAGGGGCTCGGGTCCTTCTGGCCCAGTGCTCCGCTGCAGCAGCCCCCCAGCCCATACTGGGGCCAGGGGACACAGGGGGCTGGGGTTGCATCCTGGCTCACCCTGAACCAGCAGTGGCTGCTGCAAAATCCCGAGCGCTCCCTCGCTCCCCGGAGTTGCTCCGGCAGGATTTTCCCCTGTATTTCCCACAGTAATGTTTGTAACCTGAGTCAGGCCATCGCAGCCCGGGAAAGCAGAGGGTTAGTAAAAAGCCTTCTGCGTTCCCAAACCTGATTTTAACTCAGGGCAGGGCAGCGGCTTCTCTGACTGTGCTGTGCCCCCCCCACGCTGTGCACGGTCAGCCTTGCTGCGGTGCCCGGCGGGTGCCCAGCCCAGAATTCCCGGGGCTGTTCCCAAATGCCAGGTGGCAGCAGGGCGGCACAAGCATCTGCCCTTCCCGGGCGCTGTGAGTCACTAAGGGTGTTGTTCTCAACATGCAGGTGACAAATACTGCGGGAGGGAGAGCAGTGGGTTCATCACTCAAACCAGTTTGTAATTGAAGAGCCTGGCTGCGGGGAGGATGCCCCATCTCCTCGGGACACTGGGCACTCCGCCGGGTTCATCCCAAGCCCCAGCACCCCACCATGCTGCATGGGGTGGCACAGGTGGTCGTCACCGTCCCGGCGGTGGGCATCGGCACTCAGCCTGGCATGATGGGAGCAGACGGGGCCGGTGCCAGGGACAAGCAGCCCAAGAGGCTGCAGCTCCCTCAGGTCCATCCTTCAGCTGCCGTCCTCTGCCAGGACCCTGCAGGGTTGGGCACAGGGCACACGTGGTGCCCCACGGCGCAGCCTTGGGCAGAACAGTTCTAGGGCAGAGCTGAGTTTGAGCAATAAGTTTTGAAAGAAAAATGTTGACCAGGTGTGATGAGGATTTGTACAGGCACCGCTGTCAAACATCTGTGTTGTAGCTCTCAAACTACAGGGAGAACCCTGCAGGACTCAAACCGCTCGGATGATCCCGGGTCACGTCTGGAAGGAGGCGAAATGCCACACTCGGTAGGAAGCATCTGAGGAAAATAAACTGCCCCAAAACCTTTTCTCGCATGTTACAAACACTCAGTTGCTGCATATGGGAACAGATGAGGGCTGCTTTTTGGCATAAAGACGATTTCTGAGAAGTAATCGCTTTCCCTGTCCCAGTCTCTCTTTCCTAATCACAGGTGGGCTTGGGGCGGGTATTTGGGGAAGGGGGGTGCACGCCAGCCGCCGCGTTGCGGTGTGCGCAGAGGAGTGGGCGCTTCCCACGGAATGCTGCCACGGAGCAAGGACCTTCTGCAGGCAAAGAGCATCCTCCCTCCCTCCCTCCCTCACACCTGGAGATCCGCTCCTCCTCCTCCTCCAGCCCTTCACTCCTCCTGGAAAACCCACCGGAGCCTTGGTCTGCACCAGAGGAGCAGCCATGGGATTAGCAGGTGTCTCACAAGAGCAAACCATCGCACGTACAAACAGACTTTTGCTGCTTTCCAATGGGTTCGCTGTAAAATGATGGTGGGTGGCTGAGGGGGGCAGCCCCGCACGTCGGGGTGCGGGTGAGCCCCTCTGCCGCAGAGAGCGAGCAAAGCTGCTGGAGAGAGGGTTCCCGGGTGGTTTGCACGACCACCACCAGGTCCGTGCCGAGAGGACACGCGTGCAGAGCCCCACGTGCCTTTCCCCACTGATCCCAGGGGACACGCGCCATCCTCATCCCTCCGCTCGCCGCGGCCCATCCGCTGCCTGAGCAGGTGGCGAGCGAGCCAGGGCAGGGCTGAGCTCGGGCACAGAGCACCGGGTACATGTGGGCTTAGAGGGGCACAGGGGGCTGCGCTGGCACAGGAGACACAGCAGAGTGGGACCCCCAGCCAGAACCACAGAACAAGGGGCTTGTGGCCGGAGGGCAGTGTCCATCTGTCCAGTGCCCCGGCCCCTGGCCCTGCTGCTGCCACTGTCCATCTGTCCAGCACTGCGGCCCCACTGCCACCGGCACTGCTGGAAGGAAGCAGCCCGGAGCGGAAAATGTTTACTCACTGCCAAAGGGCAAAGAAGAGACAGCAAAGTCTCCTTCTGGGTTTTAGAATAAAATATTGGGAATGGTGGCTCGTCACCCCCCGTCTCCTGGGAGGGCATGGAGCAACCCTTGAACACAGGGGGGTGTTTTTTCCCTGGACTGCACTTCTGGGGCTGTCCAATCTCGTACAAAATGCTCGCTCCTCCCAAATGGTTTTAAGGCGCTGCGGTATAACAGGTGCTGACAAGAAGTGAAGCGTTTAAACGATCCGGCTGTAAATCTCTTCTGCTTTCAACTGCTCAGTTTTCATCCCATCACAATCATTTATGTTTTTCTGCACCGAATTCCTGGACAGATGAAACCTCAACACCTCATGGAAAAAAACAAGCTGGGGAGGGCAAAAAAAAAAAAAAAGCAACGGAAAAGAAAAAAATCCTTGAATTCCCAAGGTGCCTCATACTGAAGCAAAACAAGCATATGCCCGTTTTCATCACGCTGGCAAGTCGCCTTGCCCTGCCAGCCTATGGCGCAAGCCCAGGCAGCGCTCCCTCTGCCACTCACCGGGAGGGTTTCCTCCTCCTCCTTGTTCTGTGCCTTTTAATTCCTGTGTCTGATTCCTTTAAGCGCAAGGATGAGTCAGTCCAAAGCACACACAGTGCCGTGAGACAGCCCCGAGATCGCAACACCGGGCAAATAAATAAAAGCAGGCAAGGGCTTCTATTCCAACAGCCCACGTCACGGGCGAGAGGGGAGATCCCGGGGACCCTGTCTGGGGAGCAGGGGTGGCCCGGCGAGGGGAGTAGGGTGGCCCAGCAAGGGGAGCAGGGTGGCCCAGTAAGGGCAGCAGCAGTAGCCCGGCGAGGGGAGCAGCGGTGGCCTGGCGAGGGCGCGCAGGCGATGCCGGCGGCTGCGGCGGCCTGAGACCCCAGCCTGCACAAAAGCGGCATTCTGCCCTCGGGGAGGGCGGCCGGCCTCATGTGAGCCATGGCTTGCTTGAAGAAGAAAAAGATTTTCCTTTCGAGGGAGATGATAAGCCACTGCTTGGATTCTTCCAGTGTAAATCTTTGGGATTTTGGAGCATAGAAATGCCTTTACTTCCCGCACTCCCCCAAATCCTTTTCTAAGCCGAAGAAACGTGCTTATCGGTGCTGGCAGGGAGGGCAAGAGACATACACTGCAGCAACTGCCAGGCGTGCATCACCCATCAGATTCAGCTCCAGCAGAGACCAAACCTTACACAGGGTCCTAAACTTCATGAAATTCTCTTTTATTCTCTTTATCTTATTGACTCAAAGAACTAAGGAGAGTGTAACTCCCTCCTTGGAAACATCTCAGCAGAGATTTTCAGATTTCCAGAGTTGAGTCCAAAGTAGAGGCACAGACCTTGGTACATAACGTGTTCTTGTCCACTGCTTGAGGGAAGCATTGGATGTCGTTGACTCATCAATGAGTTCCATGTCAAACACAACCCGTGTTTTTAAACATCACCCATAAATAGCCGTCATCTTTGTAACCATGATGTCCTCTTCTGCGGGAGATGTGCATCTCTGCTGAGCACCGCACTAACTCCATTGACCTGCTTGTTTACAAACATTGTTTGCAGACAAATCCCCTGCTGCTGGGAGATGATCTGGGTGTGATGGTCCCAGCGTGAGCGTTCCAGCACCCTCAGACCGCAGCACCCCCACGTCTGCTCCGTTCACGTTCTGTTACTGTGCTGCAGAGGAAAGACAAGGGTTTCTGCTGGAGGTCAACCCCTGCACTGGTCAATTCGTTATGAAAATGCCAAAGGTTTGGGTAAGGAAATGTCTTTTGCCCCGTCTGCCTCAGGCTGGGAACCACCTTGGCTCTGCAGCCACGGAGGAGCTTTGGGCTGGCACACGCCAGCGCCTGTGCCAGGAGTGCTGTGACTCGGACAGTGTCCACTTTCCTCTCTGTCATCTCCTATGAAGATAAAACATGAAACGATTAAGAAGAGCAAGCTGGAGAAGGAGTTTGTTTGGTCTGCCCGGAGTTTAAAATGCATTTTTAAAGCTCTGTGGTCAGGAGATCTTGTTCTGCTGGAAGCGTAGCCGGCTTTTTGAGACGCTTTTTGAAACTGCTGCTTTTTGAAACGACCACACTATGCCCTGCTCACAAAGGAAACACCCTCTGCACCTGTGGAAAGCTGTGCAACCTTTTATTTTTATCTTTTTTCACACTGGGTGTGCTGAAGTATCCGAGTCATCTGTGACTGGTAACCCTAACCGGCACGTTGGAGGGGAGGGGGTTTCGTGTAGAGCCGTTTCGGTGGGACGGGCTCTGCCGTGTGTGCCCCTGTGCCTCACGTCCTCGCACGGGTAAAACTGCAAAGCACACCGGGCATGTGCAAAATACTGCCAGATGGGTGCCAGCGGGGCGGGACGGAGCGGGCTGCCCCTCAGCCTGGCGTGCCCACGTTTGGCACAGCAGACGAGGGACGGCCAGGGCATCGACTGCTGATGGGGTCCCTGAGGCTGCCCGTGCTCTGGATGGAGCCCCGCTGCGCGAACGGGCATGTGGCGCCCAGGGGACGAGGGACCAACGACCACGTCAGGACCCATCTGTCTTGGGTCAGTCTACTGGTTATGGGAACTCACGACCTAAATGTTTGGTCCCTTCAACTCAGAAAACGTTGGTGGAGAAAGCTGGAGAGAAGTCTCCTTGATTTAAAAATCACTGCAGAGCTTTGTGCCCCACTCGGGTGTTCGCTGCAGCAGCTCGTGGCTGGGGGGCACAGCCTGACCCGCATCACAGCGTGGCGCGTGCCACCGTGCTGGCTTCTGGATCGCTGCCTGCCACAGCCCAGCGCCACAGTCTCTGCTGCAGCCATCCAAAGCGGGCAGCACGCTGGGCTCCTGGCACTGCCCCCGCTTGTTGCACCTCCCGCCGACCCGCGGCACCCGCAGCCATCCACCCCCAGACCCGGGGCCAGGAGGTCTCTGCCACAGACCCCAGGATGCATCTTTGATATCGGTTAGATCTAAGGAAGAAATTCTTCCCCCTGAGGGTGGTGAGGCACTGGCACAGGTTGCCCAGAGAAGCTGTGGCTGCCCCATCCCTGAAGTGTTCAAGGCCAGGTTGGATGGGGCTTTGGGCAACCTGGTGTAGTGGAGGGTGTCCCTGCCCACGGCAGGGGGGTTGGAACTGGGTGATCTTTGAGGTCCCTTCCAACCCAAACCATTCTGTGATTCTATGATTCCTGCCCAGACTGGGGCATGCGCCCTGATCTGCCGTTCCCGCAGGGACCGCTCGACTGCTGCTCAACCACCCCTTCCTCTTCCCCACCGTGATCTCCTCGGCCTCACCAGCTCAGGGCGATGAGACCTGCGGTGTGTTGGCGATACTGGCAGAGGTCGAAAGCAGCGGGAGGACCTCTGCCCCCGGGAGGGAGAGGTTTGATTGCTTTGGGAGGGCTGAGCTCCCAGGCTGGGGGTGACTCAGCGTGGCCTCCCCAGGGCAGTGCGGCCGTGGGCTGAGCACGAGTGGCTGCCCCGGCCTCACGTGCCGCCCCACGCATGCGCAGGGTGTCTCAAGGCATGCAGATGTCCCGGGGTGCCCACCAACTGCCAGCCCCGAGGGCGAAGTGTGCCCAAAGAGCCAGCTGCTGGGGTGCCATTTGACACGCGATGGACGATGGGCAACTTGCTGCCCAGAAAAACCGCCCTCGTTTCTCGAGCACTGAAGCTGAGAACCAGGGCCAGTGTCAGAAGACTTGGCCCCCCTCCACCCTCCTGCCTGAGGGTGGCCCTGCAGCCAGCGCTTTGCAGTGCCACTAGCTGCGCTGCGCCGCTCGGAATCGCTCTTCTGTTGCACTGCCACTTTGTAAACCCCACGAACAGTTGATTTCTTGGCTGTGCTCAGCCTGATGTCTACGTGCTCATTAAACGCTGCTACCAGAGCTCATTGGGGAGCGCGCCCCTGGTCGCTGTAGAGCGCACGTGTGGCTGCAGGGTGATGCCAACCTGTGCCGGGATGTGCTGAGCACCCTGGGTGCCGTGTAAGGGCTGCCGGGGTGGCTGCCCCATGGACCCAGCATGGGCATTCCCAGGGGAAAAAACTGCCCTCGCGGCTCCTGCCCAGCTCTGCTCCCTGCTCGGGGCAGGCATGCAGAGGACGTGCAGCGGGCACCTCTGCACTGCGTCGCACTGGCAGTGCCGTGAGCGATGGCGATCTCGCCCCACCGGCCGCCCGCAGCAGACACTCCTGGCCGAGATCTCTGCCCACAGCAGACACTCGTGGCCGCGAGGCACTCCACCTGCCCGCTCCCTCGGAGCGCTGCCGGGTGCAGGCAGCGGACTCACCACTGCTGCCGCTGCGGGGGGAAGGTGCCGCTGCGAACCACAGAGGCCGCGTCCTGCGGAGCCCGCCTGTGGGTGTTTTCCGTGGATCACCAAGAGCAGGGGCATCAAGTACTTACAGGAAGGCAAAACCAGAACAGATCTTTAACGTAAAGCAAAGACCAAACTCCCATAAACTGCCAAGTAACACCTGGGACCGTCCCGGGTACAAATTCCCGGGCTGTCCCCATCGCCCCTCTGCAGAGCTCCTTCGGTGGGTCTCAGAGGAGCCCCCGGAGCTCGCAGAGCCAGGCTACACCAGAGCAAGAGGATTTCCAAGCAAGGCACATCACCAGGGATGTCCTGCCAGCAGCTTACGTGCCTCTAATCTGCCTCGCTCGTCAGCATGGCCCCTCTAATTACCATCAGGGCAATCCTGAGGTGGGCCCGCAGCCGCTGTCTCCATCACGGGCAGTGTGGTTACCTCTCTGTTTTAGGGCATTCCAGCTAGAGATGCAATACACAAACCACTCCGGGAGAGTCCCCCCATCGCACGCCGGCACTGCTGGCAGCGTGGCCCCCATGTCTGGAATGTGCCTGTAAAAGACCTCGTGCGTGCTCCAGCTGCCCAGCGGTTTGATTCACAAGCCCCAGTGCCAGTCCCGCTGAGATCAGCCTTCCAGGTGCCCTCGGGCTGCGCAGGCACCAGCCGGCCCGGCCAGAGCTACGGCACGCGCCGGCAGGTTTGCAGGATCAGCTCCCGCTGTGTCGGGGACAGGGGTTTGGGATGCTCCGGCCACCACGTTGCCCGCGCAGACGAGGCGGCGCACGTGCACACACTTGTGTGCGGGGGGAATGAGTGGGGGGGAACAAATGGGGCAAAAGAAACAGAAGCACAAGAAGAAGGCCAGGGAACATTTTGCTCGAGGTAATGAGGTTTTCTGATTGGGATCTCTAAAAGTTTTGGGTCTAAGGTACAGCTTCTGGCTGGCCCGGCGGACAGCCATCTGCCACGGCCTCAGCTTTTAACTCCTGAAACTGCACATGTATATATTGTCCATCCGTATTTTCCAGGTTACTGGAAAATCACCCTACAGCCCAGAGTCACCGTGCCATCCCTCCCCAGTCTGAAGCTGCTGCCCTCAGAGGCGCCCATGAATCACCACTGCTCACCACGTGCGAGGCTGGCATTTGGGACAGCTTGGCAGCTGCCCTGCACTGGGAAGCAGGCAGCTTCCAGCTCATTTCTTCTAGTGATTTATTGGAGACTACTGTTCTTTTCAGGAACCGTGACTTAAAAACCTGTGATTTATGGAAACTCCATACGTGCTCTTGCTTTTGTTACCCATGGATCGCTTCCAGTGGGGCTTCCCTGCCACTGGCTGCCAGCCCCGACCCTCCGCGGGAGCCCGCATGCTGCCAGTGGCGTGAGAGCCGCCCCGGGAGGAACCAGGACCCGTGCACACACGGAGCAGCAGCTTACAGCCGTCCATTTACCGCGCTCGCTGAGCAACAGCATCTAAATTTAGTTCTCCATCTGATACCCTCTTTGGAGAAAGTGTCACCTTTCCACGGGCGCAGATGGCACAGACGATGCCTTGGAGCACGTCAGTGATGCACCACCACTGAACGCCGCTGTGGCACAGGGGTACCGACCCTGGCACTGATGGCTCCACGCACGGCTGCCCTGGCTCAGCCACCACAAGAGCACGAATTTCCATCAGCTGCTGGAGGGCTCTTCCGAGAGCGTTGGGCCTGAGAACTTCATTTATTTCAAAAAGTCTTCAGCATAATGCGTCGATTTGCTGTTCTGCCTTCAAGCCTGCTGTCTTTATTACACACGGAGTCTTCGATAGCTGCCCAATAAATATATTGATAATTAATTATCAGCAGCTAAGGAATGACAATCAGCAGTAGCGCTGCGGATCCCAGCCTGGGCTTGTGCGTCGGACACAGTGAGGCCAAAGGCTCCCAACCCAGACTGACAACAACGGGGCGAAGGTGCCCACCCCCACCCCTGGGCTGCTGCGCCCGCACAGCATCGGGCACGGAGAAACCCGCAAGCTCAGCAAAAAGACAAAACAGAGCTGCTGCCCTGCCGCACGCTGAATTTCGGTCCCATGGGGTCAGGAGCTGAATGTCACCATGAAAAGCATAAATGTGGCCTCCTGCCAGCCTCTCCTGCGTGGTGCCAGATCACCTGCCAGGACCTGCTGCCCTGCAAGGCACGAGCTGGGCTCTGCACTTGAAAAGTCTGGGGAAAACGGGAGCAGGGAGCACTTTTCTGTGATGGCTTTGAGGACGTCTCACTTCCCAGTCTCCTCCCAGGAGAAGTGCAGACTCCTGCCCTTGCCCCCCAGCCCCTCCATCCCTGCTTCCCTTCCCCTTCACCGCCGGGATCTCCTCTGGGGATGCTCAGCACCCGCAGGGACGCACCGCGCAAAGCAGCAACTGCTGCGACCCGCTGGGGTCCCGCAAAGCCCGCCGGGTCCCACCTCATGGCCGCCTGCTGCCACGGGGGCAGCTCTCGCCGCGCTCTTCCCCGCAGGGGTGCCCGGGGCCACGGGCTGGTCCGCTCCTCCTTCACCTCCCAGCCTGGCCGCCATCCGACTTCTGCTGCTGATGCTTCACCGGCAAATGAGTGAAGCCAGAAAAGAGTGGCTTCGCCCCGGCACAGCGAGACCGATTCCCAGTGTGCCATGCCAACTGGGAAGGCTGGTGAGGCCAGGGCTCGTAGGAAAGCCCCAAGGAAAGTCACAGCGAGGCCAGCTGTGCCTTTATGTTACAGGTGCCAAACGGAAAACGTCAAACTCCCCTGCAACGTGATGGAGCAGGGGCTTCCCCGGGGAGCACCGGTCACGGCACGGGGCTGTGCCGCTGCCGCCGGACACGGCTGGAGCGTTCGAGCCAGCCCTGTCTGGAATGCTCTGCCTAAGATAATTGCAGATAACAGCAATAAAGTTATTGCCGCTGCTTGCAATTAAGTTAGCAAGACCTAATAAATGCAATTAAGAAGCCAAAACAAAATGCCTGAAATCCCAAATTCCTGGTAGATAAACATTCATTTATCGCCTTTAAGTAGATCATCTGAATTACTGGAATAACAGGCTCCCTGTGCTCGGTGGCATTTAACTTCTGCTGCAGAAACGTCTGCTGACATAAGTGGCACTTTCTTCTTCTTTAAGCATTTCTGCAGCGGTGCGTTAGCAATCTGATTGCACGTGCTGGATTTTAAGTCAATTGAGTGAGATGAGCTGCTACAGCAGACATTAATACAATTTTTGCAAGACTGCAGAATTCCTTTCAAATCTCATAGGGACAAGCAATTTGTTAAGAGATCCCTTACAAAGTCTGGCAGTGCTTTGCCGTAGGTGTGAGAGCAGCACAGCCCCACCGGAGCTGCTTCGGACTCTCCGATAGCGGGAGCAGATGCGTGGGGCCGAACTCCCGGCACTGGCATGGCGGGCACGGCTGGGACCTTCGCTGGCACCAGCAACAACGCTCCTCCCAGCCCCAACAGCGGATGTGAGCATTAAGAACATATTTTCTAGACAGGAAAACAACACAATTGGACAGGAATGTGTTCCTTATTTTGCTCCCACTGCATGACCTCCCTTCTCTTTATTTTCGGTTTCTCCAGACACTCAGCACCTTTGGTCAGTCGGCCACCAGCCCTTCCCCTCTCTGGCACAGATGCTGCTTAACCTTCCAGCCCTACGCCGTCCCTACACAGCCACGTCCCAGCCTCGCCAGGCTCTCCTGCACCCCTTGGCCATCACAGTTGTTTCCAGTAACACTGCACAGCGGGTGGCAGGGTGGGTGGGTGGGTTTGTCTGAGCGAGAGAAGGGGGACATGGCCACCCGTGCGCGGGCCGGGGAGCGCTGCCCGGAGCCCTTCCCAGCAGCACCCTCCCGGTCCAGCTGCATCCCAGACCGTTGGGAACAGAGGTCTGGGGGACCTCTTTCAGGGTGAAACGTGCCTGGAGTTTTCTTCTGCAGCAGATGCAAAGTACTTCTAAAACGAAGGATTATTGTACCCATAAATTCCCAAAGGATGGAAGTCCTGACTTCCGGCCACGGCCACACGTTCCCTCATGCAGAGAATTGCAGGTCCCGTTTCGCAGCGACAGATGATGCGTGCGGGCAGCACTGGTAAACAACAGGTTTGTTTGCTGACTTGTAGCAAAGGGAAAAACCCAAAGCCCTGCACAAAAAAATGCTTTTCTAAACAAAATGCTTTTCCGTGCTTCCCAGAGAAGCATCGGTGGCTCATAATAAAGCAAAGGCTAACGATACTACCCAAAAAAAGAGCATGCCATAGCCATCACCATTGTGCAAGCAACTCATCATCATCATCTGATCATAACTAATGCCCAGTATGCGTAATGGGAGGGGGAAAAAACATTAATTACAGCTGATAATTAACGTCTGTGATGGGAAGAACAGTTTAACCTTGAAATAAGGATGAATTAAATGTAGGTGCAAAGCTGGCCCCAGTGAGAGCAGCAGCAGGACCCGATCACTGACCCTTCCGAGAAGGTGCGATAGGGACCGAGCACAGCAAGGAGAACAATCATTAGGGACCAGGTTTAATTAATACGAGCAAGCATGAGCATTCCTCTGAAACCTTCTGCAGTCTGTACAAAGGAGGTGATACCAACTTACATGTCAGCGAGCTGCTGGTTTCCTCTGCTTCCTGTGTTCGGCACCAGGCAGGGCACACACTGTGCTGGCAGCTCCCGTGCAGATCCGCAGCCCACGGCCCGAGCGGGCGCAGAGCTGGCGCACAGGGATTCTGAGCACGGGCAGAGCTCACACACACCTTTCCCACCCAGCGCACAGCCTCCTCTGTTCGTTCTCCATCCCATCCTGTGCACAAACACCCTCCTTCCCGGCCACGTCCAGGCCCCGAAGTGCCCACGGCTGTGCCATCACCCACCAGCTCCGGACGCGCTCCCACCAAGCCCCATCTCGCTGCCCCGGGGGGCTGCGAGAGTGGCCAGCATGCCCCCCCCCCGTCACCGCCTGGCTGCGGCACCCGTGCCAGGCAGGGACCACAGCTGTTGCCTCGCCAGATGAGGCAGGGGACACATCTCACGCCATCCCGGCCACCGCTCCGAACCCTGCACCACCGAACAGGGACGGTCAATGCAGAGGCAGTACCGGTGCTGGTCCCTGTCCACACAGCGCTGCCAGAGGGTCTGCCCGCAGGCTGCCGACACGCCCACCGGCACTGAGCAAATGCCCTGCTTTTCCTGACAGCCTTCATCCTGCCAGCATCATCTGAGACCAGATGTGTTCTGCAGAGGGGCTTTCCAGTTAGCCTGGACCTCTGAGGCCACACGACACCCGTCCCTGTTGCCCACAGCGTCGCCCCGCTCTACGGCACAGAAAAGCCGCCCGCACGTGGCACTCGCCGCGTACCCGACCTTGGCACGTGCCCGTCCTGCACACCCCCTCGCATGCCCCCGCAGTCGGTGCCCGGGGAACGCGACGGGGACAAACTGAACCAGAGGGAGAGGCAGCGCCGGAGAAGACGAAGGTCGGAGAACCTGGCGGTACGAACTCGATTCCCTGGGAGAGGTTTGCAGACGGGGACCATGGAGTTTGCTTCCCGCTGGATATCAGTTTGTGAGGGTGCAGTCGCGTTAGTGGGGCTTTCACAGCCACTTGTGGGTCACTCCAGGGACTGCATTATATTGAACACCCTTTTTTTTTCATTGAACAGATTTTTTCAGAAAGAGGCCGTAGATAGACAGGTGGAACAGATGTTTCCAAAGGCAGTTCCTGTCCAGACCCCTACTCCTATTTCTTGAAATCGCTGCAATTATCATACCAAGAAGTGTTTCATATGTCAGGGACACACCGCGGCGGCCGAGCCCGGCAGCGTTTATTAGCAGCTGGCAACATCCAGCACCAGGAAGAAAAAATCCCTTGTGTGTTACAATGAACTTCATTAGCTCAAGCCACAGTGGAAAGCGCTGCTTGGGAAAGGCCGATACAACTCTCGGTGCGCACGCAAGCCGTAATAAACATAAAAAGCACCACACCAACAAGAACAGCTCTGCCCCCTTGGGAAATGCCTCCCACTCCCCAAAAAGCTCCCATGGGGAGGAGACCCTGCGCTGCGGCACAGCACCAGCCACCAGTGACCCTTGATCCCCCTGAGATGCCCGTGGGTGCGGGATGGGGACGTCGCCCTCCACGAGCTGACGGCTGCTGCTCTGGGCACACGTGTGGGGACCCAGCAGGGCTCCAGGGGAGGGGGCTTGGGGGAGACCCAGCAGACCCCCTGATACACCAGCGAAACCACAGACAGCGGAGGACCTGCCGACACGATCCGTACAGCACCAGCATCTTCTGACAAAGCCCCTCACATGGACCAATCGAGCAAATAAGGTTAGAAACTGGCCAGGAGGCAGGGATGGAAAGCCGGCGGTGTTGCTGCGCCGCACCAGGGCCCGGCAGGGACATGCTCCGGGCCAGGGACCTTCCAGGTTTTTTGGGTTCATGGTCCCTTTGCACTTTTCAGTGGGAACACAGATGTTTCACAGAGAACATGTGTGACCTCACTCTCTGAGTCACCTTTTGAGGTGCTTCAGAAGAAAACATCATCATCTACGGAGTAAAAGCTGAAGACCACTGGATTCCCCCAAAAAACTCTTTTGTGCTCCCCCATGACAGACTTTAACACTTAATGTTGCTGATACAGCCCCATTCGCCCTAACCC
The DNA here is from genome assembly GCF_009769465.1 of Tauraco erythrolophus. NCBI lineage: Eukaryota > Metazoa > Chordata > Aves > Musophagiformes > Musophagidae > Tauraco > Tauraco erythrolophus. Next base: position 586,521 of record NC_141473.1, read on the forward strand.
CTTCTCGTTGGGGCCACTACCCCAACTGCATGATCCATCTGACTCAATACATACACTGAGCTATTCCAGAATTTAAAAGGATCTTCACGTAACTGAAATTCACACATGGATCTAACTCGAGAAAGTAGCACAGACTCCCGAGTTTGTCTTTCTGTTTGAAGACACGCTCGGGAGAACGGCACACACCTCCACAAGCAGCTCTGAACCTCCGTGCGCTCACACCCTCCCTCCCCTGCAAGGGAAGAGACCCAAATTCTAAAATTATCCACTCAAAACGAGCATTTTCTCAGCTCACTTTGTATCAGCAGTCACTGAGTAATTCACAGCAGATCTAAGATTAGCTAATGAAGAGCAGTGACTCATCAGCCAAGCCTCCGCGCCGCTGGGAAAATTCAATTTTTCATTAGCAACGACGCTTCAGCTGTGGAAATTATAAATAAATGCGGTTTGGAGAGGCTACAGCAACACGAGGGTTCTATCCAACGCTCACTGATACAGGTACTTGTGCCGGTGATGCCCTTGTTCTCATTGCATCACTGATCACTCGCAGTAGTGCGGGGTTGTGTCCGGGACTTTCTGCGGCAAAGCCGCGGCCCCGAGTGGCCGCCCTGCGGTGCGGAGCCGGAGAGGGCCCTGCCGAGCCGGAGCACGCGGCGACGACGCGCCGACCAGCAAAGCCTGATTTCAAACCACTCATTAGCTCACACCCATGAGCAAATTAAAACCATACAGAATCATTACAGGCTTCTGCAAGCGACGTTGTTGAGCAAAACGACGGGGTGGAGGAAAGTCAACAGAATCAAAGCAGGAGGATCCCCACCCCCACCCCAGCAGTAAGACCCAAAACGAGACCAAATTTCAGTCCCGAAGCAAAGACGTGCTCCAGAGCCAGGTCCCATGCACTCGGCTGGAGCTGCAGGGCTGGGACCCCCGCCAGCCCCGGGCCCCCATGAGGGTGGCATCCCCCCTCCGCCCTCCTCCCCACTGGCCCCCGAACCACGGGCACGGCTGTGCGGTCCCGACACACAGGCTGAGCGACCCGGTGTTCCTGTCCCCACTGTGGCTTCGCTGCCAACAGCTTGGCCCCATCCCAGCCGCTGCCCGCAGCGGGGCCGCGTGCCCCACGTCCCTCGGTGCACCGGGCAGGGCTGCTGCCGCCGGCGGCTGTGCCGGCTGACCCTCCCGCCCCGCCGGTCAGAGCCCCCCACCGGCTCTGCCGAGGGGCACCAGTGCCATCGCCGTAATCAGCTCCGTGCCCCGCTGGGGCCGGACTGCACACTGTTCCGAAAAATGGGGTGTGCGGCTGCTCTCTGCGAGGGCAGCTGGAGGGAGCCCCTCGGGCACCCCCCTCCACTGAACGGGTGGCATAAGCAGGCAGCAAAGGTGCCGCGTTTCAGGGGATTTGGCCCCACATCATTCCCCTGCTCCAGCCTGGGCAATGGGAAACCTGCTGCCGGCACGGGGGAGCCGGAGACGGGGGCCGAGCCCCGAGCAGCAGCCCCAGCCCCAGCCCCAGCCCCCGGCACGGCCAGGCCCCATGCCCTGTCCAGGGTCAGACCCCCTGCACCCCTCGGGGCTGGTGCTTCACCCTCGCACGTGGTCAGTGTGACACCAGGGACACCAAGGGTTCTCCAGGAAGAAAACCCAACCCGCCCGTCCCTCCCCCCGAGCCCATCGCGGGGGGGTTCGCTCCGTATCCAGTTCAGCTGCGCTGAAGATTCTCTATTTCAACTATGTTCTGTTCCAGGCTCCGGTTCTCAAAGCCAAATGCTTCAGGTTTTGGTGTCTAATGAAAACCAGCTTGTTGGTTATGTGTTTTTCCTGAGAAATTAGTTTTTAAAACAACTTGCCCAACTTTGTGTTTTACAACATGCACTTCAAAAAAAAAAAAAAATTAAGTTTAGGGGAAAGAAAATATTTTCCATACCAGACAGAGGCTTGATTGCATTAATGCAAGCTTCCCTGTAACGAGGCTTGCTGGAGCACCACCGGGGAGCCAGGCACCCATGCCTAACTCTCTGTGATGCCGGAGAGACGTGACTACTCCGTAAGACTACTACTCCTGCTGCAGCCCCTGAGGGACCCCGCTGGGCTCCAGGTCGCATCCTGCGCCCGCTGTCGGGATGCCAGGGGGCAGCCAGCCGACGCAGAAGGTAAAAGCCGCAACGTCAAAGTCTACCAAAATGCTGACGTAGGCCAAGGGACCGCACCGAGGCAGAGCTGGAGAACTGACAGTCCAACAAAACACTCATTTCAACAAAAAAACTGCAGCTGCGCTCCCTGTTTCTCACCAGGCTCTTGGCTTAATATTTCACCAGCTCGATCCAACACTCAGCAGCCAACACACGGGCTCCATAGGGCCCGGCTGGCTTTCCAGCCACTCGCTACCACACCGCCCATGTGGGCCAGGGGCACTGCCCGTGCTTCGGGCAGGTCAGGGTCCGCTGCCCTCCTCCCTCTGGCTGCCCGCAGCCGAGCCTGCCGGGAGCTGGTTTGTTGAGTTGGTGCTGCTGCTGCTCCACTGAACGGTGCCACCACCTCTAAAACGCTCACCAGCATCAGCAGGGTTAAAACGTTTTGAGATGTCAATACCCTCATTGGCCTTAGCTCAATCAGGAAAGGAAGAGGGAGGAGAAACAGTCAAAAATGACCAACTTAGAGACACTGCTACCAGTTGTTGAGAATGCTCTCCATGAGAGCAGCCTCCCGGGCCCATCACGAGAGACAAGGGCAAAGCTGTTTGGGAGATGGTTTTGATCCCATTCACTTCCAATTGCCTTTTCCCCTCTGCAGCACCAGGTCAGGAAGAAAGCTGCAATTTCACAAAGTCGAACCATGGGAAACGTTTACTTCGATCAGTGGAAAAGCTCGAGAACCTCCAAAGCAGAAGTGACCGCAGCGAGGGTCAGCAGGAATCCCTCCCGCAGGCAGCACCACGCAGCTGGTGCCCAGGTCCAGCCGCAGTGCTGCCCAGCCCCTGCCATCGTCCGGCCCCATGGCACAGCCCCGGGGAGCAGCCTGCCCCCGCTGCCCAGCGCAGGCAAAAGCCGTTCTGGTGGAGATGCTGCCAGGGCTGGTACAGCAGCTCCAGCAGCTCTGCCAGCCCTTATTGGCACAAAACGGGCAGTACGCTAACTATGAGCCACAGCAAAGCAACCGCTGACAATCTCATCTCCACCTTAGGATCCCTGATGGAATCAAAACCATGTGGGTTTTTTATTCTGTAAGTCACTCGGATGGCTTTATCAGCACAGAACAAAAGGTTATTTAAATAGCGCATCGTTCCGTGCCACAGTTCAACGTCAGCTCGGCGAAACATCCTTTCCTTCTGCTAGGGCAGCCTGCAAGGGGCCGTGCCCTCGGGGCAGCGCGCCACGCACTGCTGCTCCCCAGCACGGCTGCTCACCCCTGTCTCCGCCGCGCTCCTCGCAGGGTGCCAGGTGCAGGGCACCCACCGCAGGGGCACCCGCCCCGACCCAACAGCTGTGCTTCCCAAAGGGACCTGTGCAAGCCCAGGTACTTACACACGGTGCTCACTGGGAGACGGCCGCCTGGCACCCAGGGAAACCACCCCTTTCCGAACTGCGGCTGGCTCTTCCGCTCTTCGGAGTCAGCCTACGGCTCCTCAGGCAAGAGAAACTATGAAGGCAGGCCACCTACGCAGCTAGTTCCTTTTAATAAATTTAGTAAGTCAGAAAAGACAGCATACAAAGATTTGGTGAGAAATCACGGTTTGGAACCAAAATAACCAGACTCACTCTGCCGTTGCAGAAAAGACTACGTCCCCCTGGGGAGGGTGCGAGGGGCAGCGGGCAGTGCCTGCCTGGGGCAGGGGGAGCCTGGGCACAGCAGGGCACTGGGGGGGCTTTCGGGGCTGAAAACCTGCTCAAGGCAGGTCAGGCATGAGGCCAAGTAAAAGGAACATGGATTATGCACACAAAATTTCATCTATGGATTCAGAGTATTAGCAAAATGCCTTAGTACAAAAAATACTGGTAGGTTTAGTACTGGTTTGAATAATGTCAGAAGAAAATACGGACCCGCCCCCCCCCCCCCCCCGAAAACCACACTGGGATTCTGCAGGGCTGCATTTAGGGAATCAGCTGTGTGAGCTGAAGCACAGCTGTCGTGTTCAGGAGGAAACCTTGGAACCACAGCGCAGAGCAGCGGAGGCTGTGCAACAAGAATGGAAATGGACTGAAAAAGGCCCACCGTTTCCTACAGCCAGGCACAAGGTTTGAAAGTATAAGGAAGGAAACCTCAAAAATTGAACAAAAAGTGAAATTTCACAGCACACGGGGACCCGTTAACGACGTTCAATGGGCAACACAGAACCTATCACAGAGAATACTAAAGAGCACTTACTATTCCTGATCGGTGCCATCCAGGTTTCAACCTAAGGGAGCTTTTCCTCTGACAGGATAAAAGACTGAAGTAAGCTACTCAAACTTCACAGTATTAAAAACAACACTTAGAAGCTTCTACAGTAGCTTTTTAAAATCAGTTAAAAAATGAAACATCAGCATGCTCTTGGTTTACGCTCTTGCATTTGCTGAGAAATTATTTTCATTTATCTGCATAATGGCCAAGGCAAAAAGAAGGAATTTGCTGCAAGATTTTCGCTTTAAGCCTCGCCAAAAGCTGAGAATAATCTTTCCAGGGAGGTGAAGCGAGCCAGCTTCTTCGGCTCCCAGACGCAGAGCCCACGTTGTGCGTTTTGTTGGGACAGTTAAGGCTGGTGTTCAAACCCACCTCTGGCACTGAGCCACGGGCAGGACCCCAGCGTCCGACCCGCTCACGCGCCTCCTGAGCACTATTTTCTGTGTTTTTACTGAAACTCCCCGCAGCAGTTGTCAGTAAAGTGGCAAAAATCTGGTGACTCACCCGCAGCGCTTAAATTTCTCATCTGCTTCATTCTTGACGCTGATGCTAACAGGGACACGTGTGTCACGCCACGTGGCATGGCCAGGGCAAGGGACAGAAAAAGCAGCCCCAGCCCGTGCAGCCTTCCACTCCTCTTTGGAGGAGCCCGTTGTTTGTCTCCAAAGGGCCTGGACACGTCAGGAACGTCCCACGTCCAGGCACAGCGGCAGCCCAAGCTGTGCCCTTGGTGACAGGGGACCAGCAGGACCCACAACCTGCCAGGGGAGAGTGGAAGTTTTCTTGAAGGCAATACTGGGAACTGCTCCATGGTGCTGGGGAGTGTGACCGCTGCTCTGGAGGACGAGGGACAGGGGCTGTCAAGGCAGAGCAGAAGGCAGATGGCTTTCTGCTGTACAGCAAAACATAGAATCACAAAATCATAGAATGGTTTGGGTTGGAAGGGACCTCAAAGATCATCCAGTTCCAACCCCCCTGCCATGGGCAGGGACACCCTCCACTACACCAGGTTGCTCAAAGCCCCATCCAACCTGGCCTTGAACACTTCCAGGGATGGGGCAGCCACAGCTTCTCTGGGCAACCTATGCCAGTGTCTCACCATCCTCAGAGGGAAGAATTTCTTCCTTAGATCTGATCTAAATCTCCCCTCTTTCAGTTTAAAGCCATTGCCCCGTGTCCTGTCACCACACACCCGTGTCAAAAGCCCCTCTCCAGCTTTCCTGTAGCCCCTTCAGGCACTGGAAGGTGCTGGAAGGTCTCTCTCCCCGGAGCCTTCTCTCCTCCAGGCTGAACAGCCCCAACTCTCTCAACCTGTCTCCATAGCAGAGGTGCTCCAGCCCTCGGATCATCTTTGTGGCCTTCTCTGGACTCACTCCAACAGCTCTGTGTCCTTCTTGTGTTGGGACCCCAGAGCTGAACGCAGTACTCCAGGTGAGGCCATCTGCCAGGCATGTTTACGTGCACCAGGGGTTTTACTGCAGAGCCAAATTATCACGGGAAAGAACTCTCGGACATCCTGTCTTAAAGCAACTCCAACCTGGGGACCACACCCAGCGTTAGAGGACGGACGCTGGACTTGAGCTTGCCTTCTCAACCTGTCTCGTGTCCCAAGCCTTGGGGAAAATCAGTGGCCCCAAGAGTGAGGTATTGTAATTCCCTCTCACACCCAGCAGAGACCCAAAGCCTGTCTGCAGGGTGCTGCTGCCCGGTCGTGGGACCTGAGGGACATCTGCCAGCCCTCTCCGGAGAGCAGCCAGGACTCACCTGTTGTTCTTGGCATCTCCTTCGGCCGCAGAGCAGCCCTTCGCCAGAGACGGGAGCAGACAAGTGCTTTTGCCGAGAGCGTGGGGGAGTGGGGATTGGTTATTTTTGTTTTGCCTTTTTTTTAAATTTTATTTTTGAAACGAACAGAAGGCTGCTTGTAACTCCCTTCAGCTAACCACCATCACGCTACAGCCAAAAACCTTTGCAACGCTTTCTAGCAGGAGTTTCGTACAATAGAGAACTGTGTGAGCAGAAAACACAAGAACTACCTCGCGTAGCCATCAGCTAACCCGAGGCCCACCTCGAGCAGATGCTGGGAGAAAAACCCACAAACTCCTGACGACGGACAGACTGGGGCTGAGAAAGGAGGAACTGTTCTCTGCGTGAGCGGGAGCACTCCCTGCACAAGAGCATCTTTGCCAGCCCAGCAGTCTGCTCTGGAGATGGGCGACGCGGATGCCCAGGTAAACAGCTGCTTCATAAAGGCTTTACAGAAGGTGCAGGAACACGTTCCTCCACTACACACGGCTGTCCTTTCCACACTTATTTTTGGAAAACAGGAAGCTTACTGATTTGTTTGCAGAGGTGGCGAACATCTGGCCTTGGGAGACAGATGTCCTATTTCAGCACTGCCCTTCAGCCTGCGTGTTTCATCCCACAGTCTTCCAACTGTTTTAAGGGAAACTTATTGACTCGTTTTATGCTCTTACAGAGACTCAGCAGAAGGGTTTTGTGGTGTCAAACTCTTCTTGTTAAACTTTGTTGTTGTTAAGAGGGAAGCTCTGACCTCTCTTGCTGACATTCAGAAGACCTCAATATGGACCAGCACGAAGCCCACACCAGGGTAACACAAGCTTCTGTTTTCTGATACGCTCATTCTTCTAATTCAACAATAGCTCATCACAGGGTTTGCTGCAACAGATGAAGAACAAACGAGAAGCAGAATCTACGCAACGATACTAAAGCTTGATGGAAATCTACATGCAGACAACATCTTACCTAGCAGGGACAACTCTGAACTGTTTTCTCCAGCACCAGAAGCAATAGATAATCATAAATTAATGTTTCTAGACTGAGGGAACCCAAGGGAAAGCTAGACTAATGCAAAACCAGAAAAAAATTAACCAATACGGTTTCTAAAGCTTGTCCACAGGTCACTTTAGCTTGTAAACCATTTGTACTCTAAATCTGGTACAAAGCTGTAAGCTGTTTGTTTTCTGGTTTTTAAAGACCGCTAATCATTAACGACTAAGACCGCTCACGCGTAAGGATGAAGATCCTTTCTATCCAACACCACGTGCTCAAGGGGCCTTAAATCACACTTGTTGACGAGGTGCAAACACAAAGTTTAGTTCAAAACGTTAACCCACTGCGCAGTCGGAGCCGTCAGGCTAACCACCCCCCCACGCCCGCGGCACGCGCCGGCCGAGGCTGCGCTGCAGGGGCGTCAGGAAAGCAGACATTTAGGGGACAAACCCACCCCAGGCAGCAGGAGACTGCCTGTTCACGTACCTGAAACCACCGATTCCCTCAGCTCTGCAGGAAACAGAAGAAGCTGTAACGTACGCAATGACAGCCACATAGTTACGTGTTGCACATTTTCCAAGTTTTAATAGAGACAAAAGTGAGTCCATGGTACTTAAGACACTACAATGATTTCATTCTATTGCATGTCCTGCTCCAATTACATTTCTCAGAGTACAGTATTGAGTAAAAGTTTGGTAGCTTTAAAATTAACAAGTGTGTGAAATCTGTAAGTAAAATAAGCAGCAGCAGTAATTTTGGGGATTTTATCAAGAATAGCTAACTTTTAAGTAATAAATACATTCCAAGTTGTGTTTTTTTGCTGTTCTCCTAGTCCAGTGCCGTATGACTTGTCAAATTCTCGTTTGGGGTAAGATACCCTTAAGACTTTCCTGCCAGCCTGGCACCAGAAGAGCCTCCTAACGCCACGTCCCGGTGCCTGTCACCTGTCCCAGATGGAAAGCAGCTCAATCTGACAAGGAAACTCGTCCTCCTGCCATGTGCACGGCAACCTCCAGACTCTCCTGGGGAGCACGTCAGGGTGTTTACAGACTTCGTGACCCTCTAGGAGAACAGCTGTGCTCTTATCTTCTGTTACCTTGAAGAAAGTGAAAGAGGAAGAGGTTACTGCAGGCGGCACGGAACGGACCGGCATTAGCAGCGAGGCACACGCTCCGGGCTTCCTCTAAATATAGCCAGGAATTCTCCTGCTCCCAGCTGGCCAGGCAGGCAAAACCGGCAGCAGCTACAGCTTTGGAAGAAACTTGTCAAGTTAACAAACCCGAAGTAAGAGTGGGAATTTTCTCCAAGAGAGACACGACATGAGTTTCAGTGATGATGATAAATCTTCAGTCTCTGGCTTAAAGACTCCTCAGTCTCCATTTGGGGTGGGTTACTGTAGGTTAATCTGCCACGAGTCCCTACACACTGAGCCACGTGAAGAACATCTGCCTCCACTTTTAAAACACAATCCATAAAATAGGATTATTTCCCCCTTGAGAGCAAGCTGTACAGAAGCTTTTCTAAGTACCTGCAACCGCTCAAGACACGGACCGCTGCCGCAGCGCCCCGCGCTAACGAAGAGGCAGAGCAGCCATGCTGCCTTCTGGCCTTGCCTCGAGGGAACAGACACCCCCTTCCCCTCGGACCCCCCCGCCGCAGACTCCCTTCCCCACCCCAGCCCGCTGCAGGAGCAAGCGTGTGCCGCGGCAGCGCTGCCGAGACCCCGGGACAGCCAAGGTCTCTCGAAGGACCACACACCGCTCCCCTCCCATGCAGCCATCCCAGGACGGCTGTAACGGAGCACGCCAGACCACCACTGACCACCCTTCAGGCAACGGGAGCACACCACGCTCGCTCTGGATCCACGAGTGTGAAACGACGTGCTCCAGAAGACAGCAAGCACAGGGAACGAGGCCACCCACGCCTGGCGCGTCACGCTGCTGTCACCCGGCCTTCTCACCAGGCACCAGCTGCTCAGGATGAGGGCATCTCCTGCAGAGGGATGTGCCTGTCAAAACGAGTAACTACCACAGACAGAAGCCCTCATCGGTACCCCTGCACGCAAGAAGTACTGGTAATGGCCCTGTAAGTCAGGTTCTGGAGCAAAAGCCTTGCAAGAGCTCAAAGGGAGCATCTGCTTGTCTTCAAGATCAAGTGGAGAAACCAGAAGACACGTGAAACAACTCAGTGACACAGAAACAAACGAAAAAATGCCATGGAGATCTACACTTGCACTTTCCAATTGCAAAAGCATCACTGCACCACACTTGAAACGCAACTGAGCTGGAGCCAGTTCAACAGTCTGAGCAGCCCCAACGCATGTCCGTGCCAGATCAACTAATGTGGACCAGTCAAAACCGCAGGACACACAGGCTCAAATCCACGTTCCTGACAAACAGGATTAATGCTACGAAGCAAGAGATCAAAGACCTTTAAAAACCTCTCACAGTTGAGGTTTGTGACTTAACAAGTACAGAGCACAATAAACCAAGAACGCCAGCACCGATGGCAGGAAGACGACCACGTTTCCAACGCTGCTGAAAACGCAGCAGCACCTCTTCTGCAGGCATGGAACCCAATGCCACACCGATTTGCCCAGACTCGGCTTCCAGACTGATCTTCAGTATTGCCCATACGTTTGAGACTTCAAAGAGAGGATTCAATACACCACGGACACCTGCCCTAAAACCTGTACTCCACAGGACCACAATCAGGTTTCACAAACTCCTTCAGTATTTGTTTAGCAGAATCATCCCACTCCTAAGAAACTGGGATGTCTCACAACAAGGCCCTCTTACCTATGGTCAACAGAGTATAAATTTACACTTCATCTTGCAGGAGAATTTACTCATCTGCCTTCTGTTGAACGGCGAGATTTTCAAGAGTACACAACAAACCCACTTGCAGGCTTATTATCTTACACCTACCAAAGCCTTAGTGGGGTCCACGGACCTGGCAGAACATCCCTCAAATGGTTTTTGCAAAAAGCTGATCCTTCAGAGACAGAGTACAGATTGAGAATATTTGGTCTAAACAGGAAAAATGCATTTCCTTGTTGAGGCAGTATCAGCAAGCCCTCAGGCTGGCTTTATTCTTTGTTATTTTCATGTTTGGAGGAAGGAAGCGTCACAAGAGTCGCACGATGCCAAGCAGCCTCCCAGCGAGGGGCTCTGCCTGCGCGAGGGCAGACGCTGCTCCGTCACTGGGACAGGGATGAGGCCGAACCGTAGCTGCTCGCTGAGATTTCCTGGGGGCAAAGATCAGGGGTTCCCCCCTCTGGGAGCAGAAGGTTGGTGCTTCCAGCAAAACAGCAAACTGCTTTAAAACAGCTGGTGCTCCACATCTCGAAATGTCCGAGCTGTCGGAAGCTCTCCATCCTGCTCAGCTCCGGGTGCCTGTGGCCGGCTGGGCACTCCTCCCCGGCCTGGCAACACAGAGCTCCGCAGCCTGGGCTCGGCACGGCACCAGGGGCTGCCTCCAACGAGAGCTCAGGTGTCCGTTTTAAGAGACCCCCTGAGCAGACCCAGGAGTTTTCAACATGTGTTCAAGAGGAGCAAACACAGAAAGTTGCTCGTATCCTCTCACTTCGTCCCCGGAAAACTTCAGAGATTTCTGTTAAAAAAAAAAAAATAATCTCCAGGACGGAGCAGCAGCTCAGACACTGCATTCCGGACATTGCTGCAGCCTCGATACACGTATGAGTAACGAACACGTAACAGACCGACTGACTCAGGACAACGGCATGACCTCACAGCCTGCCTGCTAAGCTGTGTGTCAAAAGGAAAGCCAAGACAGCTCTCCTGAAGCCTAGTGCTTATTCATAAACAAAAAAAAGAACTTTTGGACCAAACAAAGCCATTCACAAAGTCAGATTTAACAGCTGCAGTGGTTTGGGTTGGAAGGGATCTCAAAGACCATCCAGTTCCAACCCCCCTGCCATGGGCAGGGACATACTCTACTACACCAGGTTGCTCAAAGCCCCATCCAACCTGGCCTTGAACACTGCCAGGGATGGGGCAGCCACAGCTTCCCTGGGCAACCTGCGCCAGCGCCTCATCACCCTCAGAGGGAAGAATTTCTTCCTTCTATCTAATAGAAATCTCCCCTCTTTTAGTTCAAAGCCATTGTCCAGTGTCCTGTCACTACACACCCTTGTCCAAAGCCCCTCTCCAGCTTTCTTGTAGCCCCTTTAGGTACTGGAAGGCGGCTGGAAGGTCTCCCCGGAGCCTTCTCCAGGCTGAACAGCCCCATCTCTCTCAGCCTGTCCAGCCCCATCTCTCTCAGCCTGTCTCCATAGCAGAGGTGCTCTAGTGCTTGGATCATCTTCGTGGCCTCCTCTGGACCCGCTCCAGCAGCTCCATGTCCTTCTTGTGTTGGGGACCCCAGAGCTGAACACAGTACCGCAGGTATCTCTTCCTTCAGATATCTCCCCTTGGGAGAGCCCTGGCTCAAGCTCAGGAAGATCAAGTGGCTGTATCTTCCCACAGCCCTGAGGAGAGGGCCAGGGGACCCAGAAGACCTCTGCCAGGCAGCTGACTGGCTCCTGCAGGGCGTTGTTTCTGAAGACAGAACCTGCCTGACAGCCCGCATTGCCAGCAGAAGGCGAGAGGAAGGGCAAAGGCTGCTGCTGGCAGCGGCCCAGGAAAGTCCTTCCTTCCCATGCTTTCCTCCTGCGGAAGGAGGGCTGGGCTGGGTGGGGGTTACTGGATTGCAGCCGGGACCCCTGTCCCTGAGCCGTCGGACAGGGTTTAGGAACAGTCTCCAACTCCCAAGGCATGAGGATCCAGCTGACTTGAACAGGCTGGCAGCTCTGTTCTTGAATGTTAAACTCTCATCCAAGCATCTCTGTGAAGAATCCTCTACCAGGTTCAAGGGTTTTCTGCTTTTAGAATGGGTTGTTTTCTGCATGAAGAAAAGGCTCAAGTTACTGGCTTGAATCAAAATAGAGCAAGTCTCATTCATTAAGGGAAGTTAAACCAGTAATTTTGCTACAATCCATTGCTTCAACTGCAGAGAGCACACAGGAAATATGCTCTATTAAGAAAACAAGTCTGTCTGATCCTGCAACAGCAAGAACCTAACGCAGATTAAACAGGAACTGGTATGTCAGTTTAAAACATTCACTCCTCCAGAAATTCATCAACCTAATGAGAAAAAGCTTTCATTAAAAAAATGCCCTGCTCCTCCCTTCCAGAGAGACACACATACCCAGTACCAAGGCACGACTAGACAAGTAACGCGGGGCAGCTGACGGAGTCCCTGCGGCACGGCTCAGGCACAAGACGCCGCAGCACACTTGTGACCCTCTGGCTCAGGCGAGACGAGCCACCTTGGCTGGCACTGGCAGGACCACGCGTGGACCTGCTCTGCATGCTGCATCCCTGGGGACCAGAGCACAAAGAGCCTTCTGCCGCCCACAGGCAGCGGGACCTGGCCCAGCAGCCTCGGGACGGGGGGGAGACACAGCCCTCACCCTCACGCACCAGCCGGGTGTCACCGCTGGTGTGCACGGCAGGGTCCCACGCTGCTCCTGCATGGGGCAGAGATGGCACCGGCAGAAGTTAGAGAGCACTTTTCAAATGACTGAAGAGCTGGAGGTTTGGGGTGCAGGGACTGTAGGTATGAAAAGCACAAGCACTCCAGAAGTCAAGGTATTCAGCCCCATCTCTGCCACCGCTGCCAGACACGAGAAGCGTTTCAGATGTGCGTAATCTCAGGGATGTGCGAGAGTTCATAAACTAGCTTATGCCCAGAGAAGCTGTGGCTGCCCCATCCCTGGAAGTGTTCAAGGCCAGGCTGGATGGGGTTTTGAGCAACCTGGTGTAGTGGAAGGTGTCCCTGCCCATGGCAGGGGGGTTGGAACTAGATGATCTTGAAGGTCCCTTCCAACGCAAACCATTCTGTGATTCTAATGCAAACCCCACATATTCTGTAAAGGTACATACAGAGTGCAAAACAGATGCATCACGCAGATTTAAAGCAAATAAACCAGGCACCAGCTCATCCTTATCTAGTTTGCAGGATACAGGCAAGCGGCTTCCCCAAGTCTTTTATCAGGCAGCGTTTGTCACTCAGCCCACACACTCCCCTTCACCTTGATCCCACTGCCAGCGATGGGTACTTGTGGAAAAAACAAAACACGTATCAAGGCTGAAACAACAGTTCGCAAGGGTTTTTCCAACATTCAAGAGTCTTCACATCGATTTTTGAGTTCAAAGTCTTACCTTTCACACTTAAGCATTAAAATGGGAAATACCTGTGTCATCTTGTTGTGTCATCAGGCCTGAGGAGCCAAGCAGCTGCACGTGCC